>NW_026137972.1:1791741-2413483 GCF_019393585.1 Leptopilina boulardi
TGTTATTTTTTTACAATTTTTTTTCCTTAATTTTATAGATAATTTTGTAATAAAATTTTTTCCACGAAAATATTGTATAAACGCAAAATATTGTATACGAAGAAAAAAAATATTACGATAACAAAATAATTATAAAGAGCATTTTTTTTTTTTTATCGAACATAAATTTAAATGACAATTTTTTTACAGTGAAAAATATTTTCCTTTTGACAACAGAAACAAAATTAATTAATATATTAGTACTATAATCAAAATTTTTATTTCAGTTATTCGGAAAAAAATTGTTTGACTATCTCAACCAATTTTTTTCCCTTAATTTAAAATTTTTTAAATTTGTATATTTCAAAAAATTTTGTTAACAAAAAAAATGAAGTATTTTTAAAGATAAAAATAATTTTTAAATTCAAAAGTGCTAAAAATTGTTTACACTTTTCATAGAAAAAAAAATGGAATTTAAAATAAATTTTTTTTTCAGAAAATAACACCTGAAAAAAAAATTACGTTAAGTTTATAATTTAGATTCTGTTCCTAAAAAATTTCCTCAAAAGGGTAAAAATAAAAAGAAAAATTTTTTTTTTAAATTTACATAAGAATCCTTCACAAAAAATTGAAATTCTATCCTTTGTAATAATAATGCTCCTCTGGACCAATTGTTTCACTGTGAGGTGGCCAAGCATTATAAGCTTCATGATGGTCTTGGGGGCCATGAACATGAACGTGAAATGGTTGTTGGTGTTGTTGAGGCCACGATTGTCCGTGACCTTGTGGATGCCAACCAACATAAAATTTCGCTAAAAAGCTGCTCAATTTTAAAATCAGCAAAATTGCACCTGAAAAAAATTACTTTTTTTTAGAACTGAAAAATTATAATTATATAAAAAATGATATATTATTTTTTGATTACGGTTTTATTTTTCCCTACTTATTCAACCCTGCTGGTTGCACCTTTATTATTAGTCTTACGTCAAACGATAACCCAACCCTGCTATTTATATTCTATCATGGCTGCCTTTTCTCTATGCTTTGTGACATTAAGTTTTTTTTAAATTATATTACAATCTTAGATAAATAAAAATTTAATAATATAAAAATTAAAAGTAAATTTGCGTATAATAATTATTAAATATTATAAAAAATGTAATCATCGACAAATAAATGGAGCAAAAATTTCAAAATATAGTTAGTATAAATTCACCTATCATATTTGCGTCTAATCATATCAACAAAATGTTTACATTTATGAAACCAGATTTGGATTTATTTTTTTCGAATCATTCGTCGTTTTTGAAATGCTTAAATCAATATATTGAGAGCCTTCGTGAGTAGTTTTACTTATTTGAGATATTTGTGATATTTTATGTTAAACCTTTATCTATTTTTATTTTTGTATATGGAACACTACCATAATTATTTAGTAACTCAATTATGGTCCAATAATGTGACCGCGAGGAAATATGTATAAATAAATAAAATATTAATTGTAAATTCAATACAAATTCATAAAAAAAAATTATCGAAAAATAAAAATATTAATAATTACATAAAATAATATATTATAATTCTAATAAATAAAGAAATATGTAAATAAAAATCCATACTAAAAAAAAATTCCATCAGTAAAAAAAATTTTTCATTACATTTTACTTAACCTTAAAATAAACATTTAAAAAATTTAAACTTCTACAATTTTAGCATTCAGCAGAGTAAAAATTATTAATTATTATTTATCTAGTAAAATATACTTCTCTTAAATACTTTTTTCTTCAATTAATGATCAAAACAAATCAAAATTATTATAAAATACAATAACCTTCTAACAATATTTGAAAAAAATAAATTCTGTTATATATGATAATTCTTGCTTACAAAGTTTGGGACAGGTGCAAGTCATAAAAAATAAATAAATAAAAATTAAAAATAAAATAAAAAAATTAATTAATTAAAAATAAATTAAAAAATATACATTAAAAGAAAAATGAATTTTACAAGTTTCCACTATTGCGCGATGAATTAATGTTAATAATTAAATCAAGAATTTCATTTCTAGAGCAAACTAGTAAAATGTGTGAGTATTGAAATAAAAAACTCATGTACATAATAAATTAGAAACAATTGGAACAGTTTACTTTTCTTTTTTTTCCATCTAATTATAATTTCATTGAAAAAAGTCAGCTCGACTTTTATTCTAGAAAAAGATTTAGTGATAAATAAAAATTCAAAATTAAAAAGAGAGAGAGAGAGAAAGATCTACTTTCTAAAATAAAAATTATTAATAACTATTAGAGAAATAGTTATGTTTACGCTTCTGTAATAAACATACCAATCACAAGTCCTTTCAAGGAAATCACGGTCAATACCATCAACATAGTCATCATTACTCCCATTTTGTACAGCATTGGGGCCATCAACATCAATTGCAGTCGTTTTTGACCAAATGTACGACCTTGACTATCACTGCCATTTTCTGTAAATTAAAAATTTTATTTATTCACAAAATTTCTTAATTTTCAAATTTTTTATGAATTTCCAAAATTTATTTTCTTTACAAAATTTCGAATAGTAAAATATTTTCGACTTTTTCTAAAATTATGGAATTCATTGTACTTTTAATTTTTAATAAAAATTTTTATATTTTAGTGAAAAAATTAACACTTATGACGCACTTATACCTTTTTGGCTACCTGCAGGTTACCATGGCAACGCACGAGTGTGAGTGAGACAGAAAATATGAATATTCAAATTTTTAAATTTTCTGTCGCACTCACTCTCATGCGTTGCCATGGTAACCTGCAGGCAGCCAAAAAGGTGTGAGTGCGCCTTTAGTAATAATAAATTTTTCTCTTGGAAATAAAATTCAAAATTAATTTCTATTTCACAATTAAATTATTTTTTTAATTCTCCCACGTAACCATAAAAAAACAAGTTTTATTTATTTTTATTTTTAAATAATAAAATTTTCTAAGTATATATATAATATTTTTAATAAAGAATTTTTTACTTATTTACTTTTTTTATTTATTTATGTAAATTTTATAATTTAATATTTGTTACTTTCTATTTATTTATTATTTTTTTTTTGTGTAATATTTATTATTTCTTCATAGTTTATTTATTTTTATATTTTTTTTTAGAAATATTTTTATTTCTAGTTCTACTCACAAAATATTTTTCTCATTTAAAATTTTTTTTTAAATTTATTATATTCTTTTTGTTTTGTAATTAATAATTCATATTTCAAATAAGGGGAATTCCGTATAACGACTATGCAAAGCACTTTTTATATCAGGAACGAGAAAATTAATTTGTATAGATATAAGATCTGTCTTGAATACACTTTCTTTCAAGGTGTGTGTGTGATCGTGACAGTAAACACGTGACCCACAATTTAGTCGTCAGTGAATTGTTTTAACTGAAAGAGATCATTAAAAATGATATCTTAAAGTTGAGAGAAATAATTAATTTCATCGGTGGTAATTCGCTTTTTCACTCGAACTAATGAAATTAGTTGTGAGACTATATAATAATTCTGTAAATACACTGCAAATAACCTTGCAAAATGAAAACGTTTCTTTCTTGTAAATGCAAAAGAAGCTCGTAAAAACTTTCAGTAACGGTGATCACGTCTAACGATGGGCCCGACACAATGCTGGCCCAAATACCAATCTTAAAACCTCAGTCACGAGCCTATTTATAATATCCTTCCTATACACCCTTAAATCGAAAAATTTTCGATTATTGATTTTCATTAATTTATCCTTCTTGTCTAAAAAAAAATTCTCTTCCCTTTCATATTAGATAATTTTGTAATTATTTTTATATTTATTATAAATTTTTATTTTATATTTTTTTATATACTAAAAAAAATTTTATAATTAAATTATTAAATTAAATCATGTAATTCAAAAAAAAAAATAATAAAAAAATATAATTATAAAAAGGAAAGAATGAAAAAAACATTGAAAGAAATTTCAATGCATTGCCAAAAATAATAAACTTCAATCACAATAGGTAAAATTTTTATTATTTAAATTTTCTTTTTAATAATTATTAAATTTTTCAAAAATAATTATTAAAATAAATATTTAATATTAATTAATTAATTAATTAAATATTTTCTAATTTAAATTAATTTAATTAACTAAATTTAAATATTTATTATTGTGTAAATATTTATTGCATAAAAATAAATGAATATTAAGTGGAGGGACCAGTGAAAGTTTAATAAAACAAAAGTTACGTTGTTAAATAATTTTTTATTTGCGAAAATTAAGTAATTAAAATTATTTTATATTAAAATTTAAATAAATTAAAATTTTTCTTATATAAAGAAATAAATTCTTCTTTGACATTTTTTTTATTAGCAAAAAATAATATTTAATCAGGCAAAAATGAAAGAAATTTTTTTACAATATTATAATTTTTTAAATTGAAATTTAAAACTAAATAACTAACAATAATAATAACAATAATAATAATAATAATAACAATAATAATAATAATAATAATAATAAATAACGTAAAGAAATTGTCGTTAAAAAATAGCAGAAATTGTGAAAAAAGTTGCAATTTTAATTTTTTTAGAATATTTCGAATTATATTAAAAAAAAAAAAATAAAACTGAGTAATAAAATTCTTTTTTTTTTATTATTTTTTCTATTATTTTCATTTCATTTTTTAAATACAAAATAATAATTAATAAATTGCTACAAAATTATAAACAATTTAAATGAATAAATAAATAAATGTTTTTTTCAACTAAATTTGAAAATAACAATTTTTTGTATAAACAAATTAATTTTTTTTCTCTTTAAAACTTTTTGTAAAATCTTCTTAGTATTTCCACATATATATGTAATAATAATTTTTTCTTATTGAAAAAATGAAAATTTTTTAAAAACAATTAATTTTAAAGAAATTTCTTTTTTTTAATTCAAATTTTTCAAAAATTTATAAAATTTGATTTTTTCTTTTGAATAAAAAAATTAATTATTTTTGAAAAAATTATAATTTTTCATTGAAATTAAATTAAATAACTAAGAAAAATTAAGATTTATTGATTTTTTGGTAATTTTTGAAAAATATGAATTTGACAAAGAAATTTTTTTAAACTTATTTTTAAAAAAAATTAAATAATAATTATTAAAAATAATTTTATTAAATAATAATTAAAATTAATAATTAAAAGTTAAAAATTTTTTTGTCGAATTCAAATTTTTCAAAAAATTATCAAAAATTAATAAAACTTGATTTTTTCTCTATGAATTTCACTTAATTTTTATGGAAAATAATAATATTTTCAAAAATAATTAATTTTGAAAAAAATTTTTTATCGAGTTCAAATTTTTTATTCCCTAGGATTTTTTATTTTATTTATAGAAAAGCGAACTAAAATACACTTTGATTTAAACATTATAAAAAGGGATAAAAATTTTTTTTTTCAAACAAAATTATTTTCAGTTATATACTAAAAGAAAAATAAATTTAAAAAAAAACCATCCGAAAACAAAAAAACTAATTTGTTTATAAAAAAAAAGTTTTTTAATTTTTGAAAATTTTATTATTACATAATAATGAAATAATAATAAATATATAATAATAATAATAATAATAATATTATATAATAAATAATTATTATAAAATCTATAGAAAAAAAAACTCAACTGACCTTGAACTTCCGTTCCCCATCCAAAAAATTCATTAAAAAATTGTCCAAATAGTGACACAAAAGAATAAATATTTTCAATATTTGATTTTAAATTCGTTGTATTTTTCAAATTTTTATTATCATCCTGAATAATAATTGTCGATTCATTCGCCAAGGATGTTGGAATTGCAGATACAAGCACTAAGCAGACGACAAACCAGCCGATCCGGTTCATTTTTTGCCGCGCACCCTCACTGGCTCATTTATGGAACAAGTTGTAAGGACAAGAATTGAGATAGAAAGAGGGGCCTTGAATGAACAGGAGATATATTAATAAAAAAAAAAAGAAAAAAAAATGAAATATAAAAGAACTTGAAGAGAAAAGAAAAAAAAAATTAATTGAAAATAGTCACACACACACGTTTCAATACTTGATAAAATGCAAATTAACTATATGGGACTCTTTCTTCAGCAACGGACCCCGTGTGTTTCGTTGGTCGGTTCAATTTAAACTTCGCATGCGCTACAAGACAAGGCGCCGGAATGATTCGATCAAGTCTTTGCGCATGGCGCGTTCTTGTCCCCTACGCAGCAATGTGACGACAGTATGCGGTCAATGCGATGAGGCCCCAATAATTGGGCCCCCCCCTCTCAAATTGAGAAGCGAAAGGCCTTAAACCAGAAAATAGCTATATCTAACTTTTTTTTTTTAAAATAATGATTATTTGATGTCAAGGTCAACATCAAGAGCACGATATGGACCATGAATTTGGAAATTATTTTCTCTGAGATTGTAACCTAATTTTAATTTTATATTTGCCGTCCATAATCGGAAAATTATATTAGACTAATAAAAAAAAATGATTTTTTCCACCTAATTTTGATAAAAAAATTTTTGGGGTTCGTTGTACCAAAAATAGATGCAACATAACCTCAAAATTATGTCCAGGTTAGAGACACGAACATAATCCTATAAAATTCAAAGTTAGTTGTTTTTGAGGTTATGAACAGCAAACATCAATATTTCAAACTGTAATAGCGGTCTCTCAGACCGCTTTTTTTCAAAATTAAAATAAATTAGACTTTAGGACCGTTCAAATATAAATAAAAATTTCTTGTATATCGGACTGATTTATCATAACCTGCAAATTATTCTTTTTCCTGATTCTACAAACATGTAAATAATTAAATTATTTAAAAATATTAAAATACTTTTAAATTGTGAAAAAATAAAAAAATATATACAACAGTTGTCATTACATAATTTAATATTACAAAAAAAAAAAATTAATAGCGGTCTGACAGACCGCGAAAAGTGTTGAACGTATCTTTTTAGCACCTAACCTTTTTTTCTAAAATCAAAATATATAGAAAAAATAAAAAATTATTTTAAAAATATTTTTTCTTCATAATTATGAAAGTTTTAATATTATTTAACGGAATTTTATAACGCTATTTTTAATTCAAAGAAAAACGAAAAAAAGTTATAGGTTTTTTTTTAAATCTTTTTATGTGGGCGTTTTTGTAGATCCATAAATTTTCCTATTCCTCTGATATCTACATAGGTTAAAAAATTTATCGTTGAAATGGGACGTGTTGCGTATAAAATCTGTATTATAATTTTATTTAAATTTTTAGAATACCAAATTTTTTTCATTTTTTTTTTTTTTTTTTGAATTCTGTATCAGAATAATGTGCATTAAAAAAAATTTACTATTTATTTATTTTGTTATTGCTAATATAAAATTCTAATATGTATATATATAAATAAATAAATGAATATAATATTACATTATAAATATATTAAATATAAAAAATAAAATATTTATAAATATAATAAATTATTATTTTTATTTTATTTATAAAATTAAAAAATTTTTTTTGACAAAAAAAAATCTTACATAGAAAAATCTGAGATTAACAAAAATTTAAAGAATTTTTTTAATGAGAAAAGGAAACGGAAAATTATACTAAATGTAAATCAGCAAAAAATAAAATATAATAATGGTTAATTATTAAAATAAATTCACATGTTTAAATTTGTCTTATGTTCTAAATTATTTTTTTCTCACATTCTCTTTTTTTCAAAATTGTCAATATTTATTTTTTTTTTAAATCTATATATGTTGAAATTTTTAACCAAACATTTTCCCTCTTAACGTTCTGGCTTTTTGAGCAAATAAATGAAAGTCAAACTAAACTACATTCACGGAAGAGGCACGATTTATGAATTATAATCATTAAATACTGTTACTTGAATTAATTATCATAAACGATTATGATTCATTTGACGATTTATATACGATTAAATATTTTTTTCCAGAATAAATTTATATAGGTAACAAATAACAATTATTAATAATTTGTTTTTTTTTATTTTATAAATTAAATTAAAATTAAATTAATTCGAGGAAAAAAATTATTTCAATTTTTTTTTTATTTGAATGATTTAATTTTTTTAATAGAAATACTGCAGTAAAATGATTTTTTTTTATTGTACAAAACAGTTTTTGTATTTTTGTATTTTTTTTTTTTTTTTTTAATAATTTCAATTATTATTTAAATAAAATATGAAATTTCTGTAATTTTTACAAAAATAATTTCTACAACCTGTTATAGGTTTTGAAACTTGAAAATCGTGTGTCTATGCAACAAAATCATAAACTTGAATTAAAATATATTCACTTCCTCTAAAGTAACGGCTTTACCAACCAAGACCTGATTTCATCGTTTTTTAGTAAAAATATTAATTTACATTATTTATTAAATTTGATAAATATCTCTATAGTTTATTAAATTATATATACAATTTTAACCTAATTAATTAAATATATTTTTCAATTTATATTTCCATTACTTGAAATTTAATTCATAATTGATTAATTAATCTAAATTTAATAATTTTAAGTTTCAATTTATTTAATTAAATTTTACAAATATTAAAAAATTAATATTCTTAATTAAGTATTAATGTGCAAACGCAGTATTTTCCATAAAATTAACAAACATACACATAATTTATTTATTATTACAAAATTTACAATTTTCAAAAATTTGAAATCATTTTCTTTAAATAATTAATTACCAAATATAAGAAAATAATTTTGCAGACAACTAAAAATGTAAAAAAAAAATTTTTTTTTCAAAAACGTTAAAACCATTTTTCAACAATGAAATATAAAATTAATTTTTAAATAAATTTTTTATAATTTTTTTTTCTGTAAAAATAAAATAGTAAATTTTTTTTTTCAAGCCTTCTGTCTCAGTTTTTGAAAAGCCTTTAAAAAAAAATTTCGATCCACTTTTATTTCTTGGCAATATTATATAGAGTCTAGTCGATTCTTGTTCTCCAGACAGTCGTTAAGAACCTTGAAGTAAATGCAATGGATATAAAGGCAAAAGAAACACGTGGCAAGTTTATTGCACCGCAAATGTTCATCCCGCTTCGAGTTCACAGTGTAACTCTACGCAAAGACAGCAGCGATCAAGGAGGAGTGGGAAATATTGTACTTATAGAAAATAAAAAATTTTTTTTACTGAAATATAATTTTTTACCAAATAAATAAAAATTTATTATTATTATTATTATTTTATTGATTATTGCTGATTTTGAAATTGATTTTCAATTTTCAGTTTGGAGAATTCGAAAAAACTAAGAAAAAAAAAAATAATTCCGTAAATTAAAAAAATTTTAATTTATTACTAAAAATTAATTATTTAATTAAAAAATGATTAAAATAATTTTCCAATATAGATGAAAAAAAATTTATTCCTTTACGATGATTCGATTTTGATTCATTGCAAAACGACGACCCTTTCTAAAAAAGAAAATCCTCAAGTTTCTGTACTGGTTTTGCAGCATCGTTCAAGGACGAAAAATTATTGCAGCCCTTGCGCGCACATAAAATATAAAGAAAATTCTATAAAGAAAACAAGATAATACAAAATTCATCAAAAAAATAAATATATAAATTCTTCTTCCTTTCAAAAAAAAAAAAAAATGAAAAAATAATAATGAAGTAAAATAAAAAAAAACCTCAAAGTAGCTGTGAGGATAAATAATAAATTGACTGTTATTTTAACATGATAGGCGTGAGTTCTCTTCTTTTTCCTTTTGAAAAAAAAAAAACAAAGACTCGTTTACTATTCCGTTATATTTCCTCAGCGAGATTCTTTATTAGTTTTAGAAGCTATTCAAACACAGTATTTAGAAATTTTAAAAGATCATAACGTAATTTATTGTTATGCTGAAAAGTGTTTATGAATGTATTACTTTCTTTCCTAACAAACTTGTGTGTTTAAATGACGTTACGATTTCATGGCTCAGTGAGCTTCTCTAACAATTTCATTTATCTTGAAGGAAAAGAAAAGTAACCTACATTTTTATATATTAAAGACATTTTCGAACAAAATTAAATTTTTTTCCCCTCATGAAAAATATAATGTCAATATAAAAAAATGGGGGAAAAAAAATGTTAGCTATATAATTTTCCGAAACTCTAGTTATTATTTGAAAAAGAGAACATGTTTTGAAAAGTAGTGCAGGTCGGTTATCATACAATTCAAAAGGAAGATAAATTGCATGCTAGCTGAGAATCTTGGGGACGACTTTATTGCAAAGGGAGGAGGGAAGAGGACTTCGGCCGTTACTCTTAATGGCAAACCTGAACTCACCCAAGAGTGCGCCTTGCAAAAATGTGAATGCCGGCGGACAGGTCGGATGTTGTTTATCTCGCATAGAATGCTGCATCTTCCTTCAGCAATATAGTATCCGAGCTCCATAACTGACCATACCCAGTCCAACTGGTTACTTGACCGAGACATTCGCCTCGCGTTCGCGACCATGAGAACATCTCATCCTATCTGGACCCTTGTCCTATCAATCCTAATTTTCTTTCTAGTCTTTCCCGAATCACAAACACGAAGTGTTGTAAATGATCTCGTGAGCGGTGATGTTGAAACTCCAGTGAGTGATGAAAAAAATGATTCAATTGTTCACGATAGCGCATTAAGTGAGAGAATCAAGACTGAATTTTCTGGATCTGTAAATAATTCACAAGATGAAATTCTTGAGGAGAAGGGAATACGAAGATTTGATGCCGATGAACCCGCCGGTGAGGTTCCCCAAAAGGGTAAATTAAATTCAAAGGGAATTCACATTGGCAGTGAAACGCATGTCGAAGTCTCCGAAGTGAAGGTCGAACAAAATCATGAGGATGGACAAAGGAGAACTGTTGAGAGTGATGAGAAACAAGAACAACAAGAGAGAATTGAAACCGAAATCCCTGATAAGAAAGATCCAGATATTAAATCCAGAAACATAGTCTCTATAAACTCCGAAGGTCTTGGTGAATTTAATTCCGAAAGTCCAAAGGAATCGCTAATTCCCGAAGCTAAGGTTTACAATTCCCCAATAGAGTCGTTGAAAAAAGAAGCACTGCTTCTTCAGCAACAGGTGAGTGACAAATCACTTTTTGAATCAGTGAAAGAACCAACTATAGTAATGTCAGAATTTCCCCTCTTAACGGAAATTGAAATCCTAAACGCTCTTAAATCCATTCCCTCTGTAAAAGATCATCATCTATTGAATATTGAACCCTTGGATCATCATCTTCTAAGTGACAAACAAACAGAAATAATACAATGTTCCGCCGCATTTATGCAGCAGCAACAAAGACCAAATTTCTTCCGAGGCATGTACGACTGCATCCGAGGTTTAAGTGTCATGAACTGTATGCGAATTTTCGTCTACCCAATTATTGCCGAAACAGTCCCTCAACTAATTTTGCAAAACATGCCAAGCCTTCCAATTGAGATAAACATTCCCGATCTTTTGCCAAATAGAAACAAAACCAAAACTGCCAGATCGGGGGCATATTTAGTCTACACACTTTTGAACACCGAGGACGTATTTATCGGAATGTTGAAAGACGTCTTGGATACCCACAGAAGCCACGAGAGTGTTCCATCCTATATCGATTCAATGAACGAAACATTTGTCAAATTGCTATCACCTGGTCAAATGAAAATACTCCAAATGGGAGAGAAAATCCTTCCTGTCTCTAGTCGTCGGGAATATTCCGACCGAATGTATTCCTGTATTCGGAGATTTGAGTATTTCAGTTGTCTCCGTTATTTTGCCTGGCCAATGATGAAATTATATTTTCCCGCTTTGCCTGATTTTCCCGACTATGAAATTTTATACCCAATTCCTACATTTACGGAATATCCAATCCTTCCGTTTCCTTTGGAACCCCTACCGGAAGTTATTGAAGCAGATCTTAAGAAACGACCAGACGCTCTAATTCTAAGAATTTTGAGAGAAGGCGTAAGACCCGGACTTCGACCAACTTATTACAATCTATCATCTAATTCTACTGAAGCTTTAGTACTTTTGGAACAAATGATTAAAACCCTACCATCTGGAAACAAGATTTACAACAGATTACAAATTCCACAGGATCAATTAAATTCCCTTTATGTGGCAAAGCAAATTCTCCCTCCACAATTACGAGCCGAATTTGCCTCACAATCCCTCAAGTGTATTAGGGAATTTAATTATTACGCCTGTATGAAGTACTATACTTGGCCAATTATACGACAGGCCCAACCAACTTTACCCCAATTTCCTGATTTGGCAAGTCTATTCCAAATTCCCGACTTTTCGCAATTTTTCCAATTTCCAAATCTTGCGGGACTATTTCAATTACCTAATTTCCAGCTGCCTAATTTACCTAATTTCCAATTGCCTAATTTACCTAACTTCCAATTACCTGAATTTCAGTTGCCTAGTTTTCCTACTTTTGGACAACCATCGTTCCCAAGCTTACCGTTTTTCCCACAACCACAAAGTCCGCCTTCAATCCCAATTTTCCCAGGAGGACCGGAGATACCTCTTCCTGATGGTGTGCCGACAATCCCTCCGATTCCACAGGCACCAACCTTACCATCTATTCCCGGAGTGCCGTCACTTCCTTCTATTCCTACAGCGCCAACAATTCCATCCATACCAACCGTTTCGGGAGTACCAACATTTCCTTCTATTCCTACAGCGCCAACAATTCCAACAGTACCAAGCATACCAACCGTTCCTGGAGTACCAACATTTCCTTCGATTCCTACAATTCCAACAGCTCCAACAATACCTTCTATTCCGACCATACCAACTCTACCAACTGTGCCACCAGCTGTAACACCTGCTTCAGCTCCAAGTGTAATTATACGTGATGCTCCAGATCTCGAGGAATCAAGGGAAAACAACCATGAAGGAGACTATTTCCCACAAGTAGAATCAAGGCAAAATTTCCAAGAGGACAGACTCGAATCGAATTTCACTGAAGAATCAAAATCATCAATTACACAGAAAGCGAACATTCAAATTACCCCTAGGAAAAATGATATCTCCAACGTTCCACTGATAACCCTAACAGGAACCGAATTTGTACCGATACTATCCGAGAAACCAGAAACAGTTATTTTCACAATACTCCGTCTCAATCAAGTATCAGATCCAAATCTAATGCACACTCTCGCAATACCATTTTTAAATTCCTCCACACCGGAGTATTCCTCTTTCTTAACACTTCATCAAGAAAATATCATTTTACTAGCTAAAAATATGCTTCCCGAATCAATAAGATCATCATTCACAGAACAAATGATCTCCTGTGTGCGTGATAAAGACTTTTTGACATGTGCCAAAAGTATTATGTTTCCCACACTCAAGGAATATTTTCCCAATATGTCTGGATTTCCCATATTTGAACCAACAAAATTTGAACAACAAAATCAATATCAAACGGAGACAAATGTCAAAACTGATAAACATGGCGAGGCAACGGTTACTATAACAGACACAAGATTTATTCCCATCTTCTCCGAGCATCCAGAAGCTGTGGTTATGAATATTTTACGAGCCGTTCAAATATCAACACCAAATTTACCATCCGGTTCTTTGAAAACAAGGGAATTTACCAAAGAATCTAAGATTTTAACTGAGAAACAAATTGGAATTCTAGAAGTTGCTGAAAGTCTCCTACCGCAACAATTGAGGGAGACATTTATCAAAAGAATGATTGAGTGTTCAAAAGACACTGCATTTTTAGATTGTACCCGTGACATTGCTTTTCCAAGTATTGCACAATATTTTCCAAATTTACCAAATTTTCCCAATTTTGGAAATCATTTTCGTGATGGATTAACTCGTCATGAAACTTATTTACAACAAATTGAAAATCATCTTCAAAATGAAATTGAAAATATTTTAACTAGAGCCGTTTCAGTTAATGAACGTTCGAAAAAAACGGAGGATATGGAGGAAAATTCCCCTCTAGCATCATATGGTTTATTATCAAAGCAACAGAAGAATATCATACGCCTATCGGATACAATTTTACCAGATTCAATACGACCTGCCTATCATGCAAGAATGATTGACTGTATACAAGGCAGTAGTTTCGTCACCTGTATGCAAAATATTGGTTGGCCGATCTTACGACTAAATCCCCTACTTCTTAATTCACCGGCAACAATAATTCCCGAGTATATACCCCAATCTGTTCCAATTTCCACTTCTCCGATTATAATTCCTCACGTATTAAATTATCAAAATCTCGAAAAAGGAAATCCAAGAATCACGTCGTCAGTAGGTGAACAGAATTTTATTAATTAATTTTGTTATTTCTTTCCAAAAATACAAGCAATTTTCTTTTTCAGGACAAGTTTTTGCACCAGAGATACCAACCTACGCTGGTCAACCAAACGCCAACTTTGTAGATTTGTCAGGGGAGAAAATTAATCTCGAAAATACAAAATCAAAGAAGATGGAACGACGGAAAAGAAGTACCACATATCTATTAGACTCATATCCAGAGGATAATCCAGATAAGAAAACAGTTCGTAAAAATCTTTCAAAAATGACATTTCCCAATATCACCGATACGGAATTACTGCAGATTTTAATTGAAATAAAAAAATCCAAAGTTGATCAATTTAGAAAAACACAATCGGCAAAAAAATATTTCATTGACGATCTTCACGAGGAGGAGAAGAAAATTTTAACTGCAAATGAGGTTGAGATTTTGAAACTTGTTGAAGATTTATATCCAGAGGCGTCTCGTGGTGTAATGGGTCAATTGTGGCAATGCATCAGGGGTTTCAGTCTCATAAGATGTGCCGGTGTATTTATATGGCCAATGATAACAAACACTGTACCATCATTAGTTCTTGGTTCAATGATAAGTAATTTACCAACATTTGGTCTCTTGGGACGTTCTGAAACTGAAACGCAAGTTGAGGAATTTTTCGGTATAACTGCCAATCAATTCGAAAAGGATCTCATGGAAAAGAAACACGAATTTGAAGATGTTCTTCTCAATTGGTATAAATCACTAATGCAAGAAAAATTTGAAACTAGTATTGGATTTTTAAAAATTAAAGGACATGGAAATGGTGAATTAGGCATCAGTTTAACGGGTTACAGAGAGGGAAGAGCGAAAGTTATCAAGGATAATAAAAATTTACCCAGTATTTTGACAATCATCAGTGATATTATGGAAGATGTTTTAGAGCCAAAGCCAAATTCGAATAGAAACAGAAAAGATCCAAAACGAGGAAAAAGTTTGAAATTCGATGAAAATAATTATCAAACACTTGTCGATGCAAAAGAAGATTCAAAAAGTGAAATAACAATGAAAGATGATCGTGTTCTTGCTGCTTTATTGGAAAAAATAAAAACTAATGACACTGCTGATACAAAAGAAAATTCGGAAAAATATTTCAATATTCAAAATGCTTATAAAGCATTTGAATTATTATTTGGAACGAGATTTGCAAGTCAAATTGAAAAATTAAAATCATTTAGCGAGGAGCATTTACGTTCGTTTATTACTAGAAATATGGACGAGGAAATTCCAATTGAGGATGAATTGAAAATAATTCCCTATGAAGTGAAGGAGAAATTTTTGGAAGATCAATTGAAAATTATTCCTTTATTGAGTAATCAGAATTTTGATAAAACAGAAAAGTCAAGGGATCAGGAAAAAGTGAAAAAGGATAATCATAGGAAGAAGCATAGAAATGAATTATCAATAGAACTACCACGTTTGAATGATATTGTTATTAGTAAAAAAGTGACTAATAATGTTGTCAATATGGCTAGGAATATAAAAACAAAAATGATGCAAATGATGCCTGGAATTGGAATGGCAGTTTCATTTTTATTACAGGTAGTGATAGCTCATGCAAGAACAGCAGCATCGGTTGCATCGTTAATGAGTAATATTGCTCTTGGTATGGGTGTTGTTAGTATGATTCGAGATACACTCTTTGGTCAAAATCCAAAAGTTAAATACGTCTACGATACAGAAACTAATGATCCATCAGTTTCATGGCCCAAAGATCTCAACTATTGGAATTAGAGATTATTAAAATTTTGGTTAGAGGGTTTCTCCAAATGAGAAACAAAGAATTATTTTCTTTTCTCCCCGGGATTAAGGTGAAGGGTGCCATTGCGTTAGGCCTAAGATGACATCAAATACTCCAAGAGTATGATTCCTAATTATTTTTCTTTATAGTATTATTTTTTAATTGTATCTCATAAATTAGTTCTTATCACAAAAATGTATTTGTACAACATTGATGCTGTGTAATTTCGTTTTAACTTCCCTTTCAATTTTATTTTCATATTTCAATTTCAATCAAAAATAAAATTCGAAATAGAAGTCAAAATTAAATTATGCAATCGCACAATAATTTAAGATTTTGATTAAATGTATCTGGTTTTTAAAAGACCGTGTGATTTTGTGATGCATCAATTTAAGATGCTTTTATGCAAAATAAAAATAATTTAGAAAAAAAAAAAAATTATAGATTTTATATTCCTCTAATCTAATCCTCAATTTTGCTTAGTTAATTAATACTAAGTAGGAAAGAAGTAAAATTAAATTAATAAGTAATTTGTTATTTATATTATTTATTAAATAAATTAAATATTGTATTACCAATAATTGTTAATATGTGAAAGACGAATTTAATCAAATAATAATCCTTTACTATTGAATTTGATGATTTGTTACCTTGAAGATTTTATGTTGCTCCTATGTTGCATTAATTTGTTCGGTTTTATTATTTTTAATAAAATATTATTAATTATTATTATTCATTATTATTTCCTAATAATGTTATAGTTATATTTAATTTTTTTGGATTTAAATTTTATTTTTAAATTAATTCTTGTGTATTGAATATCTTTTCGAAATTACTGAAGTGGAAGAATGTAGACGAAACTGCTTTTACGAAGGTCAATGTTATGGGTTCATTCTCGTCGATTTCGACCTTGCTTCACGCACAGGTAGGTGAACTTTCGCTGTAACTTACAATACTGGTTATTATTTTTAAGAATTGTTTTTTTTCAAATTTAGGTTTTATTTTAAAATAAGACTCGGGAGAATTAAATTTCTTAATTCTTCTATAAAATTCCTAATAGTAGAAAAATAAAAAAAAAATTAGTAAAATACTGAAATTAGTGTCTATATAGTTATTGAACTACGTTATACTCTCAACTTAGTTTCCACACTGTAATAAAGTATGAAAATTAACTTCACAATCTACAGAAACCAGAGGGGAATTTTAAATTTTGTTCTTAATTCAGTATTTAAAATTCTAGGAAAACGTTTTTCATTTGTTTTAATTATGCAAGTGTAAAACTGCCTGTTTCCAATCGAAAAAAAAGTAACAAAAGCAGCTATACTATAATTACAGTGCAATTATTTCACGCTTTAGAAGGGAAATTCGATGGGATATACATAATTAATATTCTATAGTCTATGCCCCACAAAAGGTTTAGTCTGTTATCGTCATTTGACAAGTTATGGAGCTCGATCATTATTTCTATAGAATTAATCAAGTATTCTTATCCGCTTGTGGATTTTGGCCAAATCAATCAAGACGAGAGAAAACTATAAGAAGATTTATTTTCTTTATTATTGAATTTAATAATTTTCCACCTCTGGTATATAATTTTTATAATAAAAAAAATGTTTCTCAACTTGACATATGAAAAATATTTATCATAAATGCCGGTTAGGTTGTAAAATAATTATAAATAATGAATTAATTTAATTACAATTAGATAGCATATGCATTTTGCAATTGGGGTGATGCGGATGCGATAAATTTATGCATGATATTCGTTGCTGGTTATATTCTTGGCATAACAAAAATGTTAAATAATATTATACAGGACAGAAAGGTAAATTGAAAATAGATTATCTTTATTTAATATTGTGTCAACAATTTTAATTATTATTTTATTAAAATCTAATTTTTTGCCAATGCAAATTCTAAAATTAATATTTGAAGAATTATGATTACTTTAAAGATTTTAATTATTATTTAATTATTATTTAATTAATTAATTATTTAATTATCATTAATTACGTGGAAAGTTTCCTCTATTTTTTCTAGATACAATTTCTTTTTAAACAAATTAAATATCATTGGAATATCTGGTCATCTGAACCACAATTGCAATTGCTTCAAGAATTTGCTGAAGAATCAAGAAGTTATAATTTCATTTACACAGGTTAATATTTCCTTTTTAAAGTATATACAAAAAATTTATTTCTCAAAATTTTGTAGTTGCACTTTGTGCTTCAGCATCAGGTTATACATTTGTAACAGCAGCTCCTGAAATTTATCATCTATTTGTACTACGAACTAATGGAACAAGAGATCCTTATATTTTCGCAATAGAATATGGATTTGATAATGAAAAATATTTTAATTTCATTCTGGTTTTAAGTAATTTCAGTGTCTGGATGAATATTATAATTGTTATAACAGTTGATAAAATGTATTTGACATTTGTTCAACACGCCTATGGAATACTTCAAGCCGTTGGGTATATAAATAAAGATTTGATGATTTTTGGAATATTTGCTTAAATTTTTTGATTTGGTTTTCATTAACAGGAATCGGTTTGAGAATATTAATCTAATGTACCATAATCAGGGAGGGAAGAATCTTAAATTGCTAATTAAAGATATTTTCTTCTGTATTCATCAACACAACATTGCTTTAAAGTTAGTTACATTTGTGGTATAGAAGCTGCTAAAGATGATTGAATTTTATTACGAAACGAATTTCAAAATTAATTTCTATGATATTAATTAATTTCCTTAATTTGTTAATATCGAAATTAATTTCTATGAAATTAATTAATTTCCTTAATTTGTTAATTTCGAAATTAATTTCTATGAAATTAATTAATTTCCTTAATTTTATAATTTCGAAATTAATTTCTATGAAATTAATTAATTTCCTTAATTTTTTAATTTTGAAATTAATTAATTTCCTTCATTTGTTAATTTTGAAATTAATTAATTTCCTTAATTTGTTAATTTCGAAATTAATTTCTATGAAATTAATTAATTTCCTTAATTCGTTTATGTCAAATAATGAATTAAGTGAAATAATTGTTAATTTGAAATTGATAAAAACTATTTTTATAGATTTGCGAATATATTAAATGACGTTTACTCTATGTACTTTCTTTGTACAATGGTGATAAATGCCGGTAATTTGGTATTTGCAGCATCACAGGTAATTTTAAAAAATAAAATTTGCAGCTCTGAATATTAGAATTACCTCAATCCGAATGAAACCAGGAGGTAGTTTTGCAAATCACTTAACAGAGATTAAATTAAAATTAAATCGGAATTCAGCTGAAGTGCCTTAAGGGGGTAGTCTGGTGTTTAGGCCTTTTTTTTCAGCTGTAAAAAAATTGGAGCAATCGGTCGGATAGATTTTTGTAAATCATCTACGCCAGCATTTTTTTGTTATAAACATTAATATTAAATATAAATAACAAAATCTAGTAAAAAATAATCGATTATAATTTTTTTCAACACTTCATGATAAGAATAAAACGAAGTAAAAAGATTTGGTGTGATTATATTTTATTTTATAATTTAAAAAAATCCTGAAATAAGCTCCCAAAAAGGCATCGAAACACCAGACTACCCCCTTAAATCTCTATTAGGTGATTTCTGCAACTGGCTCTAAAATATTATTTAATTTATTTATTATCAAATAGGTAGTGATAAATTTAGATAATTTAAATGAAGTAGTGAGGTGGGGCAATTACGGAATGCTTCTTGTATGCTATCTTTTCTTCAGTAGTTTTCCAGCACAAAAACTAATGGATTACAGCTCAACTACTTCTCAGAATATGTAAATAATTTTTATAAAATGAATCTTCAATAATCATATTCAGATGATATAAGGGAGCATCCCTGGTAAAAAATTCCGGACTGTTTCCGAACTAATCTGGAATTAGTCCAAAAAAGTCCGGTTTATTGTCATCCGGAATTAATCCAAAACCAAAATTTGTCCGATTTCTGTAACTAGTGAATCCGGAATTAATTTGGTTTAATCCGAAATCAGTTCGATCAAACCAAATCATATAGCTCAGAATTTCGCCTAAGAATATTTTAATTACAAATAAATACCAGATATAATACAAGATTTTCTAGATAAAGATTTTAGATTATTACGGACTCATGTCGGATTCAGTATTTTGATATTACTTTATCCGAATTGTTGCGTACTAATTGCGGATTTATTTCCTGTCAATTTTGGACTATTTCGAACTGATCTCGGATTTATCTTTTCATTCAGAGTGATTGCTGACTACACGGAAAGAAATGCTATCGAAATTTTAGCCATAAACTTATGGTTGAGATTTCTGGTTGAATTGGCTATACAGTCTATCAAATTGGTAGGTAAGTTAGGTTATATTAGCCAAGTGAAGTCTGATTCAGACATATTGCTCTTTGGAAGTACTATTCGTTTGGTTGGATTACCCAAACTGTATGGCAGTAACAGTTCCATGTTAATTCAGTTATACGATATGACAGAAACAGCAAGAATTATGGCAGTAATTACGAAAAATTTCTTTCAGTGTAAGGCACTATTTCTACGTAACGGCCGAAATTTTAGGTCGAAATCAGTCTGAAATTTTAACCAGTGATATCAAGTCATCAAAAAATTGGTTGTAAATTAATTTTCTGGACCTGATACATTAGGTTTATTAAAAAAATAAATTTATTTCAGTTACAATAGCTGTTGGTACGAAATGCCAATTTCAATAAAGAAATCCCTACTATTTGTTTTGGTTAGAACCTCGAATCTATGCACGATTAAAATATGGAAATTTTACGTATTATCAATGCAAACATTCGCCTCGGTGAGAATTATTATCTATGCTTATGATAAACAATTTTTTCCTGTGTCTATATAAAGGTTGCAACTATTTGCATCTATTTACTGTTACTTTAAATGAAAATAATTTTATTTCTATTTTTTGGTTGTCCAAACAACAGTTTCCATATGTATGCTGTTACTGTCCCTTCGATAATTAACAGAAAGATGAAACAATTACTATTCACAATATTTAGCCTTAGTACAGAAGTAGAAGAAGGATCACTACTGAAAATTTGTAGTAAACTAAATATAATGCCTTATTTGTCTCACCAAATAAAGAAAAAAAATTTACTTAACGATTTTTAGTTACTGACTTTTAATTTCTGATTTACGCCTCCACTAAATGCAAGAAATAATGTAGAAGCTATCTACAACGGAGACGAATTTTAAATGTGTTTTATTAATCATTTATCACAAATTCCCTGTAAACGATTTGTATTCCTTTTATTTATGCAAGAGTGAAGTGACAATTTGTAAGGATACCAAGAAAATAGATGAAACAGCGACTATACTATAATTGCAGCAATTATTTCACGCTTTACGAAGAATTTTTAAGTATCATGATATATATTTTATATTCTATAGTCTCTGGGTGAACTCCAACGTTCAGTGTATTATCGACAGTTTACAAACTATGGAGCTCGATAATTATTTCTATAGAATTAACCAAGTTCTATTATCTGCCTGTGGATTTTGGCCTCAACAATCAAAACGAGAGAAAACTATTCGTAGATTTATTTTCTTCATTATTGATTTAAGCAATTTTCCACCTCTGGTATATATTTTATACAAAAGGATTAAAATTTTCACGAATCCATTTCACCGAATGAACTTTTTCCGGAAGGACAAAATACCGAAAATATATTTTATAATTTAAAAATTTTTTAAAATAGGCTTGTGGTCAATACAAAATTTACAAATTTAAATCAATTATAATTTTATTTAATCAATCGTATTCTCAATATAATTTTGTTACTCCACATAACAAAAAAATATTATCTTTATAATTAATTATTTTACTATAACAATCAATATATCAAACTTTTTTTATAATACGAATTTATCTGTTACTTGGCCAAGAATATACACATTAATAATATACAATCACGTGTTTCGATAGACCTTTTCTTGAATTTACAATAAAGTTAATATTTTCTAATTAGAAATTGGATACCAAACATGGAAAATCACAGTACAAATATACAATAAATTAAAAATGGGTCGTTGACTTATCTTTATTTATGATGATTGGAGATATTTGACTGAAGATCCTCTTTTATTGTTTTTCATCAAACAATCCTCCTTTTGGGCGATCTCATTAAAAAGTGAAATTGAAAATATCACATATACGTATATTCATGTAAGGCACCCTTAAACGATCCAAATCATTCTGTTTCATATTTTCTATCAACATTTTAAAATTAGTCTTCCATATGCCCGAAGTGAAGTTAGGTTCTTCAGGTATTCTACTTCATTTAGTGAGACTGGTACTCATCCAATTCCCTCAAAATAAAAGCTTCAGGTATTCGGATATTTGCTGGAACAAATTAACTATTTGGTACCTAATAATTAGTAATTGGTAGCTAATAGTAGATAATAATTTAGCGATTGGATCTTTAGCTAGAAAATTTATGGAGTCTTGATGCTTTTGGTACTCATACATTTCCCTCACAAAAGGCTCTAGGCATTCTACAATATTCACTCGAACAAATTTACCATTTGCTATCTTGGCAGTGGAATAGAATAGCCGTTGGATCCTTAGCAGAACAAAGATTTTGTTTAAGACAGAAGTGTAAATAACAAATATTTAAATTAATTTCTCTTAGATTGTATATGCATGTTATAACTGGAGAGATGCGGATGCATTGGCTGTATGTTTTGCATTTATAACTAGTTACAGTCTTGGTGTAACCAAAATATCAAACAACATTATTCAGGACAAAAAGGTAAATTTAAAAACAATCTAATATCTACTAATGTTATGACAAGTTTTATTTAATGATGAAACACACAGAAATGGTTTGAATCTCTTGATATATTTAGGCTAAACATATAATATTAATTTCTGATTTGACTTATTTAGTAACGTTAAATATTTTAACTGAGAAAAACAAAAATAGTTTTCAATTTACAATTAGGTGATGAAATTTATCATAAGAGATGTGAAGGGATCAAATGATTTGAAGATTCGCGGTATTTTTAATTTATGCACTCTATGAATTGGGTTTTTATAAAGCCGGTGCTCTCGATCTTGTTGGGATGATCAATTTTGTTCTGATCGATACACTAAAAACCAGACTTTGGCTGGACTAATCCTGACACTACGGAACTGCAATCAAGCTTTAATTTTCCTAGGTGAAGGTCCCTGGGATCTCGCTTTCGCGACCCTTGACGTTGCCGATATTTCTGGCCATCCTGATGATTTCGGATCCTCCGCTGCTTGCGACATGGCTGATGTTAGCCTTATCGCCATACTTTTCTCTACATAAGAAGCAGCTTGGGCTTCTACACAGTCGATATGTCTGCTGCCTTACAAACTCTTCCTGTGTGGCCGTATCGATGGCACAAAACGACTTTCACCCTTCTTTTTATTGGGCAATACATAAAGCCAATTCTTATGCGTCCCAATTTCTTCAGCCTGTCCGCCTCCTCTGGGTCGGTGACTACAACTGCTAATCTCATTCCTCGTCGGTTGGGTCCCAGGATCATCACCTTCCTATTTCCTGGCTTCTGGAGCACTTCCTCCAACGCCTGTTAGACCTCTTCTTCCTGGGTAAGGCAATCCAGTTTACGGATCTCCAGTGTGACCTGTCGATCCACGGACTGCACCTTCCCTATGCTGCCAACCGCTTTGGTGACAGCTGCGGTGAATAACTCCTTATTGAAGTCTCCTGCGATTTTGATCAGGAGATCTCTCCAGTGTGCAAAATTAAAAAACAGTTCTGTAACTGTTCTATAACAAAGAAGAAAACAAGTTCTAAAACTGGTGAGGAAACAGGTCAGTAAAAATGTCGTCTCCCTGGGGGCACAAAACAGTAACATGATCTGTAACAATTCTAAAACAATGTTCTAGATCATTGTTTTAGAACAAATATGTAACAATTTGATAACAAAATAAATTTTTAAAAATTTTAATTCTATAACAATTCTGTAACCGATCTATAACAATATTCTAGAATTACAGAACTTTTTTTTGTATCAGTTTGATAAAAGTAAAATTGTGTTTTGGAATTTGTAGTTTATTTGAGTAAAATTTCCCTGACTTAAAAAAAGTAATCGTGCCCAAATAGCACGGTATGTCACATAAATATTATTGGAATATTCCTGTGATATATATAATGGAGATCAAAATGTCCACTTCATGATGATATCTCAGTGATATTAGGAGTATTCTCCCAGTGATATTAAGAGAATATTTCACGGAAATGATTTTTTAAATATTTTTATAGATTTCTATTTTTAACAGTCTTGAGCCACTCTAGTAGTACCACATTTATAAAACATCTGTTCGTTACATATTTGTTTCAGAACAGATAGAGAACAAATGTTACATCTTCCTTATAGAACAGAGGCAGAACAGGTTTAGAACACAGTTCCAGAATTGTTCTATAACAAAATTGTAACACTTGTTCTAGAACAAGTTACACTTTTTGTTCTAGAACAGTTAAATAACGTGCACACTGGGTCCCTTTCTTGTAGGCCTTGCGCCCACGTCCGGATTCACTTACCTCCGAAGTTTGCATAATACGTTGGCATACGTTGTTTCTGTTGCGACTCGGATCACTATTGTAAATCCACTCATGGCTGTGTGTACATCGGTGGACGAATAATCCTAACATTGCTCTCTGCGTGTCGTATAATAGGCGACTAGAAAGGAGGAAGCAGCAGCCAGGTTCGGGGTTTACATAAAATCCCCAAACTGGTACTCGTAACTGAGTCTAATGGTCGGGGATCAAGTGCCCCGGGAAGATTTTCCTGCTTGAGCGAGAAAAGAGTCGTCATTTGGTATTGGAAGCGTGGGGACAGTGGTTAAAAGCTCACATCGCTTAGAGCAAGACAATGGAGAAGAAACTGATCCAAAAAGTGATCAGACTTCTTTGAAACTGTTGACGTGTGAATTGTGGTACAACAACTGTTTAAAGTCACGAATCAATTTGCGAATTTCTAAGAAAGAGTTAAGTTGAACTACAGTCAGTAGTCAGTCCATAGGAGTCATACAGTTAGTAAGCCGATAGGCCAGGTACAATGGACCCCATCTAACCTCTTTTTAATAGGTATATCAAATCGATCACCCAATTCAATCCTTATCAACGTATTTATAATTTCTGATAATTTCCTTATATAATAAAATGTTAATTATAGTTAAAAAATAAAATTAAATAACACGAAAAATTATCATTTCCTCTTTGTCATAGATACAATATCTTTTCAAACAAATTAAATATCATTGGAATGTTTGGTCTTCTGAGCCACAAGTGAAATTAATTCAACAGTTTGCTAACCAAGCAAGAAGCTACAATTTTATGTACACAGGTTAAAATACACTTGATTATGAATTATTCAAACTGAAAGCAATAAGCTGATTCCATTAAAATTTTTACAGTTGCAGTTTGTGCTTCAGCTTCATCTTATACAGTTATAACAGTTGTTCCAGAAATTTATTATTTACTTGCACAATGTACTAATGTAACAAGAGATCCAAGTATTTTTGCAGAAGAATTTGGAATTGACAGTGAAAAATACTTTCATTGGATTTTGGCTTATAGCGTTATCAGTGTGTGGGTGAATTCTATAATTTATGTTACAGCTGACATAATGTATTTGACGTTGGTTCAACATGCCTGTGGAATACTATGCGCTGTTGGGTATTAAAATTTGTTTGAAATCATTTTTTCTTCTACTTCGTATTTGATCAATATTTGTTTTATAGCAATCGGTTTGAGGATGTCAATCTATTGTACCGTAATCAGACAGCGAAGAATCTTAATTTTCTAATATTTAAAGATTTATTATTCTGTATTCAGCAACACAACATTGCCTTAAAGTTAGTACCGTAGGTGAAAAAGTTGCACAATTGCATTCTGTTATAACATAAACATTTCTCTTATTTTTTCACTATGTATTTTTCATCTATGTACAAAAATACCTCGTGGATAAGTAACTTTGAAAATAATCGACGGTCAAGATGTTAAAATCTTACCAACAAAATCTTAATTCTCTGATGATTTTGTGTCCGAACTCTGCAAAAATATAACCATACAAAACGTTTTCATTATTAAATTAATTATACTTTTTTAAATTGCTGGATACGAAAATTTTTAAGAAAAATTGGTATTTTTAAATTAATTTGAAATATTTTTTATAGATTTGCAAATATATTAAATGAAGTTTACTCATTGTACTTTCTTTGTACAGTAGGATTAAATGCTGCGAGTTTAGTTTTTGTAGCATCTCAGGTAACTATGCGATATTTTAAGTTAATTTTTACAATCAAATCACAGTATATGTTACCATTCTTAGTTCTGCCGTCCAAAGTGAAAAAGCTGTTAAACAACAATGTTTTTATTGTTAATTATATACTTTTTTTACTTTGGACGCCAGAGTTAGTATTAGTACTATGCTTCGTTAAAATTATTTCTAATTTTATCAATTATAATTCACAGACAGTAATTCATTTAGATAAATTCGATAATGTAGTAAAGTTCGGAAATTATGGTCTGCTCATTATATGTCTTCTTTTTTTAAGTAGTTTTCCTGCTCAGAAACTAATGGATCAAAGTTCTACAATTTCACAAAACATGTAAACAATTTTTTTTTAAAGCCTTCTCCTCTAAACACATAATATTAAGTCTACAAATTAATTACCAAACATTTCCGTCATTAAAATATATTATAAAAAGAAATTTATTTTAGTTACAACACCTATTGGTACGAAATGCCAATTTCAATAAAAAAATCCCTTTTTTTTGTGTTGGTGAGAACATCGAATTTATGCACCATTAAAATATGGAAATTTTACGTATTATCATTGCAAACATTTGCCTCGGTAAGAATTTATATGCATTACTTAAAAAAAAAAAATTTTTTTTTTCTATATGTAATTCTTAATTATTTATTGACTGTCACTTTAAATGTATACATAATAATTATTTGTTTTTTTTTTAGATTCTACAAACAACAATCTCCGTATGTATGTTGTTACTTTCTGTCCGATAAATCATAAAATTTAAATCAATTGCCTTTTAATTCGCAATGGATATTAGACAATTATTGTAATATATTTGATAAAATAAAATGTGTTTTTTGCAGTTTTTAATAAATTTGATGATTATAGATAATAGCTTAAGTTTTTAAAATTAAATTAAATTTCATGTTGCAATTTATTTTTACCCAATGGGAAGAATACCATTGGCGTATTAATGGCCCAATAATGGGAGCCAGGGATGCCAATATAATTTTAATAATGGCAACCAATAATGGACCATTATTGGTAAAGTCATGGGCTGTCCACGCCGATGCCAATGATTGGCAACCATCATTGGCAAATTATTGGCAACCAATAATTATCCAATATTAAAAATTTTAATAATAATTTAAAAAATTAATAATTTAAAAAAAAAATTTTATTTTTATTATTTTTTAATAGTTATTATTATTATTTTATTTTGAATAATTAAATTAAAATAAAAAAATGGTCATCAAAGTATTAGTGAAACCATTTCTTCCAAAAAAGAGTTTGTCTCAAATCCAATAAATAGGAGAGATATCGGGCAGAAAAAAATTTCGACAAGAAAAAAAATTTTTGATCACTGCTTATATACCAATCTAATGGCATCTTAACTGCGAGAAACAGTTATGATGTTCGCCCTCCCTGTGGCGTTGAGCTAACCATCAGCGCAGCGCGGGAACATTTGAAAAATTTGATGTTATTAGATATTTTATTTTATTTTAAATATGACAAATAATTAACTTAATAAATAATTAATGTCAGAAATAATTATTAATAACATAATGTCATACTTAATAAGTCGTTAATTATAAAATAAAATATCTAATAAAATCAAATTTTTCAAATGTTCCCGCGCTGCGCTGATGGCTCAGCTCTGGACTTTAGTTCGCTCAACGCCACAGGGAGGGCGAACATCATAACTGTTTCTCGTAGTTGAGGTGCCATTAGATTGGTATATAAGCAGTGATCGAAAATTTTTTTTCTTGTCGAAATTTTTTTCTGCCCGATATCTCTCCTATTTATTAGATTTGAGACAAACTTTTTTTTGGAAGACATGGTTTCACTAATACTTTGATGACCATTTTTTTTATTTTAATTTAATTATTAAAAATAAAATAATAACTATTAAAAAAAACAAAAAAAATAAAAATTTTTTTTTTAAATTATTAATTTTTTAAATTATTATTAAAATTTTTAATATTGGCTAATTATTGGTTGCCAATAATTTGCCAATGATGGTTGGCATCGGCGTGGACAGTCCATGACTTTACCAATAATTGTTACTCGTGGCAGTTTCCCATTGGGTATTAATTAATTTATTTTAAATCATTAATTTTTATTTCAAAAAAATTAATGAATTCTTGGAAAAAATCACATACACAAGATAAAAGTACGGATATTTGAAAAATTTAAGATTCTGTAAATTTAACAAATGAGATATTTGGACCAACACCAAAGACGCAATAAGGGAGTTTCAAACGCAAAACATACAGAACACTTTTAAATTCAATCCACAGATTTTACAATACATTAAATAATTTTGGGTTTTTGAAAAATTATCGATTTTTTGAATATACAATAACCGTTCGGGAATTCCGCTAAAGTCTTAACTTGTCAGTCTCGAACTAAAAATGAATAGCGCACTTTTTGATTGGTAAAGCGGATGCTGAGCTACATTCAAATAAATTTTGGAAAAATTTTCGAAAAATTAAATTTGCGAGCTAATGGCTTCGGAATACCGCCAAAGTCATTAGAAAAAAGTTCTGAGCAAAAAATGTATGGCGCACTTTTTGATTAATCCAGCGGATGCTGAGCTACATTCAAAATAATATTGAAAAAAATTTTGAAAAATTGAATTTGCGAGATAATGGCTTCGGAATACCAACAAAGTCTTAACCCGGGAGTCTCGAACAAAAAATGCATGGCGCACTTTTTGATTGGTCCAGCGGATGTTGAGCTACACTAAAATAAATTTTGGAAAAATTTTTTAAAAAAATTAAATTTTTGAGATAATCACTGCGGAATACCTCTAAAGTCTAATCCCGGGAATCTTGGACAAAAAATGTATAGCGCACTTTTTTATTGGACCAACGAATTTAGAGCTAGAGCAAAATAAAATTTGGATTTTTAAAAAAAATTTCGTTTTCTCAAATTTACGTAATTTTTTTGTTTCTTAGTAAAACGAATTGAGTTATATTTATTTTTAATGTTTTGAAATGAATCTTAAGTACTGCCTGAACTTTAATTTGTGAATTTTAATTTGAAAATAATTATTGTTCCTCTTCGATGAAGGAGGAAACAGTAATATATAATTTATTTTACAAGTAATAAGCAAAGCTTTTTTTAATTTTTCTTTTTCTCTTTGTTGCAAATAGTAGAAAAGTAATCCTACTTTGTTTCATCAACAGAGTCATCTATCATTGTGACTTTGAAACTTTTCTAAATCTTATACTACCAAGTTTTCTACTTTATCCTTCTGCAGCTTGATTATACCAACCAAAGATGGAACTACCAATGTTAATCAACGATAAAACAGATAAATAAATTGACATTACCTTACACCATTCGAATCATATCTGATAACTGTTATGTCTCGCAGGTGCTGCCTGCAGAATTCACTTTCACTTTTTAGAGCCAATCAAAAACGAACTTAAAATTGAAATATTCTCTTAAATTTTCAAATTGTACCAATCGAATTGATGGGAAGATTTTTCAAAAATTATAACTCTTGCGAAAAAAAATATATATTCTCGAGAGTTGTATGCTATATAGTGAAAGAAGGTCGTATCTTTCTTTAAGATGTAGGCAATAAGCAACAAAACCATACTCCCATGAACAACAAACGTGAATCGGCCTTTCTCTTTTTACTCCAAAGTTTCGCTGTCAGCAGTCGCTCAGTTTCTGTACCAACGTCATCGAGAAACCATCATATAAAGAAAATGTCCTGAACGAAATTCGTTCGTTGACGTGAGCTCGTCATTTTGAAACCGGATAACATATATAAGTACGTGTGTTTTAAATTTAATTTTCTTTAGTTTTAAAACATTTTCTCAATATCCAATAATTTATCGTCAGTGAGAAGGAGAGAAAGTCGTTTTCTATATAAATATATTTATTCAACCTATATTTATTTCACAATATAGTTAACAGTGGAAAATAATTTAAAAATAATATTACACCTTAATGTAACTCGAATAATTTAGTGACAAAAAAATCCCTAGTTATACGATTTTAACATACAGATAATTTTAAAAAAGGATGAAATATTTTTTGTATCTGTCAGCGAGAGTGCTTATTTTGTACATACACGTGTTCACAAGCACGCGCATGCCTTGTCCAATTATGTGATATAGGGATGTCAGTGATTTCAACGCTCGAACGCAGAGCTTGTCAGTGCAATAGACCGTGTCATTGTATATTTAAAATTATAAACTCTCCATTATAGAAAAGCGTTAGAATTTAAAAAAAAAAAAAAAATTAGAAAGTCCAACCGAAAATAGTGATCTAAATGGAGAGAATTTTTAGGATGTGATAAAATTTAATCTTTAAAAATACAGTTTGAAATTAGTGTATAATATATGTGATTAGAAAAATCCACAGAGGAAGTAGGTGCCAAGAGTCGAAGAAGAAGAATTTAGTTTCGTTTCACTCTAGCAACCGTTGCTATGACAATAGTAACCTTAGCAACGGTTGCTGTGGAAATAGTTGCCCTAACAACGGTTGCTATGGTAATATAGTTGCTATGACAATAGTAAACCTAGCAACGGTTGCTTTGGTAATAATAACCCTAGCAACCGTTGCTATGACAATAGTTATATTATAGTAACTATGGTACAGTTACAGTTACCATAGCAACCGTTGCTATAGTAATAGTTATTTCTAACAAGTCACTGATTACAAATCCATTCCCCGATTTCAAAATGGCGGACCAATATGGCGGACGAAAAAATAAAAAATTGTTCCAATTGACATAAAATTTGCTACTCGGGTTGTTTTCGGTACCGCTGATTACGAATTTGAAGTCAGATTTCAAAAATACAAAATGGCGTATTCAATATAATGAAGTTTTTTTTTTTTTTTTAAATCTATAGATTATTTACAAATCTAATATATAAGAATACAAAAAACTATATGAAAGTCTCTTTGTTGATATATTTACTATATTTACCGTTTTGTTACTAATAAACATATAACCCAGAAATGAAAATCGTCACACCACAAGAAATTACGCGACTTTGAAAAAACTTGCCTATGTTGTATAGATAATAATGACTTCAACGGGAGTTAGTACTACTACATAATTATATTGCTCGGCCGAGTGTTTATTTCCATTGACATTTCCTAATGGCTAGAAAAACGTAGACGGTTTTTAAAATGTAGAACAAGTTACTGTTTGCGTGGAACTACATGCGGATTACACATTGTAGAAAGTACGAACTAAATGCACCAGGCGCAGCGGACATAAAAGATATAATATTCGTTGACGCAAGTTTGTTTACCTTTTACATAATTTCTTATACTCCCAATCTATATTATTATTATTATTATTATTATTATTATTATTATTAATATTATTATTATTATTATTATTATTATTATTATTATTATTATTATATTATTATATTATTATATAATAATAATAACTAATTATTATTTGCTAACTGAACATAAAATAATTTTCCAGTGTGCAACTGTAAAATATATATTTATTATTGATAAAAAATATTTTTAAATTTATCATAGATGCGGCTCTAGGTTTTTTGTCGCAAACGCTTCGAGAGCCCAATTTCCAAAAGCGTTAAAATTAAATAAAAATTATTATATGAATACGCGGCGACAAAAAAAATTTCCTACATTAATTGAAGAATTAATAATAATTAATTAAATTAGTTATTAAATTAATTAAACTAATAACTTTCATTAAATTACTCTCTAAATCTGAATTAGTAAAAATGTTTACTAATTTGAATTAGTGACTCACTTTTTGCTCCTGAATTAGTAAAATTTTACTAATTATTAGTAACTTTAAGTAACAATTAGTAAAATTTAACTAATTCTAAAGCAAAAAGTGAGTCACTAATTTAAATTAGTAAACATTTTTACTAATTCAGATTTAGAAAGTAGTTATTAAATTAATAATTTTCATTAAATTAATAACTTTTATTAAATTAGTTATTAAATTAATAATTTTCATTAATTTCGTTGGATAAAATTTAAAAAATTTAATATAAAAAAACGACAAACTACAAAAATAAATAATTAGGATTTTATTAATTTGTATCAGAAATTGAAAATTATTTTTAAAAATTAAATTATAATTTAACAGAAATAAACTTTTTTCAAACAAAAATTTTTTTTTTCTTGAAAACTGTATGTAAAATTAAAATTAACTGAAAATTGAATATTAATTTAGAAATATTAAATTTATATATATTATATATACTTCATGGGTCAGTTGTTCGAACAACGCTTTAAGCGTTGCATAAACAAGTTGCTCTATAACTAGATCAACGCTCCTTTCTTTTTTTTTTCTTACCAAAGTTCCGGAGATAATTTTTAAATTTACTTAACGTATTTAATAATGTGTGAAAAAATTAAATAGATAATAATTCACTGATTTTTTTTTTTTTTTTTTACAAAAGTTGAAATAAATTTATCTCAAATCAGATTACTATAATCACACTTTATACGTGTATAGTTTCAATTTTTGTAATTAAATTTTTTATTCGTTAATTAAAAATTTGTTAAATAAATAAGAAATAAAAAAAAATAATAAAAAAATAACACACAATATTAAAATTTTATTAATTAAAATAAAAAACTATTTAAATTGGTTTGGGAAAATAACGTGTAAAAATTAGAAAAAAATAAAAATTTTATATATATTTTAAAAATAGTTTTCAAAAAATTTTTTTATATATATTATTTTTAAAATTTTTCGTCAAATAGTTTTTCTTTTTTTTAATTTTTTCAAACATAAGTAATAAATAATTATTTGTAAAGAAAAAATATGAAAATTTAAGAGAAAAAGCAAATTGAAAACAAAAATGTTTTTAAAAAATTTTTTAAATATTGTTTTTAGAAATAAAATTTGAAAAAATGTAGTAATTATTTATTAGAAACCTTAAGATTTAAATAATATATTAGCTGAACACAGGGACTAAAATATAAATTTTTATTGACGTCATAAACATTTGTTTTATAAATAGATTTCAAATATAAAACCGGATACCAAAAAGTTTTTGGGAGTAAAAAATAATAAAAAATAAATTAACATACTCATCATCTTAAAATTTATGCACTATATGATACGAGTCATCCTAATTTTCCTTTCGATGACAAATAAAATTTGAATTTTATTTGTTTTTGTACAAGACTGGATAAATTTCTACAAGTCATTTTTTGACATATTAAAAAATTGTTGTCTTTACTTTTATTTTTATTGAATCAAAAAAATATTTCTTTGATTTTACGAAATTTTTTATTTGAATCAAAGAAATATTTCTTTGACTTTACGAAATTTTTTATTTCAATCAAAGACAAAATTTCTTTAATTCAAAACAATGCAAAATTTTTTTTTCGTAAAAAGGAAAGAAAACTCTATTTTTATACAAACAAATTTAATTTTCAATTTTAATTTAATTTTAAAAACTGATTTAAAAAAAATTCGAAAATCAATGATATTAGAAATTTCCATATTTGAAATAGGAATAAATTTTAAAAATTTTTATCTTTTACCATTTTTGGCACTTTTTTTTGTTTTTGGTGAAAAATCCCTACCACTAAATACTAAACTTGTTAACACGTATATTAATCTACGATGACTAATAAAATGAATTTTTATTTTGCACCCACTACTGTTGACACATTATTTAATTTCTAAGATGCCCACGTTTTTCGACCCACGTTATTTTGTCTTCTTTTATATATATATATATATATTCATACAAATTTATTGAGTATCTTCATTTACAACTAACTGTTTTATTTTCTATGCTAAAACGCCTGGTTACATATGTGGTACGAAATTTTTGCCTCGATGCCTTCAAATATATATTATACATATTAAATATTTCAATGATATATTTACATTTTTAATTTTTTTAATTTTTTTGTAGTTTTGTAATTTTGTAATTTTATATTTCGGTAGTTTTGTAATTTTATAATTTTATATTTCAGTAGTTTTGTAATTTTTGTAGTTTTGTAATTTTATATTTATGTAGTTTTGTAGTTTTGTAATTTTATATTTCGGTAGTTTTGTAATATTTGTAGTTTTGTAATTTTATATTTATGTAGTACATATTGTAATTTTTGCAGTTTTGTAATTTTGTAATTTTATATTTCGGTACTTTTGTAATTTTTGTTCTTTTGTAATTTTATATTTATGTAGTACATATTGTAATTTTTGTAGTTTTGTAATTTTGTAACTTTATATTTCCATAGTTTCGTAGTTTTGTAATTTTGTAGTTTTGTAATTTTATATTTCTGTAGTTTTATAGTTTTGCAATTTTATTTTTATGTAGTTTTGTAATTTTATATTTCTGTAGTTTTGTAGTTTTGTAGTTTTATATTTCGGTAGTTTTGTAATTTTATATTTATGTAGTACATATTGTAATTTTTGTAGTTTTGTAAATTTGTAATTTAATATTTCTGTAGTTTTCTAGTTTTGTATTTTTATATTTCTGTAGTTTTGTAGTTTTGTAATTTTGCAGTTTTGTAATTTTATATTTCTGTAGTTTTATAGTTTTGTAATTTTATATTTCTGTAGTTTTATATTTTTTTTAATTTTGTAGTTTTGAAAATAATGATTATTTTTCCAATTTAAAGTATTAAATTTTGTTTTAAAATTTTAACCGTATAGTTAAAATTTTTCGAAATTTTCAACCCTTGTATAAAGCAAAAATTTACCAAAAGTTTTAAACCAATCCATTAAGATTCAAACTATCAATTAATTTTGTTTACAAAGTTTTTGGGAAGAATGTTCCCCATTTTAGACATCAAAATCCGTAAAAAGGAAACAACTCTCTCTTGATTATTAATATTTTTCTTCCGCGCTAAATAAATGGAACAAAAACCGGACTTTCGAATGTCATTGTAGAGACCTCTTTGAAAGAATGTTATTCCCATCGAGTATATATATATATATATATAAAGTATTCTTATTTTTTATTTTTTTTTATTGAATAACGGATAAAATGTGTGTAGGTAGAACTGAGACATAAAGCTGATTTCTTCCAAGGCCATTATTTACAATGCAGGACAAACAATAATAGAGATAGCGTATGATGGCCTTCCATAAGTTCACGTTCTAAAAAAAATTAATGAACTGCGGACAATTGTCTCACATACATTTAATTAAGTTCATATAAAGTGAAAATTTTAATATACTCTCATTAATCGTTCAATTGTAAGAATTTTCCCATCATTTGAAACTTTGAAAGTTTCAAAATCTCTTTATAATAACCCATTATAGTGTCGATGTGTATATAGTAAAAACAATCAAAAACATCAAGATTTTACAATTTAGAACACACTTTTAAAAGGTATAATTATTGGAATACGGATTTCTAGTAGTTTTTTTAAAAATAAATTTATTTAAATACATTGAGATTTTTGATGGTCAATTTAAATTTTTAAATTTAAGAATTTTTTTTTAATTAAAAAATAGACTTCAAATTCGTAATTAGCGACCTCGAAAACCCCCGAGTAACAAATTTTAAGTGAATTTGTTTAGTTTAAAAATTCTTTCGCCATATTAGATCCGCCATTTTTAATTTTAACAAACCGACTTCAAATTCGTAATCAGCGACCCGAAAACCCCTGAATAACAAGTTTCAAGCGAATTTGTTCAAATTAAATAAATTTGTCCACCATATTGGTTCCACCATTTTGAATTTTGAAAAACTGACTTCAAATTCGTAATCAGCGACCTCGAAAACCCCCGAGTGTCAAGTTTCAAGCAAATTAGATCAATTTAACAAAATTCGTCCACCATATTGGATCCGACATTTTGCATTTTGCAAAACTGACTTCAGATTCATGATCAGCGACTCCAAAAACCCCCGAGTAATAATTTTCCAGCGAATTCGATAAATTTAACAAAATTCGTTCGCCAGAAACCCACGAATAGCAAATTGTATATTAATCCAAAAGATTTTTTAATTTTTTCGACTGACAAATTGAATCCGCCAATTTTGAATTTTCAAAAACTGAATTTAAATTCGTAATCAGCGAGTATAAAAAACCCCCAAGAAACAAATTTTAAGCGTATTAGAACAATTTAACAAAATTCGTCCGCTATATTGGTTCCACCATTTTCAATTTAGAAAAACTGACTTCAAATTCGTAATCAGCGACCTCGAAAACCCCCGAGTAATAATTTTCAAGCGAATTTGATCAATTTAACAAAATTCGTCCGCCATATTGGTTCCACCATTTTGAATTTTGAGAAACTGACTTCAAATTCGTAATCAGCGACCTCGAAAACCTCCGAGTGTCAAGTTTCAAGTGAATTTGATCAATTTAACAAAATTCTTCCGCCATATTGAAACCGCCATTTTGAATTTTGAAAATCTGAGAAAAATTTCGTAAATAGCATCATAGAAACATCTTAATAACAAATTTTACACGAATTCGTAAGATTTTTAATAGTATTAGATTTGTAATATTTCATTTTTTAGCAATATTTTTTAATCCTTCCTGAAAATATTCCCTCTTGAATTTTTTCCCGAATTTTTCATGCGGAAATTTATGTGGAGATTTGAAATGTGATTTTTGTCAACTGAGGCAATTTTTTCCTGGGATTTTTTTTTATTAATTTTTTTACAAAATTATTTTTCTTAATTTCTGAATTCTTGTTTTTTTTTAGGAGATGTTACTTCCGTTACTGCTCCTAGGATGTATCCTCACTACAATGGGAGGTTACATTCCTCCGGGACCAAAATATCGATGTCCAATAGAGGCGAGTCACATTTGGCCATGCGCTTGTATTAAAAATACAGACGAGGGACTTCATATAAAATGTGAAAACAGTAATTTAGCCAGCTTAAGTTTGGCATTTGAAAATTTAGGAAATGATGGAATTCCAATAGAACAATTAATTCTTTACAAGTGCAATATTGGTACGTATAAAAAAAAATAATTAAGTTTTCATAAAAATGTAAATAAAAAAGAAAAGTTGTAACATAAAAATAAGGCGTTACCATTACAGAAGAGAGTAACAATTTTTCGTTATTTCGTAATTTTATTAATTTTTTTTTTTAATTTTTCCAGCTCGACTTTATGGTCCAGCACTTTATCAATTGAATGTCCGAATTTTACATATCATTGATACGCCAATAAAATTTATTGACGAGCATAGTTTTTTGGGTGTCAATCGAACGCTACAGGAACTTCATATAATTGGTAGTAAACTGGAAAAATTTCCAAATCAAGCTATACAAATTTTGGGTAATCTTACAATTTTAATAATTAGAGGCAATCGATTGGAATCAATGAATGATGAAAGTTTTCATGGAAGTCTGGCGGCCTCGAAAATTGAAAGGATCGAAATAAGTAACGGTAATAAATGTCTATATATATATATTATTATCAAAAAACATTTCATTCAATTTTAAACATATATCAATAATTACTAGATATATATAAAAAATAGAAAAAAAAATGTATATATGTTATAATATTTTTTTTTTATAGAAACAAATCTTGATGTTACAAGATTTTATTCAATTTTATTAATTTCACAATTATTTTATTAAAATAAAGTTAAATTTAAGATAAAAATTATTAATTACAATTGAATCCAAAAAGGGCCAGGGGGTTTTTTATGTAACCATTCCGCATTCCAGATTCCGAATTCCAATTTTCACATTTCGCATTCAAATTTTCTTATTCCAAAATTCGAATTTCATATTCCACATTCCAATATTCTCATTCCGCATTCCACTTTTTACATTCCAAATTCCACTTTTCCCAATCCGCATTTGATTTCTTATATTTTATTTTTTAAATTATCACATTCCATATTCCTAATTACAATTTTAACATTTTGCATTTCACATTCCGCATTCGAGTTTTCACAATTCGCATTCCACTTTTCACATTCAACTTTTCATATAAATAAATAAATAAATATTCCCATTCCAGTTTTCACATTTCACATTTAGAATTTTAATTTCCACATTCTGCATTCGATTTTTCATATAAGGAATGTGTAAAGTAAAATGCGGAATGTGAAAAATAGAATTAGAATTGTGAAATGTGAAAAGAGGAATTCCGAATTTGGAATGTGAAAATTGAAATGCGAATTATAAAAAATTGAATGACAAATGTGAAAATTAGAATGTGAAATGTGGAAAGTCAAATGCTGAATGTGAAAAATGAAATTCGAAATATGAAAAGCCGAATTCGGAATGTGGATAATGGAATGTAATAATTGAAATTTCAAATGTGGAATGGGAAACGTGAAAAGTAGAATTTTGAATGGGAAATGTGAATTTCGGAATGTAAATTGGAATTGAAAAAGAAAAAATTTGAATGTGGAATGCAAAATGTAATAAGTAGAATTGAGAAAGTGGAATTTGAAAATTTGAATTCGAAATGTGATATGAGGATTGTAAAACGTAAAATTTGAAATGTGATAAATTGGAATCCAGAATGAATAATGTGATAATTGGATAACAAATTATAAAAAAATGAATGTGGAATGTGAAAAGTGGAATTCGGAATGTGAATAATGGTATTCGAAACATGGAATGTAATAATTGGAATTCCAAATGTGGAATGGGAAATGTGAAAAGTAGAATTCGGAATGGGGAATGTGAAAAGTGGAATTCGAAATGTAAAAAGTGGAATGTGGAATGCGAAATGTGATAAGTAGAACTCAGAATGTGGAATTTGAAATTTGGAATGGGGATTGTAAAATGTGAAAAATGGAATTCGGAATGAATAATGACATAATTGTATTGCGAATTATAAAAAATTGAATGTAGAATATAAAAGTCGAATATGGAATGTGGAAATTAGAATTCACAATGGAGAATGTGAAAAGTGGAATTAGATATGGTGGAATCTGTAAATTGGAATTCGAAACGTGAAAATTAGAATTCGGAATGTGAAAAATGGAATACGAAATGTGAAAATTTCAATGGAAAATATTAAAAGTAGAATTTGGAATGCGTAATGCCAAAAATGGAATAGGGAATGTGGGAATGAGGCATAGGAAAAATGGAATGTGGAATGCGGAAATGTTACATAATTGACCCCGAGGGAAATTTACGAAAAAATTAAATTTAATGATTTTCTTTTTTTTTCATCAGGTACATTGCATACAATAACAGTGGAAAGTTTCGCTCCCTTAAAAAAATTAAAATCATTGGATCTTCATGGCAATAATATAAAGGAATTAAAGAGAAATCAATTCAAAGGATTAAAGGATATGGAGTATCTCGATTTGTCCTATAATTCCATTGAGAAATTAGAAGCATCTCATTTGTCTGATCTTACAAAATTAAAAATATTGAACGTCTCCCACAATGCACTTGGTGATTTGAAAAGGTATTTACGAGAAATTTCGTTTTATAAAATATTTATGGCATTTGCTAAAATCTTGCAATTACAAATTTTGCAGTTAGGAAATCCAACTGTTATATTTGAAATAATTTTTTTTTTTAATTCAATTTTCTTATTTGTCATTTCAGAGGAACGTTGGCAAGAAATTCTCTCCTACTTCTCTTGAATCTTAGTCATAATAAAATAAGAAAAATTGATTCCAACACATTTCGAGGAATGCGACAAATGAGAAGACTCTACTTGAGTGACAATTTAATAAATGACGTTGGACGTAGTACTTTTGAATCGGTGACAAAAGTTGCAACCATCGACTTGGCACGTAATCAAATTAAAAAAATTGATTATCAAATGTTTAATCAACTTAAATATGCTGAGGTAAGATAAAAATGACTATTTCTTAAATATACAGAAAAATACCAAAGGAATACTGAAACCCAAAAAAAAAACTAATTCTCTAAAACCCTTTTTTTAGATGTTGGACGTTTCTGAAAATATGGTGACAATTGTTGAAAAATTGTCATTCAAAGATCTCACAAGTGTTCATGTGAATTTATCACACAATCGAATTTCTCAAATTGAGCCAAGGGCTTTTGAAAATTGCGCCAATATTACTGTTCTCGATTTAAGTTTTAATAAAATTAACAATTTTTCCAAAAATTCGTTTGATCCCAATACTTATGCCAATGAATTGCAACTTAGTTTTAATTTCCTGACTTCTTTAAATCAGGTATGTTTTGTATTCTAGAAAGAAGAATTTTAAATTTTTTAAATAAATTATATTTTTTCAAAATTTTTCATTAAAATTGAAATAATTAATATAGAAATAATTAAATATAAATAATTAATTTAGAAATAATTTCCTTTTCTTTTTGTGTATTCTTTTAGGTACCATTGCAAAATATGACGTACATAAAAATTTTAAATGCCTCCCACAATGCATTGCATTCAGTGCCAAGAAATACATTTCCAAAATTATATGAACTTCATACAATTGATTTATCATATAATAATATATCAGAAATACATAATGGAATATTTCAAACATTATTTAGTCTTCGTACATTAAATTTGGCATATAATTCATTGGAAAAAATTCATCCATCAACATTTGGACCATTGACAACTTTATTGGAATTGGATATGAGTTACAATAAATTAAGAGAAATTTCACGTGGAAGTTTAACACGTTTAGGAAGTTGCAGGTATAAATAATATTATAATCATTGATTTTTTTATTATCAATTTACAAATATTTTTTTCATTTAAATCGCTAATTTTCTATTTTTAGGACTTTGACGGTTAAACACAATAATTTGACGAAAATTTTCCAATTGCCAATTTCCCTAGGTCATCTTGATTTTTCTGAGAATTCCTTGGAGGAAATTCCATTGTCAGACACTTGGCCAACAATGAATGCACTTTTATCACTTGATCTATCAAAAAATCGTTTAACTGATAAATTGGGATATGGCTGCTTTGATAATCTTTTAACTCTGAGGACATTGAATCTTGCTGAAAATAATATTACAAAACCACCGTGGGAAGCATTAAGTTCATTGACAAGTTTACAGTATCTTTATTTACAGGTGAGAAATTCATAATTATATCAAAAAAAATTAATTTCTGAAATTAATTTTGAATTAATTTAATGTTTAGGATAACAATTTAACGGAACTAAATAAGGCAGCATTTGGAAGATTACCAATTGTTTTTGAATTGAATCTATCAAATAATCAAATTAAAAAAATAAATCAACGAGCCTTCGAGGGACTTTTGCAATTATTAACCTTGAATTTATCCAACAATAATCTCACTCACATTTCAAATGGTGCATTCCAAAGTCTTGTATCGTTGAGAAATTTAGATCTCTCTTTTAATAATTTAGAAAAATTAGATAACAAAACAAATGGATTATTAGATGATTGTTTGTCATTGGAGAAAGTGAATCTTAGTCACAATAAAATATCATTCATTACAAGAAAAATGTTTCCCAGCAATCCTTGGATTCCTTATAAATTAAAGGAAATAGATCTTTCCTATAATACAATGCCAGTTCTTACATTTGACATCACTATAGGCGGAAAGAAACTTGTTAATCTCAATCTATCCCATAACAATATCAACGAGATTCGAAGATGTAAGGCAATTTATTTTTTTAAAATCTAAAATGTATCTGAATAATTAATTAATTTTTTACATTGCAGATGTTATTGGAAATTTAACAAGTCTGGAAACATTGGATTTATCATTTAATGATATCAATGATATTTCGGAGCCAGATGTTTATAAGCCACCGATAAATCTGACAAATTTGATTATGAAGAATAATCACTTTACTCATTTACCATTTGAGAAAATTGTTGCCATGCCAAATTTGAAACTTTTGGATATTGAGAATAATCAATTTACAAGTTTTAATAAACATTTGATGACGATTATCAAAAACAACACTGAAGTTCGATATAATGGTAATAATTTAACTTATTTTATTTTTATTAAGATTTTTTTATTCTAGATTCATTAATTCCTAATTTGAGAATTTTAACCTAAAGTTTAGAATTCGTAAAACGTTCCTTTTTATTCTTCACACAATGAAATGAACAAAAATTGTCGACGATCGATCCAAATGTGATTCAGTATCAATCTGTTGAGCCCTCATCCAAATTTCTCATACATCATTGATATGACAACTTCAGTTCCGTATCGTTAAACAATTAGTTCAGAGGTTTAGCTAACTTTACTATTAACTATTGCTGAGAATTATCAAATTCAAAATAAGATTCATCCTACATGGAAAAGTTTTTGGATGAGCTAATTTACTAGCTATAGTAACGCTGTGTTACACTATGGTAACCCTGCAGAACCAATGTGAGAGTGTTTCTCACCCCCCGTGGGACGTCATCATTGTTGAGGGCAAATACCAGATTTTTTACATAAAAATTTTGAATTAAGATTTTCTAACTAAATCCAGATTCGTTACACACAGATTGCCGACTAAATCGGAATCCTTTCTGATTCAGATTTTCATTAAGACTGCAACTGCCGATTTTGTACATCTTAATTTCGAATTTTTCCAGACTCATTTTGGATTAGGATTTTGTACCAGATTAAGTCAGGATTATTGTAAAGCAATACCTGGCTGTGTGGACATCGATGGACGAATAATCCCAACGTTGACCTCTGCGTGTCGTAAAAGGCGACTAAAAAGGAGGAAGGAGCTTCCAGGTTTGGGGATTAGATAGAGTCCCCAAACTAGTACCCGTACCTGAGTCTAATAATCGGAGATCAGGTGCCTCGGGAAGCTTTTCTTCATCAGCGCGAAAAGAGTCGTCATTTGGGTGTTGGACTCATGGGAGCAGTGGTTGAAAGCGCATATCGCTTAGAGCAAGACAAATGAAGAAGAAACTGATCCAAAATGTGATCAGACTTCTTTGAAACTGTCGACATGTGAATTGCGCTATAACAACTCGGGCAAGAACCTGCATAATTCCAAGGGACTGGAAAAATCGTCGAGGGTCATAAGTGTTCTATCTAAACCAACGGAAAACGACGGATTTAAATTAAAGTAAGAGTCAGTGCTGTAGTACGATGACTGTTGAACGAATGTTTCAACGACGATATACAGTAAGAGTCACGAATCAATTTGCGAATTTCTAGAAAAGAGATTAGTTGAACGAGGACTACAGTCCATAGGAGTCGTTATTGTTATCGTTGGTAAGCCGATAGGCCAGGTACAACGGACCCCATCTAACGTCTTTTTCGATAAAGATCTTCTAAATTGTAACGCAATTCCCGCTGTGGACCAATACCGGATTTTCCACATGCAGATTTCAAATTATTACGGATTTATGTCGGATTCAGTTTTTTGACAAATACTTAATCCAGTTTGTTGCGTACTGTTTGCAGATAGGTTACATAGAAATTCTGTATCATTCTGGAATACTTTTGGATTTAACTAAAATCAAATTGTTGCGGGATAATTGCCGATTTATTTCATATCAATTTCGGACCTTTTAATTGCATAATAATGCAAACCTAATGAAATTTTTATATCAGACGCCAGCTTATTTCTAATGGATTTGGCAAACCAAGAATGAATTTGAATTTAATGAAAGGAATTATATGATTAATTAATTACAATTAATTAATTACCTATAATAAATTATTGATGATAATTCGGTTTGTTGCGTACTGTTTGTGGATAGTTTACATCAAAATTCTGGAATGATTTTGGTTTTTTCTTTGGATCTAACCAAAATCAAATTGTTGCAGGCCAATTGCGTATTTATTTCGTGTCTATTGCAGATTCTTCCGGACTGATTTTGGATTTATCTTTTCATCCAGATTGATGGCTGACTAATACAGATCATTTTCGGATTGTTTTCGTTAAATTTCTGGACCAATCTGAAATGATCAGTGATCTGTCTGTATTTAATCTAAAATTAGTCCGAAATTTTTGACAGATATTTGTGAAAGTGGAATTCTAAATAAAAATTAGATTCTGTACATCTAAAAGTGTAAATAGAATTATGAGTAAAAATTAGAATCCATGGAATAGAAATTGAATTACACAATTCTCCCGCTGAAGGGTTTTTGGAGTCGTAGATTTCGAATATAAAATATAATTTTGCAAAATTCAGAATATCGAATCTAATTTAAGAAACACTGGAAATCTTTTTTCCTTTCGTTAAAGATTTCGATGCAAAATTCGAAAAAAGAAAATAAATTAACAAAAATTAATTTATTTAAAAAACATTCTTTAGTAAATCTTGCGTTTGAAGAGTTGCGGCGCATAATTGCCGATTTATTTCACATCAATTTCGGACATTTCAATTTATAATTAATTTGGAAAACTTAATGGAATTTTTATATCAAACACCAGCTAATTTCTAATGAATTTGGCAAACCAAGAATGTATTTGAATTTAATTAAAGAAATTATATGATTAATTATTATTATATCAATTAATTATAATTAATTAATTACCTATAATTAATTATTGATGATAAGGAATTGTGGAAGAAAATAATTACGTATAGTTTTATCATTCATTAAAGTAGATCAAGGGAGAAAATGAAGGAAGAGTTTATCAAAATAATTATTAATGGGAAATTAAACTATCGCTCCAAAAAAATTTATTCACTCCTTTAATATCTCGCCTTTATCCAACGCGATTCAGGTGAATCATTTTGAATTAAAATCAATTAAATTTGATTGATTTATTAGAACAAATCGACTTACAATTTGTTGAGTAATAATTCGTTAATTAAATAAAATCTCCCAATCATTCGTGAGTTGATTTCAGAAAAATACTCTTCGCATACAATAAAATGAACTATAAAATTATAGACGACCATCAATGCAAAAGTGATCTAAATCTGTTGTGTCCTCATACAAATTTCGGCTACTACATTGCCATGACAACCTAAGGTCCATATCGTCAAATTAGTCCAGTGGTTCAGTAATTTCTAATTTCCAAATCCATCTCCTTCGTCACCTGCTCCGAACAATATATGTCTTATTTTCTGTCGATCCTTCTGAATGCAGCTTTTTTCAAATTTTTTTAATTTTCATAGTTAAATTTAAATTAACCCAATATTAAATCATTACATTTTGAATCTATTTTTATTTTTCTTAATGCATTTTCCAGGTAATCCATTGTATTGCGATTGTTACGTAAGACCATTGAAAAGATGGCTCAATACATTCACGGAAATTCCAAAAGAATGGATGGAAATGATATGTTCAGGTCCAAGTTTTATTGAAAATCATCTTCTTTCTGAAATAACTGAAGATTTAATGACATGTGAAGAGAAAGATATTTCAGAAGATTCAAAATTAGATATTACACCTGACATTGAATACAGGGAACTGGAATAGTGAGTACATAATTAAAAACAATAATAGGTGTAAGAAAAATCATCTTTTTTTAAAAGATGATCATATATAATTTGAATCCAGAGAAAAATTATCATACACGTCTTAGAATAAAAATTTTATTTCATTTGAAAAATTCCTTTTTTTTGTTTAGCAATGATGAAGATGATTCGTGGAAAGCCACTTGGTATGTGACATCAAGAGAAGACATTGGAGATTTTTATATTGTTCTACGGGAAATTGGCAAGAAACCTCTAATCGAACAGGATGTTGTTTATAGTGAAAGATCATTTAAAGTAAATACACTACCAAAATCAATGTCAAAATACGAACTCTGTATTCTCGCCAGAGATTCGATAGGTAATGTTAAACATTTCCGAGATTCTCAATGTCAATTATTAAATCAAAAATTTACTAGTTCTGGAAGTTTATCTCTTCCATTAAGCACAATTTCATTAGTATTTTTGACTTTTTTGAATAATATCACAAATTAAATATATTTAATTTTATGATCACGAAAGAATTTTTTATTGATCTGTTATATATAAGAAATTCAACATAAATTATTTAGTGGTCATGAAATTAAATATAAATGAAATATTAATAATTGAGAAATTGGAATATTTTCTTTACATGGAGAAATTAAAATGATCAAAATCTAATTTGGAAAAAAAAAAGTTAACAGAGAAATACTCACAAACGTGATAATTAAACTATAGTGATAATAATAATTAATGACTGACAAATGCAATTGTAATTAAGTGCTCTTATTGTTATATAGAGAATTTTTTGAAAATTCGAATTTATTCACGCTGTAAATATTTTGTTTTATACAAAAAGAAAAACACCAATGTTGATGATTAATTATTTATTTTATATAAAAAGATTGTAATTTTTATTTTATAAAAGAAAAAAAAATATTTCCCTCAATCTAGCTAAAGTTTTTTTTTTTTATAATCAGCATCCGCTAATATGATGTAAATAAGGCCATAGGTAGAACCTGATGATCTTTCTCTCACGACCTACTTGAATCAATTAGCCATTAATTAGTTACCTAATGGGGGGATAACATCCAGAGAGTCGATACCGCAGAATATGGACAGATATGGTGTCAAGTTACTTTGTCTTGGAACTTTATTTTATCATCATTAAATCTCACGTGTCTTTTATCATCATCCTTGTGTCCTGGCCTCTTAATAATGTTGTGGTTTCAGAGTATAGAAAAAAAATTCTCAAGGAAGTTAACACAAAGATGCAACACGTTAAGTGTGATTACCTCCTTATTATGAACATAATTAGGATTCAAGTTCAGAAATAACTATGAGAGTATTATAAGGTATCTATACGATTAGTGTGAAGGAGAATTTTTGCTTTAACCAACTTCAATAATATACTCTCTATAATTAAAAGTAATTAAAATTTTTTCCTAAATCTTCAAAATTGATTTCATAACTTTTCCCACATTTATATATCACCTTTGACATATCACATCTTTTATATTCTAGTTTTTTTTTTTATTTCCTCTTCATGTTCTACTTTTCATATTTTTTTTTATTGACGACGGATATTTCTTTCAACACATTCATTGAAATAATGTTTAAAGTTTTGACATGTGTTTAATGCATGAAAAAATAATAAACTAAAAAATTTTTTGCCATTAGTCTGCTATTCCAGGATTATATGGTTGACCTTCTGACATCTTTTAGTGAATTAGAAAAGTTCGAAGTTGAATTTAAAGGTATTATGTGGATAAGAATTTTTTTTTTCAATTTGACGTCAAAGTCATTTTCATTTTGACTTCGTAGTTAAATGTCATTTTTCGTAGTTTTACGTAAAATGATTGTTTTGATTTGTCAAATTGTAATATCCATAATTTAGAAGATAATTCAAAACATAAAAAATTACTTACATTTGACCGATGAAATATTTTTTTCCTAAAATAATTTTAACTTAAATTAGTTTCCTACTGTTTTGAGCAAATTGACATATTGTACATAATTTATTGATGTAATTTAAAATAGAAAATGCTCAACATAAATTATTATTAAAAATACTCAATTTTTTGGCATAATGTAATTGCAATTAATTCCTAAACATAAATTCAGTAACGAGACTGTTATTTATATTTGTGTAAATAAAAAGTAACGATTAATTTTAGTTAAACTGTTGTTACGTCTCAAATAGCGAAATAACTAACGAAATAATATTTTATTTTATTTATGGCCGCTCGGTGATTCAGTGAATTTCTGTTTCATTTACAGAGCAGACGGCTCTGAACTAATGGTACAGGAAAGAAAGAGAATAGTGATTAATTTTATAATTAGGTTACAATTTATTTGGACAAGTATTTTTAGTTACAACAATTCGTTCTTATGAGAGAGAGGGAATCTCGAACCAACCAATCCAGGAAATAGAGAGTTCAGCATTCAACTGAAATAAGGAATGCAAGGGTTACTACAAATAAACGCAAGTTTAGAAAAGTTAGGAGTGAGAATATAAAACACTTACCTTAAAATTCAGTAGTAGGTATGTTGAAAGAAAAAGGTACACTGCTGTGTCCTTTGTTGTCACAGGAAAAGAGCTCGTACCAGCGTGAGTTTATGACGTCCGGAAGGTTGACGGGCCCAGGTATAACCGCAGGTCCGGAGTTCTATTAGGCGTGATGAATCTCCCAATAATGAGTCTCTTCCAAATAAAGGAAGAATAGATAATTGCCCAATATAATGAGAAGTAGTGATCCTCGTTTAATGTAGAGGGTTTTGACACTTGATTTTCACTTTCGTATAAGAGAATTATGCACTTGAACTAGAAGACGTCGACTGGTACCAAGAATGAGGTTGATGTTATACGTATGAAGATGATTTGAGAACTGATCTCTCCATGAAAATGTAGTCCTTTTATACTGATTTTTCGTAAGAGAATAGATAAAATTTTATTGTCGTACTATATATTTTTCACCCTTATTTTGGAAGCCAAAGTTGAGTCCTTCTCTCTCAGTTGAACGTAAAAAAGGGGGGTGTGAACCATTCTAATACAAGATAGAAAGAGTACGACTACGGTTATTCGCAGCTGTAGAAAAGTGTTTATGGTCTTCTAATGTGGTGATACCACAGGGGTTCGTCACACAGGAAAATTAGAAAGAGAGCATTTTGTTTCGTGGGGGGTGTGAGCTCTTCTAGTGTCATAAAAGATTTCTCGCTTCTCTTTGTATGTTTTAGAAATACAGTATATAGACGTAGAAGGATACAAAACGCAGGGGTCTTTTATATATAAAAGAAAGATGTTTAGTTGCGCGTCATTTTACGTAAAACTATGTAAAATGACATTTGACTACAAATTCAAAATGAAAATGACTTTGACGTCAAAGGTAAATCAAAATACATAATCGCTACCCAGTGGTGTAATCCCTTTAGGACGCATTTTAAAAATTGACTTCGAAATAGATTAAGAACAATTTTCCGAGAAATTTTGATTTGATGTTTTTTCTAATGTAGTCACGAATCATCGTTCAGAGGAAGGTCGTTACTGTCAGAAAGAGGGTGGTAATCGGACAATCGCGTGTCTTTTAGTTGAGGCCCTAAGGACCATGAAACCAGTTTAGCTTCACTTCCTCTACGAGATCTAATGTATGTATACGTATATATTTATATATGTGTGTGTGTAGATGCCTATGCATAGTGATATTTGCATTAAGAAACGGACAATATATACCTTACTACTGATAGAGAGTGCATCACGACTCTATATATACTCGCTTTATTATGAAATATCTCGACACTTTCACTGGAGGACTAGAGAATAACATAACGTCGCGTGTCTCACAAACTTATGTTTACATACAAAAATAATACATCGTAGGAAAATACATACACAAACTCTTCAAACGTAAGATTTACTAAAGAATGTTTTTTAAATAAATTAATTTTTGTTAATTTATTTTCTTTTTTCGAATTTTGCATCGAAACCTTTAATGAAAGGAAAAAAGTTTTCCAGTGTTTCTTAAATTACATTCGATATTCTGAATTTTGCAAAATTATATTTTTGTATTCAAAATCTACGACTCCAAAAACCCTTCAGCGGGAGAATTGTGTAATTCAATTTCTATTCCATGGATTTTAATTTTTACTCATAATTCTATTTACCCTTTTAGATGTGCAGAATATAATTTTTATTTAGAATTACACTTTCACAAATATCTGTCCAAAATTTCGGACTAATTTTAGATTAAATACAGAAAGATCACTGATCAGTTCAGATTGGTCCAGAAATTTTACGAAAACAATTCGAAAATGATCTGTATTAGTCATCAATCAATCTGGATGAAAAGATAAATCCAGAATCAGTCCGGAAGAATCTGCAATAGACAGAGCAGGTGACGAAGGAGACGGATTTGGAAATTAGAAATTACTGAACCACTGGACTAATTTGACGATATGGATCTAAGGTTGTCATGGCAATGTAGTAGCCAAAATTTGTATGAGGACGCAACAGATTGATGCTAGATCACTTTTGCATTAATCGTCGTCTATAATTATTATAGTTCATTTTATTGTATGCGAAGGGTATTTTTCTGAAGTCAACTCACGAATGATTAGGAGATTTTATTTAATTAACGAATTATTACTCAACAAATTGTAAGTCGATTTGTTCTAATAAATCAATCAAATTTAATTGATTTTAATTCAAAATGGTTCACCTGAATCGCTTTGGATAAAGGCGCGATATTAAAGGAGTGAATAAATTTTTTTGGAGCGATAGTTTAATTTCCCATTAATAATTATTTTAATAAACTCTTCTTTCATTTTCTCCCTTGATCTATTTTAATGAATGATGAAACTATACGTAATTATTTTCTTTTACAATTCCTTATCATCAATAATTAATTATAAGTAATTAATTAATTATAATTAAATAATCATATAATTCCTTTAATTAAATTCAAATTCATTCTTGGTTTGCCAAATCCATTAGAAATTAGCTGGTGTCTGATATGAAAATTCCATTAAGTTTTCCAAATTAATCATAAATTGAAATGTCCGTAATTGATATGAAATAAATCGGCAATTATCCCGCAACAATTTGATTTTAGTTAAATCCAAAAGTATTCCAGAATGATCCAGAATTTTTATTTAACCTATCTGCAAACAGTACGCAACAAACCGGATTAAGTATTTGTCAAAAAACTGAATCCGACATAAATCCGTAATAATCTGAAATCTTTATGTGGAAAATCCGGTATTGGTCCACAGCGGGAATTGCGTTACAATTTAGAAGATCTTAATCGAAAAAGACGTTAGATATGGGGTCCGTTGTAGCTGGCCTATCGGCTTACCAACGATAACGATAACGACTCCTATGGACTGTAGTCCTCGTTCAACTAATCTCTTTTCTAGAAATTCGCAAATTGATTCGTGACTCTTACTGTATATCGTCGTTGAAACATTCGTTCAACAGTCATCGTACTACAGCACTGACTCTTACTTTAATTTAAATCCGTCGTTTTCCGTTGGTTTAGATAGAACACTAATGACCCTCGACGATTTTTCCAGTCCCTTGGAACTATGCAGGTTCTTGCCCGAGTTGTTATAGCGCAATTCATATGTCGACAGTTTCAAAGAAGTCTGATTACATTTTGGATCAGTTTCTTCTCCATTTGTCTTGCTCTAAGCGATGTGCGCTTTCAACCACTGCTCCCATGAGTCCAACACCCAAATGACGACTCTTTTCGCGCTGATGAAGAAAAGCTTCCCGGGGCACCTGATCTCCGATTATTAGACTCAGGTACGGGTACCAGTTTGGGGACTCTATCTAATCCCCAAACCTGGAAGCTCCTTCCTCCTTTTTAGTCGCCTTTTACGACACACAGAGGGCAACGTTGGGATTATTCGTCCATCGATGTCCACACAGCCAGGTATTGTTCCACAATAATCCTGACTTAATCTGGTACAAAATCCTAATCCGAAATGAGTCTGGAAAAATTCGAAATTAATATGTACAAAATCGGCAGTTGCAGTCTGAATGAAAATCTGAATCAGAAAGGATTCCGAATTAGTCGGCAATCTGTGTGTAACGAATGTGGATTTTGTTAGAAAATCTTAATTCAAAATTTTTATATAAAAAATCTGGTTTTTGCCCTCAACAATGATGACGCCCCACGAGGGGTGAGAAACACTCTCACATTAGTTCTGCAGGGTTACCATAGTGTAACACAGCGTTACTATAGCTAGTAAATTAGCTCATCCAAAAACTTTTCCATGTAGGATGAATCTTATTTTGAATTTGATAATTCTTAGCAATAGTTAATAGTAAAATTAGCTAAACCTCTGAACTAATTGTTTAATGATACGGAACTGAAGTTGTCATATCAATGATGTATCAGAAATTTGGATGAGGGCGCAACAAATTGATACTGAATCACATTTGGATCGATCGTCGACAATATTATTGTTCTTTTTATTGTGTGAAGAATAAAAAGAAGGGGTCCATGAACATCCTGAAATTATATCTCAATATAATATTCGCGAGTGTCTCCAATGGTAAATTGAAAAGAAATTTGTAATGAACAAAAAAAAAAATTGGAAAACAATAATTCCTTATATTTTTTTCCCTCTTTTTTAAAGGAATCTTTGGAGTATATTCGCATTCAATAGCGTTGCAAGTAAACAACAAATGGATGGATATTAAAAAAAAGTAAAAAGTACATTAGGCAGTACTCAATTTTTTTTAATTCAAACTTTTTATTTAATTAACGTTACATCATGCAAATAAAGAAATTGATATATTTTACTACGTCTTTAATTTACAAAAGAAAACATGCACATTATGCTAAAGTGAAAGGTTAGAATTTTTTTTATTAAATTATTCATCCATTTACTGACACAATTTACGTGCCAGTTAAGCAATTAATTCTGTTTTATTATCAAATTATGTCAAAGGATAAAATGAGCAAATTTTTTTTTTTTTTATTTCAATTTCAACTAGAAAATAATGCAACTTTTATTTTAATTAAAAAATTTATTTAGAAATTATAGTAAAATAATATACAGCATGTTTAATGAGAATATATTCATATTTTATTGGATATTATAGCTATTTAAAGTGATTAAACATTCAAAACAATTTTTCAGTTTTGAGGTTATGTTAGGGCCTCCATTCACTTTAAATTGCTTCCACAGCATAGAGACTTTCCTAAAGATTTCCTAAAGATTTATTTAAAATGTTTTTGGAATATTTCATTGCAATTTTTAGTGAAAATTGTTTGGCGCGAAACTTTCCTGAACATTTATTTAATCGGGAAATTTAAATATTTACACAATTTTCACTAAACATTGCAATTAAATATTCCGAACATTTCAATTAAATCTTTAGGAAAGTTTATTATTGTATATTATTGTAATATTACAGTGATATTAAAATGTCCGCCTCATGGTAATATTACCGGATAATGTTACTGTAATATTACACGGTAATATTAAGGCATTATCACTGTAATATTACAGTAATATTATACGGTAATATTAAGGTAATAATACACGAGAATATTGCAGTAATATTAGAAGAATATTATTTCCCGAAAAAATTTACCCAACCGAGGAATCGAACCCCGAACTCTAGGCACACAAGTCCAGAGTTTTACCAACAAGCCACACTGACATACAATATATTTATGATTGTGATGCTTTATGAGTAACTGAATTTAATCTGTAATATTACTGTAACATTACCGTAATATTAGAGTAATATTACTCGGTAATATCACCATCAGGCGGACATTTTAATATCACTATAATATTTCAATAATATTACCGGGTAATATTACTGTAATATTACAGTAACATTACGTACTAGTTAGGAAAATTATTTTTTATATTTTGCTTTCAGATACAAATTCAAATAAGAGCAGTAATTTTTCCTTATTTCTCCCTCCGCATGTAATGTAGAAACATTGTTTTTTTTATACATATTGGAATGTATAAAATTATTTTTACATTCTTGAGAATATATATATATATATTTATTGAAAAACTTAAATGAAATACTGTTTTGAAATATAATGAAAATTGTGGCACGTACTGTGAGAAAGCGATCGGAAGAGAAATAAAGCTTACCTGGTGAGCTAACAAATTAATAAATCTACCCTTCCGACTGCAAACGTGTAAATACGAGTATCTAGATGTAAGTTTCTTCGCAATAAAGTATCTCAGGCGTGTATACGCCTTGGCTCAAGACGATTTTACTCTTTATATTGTATATATATAGATACATCGTATCTAGATGCAGAGCTAGGGGCATAAAGAAAAATACAATCTCGATGCAGTATCTACATACACTTGTAGATACGCGGATATAAGAGTGTTTGAATATCCGTAAAGCTACCGCTTTGCCCATTGTGTAATCTTGACATCACACTGCGCTCAAAGTTCATAAGCCACACATTACAACCTATATATATATCTCTCTTGTTATTCGATATTTATAGATTTTCAATTTTCATTGTCTCCCACACGGAGAAAAAAAAGGTAACTGATATAGCTGTTAGCTACTTCTGTTAATTTTAGCCTATTATATGGATAGCAAATTTAACTCTTAACTGGCACAATTCGAACGTAAATGGCACAGTGGGTCTACTGGACCCGACGTATTCAAACTATTGTAAAGATTGAATATTTTTGCACAAAAATTTAATCTGAGGTAGCTTATGACGTGTTTTTTTAAACCCTCATAACAAAAGGATATCCCTAGGATAACCATAGGATATCCATATCAATGGTCGATATCTTGGGATATCCATAGGATATCCCTAGGATACTCAAAACGCCGGTCTGTAGGACATCAACAGGACATCCATAGGATATCCACAGGATATCCCTAAGACATCCACAAAATATCTATTGGATATTATATCGCAGGATATCCATGGGATATCCTCAGGATTTCCGTGGGATATTCTTAGGATATTCACGGGATATTTAATATCTCAACATATATTTTTAAAGGTTAAAATTTGTTAAGCTAATATAATGAATAATAATATAATAAAAACAAAAATTTTATGAGCTTCTAATTTATTTTAAATGAAGATTTGAAACGCATTTTTCAAAGTTTTTAAATAAACTCATGCACTTAATGTATAATTAATATTAATAGTTATTCGTTATTTGCGGGGAAGAATTTATATTGTTTAAAGCCAATTTATTTTCTGACAATATTAAGCATATGAATAAAGGAATGAATCACGAATGAGAAAAAAATTAGTTAATAATTTTTCAAATTAAACAACTTTCTCGAAAAACAAGTTGCATTTTATTTTATTTATATAAAATTTAATTCACAGAATATTCTCACTCGTATAGTCTCATAATGACTTTAAAAACAGTATCCTGAGAATATCTTCTTGACATCCAGAAGATATACTGAGAATATCCTGAAAATATCGGTGGGATATCCTGACGATATCTATGGGATATCCTGATGATATCTGTGGGATATCCTGACGATATCTATGGGATATCTGGAGGAAATTTATGAAAGTCTATAGAGATATCCAGAAGATATTCTGTGGATATCCTCAGATATCCAGTGGATATCCAAAGGATATCCAAACCGCCGATTTTTTGGATATCCTTAAGAGATCCTTTTGATATCCATAGGACATCCCTAGGATATCTGCGGGATATTGTCAATATATACCAAGATATCTTGTGTTATTAGGGAAATTTCATTAGTTTTACAGTGGTTAATTTATTTTAAGTTAGTTAAAAAAAATTGTGAAAAAAGAAAAATCAAAAAATTGCGTGTTTTTACTTAAAATTTCATGAGTTATTTAAATTTTATTATTATGACTTAAAAATTTAAGATTATATTATTCTTTAAGGAAAAAATTACCACAACAGCAGGACTTGCAAAAAAGGTATTTATTTTGCAGAATAAAATATGAATTTTTAGGTTAAAATTAAAAATTTATAATTATTAATGTTTGAAGCTAATTTATTCTTTTGTATCGAATTATTTGTATCAAAAAACTTAGAAAATTACTAATATGCCAAATTAATTGTATTAAAATATAAAAAATATTCAAATTCAATTAATTTGAGCGAGAAAAAATGCCCGGGTCTAATGGACCCGTTGGTGCCAGTTAAGGGTTAAAATTAACCAATCAGAAATTATAAAAAAAAATAATAATTGTTAAATTTAAAAATTCGGTAAATTGGAAATGCTGATATTTAAAAATTAGAATCACTCAAAATTTTCTTAAATGAAAATTATGATAAATTAAAATTAGTAAAAATTAAAATTCTTATAAATAAAAAGTTGTGCAATGAGAAATTCTATAAAATAAAAATTCGGTACTTAAAAATTCTGTATTTATCTAAAAAAAAATTCAGTTAAATTTTATAATTCAAAAAATATAAAATTCGTCTATAAAATAATTATATCCAATAGAATTGTTTAAAATAAAAATTCTAATGAATAATTTTTATAGAATTTTATTTAATTTGAGGTTATGTTAAGATTACCACTGTAACAAAAATGATTAAAAAAAATTCAATGAATTGCTGTTTGTTTTAATAATTTTTATAATATTTGCAAAAATCTGTATACCTATATATGTATATATATATAAAACTTTTAGAGAGAACGATATACATATTAGTAAAATAGTAGTAGTAAAAGACTATATGCGATTAACAAGAAAATACTTTGTAAATCATCTAAATTACATCATAAAATAGGCGGCCAAGTATACAAGACAAATATATCCAATTATTGTGCCTCATTATACATGCTCTGTTATGTGCTTCATTAATGAACTGCGTGCTCTTTTGAATGTTTAGCCATTTAATTTAAATATATATTTTCCAATTTACGATAATATTTAACCTAAAAACCAGTTTTCGCGATGAATAACAAATAATAAACGACAAATTGAATCGGTTTCCAATGGTAGTCATTTCTCTCTTGAAAATGTACAGTTACTATGTATATATATATATATTAAATTCACAGATAAGAATATAATCTAGAGAACAATCTTTTGAGTTTTTAGAAAATAATATATATATAATACAAGTTCTTGTATATATATATAAAATGATCAGGATTTTATTTTTAATTATATAAATACTTATTAACATAACCTCTAACTAAAAATGAATTTTAATAATTATCTTATATTTGTTGGTTGGATTATTACATCTTGCCTTTGATGCCTGGATTTGGTAGTATATATTGGATCCGATTTGTTGAATTTTTAAAAACTGACTTTAAATTCGTAATCAGCGACCTTAAAAACCCCCGAGTAATGAGTTTTAAGTGAATTTAATGAATTTTTACAAAATTCTTCCTCCATATTGGATTCGACATTTTGAATTTTTAAAAACTGACTTTAAATTCGTAATCAACGACCCCAAAAACCACCGAGTGACGAGTCTCGAGAAAATGCGACAGACTTTTTAAATTTCGTCCACCATATTGTATCCGCCATTTTGGATTTTTAAAAACCAATACCAGATTCGTTATCAGCGATCCTGATGAAAAACCCCTAGATAACAAGTTTTATGTTAATCCAAACGATTTGCGATTTTTTCTGACATTTTGGATTTTTTTTAATTTGACTTAAAATTTGTAATCACAGTTTCCAAATTCATCACAGTAATAACTTTCAAGCAAATCCAATGAATTAGAAAACTTGTTACTAGGGGATTTTCAGGGTCGATAATTACGAATTTGGTATTAGTTTTTAAAAATTCAAAATAGCGGATACAATAAGGAGGACGAATGTTTTAAATTTTGCTTGAATTAATTTGAAACTTGTTGTTAAGTGTTTATTGGTGTCATTGATTACGAATTTCGCATTAGTTTTTCAAAATCCAAAATGTCCGATCCAATATGGAGGACGAATTTCTAAAAAATTAGTTGGATTAACCTGAAACTTGGTATTGGGGGGTTTTCGGTGCCGCTGATTACGAATTTGATATTGGTTTTCAAAATTCAAAATGGATTCATTTGAAATTTGGTACTAGGGGGTTTTCGAGGCCGCTGATTCGAATTCGGTATTAGTTTTTTAAAATTCAAAATCGATTAATTTAAAACTTGATACTTTGGGGTTTTCGTGATCACTGATTACGAATTTGGCATCAATTTTTTAAAATTCAAACTAGCGGACTCAATATGAAGAGCTAATTCTTGATAAATTGATTGGATTCACTTGAAACTTGTCACTATACGGTTTTTGGGGTTGCTGATTATGAATTTGTCATTAGTTTTTCATAATCCAAAATGGCAGATTGAATATGGAGAGAGAATTTTTTAAAAATTGCTTGGATTAAACAGAAACTTGTAATTTTTGGGTTTCCGGTGCCGCTGATTACGAATTTGGTATTAGCTCTTTAAAATTCAAATTGGATTCGATTGAAACTTGTTACTGGGGTAGGTTTACAGTGCCGCTGATTTCGAATTTGGTATTAGTTTTCTAAAATAAATATTGAATTGATTTGAAATTTGGTACTTGGACGCTTTGGGTGCCGCTGATCACGAATTTGGTATAAATTTTTCAAAATTCAAAATGGATTTAATTGAAATTTGTTACTGTGGGTTTTTTGAGTACCGCTGATTACGAATGTGTTATTAGTTATTCAAAATGGATTTATTTGAAACTTGTTACTGAAGGTTTTTCGGTACCGCTGATTACGAATTTGGTATTAGTTTTTCAATATTTTTAACCTATTTGTAGGTTTTCCGTGCCGCTGATTACGAATTTGGCATTAATTTTTAAAAATTCAAAATAGCGGACTCAATATGGAGAGCTAATTCATGATAAATTGATTGGATTCACTTGAAACTTGTCATTAGTTTTTCAAAATCCAAAATGGCGGATTGAATATGGAGAAAGAATTTTTTAAAAATTGCTTGGATTAACCAGAAACTTGTAATTTTTGGGTTTTCGGTGCCACTGATTATGAATTTGGTATTAGTTCTTTAAAATTAATAATTGGATTCGATTGAAACTTGTTACTTCGGTAGGTTTACAGTGCCGCTGATTTCGAATTTGGTATTAGTTTTCTAAAATAAATAATGAATTTATTTGAAATTTGGTACTGGGACGCTTTAGGAGCCGCTGATCACGAATTTGGTATAAATTTTTCATAATTCAAAATGGATTCAATTGAAATTTGTTACTGTATGTTTTTTGGGTGCCACTGATTACGAATTTGGTATTAGTTATTCAAAATGGACTCATTTGAAACTTGTTACTGAAGGTTTTTCGGTGCCGCTGATTACGAATTTGGTATTAGTTTTTCAATATTTTAAACCTATTTGTAGGTTTTCTGTGCCGATGATTACGAATTTGACATCAATTTTTAAAAATTCAAAATAACAATTCCAAAATTTAGAGCAAATTTTTTAATTCATTTGAAACTTGTTACTGGGGGGGGGTTTCGAGGTCGCTGATTACGAACTTAAGTAAGTAAGTATGTACATATGAGCAGTAATTGGCTTAATGTGATTAAATTTTAATGAATAATGTACAGCATATTTTTTTTCAAGAAAAAGGTTTTTTTCGAAGAAATCGTGCATTGCGCCCGGTGAGCAGGACAAGATGCAGAAATCAGACGCCCACAACGAACTTGAGGATTTGGTTCGTTGGAAATATATATATATTGCTTCTGGTGTGTGTATATGCACGCGTGATAGTTCGCTGTTTTCCTTCGTCTCGTGGGGGGCTTTTGTTGGGACTTGGAAGGCCTCACCTCTCTCTTTCTCTTTTCCTACAAGAGAGACAGACGTCATTGCCGATTCCCTCTCCTTTTTATTAACCGTGTGGGCCCGGTTTTCTATATAGTAGTCAGTATCTCTTCCAGTGTCTCTCGTCGTCTCGTTCAGCAAGCATCATATATATATATATATTTATTTATATAGAAAATATAATCTCCTGTATCTTTCATTTCTCGTGGTCGTCTTCGTCGTCGGTAGGAATGCTCCACACTTTTATACACCGCAAGACTTTTTCAAGTGTCTTCTAAATGAACCTTTAGCCGCGAAAATTGTCATAAATTACACATAATATAAACAAATTATTCTCGATCATCACATAAAGGTGCGTGGTGCAATTATGGATATCTCGTGGGTTATCTACTTCTGGATATGCGTCATTGGTGCTGTACACGCAAATGGTGAGAGGGAAAATAGAATTATTAAAAATAATAACTTCATTTGGTTATTTATATAATTGATTTTAGTGAATTTTTTTTTTGCTTTGAAAATCGTGAAAGTGAATTTAAAATTTCTAATTTCCAATTTAGAATTGGAAAAAAAGCACGTGGGTGATACGAAGAAACTGTTTTTTTTTCGCAATTGGAGTTTAAATTGTGATTTCGAAATAATTTGCCTTTATAAATGATGTTGATGATGATGGAGGAAGATCGAATTTGGAATGGCGAGGTCGTTTGTAAATGAGTCACGTTATAAAAGCAAGCCTAATAAATACGCATGGTAGCGTTTATAATAAAGAATGCGTGGGATGCGTAAGGGGAATTCTCTTGGAGATGATAGATTTCAAGGAGGCAAAGGACTATATTTCATACAAGTTGAATTTTAAAAGGAATTTTATTTCGATTTACTCGAAATTTACAGTGGCGGAGAAAATTGTATTCAATCAGTTAGATTTATTTCAAATAACCATCTAATAACCTAATAACCTTCTAATAGTATAGTACTGCTGCTATTTGGTTCTAGTGACCAAAATTATTTGACAATTCTGATCCCAAAATTCAGTGGCAATTATTAAATATTGCATCCGGATGTTTAGGAAATCTTACAGACATTCTGGAGATGTCCTTTTGAAAATTAATATTTCTCAAAGATATTCGTGGATAATTTTCTAAAATTAGAATTTCTAAAATCCACTAATTATTTCTCGAACATCCGTAGTTTTTCCAGAATATCCAAATGCTGTAAGGAATAAAAAATAATTGCCATACACATTTTTTTGAACATTCAAATACTGTAAGGAATAAGAAATAATTTTGCTACTGATTTTGTTGGAACATCCGAATGCTGTAAGGGTTAAAACCGTAATTTCCCTACAGATTTTTTTGATCATCCAAATACTGTAAGGAATACAAAACAATTTTTCTATATATGTTTTTGGAACATATCCAAATGCTGTAAGGGATAAAAAATAATTTCCCTAAAGATTTATTTTGAACATCTGAATACTGTAAGGAATTAAAAATAATTTTGCTACGGATTTTGTTGAAACATCCGAATGCTGTAAAGGATAAAAAATAATTTTGCTACAGATTTTTTTTGAAACATCCGAATTCTGTAAGAGATAAGAAATAATTTTGCTACGGATTTTATTAAAACATCCGAATAGTATCCAAATATACTATGATAAAGAATAATTTCTCTAAGAGATTTTTGCATCACCGTATATTAACTCCTTTCACTTTAGGCTATAGTGACGAAACGAGATCTGATTTTGCTTATGGAGAAACCATATAGGGAAAAGTGAGTATAATATAGTCTGCCAAGTCATGGTCCAATGAGAATCACTTATTAAATAATTTAAAAAACAGATCAAATTAAATTTGCCCCAAAAAATAAAAATCATATTCTTGGGGTGAAAAATATTATAGAATCTTTATCTTAAAAATGAATCATAATAATCACTAAAGAACCTGTCGAGAAGTTTCATTCTATAAGTATAGCACTGCTATTATATACCCCGAAAAAAAGAGAATTATCATCGTCCTTATTGAATATTAAATGACCTCAACCTTTTATGTCCTATTCTACTATTCTCAAAATACTGCCTCCGGACAAGATAATTTATTTTTTATTTCTCGTGTCATTGATTCTTATGGGGGTTTTTTTTTTTTAATGTAACGCCACTGAAAAAATAATTGATTCAATTTATCGGTTACTTAACTATTATCAAATAAATGTTTACCTACTTGAACCAAATGATTTTTATTTGTATTAAATAAATCGTATTTGAACTAATAATTTATGTATTTGAAACAATTAATTGACTGAAATAATAATTATTTGATACAAGTAAATATTTATTTGATGCAAATAAATAATTATTTGATGCAAATAATAATTTTTGATACAAATAATTAATTATTTAATGCAAATAATAATTATTTGATGCAAATAATTAATTATTTGATGCAAATAATAATTATTTGATATAAATAATAATTATTTGTTACCAATAATTAATTATTTGATGCAAATAATAATTATTTGATATAAATAATAATTATTTGATACAAATAATTAATTATTTGATATAAATAAATAATTAATTATTTAATACAAATAAATATTCATTTATTTGTATCATAATAATTAATTATTTGATAGAAAAGCAAATGAATAATTAATTATTTGATACAAGTAAATATTTATTTGATGCAAATAATAATTTTTGATACAAATAATTAATTATTTAATGCAAATAATAATTATTTGGAGCAAATAATTAATTATTTGATATAAATAATAACTATTTGTTACCAATAATTAATTATTTGATGCAAATAATAATTATTTGATATAAATAATAATTATTTGATACAAATAATTAATTATTTGATATAAATAATTAATTAATTATTTATATCAAATAAATATTCATTTATTTGTGTCATAATAATTACCTAATTATTTGATAGAAAAGCAAATAAATAATTAATTATTTGATACAAGTAAATATTTACTCGAATATTTATTTGATGCAAATAATAATTTTTGTTACAAATAATTAATTATTTAATGCAAATAATAATTATTTGATATAAATAATAATTATTTGTTACGAATAATTAATTATTTGATGCAAATAATAATTATTTCATACAAATAATTAATTATTTGATATAAATAATAATTATTTGTTACGAATAATTAATTATTTGATGCAAATAATAATTATTTGATACAAATAATTAATTATTTGATATAAATAAATAATTATTTAATAATAGTCAAGTAACCGGATTATTTGGATGAAATAAACTAATTTTTCAGTAACGAAGTTGAAAACTGAAATGTTCCATCAACCCTTAGGTTCTCGAGAAATTTGAAAATAAAAAATGAAAATGAAAATGAAGATGTAACTTATAATTCTAAAACAAACTCACAACATTCTATGTATATAAACTGAGAAATTAAAATCACTTTCATGCAATATCAGTATCATCTTCTAAATAGGGAGTAAAAGAGCAATTTTTTTCCCCTACCGTAAATATTATACCCGCCCCATATCGTGTTTGGGTGCAATTAATTAGCTGCTGCAATAACAGTGTTGCATCCAAGTGAAACACGCAAAAGAAATATTCATGGGGGGAATTTGAACGTCCATCTTTTGTGTATTACCTGCTGCAAAATTACGCAAGAACCTGTATTTAAACTAATATCTGACCGCATCAAAATTCTGTATATCTTTTTCACATCTCTCTCCATCACTCTCTTTTTCTCTATATACTATAAAAAGAACAATATATTCGCTTACGAGAATTACCAGATAATTAGTTCTGTTTACAATTGGAGAATTACCAAATAATTACTTCTATTTACAATTTGAGCTTATCCGATTGCAATAAAGGCATAATGTATTTCTTATGATATATATTCTCTCAATATAGAACATAAATAGAAATTGTAGATCAGTTGTTGGAAAATAAAATTGGATAATAAAAAAAGTGCTGAATAAATATAGAGGAAAGAAATAAAAATAAAGATTCACACCTAAACAAATAAAATTATAAATCTTATCGGATTCTTTTTTAGTTTAATTCATTTCATTATCAATTTTATCAAAATTGGATCAATTTATTTTTAAAAATTTTCTAAAATTATGATCCTAAATATCCCATAATATTCCATAATTATAATCCCAATATTCCATAAAATATCCCATAAAAATCATAAAAATCATTGAAAATGAAAATTCTAAAAAATGATTTTTATGAGATAATCATGCGCACCACATATTTTTATTGTCACAGTATTTTTGTGAAAGAAATATATTATTTCAATATCATCCTTATTAAAGATTCTAAAAATAGATATATATATATTTTTTTCTTTGAATTCTTTTATTTGTATTATGGCACTGCATACCTGAGCGTTCGACTCACCTGGTTAGCATTAGCATATAAGGTAAACCTACCTAAAGAAATTGAAAAACCTTGAAATGGAGAAGAAAAAAAAAAGTTTTCTGTATCGAAATTTCAATTTTAAAGAACATATTAAGTAAAAAATATTAATTCAAAAAAAAAAATCCTATATTTAAAATATATAAATCCTTGTTAGGAAACTGAAAAAAAAATTCCGAGGGATATTCTAATTTACAATTATTGTAGAATGTGAAGAAGAAAGAAAAAAAACTAGTTTTATTAGTTGATTACTTGATGAACAACTGGATTTGTAGTACCAGCAGATTCACTTGAATTCCAAGAGGATTATTTGATATACAACAAGTAGTAAATCGCTTGTTATTGATATTGAATAATGTAAATTATAAAAATTTGATTTTTAGCCATTAAACCGCTATACCGGTCTCTCAGACCGATATCTAAATAGTTTGCCAATTACTTTTTTTTTAAAATAACCACAATATTGAAAAATTATTTTTTGCAAACAAAACTTTAATTAAAATTATTAAAAATATTTACTACGGCTTTGATAGAAAAAAATAAATAAAAGTGACCCACTGTTGCCGAGACTCAATTTTCAGTATGTTATTTCATATATAATATTTTCTGCTGTTTTTGTTAAATTCTAAAGAGATTCTTAATACACTACTACCACTACTATTACACATCATAGAATGTTGTAATGGAGTACAATTTGTAGAGAAATACGCCAATAACCAATAACTGCTTCTCTCCTTCAATATCTTCTCGTGGAAATTGCTGCTAACATTATATAGTTTGTAAAATGACTCAAAACGAGGCGATAAACACCTCCAAAACACCTAAGAAATACGTTTGTGGAATCTGTTCTACTAATTGGAAAAATTAGTAAATACTTCTATTTTAAAAAAAAAATAATAAAGCAGAAATTAAAATGGCATCGTTGTAATTTGGCGCCACTTTTAATTTCTGCTTTAGTTTTACTAAAAAATAGAACAAAAATGGCGCCATTTTAATTTCTGCCCTATTTGTACGAAAATCTAGAGCAGAAATTAAAATTCTACCGTTCGGATTGTTTTCCTATACAATTTCTGGAACTAATCAGGACTGATCTGTTTGTATTTAATCTGAAACCATTCCAAAATTTTGACCAAAAAAAACCAAGTAAAAAAACAGATTTAAGAAGATTAATAATTAATAATATTTTAAAAGTTATATATCAGATTTTGGAGTTACATTTCAAATTATAATGGAAAAAAAATCTAATGTATTTACTCCAATGACATTGAGAATTACAAAGTTAACAAACATCGTTGTAACAATTTGATTGTTATCAGTTTGTATGTCGAAGGCGATTCTCTCTCTCACACACACACACACACGATTCTTCAGGAGAGCAAACGTCATTCTTTAATCGTATTCAATTAGTCTAGTTGACAATTCGAATCGTGACAATTGAAACAAGAACGAATTGTGAAATGGGAAAAGGTGAAATGTATGAGGATAATTTCACCGCATGAAACGATAGTTTGCCGCTCTTGTTTGTGGTATGTCTACTATTCATGGTATTCAAAGGATTTCAACAGTTGCAATCAATCCTGTTCATGAGAATAAAGTCCCAAGTGAATTACAACATGCATGAAGGCGGAAAGAAGAAAGAGAAGGTGAAATTCGACGCGGGTACTTCGATCACGATCGTTTCTGTTTTCTATCTTCCATTGCTTTTATAATAATATACCTCAATATCTAGAATCGGATAGATAAATTACCAGCACATATCTTTATACATTGATGTGTATATTTCAAATTTTTTTTGTAAATTATCAAGTTTTCATTATATCTTAAGAATGTTAAATTCCGTAATTATTTTTGTGGATGGTTTTAGTTTGGTAGAATTATTGAAAAATTATAATAATGGTTATCCGGATTCTAGTGGGTTAACACTATTCAAAGATTGGAAAAGGTATTAAGGGAAAGGGAAATAGGGGAAATTAATATATAAGGGAAATATAAGGGAAATTAATTTTAGACATAAATTAATAAATAGAAGTAATTATTCATTGAAATTACATTCGATGATCTGCTATGTTGAGGAGAAGGAATTCACGATTATTAAAGAATACTGCACTCATCTAGCACTAGTAATAATTAATTTAATATAATTAATTTAAATTAATATATCAGGGAAATTTAAGGGAAATTAAATTTAGACATAAATTAATTAATAAAAATAAATTCATTAAACTTCCATTCGATGATCTGCTATTTTAAGGAGAGGGAATTCACGATTATTAAAGAATACTGCACTCATGTAGTACTAGTAATAATTAATTTAATTTAATTAATTTAAATTAATATATAAGGGAAATTTAAGGGAAATTAAATTTAGACATAAATTAATTAATAGAAGTAATTGTTCATTAAACTTACATTCGATGATCTGCTTTTCCAAGGAGAAGGAATTGACGATTATTAAAAAATACTGCACTCATGTAGTACTAATAATAATAATTAATTTAATATAATTAATTTAATATAATTAATTTAATATAATTAACTATTATTAGTACTACATAAGGGCAGTATTCTTTAATAATTAATTTAATATAATTAATTTAATTAATTAATTTAATTCTTGATAAAATTAATTTCACCGGAATTCGAAGATGCTGATTATTGAGGATTAAATCTCAATTTGAAAGTTCTTCTAAACTTAAAAAAAAGCAGAATTTGAAATTTAGTTTATTTTTAATTAGGATCAGGTATTTCGGAACAATTTTTAGTACAAAATACCTAGACTAGTCCAAAATGGATTCCCACTTACGAAGATTTTGCTATGAAGGACTCCTTGGAGATTCCGTTGGTATTTCCTTTTCAATCCCACGGAATAATTTACTTCTGTTTTTCCCAGTAACTGAAAGGGAATTCCGATGGAAATTATCATTGGAACTCTGACGGAATATCCAGGGAGTTCTTCTTGGGAATCATTTCAAAAGTGGGTTAGCTATCAGTTAAACATTTCCTGGACCTTTGGAAGATTTTCTTTAACGATTTTGGAATTTAATTTAATTTTCGAAATTAATATTCAGTAACTAAATTACAGAATGGCGGAAACAATTGGTAATTATGTAACTAATTAGGAAAAGCCGAATTTAAACTCTTGAATTAAATTATAGATTGAAATCTCCCAATACTGAAATTGTCCAATTGAGGAAAATAATTTCTTCTCCTTTTGAAAAATCCTTTCTTGATTCCAATTCACCTATCCCACCTCCTGGGGTTTCAAAACTTATAGAATCGATTAAAAATACCCCATTTCCAATTTTTGAATCATCATTTGATGATAAATTCCGATTACAATCCGGTTCATCCATCTTGATTAGCAATGACCCTAGCCCTTCAGACTCTTCTATCCCTGACCCCTATCATTCTTTTTTTCTCCTATAAAGATATCAGCTTCACTATCTCTTCGATGAATGTTTCTCTCCCTCTCCTTCACTATCACTCCTCCCGAGGTAATAGGATCCACTCTCATCGCGAGAACCAAAAAAAAAAAGAAGAAGAAGAATGAAACTGATCGAAGGCGGATCCTGCAATAAAGTTGCAGCTGAAAAGCCTAGGCACGGCCTATATTTATGTAAATCTATTCATCCTCAATTTCTCTTGCGGATTCAACAAGAGTAGCTCCTGTGGGATGGCCTTTGAATTGCTAGTATGCCGTATCACCTCAAGTCATTCAGGACAAACACAGACTTCCTCGTGAAAGGGAAATTGTAGCACTCGTCGTCTATATACTCTATATGATATGCGGTAACGCCAACACACATACATCTATATATATGCAGAGAGAACAGGAATGAAAATAACACACGGGATATGAAAATCTTAGTAATTTATCTCTGATAATAGATAACTTTTACATTAAATAAAAAAAAAAAAAACGAAACAAAAGTACAACCAACTTTTTAAAGTAATCAGAACTAAAAATAGAAATTTTCTTTATCTGACATTCAACGGAGTTTTTATAATTTTTCAAAATTTCATCTGTCCAAAACTTTATTTGTTTGAATTTTCCTTTGGCCTAAATTTTCTTTACCCCAAATTTCTTGTACCCACAATTTAATTTGATCAAATTTCGTTTCCGCATTTTCCTTGTTCCGAAATTACGTTTTCCCTATTATTATCATTTCTCCTAAATTCCAATTGGCCGAAATTTCTTGTATTCGAATTTTCATTTTTCCCAAATTCAATTTGTCCGAAATTTCGATATCCCGCATTTCTCTTTGTTCGAAATATCGTTTTCCCTAATTTTAATTTGTCCCAAATTTTGTTTTTCCTAATTTTCATTTGTCCTAAATTCTATTTGTCCGAAATTTCTTGTATCCGAATTTTCATTTATCCAAAATTCAATTTGACTGAAATTTTTTGTTTTACTTTTTCTATTTGTTTAAAAAATAATAATTTATTAAAATTTTCACTCTCACAATTTTCATTTATCAATATTTATTTATTAATTCGCAAAATTTCTTTGCGATAAATTTCCATTTGCTACAAAAAGTTAAAAAAAAAAAAAAAATTTGTGACATTTTATTGACTATAACGGGATACAAAATGGGATTTTATCATTTTTATTGATGAAAATCTATGACACTTTGTGACAGGCACATCTATTGTAAAATAAACTGATCTTTGACTCTATGGCGGTAAATTTAAAAACACTTTTTCCATGACAATAGTATCTAAAATATTCTAAAATAACTTAAATGGCAAAATATTGTTACGAGCATTATTTGTATACTTTATTTGATATTGGTATATATATTTTTATTTTTTTTTTGAAATTTAAATTTTGAATTCTTATCAAGCTCAAATTTAAATAATTTAAATAACACAGATTCGAATATTTATTTAATTTAAATCTGTTTTATCAATTATTAGTAAAATAGATTCTTCTTTTTCTTTTAGAGAAATCTGTTTTATCGATTGTTGATAAAACAGATTTGACTATTTCTCTCAGACAAATCTGCTTTACCGATTATTAGTAAAACAGATTTTTCTTTTCTTCTTAGACAAATCTGTTTTATCGATTGTTAATAAAACAGATTCGATTATTTCTCTCAAAAAATCTGTTTTACCGATTACTAGTAGAGCAAATTTTTCTTTCTCTCAGAAAAATCTGTTTTACAGATTACAAGTAAAGAAAATTTTTCTTTCTCTCTTAGAAAAATCTGTTTTATCGATTGTTGATACAACAGATTCGACTATTACTCTAAAAAAATTTATTTTACCGATTGTCGATAAAACAGTTTTAATTAAACATCACCGATTAATTCAAAATCTTACTAAAAAGCCACGATTGCTAAAATTAGTGAAATTTTAATGATTCAAATTTAGAGAGTACGATTGTTTTTTTTTTAAATTTAATTATAACAATAGAACTCTCAATGTTCAGAAATTATTTTTCTGATGAATTATCATTATTTTTTTTTTAATCAATAATTTTAACAGATTGTGATCTTGATTTCTTGTTCATCCCCCCAGGATGATAGAACAACAGAACAAATTGAGCCTAACGGGAGTGACTAATCGATTTTTTCCACTTAAGGCTCGGTGTTACAAGAGACAAACGGCACTTAAGGAACGGGATCGGTTGAGCGATGACTTTCATGTGGCACACGCGCTTCAAATCAATACAAGTCACGAATAATTTTCAACTATATCATTTAATTATTATTATTGACCTGCATTTGTTTGTGCGTGAAACAGCAATTGTAACGGATCTAGTTGGAGATTTTTTTTTCTTTTTTTTTTTTTGGTTACGATAAGGAAAACCGATATAAATAATTAAAAATAAAAATCATTCGATCTAGATTCAGTGAATTTATATTCTAATTGTGAAATTTATTTACTTGCTTCAATTAAATTTGATATAGGTTTATCAAAAAAGAAAAGAATGTCTGTCAGTCGTTTATCATGATAAAAACGTTACTATTCTTCGTAACGGTAACACATTAATTTTTTCTGTAACCTTAGTTTGTTACTTTCTTTTGTATTTGTAGAGTATTATTTTCTTCGTTACGTTAATGCGTTACTGTCACATTTTTACGGTAACGGTAACGCGTTAATTTTTTCTGTAACGTTAGTTTGTTACTTTATTTTGTAATTGTAGAGTATTATTTTCTTCGTTATGTTAAAGCGTTCGTTACTATCACATTGTTACCTTTACCGTAACGGTAACAATGTAACGGTAACGCGTTAATTTTTTCTGTAACGTTAGTTTGTTACTTTCTTTTGTAATTGTAGAGTATTATTTTCTTCGTTACGTTAATACGTTACTATTATATTGTTACGGTAACGGTAACGCGTTACTTTTCTTGCAATTTCTATTTTTATGGTTCTCTTTTGATGTAATCCTTATGTAAAATTTGTCTTTTTATGAAATATGGGAGGAAATCGTTTCCCCCCACCCGAGAATCCATTTAGACCCAGTGTGCTGGATTTTGGTACATTTTTTCATATTTTCTTAACAAAATCCTAGTAGTTTTTAAAAAATTTTAAAGGATCATTTATTACTATAAATAAAGAAAAAGAACTATAAATGACGAATGTTACGTATGAGTAACAATTGAAGATTTTTATTTTTTACAAAGAGTATATATATATGGTAAAAAGGAATTGTTTTCTTTCCCAAGGATCAGGGGCCTGAGTCTCTCGCCCTTTCGATCACTTCTTTTTTTTTCTTTTTTTTTTTAACATGAAAGCCAGTGAGTTGTGGTGGCAACCGGTTTTCTGGTTTGGTTTCGTAGCATCTTCCTTTTCCATAATAATTCTGTCTTTTTCTTTTCCTCCAAACCACTGTCAGACTATATATATATATAGTCACATTTCAAATTCTCTCTTGCATGTGCGCTCCCACTGTACACTAAACCCTCTGCCTTCAACCATTCTTTTCCCACTTTGTAATTTCTCACCGCTTCCAAATCCCTTCACCACAAAAATGACGTAAGTCAAATCCTTTTAGTGAACATGATTTTGATACTTCTCCATCATCATACAAGGCTGAAGACTTATATACAAACCACTTATATAATATAGTGGTTAATTTTTTTCTCGATGTTCTTCTTTTTTTTTTGAAGAATTTATAAAGTACATAAAAAAAAAAAAAAAATGCAAAAATATCAAATTTCATAAAAATAACAAAAAAAAATATATTTTAGATATAATTTTGATTTTAAAAATTTCTGCTTTGAGAAATTCAAGTAAAATTTAGGAATTAAAAAAAATTATCCATTTCCAAAGACGGTGTTTTGTATTTTAAAAAGCTGACATCAAATTCGTAATCAGCGACCACGAAAATCACCAAATAACAAATTTCATGACAATTTGAACAAATTTTTTAGTTTTCGTCCGACATATTGGATCCGCCATTTTGGATTTTTGAAATTTGACTTCAAATTCGTAATCAGAGACCCCAAAAATCCCTGTGGTAACAGTTTTTACATTAATCCAAACAATTTTCGATTTTTCTTTCCGCCATATTATTGCGGCCATTTTTAATTTTTAAAAAACTGTCAACGTATTTATAATCACCGATTTTAAGAAACCCTCAAGTGTATTTTTTTTCTACTAATGAGATTAATTTGACAAATTTTCTCTTGTTTTCGATTCGTTAAAAAAACATAACCTGAAAATCTCCTAGAGAAATTCTCTTGATACAAAAAAATGGTTCCTCTTGATTAAAGAGGAAAACGTTGAATTACTTCATTTGACCTACTTTCTTTAAAGAGCAAAAAATAAAAATTTCCACTATAAAAAGCAATAATCTTGTTTTGAGAGGATAGCGTTTCGTTCTCTCCTCTTAAAATGAGAGGAAAATAAATCTTTCTTTTTACTATTTTTAAAAGATTCATGACCGTACTTTTCATTTAAATATATTCTTCTTATTCGAAAAGTATTATACTAAATGTGAGAATAAAGTTTCTAGAATCGTTTAATCCTCTTAAAATGAGAGGAAAATAATATCAGTTCAAGAGTAATTCTTTCGTTTCGAGTGTAGAATTATAATAATAAAGGATAATAATTTTAGTAGTAGAATATATTCCTCTCAAATGAAGAATAATTTTTTTTTTTGCAGTGTTTCAATTATCTACTATAACAGTTCTTGGGGGGGGGGCGATTCCTGCGGTTTGCATGCGAGTATACTCGTGCAAAAGACGTTTTTGTGTTTTGTCCTCAATCGTGAGCGCGGATGTGGATATGTGACAGTGCCACAGTACAACCAAATATGGCCGATACCGGTTGGACCGCTCGCACGTCATGGGTGCATTGCGCGCACGCGTATTTTCGCGAGTGCATCGACAGTTTCTTTATATATATATATATATATACTCACACGTGCGATAAAGATGCCCTTGGTATACTAAGAAGAAGAAAAATAACAAGAAGAAGAGAATACACAAGAGTATACAAAAAAAAGCAGTCCAAGCAAAATCCCAAGAATGGGAAAAACGATTCTCGAAAATGTAAAGTTACACAAACTTTTCTTTTTTTTTTATTTTTTTTATTTTTGTCTATTCACTAGATATATACCGTATATATATATTGCTTTCTTTGAATTATGTCATGATTCAATTCTCAATAAGTCAGATATTTTTCAAGTGATTCTTTTATATCCATAAAAGCGTATACTTGCTATTAATAATAATAAATCTCATATATAAGTCGACGAATGAGATGATTTAATTATATAAGAAAATGTTACTCATTCCTTTAAGATAGAAAAAAAAAAAATTTTTAAAATGAATTCCCAGAAAAAATCTCATATTAAGAGGAATTTCCTCTACCAATAGCATTTTATATCATTTATTTTTAAGAACAGGAGATTTTTTTTCTTCTTCGTTATGTAAGAAACTTGATTATCTAATTAGTTTTTAATTTATAAGTTTAAGAATTAAAATTTTCCAAATTTCATGTCAATTCGAACGATTTTTTATTTTTCGTCCGCTATATTGAAGCCGCCATTTTTTATTTTTGAAATCTGACTTCAAATTCATAATTAGCAATCCCGAAAATCCCCGAGTAACAAGTTTCATGACAATTTGAACAATTTTTTATTTTTCCGCCATACTGGATCCGCCATTTTGGATTTTTGAAATCTGACTTCAAATTCGTAATCAGCGACCCCAAAAACCCCCCGAGTAACAAGTTTCATGACAATTCGAACAATTTTTTATTTTTTCCTCCGCCATATTGGAGCCGCCATTTTAGATTTTTGAAATCTGACTTCAAATTCATAATCAGCGACCCCAAAAACCCCCGAGTAACAAGTTTCATGACAATTCGAACAATTTTATATTTTTTCGTCCGCCATATTGGAGCCGCCATTTTGGATTTTTGAAATCTGACTTCAAATTTGTAATCAGCGACCCAAAAAACCCCCGAGTAACAAGTTTCATGACAATTCGAACGATTTTGGATTTTTCTTCCGCCATATTGGATTTTTAAAATCTGACTTCAAATTCGTAATTAGTGACCCCGAAAACCCCCCGGTAATTAATTTTAGGTTCATCTGAAAAATTTTCGATTTTTGCATCCGCCATATTGGATCCGCCATTTTGGATTTTTGAAATCTGAATTCAGATTCGTAATCAGCGACTCTGATAATTGTCGGTTAACAACTAACGATATCACAAATCATCCGCAGATTAATTTATTTGGAGAATATTATTATCAATTAGCAAAATTTGAATCCCTGGAAATCACTAAATATTCCCCTGATTGTATAAATTAATCTATCAACTTCTTTTTTAGGGCCTAAGTTTAATTAATTATCAAAAACTGGATTAGGTCTCCGAATGTTATTTCAGAATATTTATATGTTTCTAACATAAATAAAACGGAATTATTTACAATAATTTCGAAAGTTTTTTAAATCCCTTACTTTATTAAATTATAATCGTATATATAATTAATTCCATTTCATCATCAGAGCATAATCCGTGTCACTGCGGTTATAACTTTTCTTGAAAGCTATATCCTCAATTGGTAATGGAACATCTGGAATTTACCAACTGCATTCCGAGCATCCAAGGTTAATTCATGTAAACTTCTTTGGGGAAGTGAATCTTAATTTGCACGTGGTTCGATTTTTTTCCAATTAAGGTTATTTTCCCTAAAGAATTTGAATTGTTACCCAATGGATGTGACTTCCTGAATTTAGATTTTTGCTAATTGAATTCAATTGACACGAAAAAACAGTTGCTGAATTAAAGAGCTAATTTTTTTAATTGATTGCTATAATTAATTCCAAGACGAATTTCGGGTAATAATTCCGGATTGCATCCGAATTTGAAATTAGTCCGAAACAATCGGATTTATTGTTAGGTTTTTGTCATCCGGAATTGGTCCAACTAAAGCTGAAATTTTCCCTATTTGTGTAATTAGTGAATCCGGAATTAATTAGGTCTAATCCGAAATCAGTTTGATCAAACTTAACTAGAATGTAGATTCTAGATTTAATGATTACAAAGGCCGGATTAATTTCGGATTCAATAGAAGTAATCCAATTAATTTTGGATTAGACCGGATTAGGAAATGTAATTAAAGTATCGAAACCTATAACTAATATCAAATTGTTGCGAGCTAACTGCAGATTTATTTTATGTTAATTTCTGGACTAATCCGGACTGATCTGTCTGTATTTAATTTGAAATCAGTCTAAAATTTTAACCATGGGTTTAATTAATAACAATTAGTATTGGAATTTATATTTGTAGAAATAAAATAGTTTTGAATTTGCTTAAAGTGTTGTTGAAATTACTACAACTACATATAAATTAAGTCTTGAATTTACCCTAAAAGATTTGCACAAGTTTTTGTCTTCATTGAACTTAGACAATCTCCCAGTGCTATTTACTGGCATCTCTACAATTTTAAATGTACTCCTTGTCTCTTATTTGCCTGCCTGAAGAGGAGAATTTATCGTGGGATCGACATTTTATTGAACAGAGTTGGAACTCTATTTTCATCAAGGTCATTCAGACTCTGGACAACAAATTACCATGTGTGGTCCATTCGTGAATTCTAAACGATTTTATTGCTTTTTTAATTTGTCACCGAATAATTAATTAACAAAATTAGAATAATTAAATTTAAATTAATATAATAATTTTAAATCACAATATCTATTATGTATTTTAGTCCAACACGAAGATGAATATAAATTTTGAAATTTAATTCAGTTCAATTTTGTTTATATCAGTTATGGTCAATTGACTATTGCGGTCTTATATACCAAACATTTTCTATAATAATAATGAAAATCATGAATTATAAACACCAAACAGCGCATTGAATTTTATCATACAATAGCGAAAAAAAACATTTGCCTTTCAATTAAATGAAATTACCTACAATATGGAGATTTTACAGCTAAGGGGAAAAAACTTTGTTCATTTTTAAAAATTATAAATCAGGTTCTAATGATAGAGATAAGCAACAATTCCAGTGCAAGGAAGAAACTAGTTCATTTTCCTTCTGATAGGTTTCTTTACGCATGACAAAGCTTGCTTATATAGAGACAAGATTAAGCAAATATATAATTTCAAAATCAGAATCAAGGAAGTCATAACAGACGTGTTATGGAGAGCATCATAATCGGCGACCTCATATAACGGCTCCACACTCAAGCATCGATTACGTCGGTGAATTCCTTAAAAACATGCGGTTTTGTAATTAGTAGCATTTCATGGAAAACATTTCTTGACTCCTGGAGCGAATCTCATGGTTAGTAATTGGTGTATATAAATGTAAAATCCCCATCGAAGAAGAGAGAGAGAGAGAGAGAGAGAGAGTTCATCACACAGCAATTTTCTTTAAGTTTTGAATACGTACATGTTTCTTCTAATGATGTTTTTATTGAAATTATATTTATATTCTGGTGGGTCAATTACGTTACTTTTTCCTGATTCCACATTTCATATCCCACATTGTGGATTCCACTTTCCAAATTCCGGATCCTACATTCCAGATCTTACATTACGGATTCCACATTCCGTATTACGTATTCCACATCACATATTCCGGATCCGACATTTCGAATTCCACATTCCGAATACCGTATTCAACTCTCCAGATACTACATTCCGCATTTTAAATTGTGGATTCCACTTTCCATATTCCAGATACTACATTCCGTTCTCTGTATTCCACATTCCAGATTTCACTTTCTATATTCCGTATTCCACATTCCAGATTCCGAATTCCGGATCTCACGTTCCAGTTCTTTTATTCCGGATTCCATTTTCCTCATTCCGTATTCCAGATACCACATTCCGTTCTATAGAACCCGAATTCCACTTTCCACATTCTGCATTTTGAATTCCACATTCCGAATCCCACATAATCTGTATTGCACATATTCCGCATTCCACTTATTTGTGTCGGCTATACTGCTTTACTATGACAGAAGTAATAAATAAATAAAAATCGCATCGGGGTACAAATCCCAAATTCCGAATACCATTTTCAAAATTTCGTTTTTTAGATTCCACATTTCGGATTCTACATTCAAAATTCCGTATTATACATTCCGAATCCCATTTTCAAAATTCCGTAATCAGGATTTCACATTCTGTATTGCGGATTCCACATTTTGGATTCCACTTTTTACATTTCTGATTCCACATTCCGTATTCCATTTTTCAAATACTGTACTCCGGATTCTACTTTTTACATTCTGTATTCTGGAATTAAAATTTCGAATTCCTCTTTCAAAATTTTGGATTCCAAATCCCACATTCTCAAAGTGGAATCCGGAATGTGGAAAATAGAACCCGAATGTGGGATCTGGAGGTCAATTACGTAACTTTCCGGGTCCCACATTCCGGATTCCACATTCCACTTTTCAACTTCCATATTCCGAAAATCACATTCTACATTCTACTTTCAATATTTCGGATTTCACATTCCGGATTCCATTTTCCGATTTCTACATTCCGAAATAATACTTTTCACATTCCGTATTCCGAATTGTGAAATCCATAATACGGAATGTAAAACGTGAAATCCGGAATGTGGAATTTTAAAAGAGGAATCCGGAATATGAAAAGTGAATACGGAATGTGGGATACGGAATGTGAAATGTGGAATTTTGAAAGGGGAATCCGGAATTCGTAATTTGAAAAGTGAATACGGAATGTGGGATCCGGAAAAAGTTACTTAATTGACTCCCTGAAATGTGGGTTCCAGAAAGTGGAATACGGAATATGGAGTATAGTTTCCCGAATACGGAATGTGAAATGTGGGATCCGGAATGTGGAAATCGGAACATGCAATCCAAAATGTGGAATCCAGAATACGGAATGTAAATAATTTGATCCGAGACATTTGATTACGTAATGTGAAAAGTGGAATACGGAATGTGGACAATGGAATCTGGAAATCGGAATATGTAATCCGGAACGTAAAAAGTGGAATCCGGAATGTGAAATGTGGGATCCGCAATGTGGAATCCGGAAAAAGTTACGTAACTGACCCACTGAATCCGTAATATGAAATCCAGAATATGGAATTTTGAAAGTGCAATCCGAATGTGGAATCCAGAATGTGAGATCCGGAATCCGAAATCTGAACTCCGAAAAAAGTTACGTTATTGACCCCCTGGGGGAAAACTCAATTTTACTTTTTCGACTATATATTTCAGATTTTATTTTCCACATAAAGTTGAAAAGAAGAAGAAAAAAGGTGAAGTGATACCGCACATTATCCGCGCGAAACCATTCAGCAGCGTGAGCATATCTTTCTTCATATCGTATATGCAAATTAGTAATGTACATCCTCAATAACTGGTCGTAGGAACCACGTAGGGTGACTAACAATTGCTCCCGGGGTCAGACGACAGTCTAACTGCCGACGATGACGTCTTAATACAAAACAGGATGTTCAGGGGGGTCGACCCCTTTCCCTTTGCAGTTGCTTCATCATTGTAAAAGTTGTTCTATGGAAAAGTCATTTAAAAAAGTCGAAGACCATTCTCTGTATATAACGATCCATGAGGCCATATAGTCGGTGAGCACAAAGCATTGGAGAACAATTACCGTATAAGTGGAAGCGGAATTTGGAATGAGAACTGGGGGGGTTTTATTCCCGATCGGGGGAAAACGGGTGTCCTCTTCGTTCTCCAAGGAGAAGAAGAAGGAGGAGGAGGAGGAGGTTTGTCGATAGCAGTGCGGAAGCGATCGATCGTGCTCCGCATACCGAGACTTGGAAGAACACACGAAGAAATCTTTCGAAGAGAATTGTGGCGTGGAATTGAAGCAGAAGAACTCTGGAAAACGAGTACGGGAACCAACAACACCCCAGGGAACTTGGGAATCGGCGCGTCGTGCGAGTTTCTCTTTTCTAAAAAGAAAACCGAATATCGAATACTGTTTCAAAGGTATATATATATATATATATAAGATAAGCTACCTCTCAACCTATACGTATAATGCGCAATTCTCAGGAATTAACGCAAAAGACTTTAAAGGATTCTCTCTTCTCTTTGCCGAGAGAAGGCTCATTAGAGATATAATCTAACGTCGTTAATCAGCATCGTTAATTCATGGCAAAAATAAGCGCGCTCCAACGATATGCGAACCTTTTCTCTCGCACGGGTTAAACTTGCGTTTCAATGCGATCGATAGGGAACAATTTAACACTTCGAGTTATTTGCAGAACACGGTAGAAGCGCTGAATATATATATATATATATATATATATATACGAGAATAGGAATTTCATGATCGATATCAATTGTTGTTTTGTGTATTTTGAAAAACTTATCGAATTCGCAGATTTCGATTTTGAAGTCAGATTTTAAAAATCCAAAATGGCGGCTCCAACATGGCGGACGAAAAATAAAAAATTGTTCGAATTGTCATGAAATTTGTTACTCGGAGGTTTTTGGGGTCGCTGATTACGAATTTGAAGTCAGATTTCAAAAATCCAAAATGGCGGCTTCAATATGGCGGACGAAAAATAAAAAATTGTTCGAATTGTCATGAAACTTGTTACTCGGGGGTTTTTGTGGTCTCTGATTACGAATTTGAAGTCAGATTTCAAAAATCCAAAATGGCGGCTCCAATATGGCGGAGGAAAAAATAAAAAATTGTTCAAATTGTCATGAAACTTGTTACTCGGGGGGTTTTTGGGATCGCTGCGATTACGAATCTAATATCGCAGTTCAATCTGTATCTAATTTCTAAACTATTTAAATATTTACAAAAAAATTATTTCGATTCCAAAAAGAGAGTATTTTGTAAAAAAGGATTTCAGTAGCTGTGTTTTTTTTAAAAAAAAAAGATAAAATCGCAAGTGAGAATAGAATTAATAAAATGAATTTTGAACTTGTTCAAGCGGAAAGTTTTATATCTGTTAACAAATTACGTAGACATAATTTAATAGCAAAAAAATAATAATATTTAAAAAGTGAAAGTTTAAGTTGAGGTAGAGAAAATTAACAGGGTAACAAAGAACGAAGCGTAATTGAGAAAACGAGAAGTAGCCTCTGATAATAAATATAAAAAAGAAACACAAAGAGAACAGTAAAAAAAAGGGGAATTTTAAAAATAATAAAAATACACATAAAAAATATCAAAAATCGTGTTTTTTAATTTTAGGTTAGAAAATAAATTTATAGGTTAGAAAACCAAATTTGTTGAGACAAAAAATAGTAAAGAACCTTTTTTTATATTTTTAGGTTAGAATCGAAAGCCAGACGTACTCGGGTAAATAGTACCCAAAAAAAGATTTTTACACTTTTATGTTAAAAAAAAATCACTAAAAACCTGCTTAGATTTAGCATGAAATCCAGTTGTGTTTTTTTTTGCAATTTCCTGCCACGTGTAGATCTAATCGTAATGTGTACTCATTCAATTATTTCTTTCTTACATATATGTTCACTTCATTGATTGATTTCCAAGTCAATTATAAACACGTGCTCAGTCACAACATATATATTACATATTACGTGCCGATAATTATTTGTATATTTGAAAAAAAAAATAAAATCCTCTTATTTAATTATTTGTCTAATAAGAGAAATTTACTTCCTATATATAGTAGAAAGTTTTCCCACATAAAAAAAAAATTCATCTATTAATTAACATCGTCTATAATTGACTGCGCGACATTTTCAAAAGAGCCGTTAAATAAACGACTTAATATTTCCTCAGTCAATAATATTTAAATTCCAATTAAAGATATAAAATTACGTACTTTTAAAAACAAGTTTTTGCAATATCACTTCCGGAAAAGAATAATTTTTTTTCTCACTTTATCACATATATGTGTATTTATATCCCTAATAGTGTTATTTCATTTGTCGGAGACGCGCTCTTCTATAAATATATGCTTCGTGGATCTTTCAGAAAAAGTTGTTTCTTGAGGAAACAATTAAACCTTAAATCAGATAAGAGCGAGAGTATCCTCTGTAAAATATATTCCAATGAGCGATTCACTACTATATATATATATAATATAATGCCACTAGTAGCGGAAGTGACGGTGAAAAAGATAAAGGCATAAAAGAATCGATAGTGGGATGAAGATCAAAATGACGTGACATTCGATCAGTTAAGAAACAACAAGAAGAAGGGAGTTTTAAGAAACAAGTTGAAGGGCAAATGAGATTCTTCCGTCTCTTTTTTTTTTAGAAACAATAATCGATTGATCCTTTCTGAAAAAAACTGGTAAATAATAATCACAATAAATATAAAAGTCAATGGGAAGTGTTGAATTATTTATGATCGAAAGATGCAAATCAGATAATTACGCGCGGAATGGACCAAAAGTACCGTAAGACAATTTTGGTAGCATTCGAAGAGTGCATTCTTCGCGTACTTCTTGAAATTGACTCACAGCAAAAAAGTAACAATCACTTCCTGAATGTTTTTCAAACTACGTTTTTGCAAAATAGTTCTAAAATTGTGAAAAAATGAGATAAAAAAGAAAAAATCATGAAAGAAAAAGTGCTTTCGAGGACAAAAGTATAATATCGTAGTATTAAAAGTTGAAAGTGTTCAAGGCAAGTGAGCAATAGCCGTTAGGTAGAATAACATGTGGCTTCACAGCTTGTTAACTGGTTGTATGTCGTGCAATCTTATTACCAATAATTACTCTCCCTAAGCTATCAATCATTTGCACCTGTTCTTCTATCCATCTTCTTTTGCGTATAGATCTTCTCTTTTGTGTTAAGGAAAGCGGAACATTAAGAAAAACTATATATATATGAGAATTAATAAAGTCGCTTGTATTCTCCTTGTGGCTTTGTTGACACAAGAAAGCGGAACTTTAAAGAATTAGTAAACATCTTGTATATTGTGAAAAACTATCAGATGAGAATTAATAGAGTCACTTGTATTCCGTTGTGGTTTATCTGACAATAATCATCCGTTTATTAAATCTTTCCAATCTTCTTTATATATTAATTAAGATTTTAGATATTAACGAAATTAGGTTCCTAACGCTGGGACAATCCGAATGAAAAAACAAATCCGAAATAGTCCACGAAATAAATCCGTAGTTTCGAATTTAACTGGACTAATTCCGGAATACTAGGGAAATGAACGAAACTGTTTTTTTTTGTTTAAATTAAAATCCTCTGCGAAACTATGATTCTAATCCTCTGTCAGGTAATGTATAGAATCATGAGGTTTTCTCACGCGCAGAGTGTCGCCATAAGACTTTTATGAAAATCAGTAGTTCGAACTTGAGTTACCACTAATGACGGTGAATGATGATCATCAGTGATTTGCCGCTGCCAAGACGTGCGCAATCATTCGTCGCTACTTGGCGAACGCAGTCGGAATGAAATCCCCGTTACGATAGGATTTCTCTCTCTCTCTCTCTCTATTTTTTTTTTTTAATCTCTGACGCAACCTGTCTTGCATCGATTAAGAACTTTCGATACTGTTATACTTTGAAAATGGCTACTTACTAGCTCATCGCACGAGCGTCAAATACGTTACAGACATGACACGACCTGCCGCTTGAACTTTTAACAGTGTACAGTTACAGATAGTGTAACGATGTAAAATACACTTAAACGCGCTTCATTGGCATCTCTAGAACCGTCGCTAGTTTACATATTCACTAATTAGAGTTTATATACCCTTACGTGTAATTGATTATGTTGCCAACACTCTCTATCAGATTTGGAATCTTTTGTTCTATGATGATGTTTTGTATTTGACTATTTTAATTATTTCCAATTAATTTTTAATTTGCTATACGATCAAAGGAATTTGATTTGTAATTAATGGCTAATTCAAAGGGGAGAGGAAAGGGATGAGACGGAAAAATCTGGGGGAGAATTGGAATTATTTACCACACGATGGAGATAATTGAACTAATAACGATGTTCAATTCCCCTAATCTTTGTTAAATGAAAAGAATATTCTTTTTCACCAAAAAAGTTTCCGTTTTATCGTCTCCATTCGTCCGTGACGTGGGTGGATAATTTATCACGCCATCTTCTAAGGCGGTATGTAGAATTTATGTAGACAGAGTCGCGCATAAAATTCATAGTCGTGGCGAAGCTGTTCCCTCTTTTATATATACGTATTCACCACAATATGAGCACACACATATATGTATATATATAAATAAATATCTCCCCGATGAATTACACTCTAGAGTTCTCATTTCTGGCCACTAGTTTACCCCTTTTCTATTTTTCAACACCTCTACCGGAGTCATTTTACAGTCGGTTAATTTATAGCAACATCGTGAGCCTTTAATGAATAGGAAAAGGAACTGACAGGTATTTATAGTTTGTAACTTATGGTGGAAAAGTGTATCAAAAGACATAGGAGAATTGCCGGGTGGTATCATAAGTGCCATATTGCATGCCTTATAAAGAGAATACCGGGAAGAATAGTAGCATCGCGCGTGGTCTTGTCGAAGAGAAGAGGCTTGTTCCTCGCCAAGATCTGAGAAGTCTCCTTCTCGCCATCTTCGGAATGAAGGACGAGCACTGAACATAAAACATATAAGATTCACGACTACATCCACATGGACCATTTACTGCTGTGGATGCACAACTAGAATTTTTTTTTCTGTTACAAAAAAGTGAAATTCACGAAAAAATTATTTCTCCCTTAACTATTCGAATGGGATTTAATTAATTTAATCATAATAGTTTCATTTAGAATACTAACGGAAATGGAATATTAGAAAATTTTAAACGTAATTAATTTTATACGAATTCCAATGGAATCTCAAAGGAGCCATTCTGTTTCCAGTGTAATTCCGATAATTACTGAATATTTTTATTAACTTATAATAATTTAATTAATTAGTATGTATTTCTAATTCGATAATTTTTATTAAAATTAATTAATTTAAACCGAAATTAATTATGCGAAATCCGACGGAATCTCAAGGGAGCTATTCTGATTCCAGTGTAATTACAATATTAACTAATTAATTATATTCAATTTTAATAATTTAATTAATAAGAAAAAATTACTCATCTAAAAATTCCTATGAGTGTTAATTAATTTTAAATGAAATTAATTATACGAATTCTGACTGTATCTCAAGGGAGGTATTTAGTTTTTAATGTAATTCCAATATTTATTGATTATATATATATATATTCACTTTTATTAATTTAATTAATAAGAAAAAAATTTCTGATCCAAAACTTCCTATGAATATTAATTAATTTCAACCGTAATTAACGAATTGCGGCAGAATTTCAAGAAAACCATTCTGTTCCCAGTGTACTTTCAATATTAACTGATTATTTCTATTCACTTTTATTAATTTAACTAGCAACTTTGTCGTCCGCAAGCGGCCGACTACGTTGCTAGTGTGCATTAACCATATTTTTTATTCATTTTTTTCAAAAAAATTTAATATTAGAAATGTAAAAAAAATTTCTTTATATTGGATCTACCACCCAAGTAGCAATGAATATTGCTCGAATGTCAAGCTGATATCAAGCGGCAATATTTTTGTGACATTCAGGCGATATCATAATGTCCTCTTCACGGGGACATTCCTCGGTGATGTATCTATATGATCTATGTGACGGTCTTTCACACAAAAAATGTAACGCATTACAAAACTTACATTCTACATTTATTAAACCTAAATAATTCTGTGGAACTTCACTTTCATTGAAATCTTTAAAAGACATTATTGCAACTCCTGCAGTTTTTTTATTCCAATTATCGTTTTTACATGCCAAATTCTTTTCTTGACGCACTTTCTTTTCATCTTCCGTTTCCGTAGAAAATTTTTTCTTCTTACATGACAAATTATTTTCTTGACGCACTTTCTTTTCATCTTGAGTTTCCATTGATATTTTGCTTTTCCTACATGCCAAATTTTTATCCTTGCGTATTTTCTTTTCATCTTCAGTTTTTATAGATAATTTCTTTTTTTTTGCATGTCAAATTTTTTTTTGCGCTCTTTCTTTTTTATTTCTGTTTTATTACGATTACGTTTTCTCAATCTCTCATTCTCCTGTCTTATTATTTTCTGCTCATATGTAACTTCGCGCTTTGCCTTCCTTTTTCTTCCCTTCTCTTTAATTGCTCGAATTATCTTTTTATCATTTTCTTTACTCAGAAAATTCTTCATTTTTAAATATTCATGTGGTGAAATTTTGTTAACATTATTATCAGTTGTACGAATTATTTTCTTTTCACTAGTGTCATTTAGAGAATGTTTAATTTTTAAATATTGTGTTAATAGAACTCTGTTAATATTATTACTGTGCAAAGTATTAAAAACAGAACAAGAGTTTAAAATATAATTTTTATGTTCCTAAGTTCAATTTATGAAAAGACGGTTCTAATTATTCTCTATTATCGAATTCCTATTGTGAGACGTTCTTACTGCCAGAAAATGATTTAAGCGATTATTTTCAAACATTGACCTAAAATGGTTTCTCATTTTGTTATTATCAGTTTCATAATTTACACAGTTTGGCATTACGTTAAATAATGCAGATGTTGCAAATGCTATTGCATATACTCCACACTAAACACTACCAAAAAGTTGTTGATTAACAGCTTCAAAAACTACTGTTGGTTTAAAAGGGAACAATCTAATTAAACATTTTATTTGATGCACATTTAAACACCCCTCATTAAGGCTATCAAAAATATAAAGCCTTACTCTATCGTAATAAACATAAATTCAGTGACCATAATTGTTATTACCGCTAAAAAGTATTTTAATATGTTTATCACCTTCTCTAATTGGGACAATAAAATCAAGCATTTGTACATACAAAGTACTTTGCACATTGAAAAATGAATTGGAATCTTTTCTTAATAATTCTTCAAATTTGTACACATGCATGTAATTTAACAATTTATTTCTATTTTCAATAATTTTTAAATCTTTATCACTTAAAATAACATACTCTTTTATGTTGGCCATAGCATACTTCGTTTAATTTTATTTTTGATTGATGAAAATCTAAATATCTTTAACCCTTTTGCTCACTCTCTCTAATATAACCAATTTATCCTTTTATTAAATATAACCAATTTTGTCTTTAATTCAATACAACCAATTTTACCTTTTATTAAAAATAAGCAATTTTTCCTTTAATTCAATACAATTAATTTTACCTTTTACTAAATATAACCAATTTTTCCTTTAATCCAATATAACCAATTTTTACTTTAATCCAATATAACCAATTTTGCCTTTTATCCAATAAAAGTACCAAATATCCAAAAGAATGAGAGAACTATGAGTAACTATGAATCAGTAACTACTGATCAGCCAATAAGTGCAAAAAGGACACTCTTATATGAGTAATCAGTAGTTCATTACAAATAACATATATACGTATTTATACCTGTATTAAAACCCCGGAACAAATACCACAAAAAAACCAACCATTGGACAATAGAACCTTTGTTAATGGGGATTAACTCTGAGGACCCAGGTAATAATTTCTTTTTTCACATTTATTATATAGAAAAATAAAGATGTACCAACCCTTGGCCAATAGAACCTTTGTTAATGAAGATTAACTCTGAGTACATAATGAAATGTACAGTAGGTTTACATTGACATCGGCACGTCCGACGTCTCGAAATTTTTTCCGTGTATTATCACAAGGAAATATAAAGATAAAAGTCAAAAACTGAAGAGGTAATGTATATCTTTCTTTCTCACATCAAGGAATATAATATATAATTTTCATTTAATATTGCATTTCTCTATCTAGAGGATTCAAAATAACATAAGAATATCTTCGCCTAAAAATCTCACTCTTCTTTCTTTCTGTTTTCAAAATAAAAAAAATATGTATATACCAGTATTAGACTCTCAGAACAATTACCACAAACAATACCAATCCTTGGACAATAGAGCCTTTGTTAATGAAGATTAATTCTGAGGGGCCAGGTAATAATTTTTAAATTTTTTTATTAAAATTTTCTGGGGCTCTAATATAGGTAGAGGAGAGTGATAAACAGTGGGACAGTTTAAACAGTAGGTCACATTAATTTTCTGAAAAACTACTTAAAGAAACTCGACCAAAATTTAAATGTAAACCATGTTTATGACAACACACTATATATACGCATGCGCATTTATACTTACACAGCGACTAAAAATGTGATTTTTTAATGCCAAAAAACATTAAAAAATTCAAAATTTATAATTATTACAATTATTGTTCGGCAACATTTGAAAAATAACACTTGATAAGAGAACGACTATTCAAATTTTCCTCCAAATTGTTTTTATGTTATGACCAAATTATGACGTATGATCAGCAGTACTGTAAACGTAAAAAAAAATAATAACAATTTTTTATATGAAACTTGACATCGTATTATAAAAATGTAAAATATTATTAAAATATAAGTGTTTTGCAACATTTGTTAACGTTATTTAATGCAAAACATATATATTTACAAAGTATGAAGCAGAGTATTATTATTAAAACAAATATTCATTACGAGGGGCTGTTCACTGAAAATCCAATTGAACAATATTTGAGAATTCATTAAAGATTTTTAAGGATTGCTAGTCATTTTTGTAATTCCTATTTTGAAATTAAGGGAAATAGTGCTTTCATTTTATTTGAAGTAATTACTTGCAAGAGTAAGATTGCAAGAAAAATAGATTAATTGTATAATTCGCCGCCGAATTCGCTCGTATGTCTCCGTAACCATTCGTGACTCGCAACAATTCTTACTGCATGATTTAGAATTTTACTGGAATCGACGAGATTCGTTTGGATTCGCATAGTATTCGACAAATTCGAACGTCCTTTTCAATAATCGTCGGTAATCTCTAATTAAAATACAATATATTCAGAATCAAGAAATTTACATTTTCTTATGTTAATTGATGAATATTCGCACACTTGGCTTCAAGTAGATTTAGGTTTTGCAAAAATGGTGACGAAATCGGGAAGTGGCATGTTATTCCTCTTTATTTAAAGGTTTAAAAAACGTAAAGACCAAAATCTTAGCTGATCCTTTTCTCAAGTTATTGTCAAATTAAAATTTTTTTAACGAAATTTATAAAAGATAATAAGAGAATAATTATTGCACATTAGTTTAATTAAAAAATTTAATGTTTTAGTAACAATTAACTATCTTAAAAATAACAACGAAGATATTTTTCTTAATTATTTTAGTTTTAATTAACAAATTTAACACATTGGAATCATCGACAATTTTCTCAAAGGTGTTTTGAAGAGAACTCGATTACTGCTTTTTTGAATCGAATTAAATAGGTAGGATGGTCAATCAAATTAATTTTGTAACGCTCCCAAAACTTTAAAAATTCTCGGTGAATTGATTCACCAGCCTGTTCTGACCACAAACCTAAACCACGATTTCCTAAAAAACTCAAACTTTCTTGAATGTGTGATGTTTTTGCAAAACCTAAATCTACTTGAAGCCAAGTGTGCTTCGAGGTACGGAAGCTACCGAAACTTTAAAAATCCATGTCGCAGTATTACACATTCAAGAAAGTTTGAGTTTTTTAGGAAATCGTGGTTTAGGTTTGTGGTCAGAACAGGCTGGTGAATCAATTCACCGAGAATTTTTAATGTTCTGGGAGCGTTACAAAATTAATTTGATTGACCATCCTACCTATTTAATTCGATTCAAAAAAGCAGTAATCGAGTTCTCTTCAAAACACCTTTGAGAAAATTGTCGATGATTCCAATGTGTTAAATTTGTTAATTAAAACTAAAATAATTAAGAAAAATATCTTCGTTGTTATTTTTAAGATAGTTAATTGTTACTAAAACATTAAATTTTTTAATTAAACTAATGTGCAATAATTATTCTCTTATTATCTTTTATAAATTTCGTTAAAAAAATTTTAATTTGACAATAACTTGAGAAATGGATCAGCTAAGATTTTGGTCTTTACGTTTTTTAAACCTTTAAATAAAGAGGAATAACATGCCACTTCCTGATTTCGTCACCATTTTTGCAAAACCTAAATCTACTTGAAGCCAAGTGTGTTCGGAAGATACCTAGTATATTCTCTACATTACAAATCGGGTATTCGAGAGTGAACAGCCCCTCGATTCATTATTTAATAATAGGTGTCCCACTGTTTAACACAAACCTTGAAAACAAGAAAAATGTATCAAGTTCCAAAAACTTGAAATTTTTCTATTTAATCACAATATAATTTAAATAGAATATATGCATTATGTGGAAAAGAGTTCAAACTTTATGGTAATACCAAAAAGTGGACAAAAATATACAAAATTGAAAAAAAAGTGATCTTATGCCATTTTGAATTGTCTAGATAGAGAAACGCAATGTTAAACGAAGAAGTACTTATGTTATATTCCTTGGTGTAAGAAAGAAAGGTATGCGTTACCTATTCAGTTTTAGAATTTCTTTATAGTTTTTTCACGTGATAAAGGGAGAAAGAAATTATTACCTGGGTCCTCAGAGTTATTAATTAATCCTCTTTAAAAGATTGCAGGTCAAGCGAACCCTCATTTGCAAAATAAAGATATATCTTTCTCTCTCCATAACTTGTTCTTTTCTCTGTCACCGAAAACCCAGCAGGGGTCCGGACGGAATGAATGAATGAATGAATGAATACCAAGATTATTATAGTTAATTACTGAGAATTTATTTCTAATTCAAACATTCGAATTAATTAATATTAACCGTAATTAATGAATTCCGTCGAAAACTCATGTAGCCATTCTCCGATCAGTGTAAATAGAATATTTTTTGATTATTTACATTCAATTTTATTAATTTAGTTAATAAAAATATATTTTTAATTCAAAAATTCCTATGAATATTAATAATTTGAATAATTGAATAATTAATAATTGCAATATTAACTGAGTATTTATTCAATTAAATTAATATATTTATTTATTTATTCTAAATAATTAAATTAATAAAAGTGAATATAAATATTCAGTTAATATTGGAATTACACTGGAAACTGAATGGATTCCTTTAGATTCCACCGGAATTCGTTAATTATGGATAAAATTAATTAATGTTCATAGGAAATTTTGCATCAGAAATTAATTCTTATTAATTAAATTAAGAAAATATTAATATTAATAAATACGGATATAAATAATAAGTTAATATTGGAATTACACTGGAAACAGAATGGCTCCCTTCAGATTCTGTCTGATTTCGTATAATAAATTTCGGTTAAAATTAATTAATACAAAGTTTTGAAACGGAAATTATGTCTTATAAATTAAATTTTAAAAAATTAATATAAATAATCAGTTCATATTAAAATTACAGTGGAAACAGAATATTCTTGTTAATTAAATTAATAAAAGTGAATATAAATAATCAGTTAATATTGGATTTTTAATGAAAGGAGAATGGTTTCCTTGAGATTCCGTCGGAATTCGTTAATTACGGTTAAAATTAATTAATGTTCATAGGAACTTTTGGATTAGTAATGTTTTCTTATTAATTAAATTATTATTAAAATTAATATGATAAAATAATTCAATTGTCAAAAATCCCAAGGCTCTTATTCAATCACTGACTCGAGAACCCAAAGAATTTTCAAAAGGTTCCCAGTAGATTTCGTAAGAATTCTGTTTGTTAGCTGAAATCCTGCAGAATTATTTCCAGAATTCCGATGGAAACTCTTTTGGAAAATCTTGAAGGAGTAAAATAAACCTCATTAAATTAACTTTTGATATTATTCACCATTAATTTAATTCATTTCCTTTTTCTCTATAAACATATTTATATCTCGTTTGAATTAGTATTCCTCACTAATAGCACATTCTATCCTTGTACTGCAATTTGAAGCAACTAAACTATTTTCAACAAAGCGTTGATATTGTCGTTTTGCAGCCAAGCCCTTTAATAATCAAGGCAACTATAACCAGTGAGCTACTTAAGGAGGCTGGGAAGAAGGTAAGAGACTCGATTCCCATTGCATTAACGAGCGCGTGCGAAGGTGTTTGAATGGATGCTCCCCATAGTATTGTCTGAGAGCTCAGTTGAAACTCGAACTTGACATCTCCCATTGAATACAATATCGCGAATACTGTACAAATCCAAGGGACAATCATTGTCAACTGAATAATGAAAGTAATTTAATCCCTTTGTATATATATATATATGTGAGAATCGAGAAAAGACGAAGGGGAAGAAAAAAATCACGAAGGAGGCTTTTGTCCTTTAAGATATGTTTGCACATAAACTTGGCCTATGTTTACGATCACGGGAACACTCATCACTTGCCTCACTTGACATCAAGGAGTGGAAATTATTTTATAAAAGTCCGATCGTAACTTTCAAGAAACAGAAAAGGGAAGTGCGTGTCTCTGTCAGCATGTTGGGTATATTTATTCGTACATTTCATTACTAATTTTACATTTCTCAAGTTACTGGGAAATTCTCGTGTAGATAACGCCGACCTTTTTTATGTCGAAATTGTAATAATTGTTAAATAGCCAAATTAGTAATTAATTAAATATTCATATGAATTTTTGGATCAGAAAAATATTTATTATTAATTAAATTAATAGAAGTAAATATAAATAATTAGTAAATATTGAAATTACATCAAAAACGGAATAGCTCCCTTGAGATTCCGTCGGATTTCGTATAATTAATTTCGGTTTAAATTAATTAATATTAATAAGAATTTTTGAATTAGAAATATATTAAATATTATGGCGATTCCGTTGGAATTCTGGAAATAATTCTGCAGAATTTCTGCTAAAATCAGAATTCTTTCGAAATCTACAAGGGAGCCTTTTGGGAATTCTTTGGGTTCTCGAGTCAGTGATTAAATAAGAACCTTGGGATTTTCGACAATCGAATTATCTCATCATACTAATGACATGAAATAACTTTATTGTCACATTCACGTTTTTACGAATGTCAATATTTGTTACGGTTTTTTAAGATTGTTACAAGAGTCGGGTATCAGAATGATGAGTGACTCGTTTGTAAACTAACATTGATGGGAATCCTTTCAATACTATCCGCGCAAGTGAAAGTATTCATCATACCGATGAGTAAAAAGAAACAGTATTTTGCTCGGTATGCACAGTTTTCAAGGTCGAAACGTTTACGAGTTTACCAAGAGTATATATATATATATATACTAACGTATAATTACGTTTCTCTAGTGCATTGCACCAGATATACTGAGAATTACATTGTACTGAAATTCAATGCCGAAGGTTATTACAGAAACCAAAAATCATGATCATTTAAACAATTACGATTTTTACCTGTGTCATTTTCAAAGGAAGATGAAAAAAAAACTTAACCCTAATTATTGTAATTCTAATGGAATTTCAAAGATTTTAATTCTAGCCTTCGTGGTTTTTGATTGCAGTGAAGAGTAAAGTCAAATGTCAACACGAGTTGATGGAAGTGGACATTTTCAGGACGAGTCCACAAGCGAGGATATATCTTCATCATCTGAAAAATTATCCAGGTAAACTATTTCAATATCCCAAATAAGTGAAATTTTTTATTGCAAGCAAAGACCACCCGGAATTTTAGATTCTTTTTTTTTTGTAATCGTTTAGATGAATTTTATGAGACTAATGTCGAGCAACTTGCGCTTGAAGCTATTAATAAGTTTCTTTATGACTGCGCTTGGCAATTGTGATAATTACGTTGCATCCTGGTTACTAAGGCAGTCTTTGGACACCTGCTTTTCAGGTTACCATGTCAAGAAATTGAAATTTTTAAAATTTTAGTAATTTTTAATCGAAAGTTTTCCAGAAAAATAAAAAAAAATCCCCCAATAATTAATTTCAATTGTGAATTTTTTTGCGGTAATTTCACAACTAATGAGCGCACCTGGTAATGCAAGAAGTTAGTTTCTCCTGACATACGCGCACATAAAATACGAACAATTTTGCACCGAGAAACAAGACAATTTTAACTTCTTCTTCTTCTATTTTTTATTTATTTCGTTCTTTTTCCCAGATGAAGGATGCCAACCTCAAATAAAGAAAGGAATAGCAACGTTTAGATTATCCATTCTGGACCGAGACCTTTCCCGCTGTGGTATGACCCGTGTCCTCAATACAATGACGGTAAGAAAAACACGATTGATGCAACTAGCTTACATTCCATTTTCGGAATAAAGTAATCAAGAAGTGTAATTCACTCTGTAAAACAATCTGGCTAACCAATCACGATTACCGTTTTCTGCAGAGAGGGAGAGAGAAAGAGGAAATGTTTAGTACTGTAGTAATTACTACTTTCATATATTATTTTAACATATTTAAGTGTTATACAATTTAATGATAATAGAATTATAAATGGAAATCAATTTATTATCAAATACAATACAAATTTCAATTAGGGAAGCATCAGGTGTATTTAATATATAAGGTTAAATCCCAATTCAATAAGTAAATTAATTTATATTAATTAATTATTTATCAATATCATAATTATTAAATATCAATTTAATTAATCAATTTTAATTAACTAATTGTCAATATCAATATTATTAAATATCAATTAATAAGTAAATTAATTTGCATTAATTAATTAATTATTAATATCGTAATTATTAAATATCATTCAATAAGTAAATTAATTTGAATTAATTAATTATTTATATCGTAATTATTCAATATCATTCAATAAGTAAATTAATTTGAATCAAATAATTAATGAATTATCAATATCATTATTATTAAATATCATTCATTAAGTAAATTAATTTGAATTAATTAATTAATTAATTATCAGTCATTAAGTAAATTAATTTGAATTAATTAATTGTCAATATCGTAATTACTAAATATTGATCAATAAGAAAATTAATTTGAATTTAATTAAATTAATAAGGATAATTATTGAAGATGAGGAGATGTGGAAGAAAATGATTTAATTATACAATGATTATCGCTTAATTATTTGAATAGAAAATATACCTATTCTTATCAGTTAAACAGATTGTGCAGAAAATTAAAACAATATCATTAATTTATTTGTTAACTTAACAATTAATTTCGAAACGTGAGATTAAATAAATAAATGAAAAATTTCCACAGGGTCAAAAGGTGTACTATCATCAAATTGTTGTTGAAGAACCATCGGATTCTAGTAAACACATATTGAAGGTACAATGTGTAATAACTGAAGTGACCGTTCAGCCTGGAATTAATTTTGGCAATTACACATTAATTCCAACAAATCACACAGTCGTTCGTAGGAATGTGCTTCCAGCTGGATTTCAAGAGGAGGAGTAAGTGAATTTTAATTATTCATTAAATCATTATTAAAAAAAGAATAATTCCTTCCTTCTTGAAACAAAACAGATGGGATGGTTTTATCTTACAGCTTCTGAAAAGGAAGTATGCCGTCGTCGTTGTCGTTGTGTATTGTATCTCGAATTTGTATCTGTTGTTGTAGTTGCATCAGCTTATCTATTCCAATTGTTTATTTCTCCTTAGGGAAACTCATCGATGCGAGATAATCCATGTCCCCTTGAGAGCACTTGATTGATGGTACTACCAGTATCTTCCATCTATCAACAGCTTCTTGCTTGAAAATTATTTTCCTTTTTACATCTCACTTTATTTGCAATTGCAAGAATATATTTGGATTTACAAATTATCAATATGAAAAATTAATCTTTTAATCAATTGGTGAATATAAAATTGGAGGAAATGTGCATTGAAAATTCATCATTTTCTTTAACCTTGAAATTTTTGGATTCATTTGGAATTTTTAGACATTGTAATTTCCATATGTAGTAAAATCTGGTTTTATTTGCTTCTACAAGTTTTATGGATACGAACACTGTAATCGTATTACCAGGAAATGAGACACGTAACCATGCACTAGAAATAATAAATTGCATCCAAAGAAGGATTTGAAAATCGAAAAAGCTTATTCTAATTGTAATAATATACACATGAAATTGTTTTTCATAAAATCTTCCCGGAGATTCCGTTGGAATTCCCTTTCCTTTCTATCCCGAATTCTAGTATTAATAATAATTCTGTCATCAATTAAGGCTAAAATTAATTTAGGGATTTCATGAAAGGAAGGTTCTTCTAATTATTCCCTCTGGTATTTTAATTCCTTTTCTGAAAAAAACAAGAGTTCCCTGGAAATTCCTTTGGAATTACAAATAATGATTTTCGGCGTAATTCAGTAAGATTTCCGCCGGAAACCTTTTCTGTGAAAAACAGAATTCCATTAAAGAAATTGCGGCAAACCAAATTCAGAGTGGTTTTCTTAAATTTTACTGATTCCTCTAAAAATGTAACGCGTTGAGAACCACTCGACGACGCTGCTTAGAGACGATTCACTGTCATTGTGTGGTAAAAATTGGAATTCACTTAAAGCTCTTATAGGACAGCGACACCGTGGGTTTCTACTAGCCGGCATTATACGATTCGCCATCTCCATAAAGGTGGTTTCTTTTACTATACCCATGGGGAAGGTCGTTACGCACGAGAACGTGCGTTAACGAGCGCCGCATTTTCGAGAGAAAAAGAAAAGACAAAGAGTCCACACACGAGAGAGAATTGCACACGAGCCATATAGCTAAGCTTAACTGCAGCCGTAGAAGCAGCAGCAGCAATAAGTACATGCATTTCATTAATTAATTGAATAGATATATCACCGACGTTTATAATTTTTATAACTACCTTGTGTGTAATATCACGGGCAGTGCTCCCGCGCGAGATACGATTTGTTTGTTCGATTTTACAAACACTCCTCCATGCAACTACATTGGAAATTCTTTCATTTAAAGATATTTAATTAGAAATTGATCGATTTAAATTAATCGTACTTTAAACAGGTTTAAATTGAACGAATATTTACAATCCACTTAATATATATATATATGATTAAAGTGCATCATCCAATTACTGGTTTTCATGGAAGTCAAATTGTTCACATAACTCTTGACCTAAAAACAAGGATTTTTATTTGAAAAAGAAGACTGGAAATTGTAATTCTTTCCATAATCTCAAAATGAGAATCATCACGAAGGTATCATTTTGCATTGATGGACGAGCGCTCTTGGAGATTATGGTTGATGATATAAACAGTAAGGGACTAATAAAATAAACTATTACACAGTCGAGGCAGAACCAGATAAATAGCGAATGGAAGAAATGAGAGGCATCTCTATAGTTTGTCCTAATGAACAGCCTCCACTCGACCGAGAAAAACTATCAGCGAAAATATAAAAAAAAGCATCAGAAATAAAATCGCATTTTGAACAAATATAATGGTTTGGAAAAATTGGATACCACTGAAAAGTTAAACAGTAGTTATTTAAAATGAGTATTTGCATTTCTTAATTAACCAGTTAGGAGTCGTACTGCAAAAAATCGATTTTAATTAATATATCTACTTCTATTTATTAATACTGTTAATGCTATCTCTTCACGAACACCATTGGAAATTGCTTATCATAAGTTTGCACCGAGTAATCGTGATTATATTAAGTCTTCAATAAAAAATAACTAGTAACGTTTCCCCAGAAGAAAAATTTTACAAATTCCATTTACCAAAATTGTAGGTTCTTGGTCGGTGACTACAACCGCAAACTTCATTCCTCGCTTATTGGGTCCTAGGACCGTCACTGTCCTGCTTCCTGGCTTTTGGATCACTTTTCACAACCTTTGTTGCATTTTTTCTTCCTGGGTAAGACAATCCAGGTCGCGGATCTTCAGTGTGTCCCTTCGATCCACCTTCCCTTGGCTTTCAACTGCTTTGGTGACCTCCGCCAAATCGTAATTATTAAATATTAAACAATGAGTAAATTAATTTGAATTAATTAAAGAAGTAATTATCAATATCGTAATTATCATATATCAATCAATAAGTAAATTAATTTGAATTAATTAATTAATTATCAATATCGTATTTATTAAATATTAATCAATAAGAAAATTAATGTGAATTAATTAAATGAATAATTATCAATATCATAATTATTAAATATCAATAAATAAGTAAATTAATTTGAATTAATTAATTAGTTAATTATCAATATCATAATTATTAATTATCATAAATTTGATCATTTTTCGAAACCTTTTTTGCATTTTTTCTCCCTGGGTAAGACAATCCAGGTCGTGGATCTTCAGTGTGACCCTTCGATCCACCTTTCCTTGGCTTCCAACTGCTTTGGTGACCTCCGCGATAAATGCCTCCTTGTTGGAGTCCCCTGGTTATTTAATACTGATTTCCGATTAAATACAAACTGATCAGTTCGGATTAGTCCAGAAATTGTATGAAAGTAATTCGCATTAGTCTGGATGAAAAGATAAATCCGAAATTGACACAAAATAAATCCGCAATTAGCCTGCAACAATTTAATTTTACTTAGATCAAAAACTAATCAAAAATGATTCTAGAATAATTGAGAATTTTTATGTAAACTATTCGCAAACAGTACGCAACAATCCGGATTCACTAGTTACAGAAATTGATCAAATTTCGGATTTAGAAGAACTAATTCCGGATGAATAAAACCTGACTGTTTTGGAGTAATTCCAGATTAGTTAGGAACCAGTCAGGATTTTTTACTAGGAGGAGATCTTTTCCTACATTGTAGATCCACTCGTCGCTTTCTTCTTACTGGTTAGCTTAGGTTTCGGTACCAGCGTCTCCTTCGCAATCATTTTGACAAGGGGTCAAAAAAAATCTTCCGCATAACATATAGCGCCATCAAGGTTGCTATCTCCCTTATCAGCTAGAGCGTGCTTTGTCTTCGGCTCACTGACAAGATCCTGAAGAGTCTTAAGTTCGTCCTTAATAGTCATGTTGACATTCTTCTGGTTTGAAGACACTCAGCTTCCTTCTGCCTAACACTTGTCGTGTTCTTCTTCGACTGTCTCGTTGTCTAGGTCAGACGGAATCAAACTTCTTCCACTGCTGACGCTTGAAGGTCTTACTCTTCTACTTTCAATTCTTTCCAAGCGGACCTGGTGAACTTAAAGAAACTGTGTGTCTCCATCCTCCTTGTGGCATTGGACGCTACAGTCCCCAAAGTGTCCATAATTCTACAGAATTGTTGTCACGGTATTTCGTCCCTCACTTCCAAAAGCGCCGGAAATGGGGTAACCTTTTCTTTTCGTTTCTCTTTATCTCCCTACCTTACATCTTGATTTTTGGCTATCCTTTAGTGAAAAACCCCACCACCACAACAAACTCTACCAAGAATTTACAAAAAATTAAAAGAAAAAAAAATCCAACAGTATCTGCATAGAAGGAAGAGATATTCTAATCATAAGGCTAGTTATGAATTCAAAATATGTTGGCTCTGTCAGAAGCATATGTGAATTCAAAACTAATGCCCCTTATCTCAGGAACGCAACTTGTCGTAACTGAAATTGCGATATGTGGCTCGCGAAGAGTTAGGAGAGCTTGAGACTAAGCATACGTAAGTTACTCTCGCCTCCCTAAGTGCATCCTCTAGTTACGCCATTAGTTACAAAGTAATCTCCTTTACCTCTCTCCCTCGCCACAGACGCACACGAAATATGGCCTAAGGATTCTTTAAAATATTCTGGTTTAATCGTGACTTCTTTCTCTCTCTCTCTCTCAGCAAACTATACACAGCTGGGGCTCTATGGCGTGCAATGTAAATTGTCGGACGTGATGTGAAACCGGTTCGAAATTGACGGACACTCCAAAAGGAATAATTCGTAGACAATTTCTTCTTCTTCTTCCGAATACACTTTTGTTTTTTATTTGTATACATCACAAAAGTTAAAAGAACTGTGTGTGCATTCCAGTAGTGAACAGTTACAATATTATGATTAGTGGAAAAACCAGTCTGCGAGGCGCGCGCCCTCCACCAAGATAGTTAATTTAATTAACCTAATGACTTACCGGTTTTTCATTTCAAAAACCGCCTTGTAAATGAAATCCTTTTAAAGAATATTATTTTGTGATTGGTATCAATCGAAATTGTACTTGTATATTGTGATGAGATTCTGTGATTCTTGATGCCAGTGTATAGCATAATTTAATTCCTCTTTTCTGTTTCGATTTCCGATTCTTCTATTACGCGACTCGATTGGGAAAGAGAATCAAAAAAAAAAAAAGAAAATAAAAAAATGTCCCGAGACACAAGTAAATACGATAGATTGCGAATAGAGATCGAGAAGTAGAGACCACCGCCAGTTCGATCAAAGACAACGCCGCTCAACTCTTGCTCAACCATCTATTCAATGTAGAGAGACATTATCGTTTTTTCACAAGTGATTGCGACGCTTCTATTCTATAAAGTTTCAGAGCTCGAATACTAATCTCACTAGCGACTGATTAATGAATTGAACAATAATTCTTGATTGATATATTAACAGCATTAATAGAATTTGATTATGTAATAGAATTTCCTGTATGATTTTTTTTTATTCCGTGTCGACAATACTGAAAAACTTAGGATAAAAATTCACAAAAAAAAAATTGCTGAATGAAAAAATTAGTTTTTATAGATTTTTTTGGTTTAAATTTATTTTTAGCTTGAAAAATACAATTCTTATTCAATTTTATTATTTGAAAATTTATTTGTTTATTTTTCTAATTTCAAATCGTAATTTTTATAATAAACGATGATAATTACGATAATTACGAATGAATTTCTAAATCTACAAATTTTTAAAAAAAATTCAAAAAGTGTCAAAATATTTTCTAACATATTTCTATTTTACGACCATTCAATTCCTCTAAAAAATTTACTATAAAAACAATTTTATGGAATAGTTTGAAATTTGTTACTCAAAGATTTTTGGGGTCTCTGATTACTCAGATAATTTTCTAAAGATTCTAATGACAAATTCGTAATCAGTGACCTGAATAACCCCCATGTAATAAGTTTGAAGCAAATTGGATGGATTTTTTAAAAAGTCGTCCGCCATATTGAATCCGCCATTTTGAATTTTGAAAAACTAACATCGGATTCGTAATCAACGACCACCAAAAACCTTCGAGTAATAAATTTCAAGCAAATTGGATGGATTTTTTTAAATGTCGTCGGCCATATTGGATCCGCCATTTTGAATTTTGAAAAACTAACATCGGATTCGTAATCAGCGACTCCAAAAACTCCCGAGTAATGAGTTTAAAGCAAATTTGACACATTTTTAATAAAAAGAAAAAATAAATAATAATAAATATTATCGAACAAAATTATTATTAAACTTAGTAACAGAAAATAAAAAAAAAGTGATAAATGAAGAATTGCAACCGCAAGTTTTTAAAAATAAATTATTTTGTCACGTATCATAAAACTGTATAGTCGATTAGTTTTCGTTTGTATTTATTATTTAGCGTCAAAAAAAAAATATTGTTACAATCATATTTTTTATTGCAATTTTTTTTTTTTTAAATACAATTCTCACGATATTATTTGTAGACAAATTGAACGACATTGCATGCCACAATTTATTTTTGCACAAGGAAAACTAAATATATAATAAAATCGATCATTTCCGGCGGTAGTTTATACTTTTGATGTACATTTTTCTTTCTTATATATATATACATTCACTTTCATTCGCAGATTTACTGTAACTTCTGCTTGACTTTTTCTTAAGTCTCATCCGTACTTTTTTCCTTTCTCGTTTTTTTTTTAATTCCACTTGCATTTATACTTACTTTTTTTTTGTTTTATTAAGTTACTGCGCTAACTTGTCTTGAAACGTTTTATTTTCTTTTGTTGTTTTTTTTTCTGTTCCTGAATGATTTTTATTTCTCTTTTCTCCGTTCATTATTTCTAACGTTTTTTTTACGCTTTGATACTCCTGTTTATTTTCAGATTTACTGTTGTTTCAATGAACTTGTAATGGAACATTGATATATTCTATTTTTACTAAAAAAACCAAAAATTTCAAATTACGTTAAAAAAAACCGCCAAAAAAATACTTGAGAAAGATAATTTTTGAATTTAAAAAGTTTGAAATAATTGAAATATATCAAGCTTTGTTTTAAATGATTATTATTCAGTAAAGTGTCAACAGGGATATCACCCCATGGTTCTGATCTCGGCTAAGTTCGGTCGGTAAATTACCAACAGTCGATAAGGTAGGATTACCGACGGATAGCAATGTAGATTTTCCAACAGTCGGTAAGGTGGAAATATCATCGGTCGGTAATATAGATTTTCCAACTGTCGGTAAGATAGGATTAATAACAGTCGGTAAAACAGATTTACCAACGTTCGGTAGTGTAGATTTACCAAGGTTCTTTTAAAGCATCTTTCAGAAAAATGAAGTGGCCCACTGTTGCCCACTCTCCCTTCATTACAAAAAATACAAAAAAAAATTTTAATTCAACTAAAGTAACAAATAAGTAATTTAATAATTACAATTTTACAATATTATATAAAAAAACAAAAAAAGCCGAATAACGTACGGAATTCAAGTTGAAAACTAATTATAACGATACATAAAGGGTAAAAGTATGTCAGTGACAGAAAATTTCACATAAGAAAATAATTGTAGAACTTAATAAAACTTGTAGGTACAGTAATTGTCATTTATTGAAAGGATTCCTTTCAAATTACATATCTATAAAATACAGATTTAAAATTTTTATATCTTAATATTTTCTCGCAAATCTATATAAAACAAAATTATCTTTTATGTGATTTTAAAAATTCAATAAAAAAAAGAAAATAAATAATTTTTATTTTCTTTATTCTTTTAGACACATTACTGATGCAGCTTCAATAACACAATCAGCGCCATCTCCCGAATTAGGAATTGGCGTCCGACAAAACGGTGTATTAGTGACTGGTGAATTAAGTGTCAGTCCTGGTACTCCTCTTCAAATGGAAATTTATCTTAAACCTGATTCAGCACCAACCTACGGCCTTTTAGTGACTCATATGCAAGTCAGGGACAAAATTGATAACGCCACTCAAGAGGAGGCAATTATCTTCAATGGGTAAGTGTTCAATGTAAATTTTACAAAATTCTATAAAATCAGTTACAAATGCAAAATTTAAAATTGAAATATCAAGGAATAATAGATTTTTTCATTCTGAATTTTTTTTTTCAATTTCAATTTTTAGGGCCTTAATTATTTTTGATGATTTAAATTTTATTTTCATTATATACTGATTCTACAGAATTAGTTTAACTAGGTGGGGAAAAAAAATGTTGTTTCAAAATTAATGGGAAATTTGATTTTTTTAATAAATTTCTTTTCATTGTTGTCATAATGGTTTAGAGCTAATTGGATCAAATTTTTTAAAAAATACGCCATATTGAATCCGACATTTTGAATTTTTAAAAACTGACTACAAATTCGAAATCAGCGATCTCAAAAACCCCCGAGTATCAAATTTCAAGCAAATTCGATCAATTAAAAAAAATATCCGCCATATTGGACCCGACATTTTGCATTTTGAAAAACTGACTTCAAATTCGTAATCAGAGACCCCAAAAACCTCCAAGTAACGAGTTTCAAGCAGATTTGAGCAATTTAAAAAAAAATTTCGCTATATTCGATCCGCCATTTTTAATTTTGAAAAACTGACATCAGATTCATAATCAGCGACCCCAAAAACCCCCGACGAGTAAGTTTGAAGCGAATCCAAACAATTTTTAAAAAAGTCTTCCGCCATATTGGATTCACCATTTAAAATTTTTTAAAACAACCAGCGGATTTGCAATCAGCGACCCCAAAAACCTCCAAGTAATAAGTTTAAAACAAATTTGACACATTTTCAATAAAAATTCCGCAATATTGGATCAGCCATTTTTAATTTTCAAAAATTGACATCGAAATCGTATTCACAAACTCAAAAAACCTCTGAGTGACGAATTTTAAGAAAATTGGATCAAATAAAAGAAATCCGCTTTATTGGATTTGCCATTTTGAAATTTTGTACCCTGACACCAGTAATACTATGATGTCATAATTACAAAATTCAAAATGGCGTATCCAATGTGGCGGGCGAATTTTGAAAAAATTTGTAGAGTTTAATAAAAATGGGTATTTGGAGTTTTTTAGGATCGCTGGTTACGAATTTGATGTCTGAATTCCAAAATTCAAAATGACGGATGCAATATGGCGGGCTAATTTAAAAAAAAATTATATTTTTATGAAACTTAGTATCCAGTGATTTTTTGGGTCGTTGATTACGAATTTGATGTCAGAATTACAAAATTCAAAATGACGGTCGAATTTTGAAAAATTGTACAATTTCTGTGAAACTTAGTATCCAGGCATTTTTTAAAGTCGCTGATTCCAAATTTGATGACAGAATTTTTAAATTCAAAATAACAAATTCAATATGAAGGATGAGTCTTTTAAAAAAAAATTGTTCGATTTCTATTAAACTTAGTGTCCTGAGGATATTCTTAAGATATCTTAGAGATATCATAAGGATATCCTAGGGATCATCTATAGGGATATCCAGATAACATTTTTATAAAGTCCCCTTGACATCAACATATAATCCTTCGCGTGTCCTCAGGACATCACAGGATATTTTTAGGATATCCTAGGATATCTGGTAATGTAAGGGTTTATATTTTATAATTTTCTTTAGTCCCTCAGAGCACCGGATATTTAAAGATATAACAGGGACATCCTAATGATATATATATATATACTAGAGGGGCTACGCCCCCCTGCGCGCTTCGCGCGCCAACCCCCCTATTTTAATCATTTTTTTTTTAATTTTCCATTGATCTTATTTTTCCAAATGAACCACCTATTTCAAAACATTACTATTACAAATTCATTGATATCTGAATAAATATTATTAAAATTATTAAATTTTAATTAATAAATTAATTAAATTAATAATAAATAAATAATTAAATAAATTAAAATCGACATTAAGAAATTATTTTCAAAAATAATTTCAGTGAAATTGCCTAACAACCAATAAATCATTAAAAAATCTTGAAACGAACATAACCTTTAAATTCAAGTCATTTTTGACGGAAACTTCATCTTCACTTGCGGCTATATTGAAAGTCTTGTATTAACATAACCTTAAAATTTATGGCATTTTTGGCGGGAAATACAGAGAGAGATGAGGGAAGGGGGAAGGACTTACTGCTTTATTTAGAGTCTCAAAACAAACATAACCTCAAAATTTAGGTCATTTTTGACCGAGGAGGGAAATGAGAGGAAGGGGGGGACTTGCGGCTATATTCAGAGCCTTGAAACGAACATAACCTCAAAATTTAGGTCATTTCTGGCGGGGGAGGGGGGGGGAATTGCGGCTATATTCAGAGTCTTGAAACGAACATAACCTCAAAATTTAGGTCATTTCTGGCGGGGGAGGGGGGGGGAATTGCGGCTATATTCAGAGTCTTGAAACGAACATAACCTCAAAATTTAGGTCATTTTTGGCGGAGGGGGGAAATGAGAGGAGGGAGGGGGGACTTGCGGCTATATTCAGAGCCTTGAAACGAACATAACCTCAAAATTTAGGTCATTTCTAGCGGCGGAGGGGAGGGGACTTGCGGCTATATTCAGAGTCTTGAAACGAACATAACCTCAAAATTTAGGAGGGAGGACTCCCCCCTCCTAGGTCAAGAATTCTTGAAACAGCGGCGGCGGCGGAGGCGGCGGCGATATCTTTTTGTAATATAGGAAGATATATATATATATATATATTTGATTCCGAAGGTTTGTACATCCATATGATATCATCTGGATATTCAAACTATTGGAAACGAATATATATACATAGGATGTCCCAGGAATATCCTTAAATATTCTATGCTGTGAGGGGTACTATTACAATTTTAATGGACACATTTGCTTGCGGTAGTTTGGATATCCATTTGTTTTGGGCAGTTTGGATTCCACTGGTATAGACTTTGGATATCCTAGGACATTCTTAGGATATCAATTTGTTTGCGGAAATTTGGATATCCCTAGGATATCCTGGGACATCTTTAAGATATCCTACGGTTGTACAAACCACCGGAAGAAAATGGATATCCCAGGAATAGCCTTAAATACCCCGTGCTGTAAGGATTTTCTTTGCTGTAATTGATAAATTAATATTTTTTCATTAATATTTTTCAGCTGTTCAGTGGATCCATATCTTTTTGAAAACTTCAATACAATTGATGGTGATTTCTTAACGGCCAAATTTCGTGCATTCAAATTTCCCGACAGCAACTACGTGCAATTCCGCGGTACCGTTAATGTGTGCCTGGACAAATGTGACGGGGTAAGAAACCATTCAATATATCGTTTTAACACACACACACACATATACACAGACTCATTAATATTCAATGCCGTTTTCCATATAGTCGTTGTTTACCCAATAAGTAACGCGCGACTTCCTGAAACATGTGCGAGAGAGAAATGAGTTTTTTTTTTGTCGAAAAACAAATGAAATAATTTTTTTTTTCTCCAGTTCTCTCGACAAGTTGAGTAGAAAATAAATAAAATAATTTTTTTTATGTTTCTTCTTTCTACGTAGGTTGAATGCAGTAATGGTCAAATTGGTTACGGAAGAAGAAAAAGACGTTCGGTAAAATCGTCAAAAACACAAAATCAATTGTACGAAGTGACAATGTCAACATTTGTAAAAGTTGGCGAGGATAGTGTGGAATATTCGGAATTTATTGTTAAGGGACGTAGTAATAATAATCGAACTGAAGAGGAACAACCAGTCATTACTGAAGAGGTTAGGGAAAAATTTCAATACAAAGTCTCAGAGATGACAACTAATGGCTCGAGAATGGAAAATATGATAAATCTTACATTTGTTCTCGTTTGTCTTTATTCGATTTTGTTAATATAGAAATAATGAAAAAAAACACACATCAATCCCAATAGCATCCGGATATTCAGGATATCCGAGGATATCCCAAAGACGTCCTAGAGATATCTTAATTTCAGGATGTCTAGGATGTTCGTGGGATAACATGAAATATCCGTTGCTATTAGGAAAAACTAAGAATAATATAAGTGGGACGTTGTTGATTTAAAAAAAAATTAAAAATGTGTCTGCGAGGGATATAGAAAAAACTGTAAGAGTTAAATCACATAAAAAGAGAGTGCATTGTCAAATTTTGTAACAACCTCTACAGCATGGGATATTTAAGGATATCCCTAAGACATCATCAGGATATCCATTTACTTGCGGCAGTTTGGATATCCCTAGGATATATTTAGGATATCCTAGGACATCCTCAAGATATCTATTTGATGGTGGCAGTTTGAATATCCCCAGAATATACTTAGGATATCTAAGGACATCCTCGGGATATCCAAACCGCCAAAAAACAAGTGGATATCTTCATGATGTCTTAGGGATATCCTACAATATCCGGTGCTGTGAGTAAATTCTAACAACATCGGGATATTCCTGATGTTATCCCAGGGATATCCTAAAATATCCAATGGTGTGAGGGGCGAATCTGTGATTTAATTCTTACTTTCTCACTAGGCTCACGATAATATTACAATATTTAGAAAATTCTTAAACAATATATGAACGTCCTACGAAATTAAGCCTCTTATGTGATACTAAAACTTTAAAAGCCAACAATTTTTTTTTCTAGCGAATCGATTTTTCCCCATATCCATTATCTCAAAGCACCGGATATTTGAGAATATCCAACGGACGTCCTTGGGATATCCATTGGCTTACGGTGGTTAGGATATCCGTCGAATGTCCCAGTGACATGCTACGGGTAACTAAACCGCTAAAGACTGTTGGATGTCTCTTTGATATCCACAAGATATCCTGAAATATCCACTGCTGTAAGGGTTTATTTAATGATTGATATAGGGAAAATTCGAATTTTTTTTTCACCATGTCGCGATTGCCAAAAATTTTCGTACATGAAAAAAAGGAACGAAAAAAAACCCAAACAACAATGGATATTTTAGGATATCTTATTGGCGTCTTAGGGATATTAGAAAATTAGGAAATCTGCAGGACGTCTTCAGAAGATCCACGGATATCTCTAGGGCGTCAGTAGGATATTCCGAATATCCGAATGCTGTTAGGGTTTTTGGCCTCTGCGAGAATGGAGAAAACCTAGTCGTAATATCAGGCGACTTAAATTTAACGTAAAATTTACGTAAAATGATGCCGTTAAAATTTAACTCAACAAGAACAAAACAGGGTATTAAAAAATATTTATCTCACAGCGCCGGATATTTAAGGATATACCTGGGACATCCTAAGAATGTCTAGTTTCTTTTGGCGGTTTGGATATCCTTAGGATATTTTAAGGATTTCACAGAGATATCCAAACTTCCACAAGCAAATGAATATCCTGAGGATGTTCTAAAGATATCCTTAATTATCCGGTGATGTGTACGTCTCTATGCAAATTTAATATTTTAATCCCCAAAAGCATCCGGATATCCCAGATATCCTATGGACGTTCTATGAATATCATTTGGTCGGAAAAATTATAATATCTCTATGATTTTCAAAGGATAACCGAGGGATATCCTAATTTTCCCGTAACATATGATAACCCCAGGATGTCCGTAGGTTAAATTTAAATATCCGCATACTATAATGGATATTATCCCAACTAAAAATGTAAGGGGAATTAAGTAAAGAAAAAATTATTTAAAATTTACAAAACAATTTGATTAAAATTTCTTAGAATATCTTGTTTTCTTCTTGAACGACATTAACCTGTAAAGTAACTCGACTTACTCGCATAAGTATATAGACGAAGCGCCGATATGGATTCGCTCAATTACTTGTAATAATTCCATCGTAATTTGTATATATGTTATAATTTCGCTTAGATTATTTAAATTTTAGAAATAAATTATAAACGTCGAATAGTATACATAAAAAATTTCTTTATAACAGAAATATTCGGGATATTCCTGGGAAGTCTCAGGGATATCTTTTGACTTTTAGCGATTTGGATATCCTAGGTATATCCATTAATATCAGTAGGATATCTCTAGGATATCCAATGCGCCAATAATCAAAAGATATCCCAGAGACGTTCCAGCGATATCCTATGGATATCAATAGACGTTAGGATATTCTTAGGATATCTAAACCTATATCTTTTAACTTTTGGATATCCCAGTGATATTCTATTGATGTCAATGGATATCCCTAAGATATTTAAACCGATGCTTTTGACCGGTTTGAATATCCCTAGGACATCCTTTGATATCCCTAGGATATCTAAACCGTCAAAAATAAAAAAAATCCATAAGATATCCTGGGAATATCCTGAAAATTACTGTGTTATAAAGATTGCAATAGAAATGAGATTTCTAACGAATTTACGAAATATATAATATGTTCCAAAAAAATAAATCGAAGCTTGTGCTTCTGATCACTCGAGAGAACATCAAAGATATTTTGCATATTTATAATATTGCTTGTAAACGTAATTATAAGGGCAAAAATAAAAGCAAAAAAAAAGAGAAACTACTGTCTTCCGTTATAAAAAATGTATATTTCTGGAATGTTTCCAACATCGAGTAAAAAAACAAATATATATAAATCTTTGTCCAAACATGTAACAAAGTAACAGGCGTCGCACTTATAGATGCGAAAAAAATATATAAAAATTATATATTATTATTATTATTATTAAAAAAATAATATTTCATTTTGTTCTTATTATTTACATTCTAAAAATGCCAAATTTCGTGTCTGGTATTGGAGCGTTGAGAGCGGCGGAGAGACTTAGTGCCAAAACTGTTCTTGTATCCACTGGATCAATCACTCCATCATCCCAGAGTCTAAAAAAATTATTTTATTATTCGCGTAACAAAGAGGATATTCATGATATCCTTGGGATGTTTTAGGAATATCCATTCGCTTCCGGCGGTTTGGATATTCTATGGATATCCAGATGATATTCTAGGATATCTTGGGGATGTCCAAACCGCCGGAATCAAATAAATATCTAGTGCTGTGAGGGTTAAATAATTCTAATAACATCCGGATGTTCAGGATGTCTTACGAACATCCTAAGAATATTATTTTGTCAATGGAAATTAGGATATCCTTAGGATTTCCGTAGAACATCCACGGATATCACTAGGACATTTTGAAGGATATTCTAATTTCCCGAGACAAAATGATATTCGTAGGACGTCCATGGGATATCCTGAAGTATCTTTCGCACGTAATAGAAGTATTCGGAAATTAGAATATCCCGAGAATTTTTTAAGAACATCCAGGGATATTCTTGAAGCATCTTAAGAATAAAGTATTAAAAAATTATTACCTTGCACTAGAGTAATAAGGACTACTTTCTTCCTCGAATTTTTGAATAATTGGAAGTTTAATAGCGTCTTCTTCCTCCTGTGTCCACTGTAAAAAAAATACAATATTTTTTACATGACGTGGTGAATCACCTGAATTTTTCATTTTGGAATATCGTAGAGATATTACAAGGACATCCATAGATAACTATAGGATATCTCTAAGATATCCAAACATCAACTAATATTACAGGATTTCCTATGGATGCTCTAGGAATATCATTCGGTCCGGAGAAATTAGGATATCCCTGAGATGTCCTACATAAATCCTAGGAATATCATCTGATAACACAGGGATATTACCTCACATCACCGGATATTTGAAGATATTCTTGAGACATCCGAGGGATATTCATTTGTTTCCGGTGGTTTGGACGTCCCTTGGATACCATGAGGATGTCCCACGATATCCTAATTATATCCCAGCGATGTCCAAACTACTGCAAGCAAATAGATATCCTGAGGATATACCAAGAATATCCTTAAATATCCTGTTCTGTGAGGATTCAGGATATTCCTGAGACATCCTAGGGATATCTTTTGATGTTTGATGGTTTGTTATCCTAGGGATATCCCAGAGACATCCATGAATATCCATAGAATATCCAACCATCAAATGTTAAAGGATATTTCTAGGACTTCCCATGGATATCTTGAATATCCCTGTATAATTAGGGACCTAATTTCCCCGGACAAAAAAATATTTCAAGAACGTCCGTAGGAGATACTAAATATCTGGATGCTGTTATTATTATTATTAATATTATCGCACCTCTTTTCCCTCTCTGAGCCGTTGATCCTTTTTAACCTGAACCAAAACTCCCGCAGCTTGTTCACCACCCATCACTGCAATTTTTGCATTTGGCCAACAATAAAGAAATCTCGGTGAATACGATCTCCCGCACATTCCATAATTACCAGCTCCATACGATCCACCAATAATAACAGTAATTTTTGGAACTTGAGCGCAAGCAACTGCTGTCACCATTTTTGCTCCATTTTTTGCTATTCCACCAATTTCAGCGTCACGACCCACCATAAAACCTATGGAGACATTTCACGAATAACGTCACACATCACATTGAAGAAAAAATATTTACGAAAGAGACACACAGAGAGTGCAAGTGAGATAAAAAAAAATAATTTCCCCTTACCGGTTATGTTCTGCAAGAAAATAAGTGGAATTTTTCTTTGTGCACAAAGTTCAACAAAATGTGCACCTTTAAGTGCACTCTCTGAAAAGAGTACACCATTATTAGCGACAAATCCCACTTGATAGCCATGAATTCTTGCAAATCCAGTGACCAATGTCTGACCATATTCCGATTTAAATTCATGAAATTCAGATGCGTCAACAATTCTTGCAATTACTTCTTTAACATCAAATGGACGTTTAAGATTAGCGCCAACAATACCATAAATCTCATCCACATTGTGTAATGGTAATTCAATATTTTGTTCTGGTTTTAGTGAAATATTTCCCTCACGATTTAAATTCTTTACAATTCGACGTGCAAGATGAAGTGCATGAGTGTCATCAACTGCCAAATGATCCGTTACCCCTGAGTTTCTGTTGAGAAAAAATATTGTTAAATTAGGTTCTTGGAATTAAATTTCAAGCAAAAAAACAAAAATAAAATCATGTTTACCCCCACAGCATCGGATATTTCAGGATATCCTTGGAACATCCTTAAAATATCGGTTTGCTTGCGGCATGTTGGATAAAGATAGCCTAAGGATATTCTAGGATATTCAAATATATCTTTATGTTATCCTAGGATATCATCGGCGAAAGCAAATGGATATCAATAGAATGTTTCTGGGATATCCTCAAATATCCAGTGCTGTAAGGGTACTTGCACACTCTACCCTTACAGCATTCGGATATTAAGAATGTCCCACTGACAATGTAGAGCATAATCCATTCCAGGACAGGATATTTAAGGATATCCCTGAGACATCCTGTAAATATCAATTTGCTTCCGGCTGTTGGATATCCCTAGGATATCCAGGTGATTTCCTAGAACCTCCCCAGGATATCATAGGGATATCCAAACCGCCTAAATTAAATAGATATCCCTAGGATGTCCTAGAAATATCCTTAAATATCCAGTGCTGTGAGGGTTTTTTTAAACATTCAAGGGGGATATCATTTGCTCTGAAGAAATTAGAATATTTATTTGATGTTCCAAGGAAAATCATAGATGTTCTAAGGATATCCCTAGGATGTCCCAGGGATATCCGTGGATGTGTTATAGAAATCCGAGGGATATTCTAATTTCCATAGAATCAAATCCTAACAACGACCACTTATAACATAAAGATACACCATATATCCCTAGGACATCCTATTCATGTATTTTGACGACATTATTTATATCCTACGGACGTCCGAGGGATATCCATAAGCTTTTGGCAGTTTGGATATCCATTGATATCCATCCCTAAAAGCAACGGATATTTCCTGATATCCTACGGACGTCCTAGACCTATCCGGAAATTATGATGTCTGTAGGACATCCTCCGGATATATATATAGATATCCTGAGGATATCCTACGTCTATCCAAACCGCCAAAATTTGTTAGACGTCCCTAGGATATCCGCAGGATATCATGAAACATCCGGTGCTGTGAAGGGAAATGGTAGGTTCAAAATTTAAATATCACTAGTTTGTCCCAATGATGTTCGAGGACGTCCTACGGATATCCTAAGCATATTATAATATCTCCAAAATATATCCTTACAACAACGAACATTTCAGGATATCGTACGGACGTTTTATCAGAAAATTAGGATATCTGTAAACCGTTTTTAGGATAATCTTATGGATATTTTAATTTTTTGATATCCCTAGGATGAGCCGTACGATATCCTGAATATCCGCGTGTATCTTTATATCCTGAATCTCTTAATGCTGTTAGGGAGTGATATCCCTTTCCTCATGTGTTGTGATGGTTAGAATATATCGAAATAACCGTCTCTCATAACACAGAGTGATATTCAGGATATCCTTTCGACGTTTTAGAAATATTTTTCGACTTTTAGCGATATGATTATCATAAGGAACTTTCATTAATATCCATTCTTAATAACAATAGATATTTTAGGATATCCTATATCGTCCTAGGCATATTTGGAAATTAAAATACATCCTAGGGATATCTATTTAATTCCGGCGGATATCCATAAAGCGTCCTAGTGATATCCGTGGATGTTCTACGGAAATCCTTGAGATATCCTAATTTCCACGGACAAAATGATATCCTTAGGACGTTCGTAGAACATCCTGAATATCCGGATGTTATTAAGACTATTTTAACCCTCACAGCACCGGATATTTGATGATATTTAAATATCCGGTACCGTGAGGAATATCTATAAGACGTTTTCACAATATCTTAGGGACATCCTGTGAATATCCTAATTTCCGGATATCTTTAGGACGGCTGTAGGATATCCTGATTATTCGCATTTTGTTATAAATAGGATATCCATGTGATATCCAAACCACAGAAAGTCAAAAGATATCTGTAGGTTATCCCCAATATCCCTGTATAATGAGGAGTTAATGTGTGGGTTTTTCTCTTTTTATTACTGTACCGACAATGAAGTGATGCTCCACCTAAATCCTCGGCTGTTACTTCTTCTCCGGTCGATGCCTTAACGAGAGGTGGACCAGCAAGAAAAATTGTTCCCTGCCTATCGACAATTATATTCTCATCTGACATTGCCGGCACGTATGCACCTCCTGTAATTTTTTTTCTGTTTTGTTTCTTTTATATTCTTATTAAATCGTTTTAAACATCTTTTTTTCATTTTCAACAATTTTAAAATCTACTTTTAAAAAAAAAATTATTAAATTTTTTTTTTTTTGTTTTATTTTTTATTTATTGCATTTTATATAATTTATTTTCATTAAATTTTTAAAAAAAAGGCCCGTGAAGGGAAAAATTGTTTTGTTTTATTTTTAAATTCTAGTTTTAATTTTAGTTGGGAATTTCGGAATTGTTGTGTGAGTTTATATATAAGGAAGAATTTTTGAAGTGAACAAACCTGCCGTGCAACTGCCCATCACAACAGCAATTTGAGCGATTCCTGCAGCGCTCATGTTTGCCTGATTGTAAAAACTTCTACCAAAGTGCATTTTATCTGGAAAGACATCTGCCTGTCGAGGCAAATTAGCTCCACCGCTGTCCACTAGATATAAACATGGTAGCCTATTTTCTTGAGCAATTTCTTGAGCACGCAACTGCTTTTTCACTGTCATAGGATAATAAGTCCCTCCTTTAACTGTCGCGTCATTTGCTATTATCATACATTCAGTACTGAAATAAAAAGAAAATGCACTCATTTTTTTTTAATTATTATACACATGTTTACTTACAGAGGTTGAAAATTATTTAATCTAAAATTTAAAAAAAAAAACAATTATTTTTTCTTTATTTGTAAACGAAAAAGAAAGAAATATTGAAAACGTCTTATTATGAGAAAATTATTAATTTTATGATTTATGTTTTTTTTTGGATAAAAATTTTTTTTCAATGTCAATTAATGGGGAATAGAAAATTATTGTTATTATATTTAATTATATATAATATTTATACATTTATTCTGTCTAGATTGAAGCTAGTGGATATTGTTTTTTCTTATGAAAATTATTTTCTTACATTCGTTTCTTCCCTCATAGCACCTGATATTTAAGGATATCCCTAGGACATCATATGGATATTCATTTGCTTCTGGCGGTTTGGATATCCCTAGGATATCCTGAGAATAGCCTAGGATATCATAAGTATATCCCAGGGATATCCAAACTGACGCAAACAAATGAATATCCTGAGGATATTCCAGAGATATCTTTAAATATCCGGTGCTGTGTGGACATTCATGCATTCAATATTCCTTCCCTAACAGCATCCGGATATTTAGGTTGTCTTACGGATGTACCAAGAATATAATTTTGTCCAGGGATATTCCTACTCGGATATTCAGGTTATCCTCTGGACATCTTTAAAACATCCGACGGTTTTTGGCTGTTTGGATAATGGTAAGAAGTCCTCAGGATATCCACTGATGTCCCTGGGATATTCGACGGATATCCTAACAGCTAGAAGCCGATGGATGTCTTTAAAATAACCTGAAACATCCCGTGATGCGAGGGTTAGGACTTTCTTAGTACATGTACGAACACCCCTGGGATATCATAGGGATATACAAGTTTTCCTTGAGCAAATGATATCCCTACAACATCGGTAAGACATCTTGAATATCCGGATGACCATAAGGCTTTTCAATCCTTTCATAAACCACAATATCTTTTCTTCGTCTCTCTCAGCACCAGATATTTAAGGATATCTCTAAGACATCAGAATATTTTTCCCTGTTCCAGTTTGGTTATCCCTAGGATATATTTACAATATTTTTAGGACATCCTCATGATATCCTTAAAATTTGCATAGGATATCTACGAATTGACGTAGGACATCAGTGGATATCTTAGGGATATCCTAATTTTTTCGGAACTAATAATATCCTTAGAACTTCCGTAGGATATCCTAAATATCCGGATGCTGTAAGTGAAGGGTTTTATCCTCTCAAAGAGCATATGCAGTCATAAATTTCAAAAAAAAATTTTTTTTTTTTAAATACAAAAATTTAAAATTACCCTTCAACTCTTCCTATTCCAGTGATAATTCCTGCCGCTGGTACATCTTCATTTTCATGCATCTCATAGCAAGCTAATTGGGAAAATTCAAGAAATGGAGAATTTTTATCGAGTAGAATGTTTATTCTATCGCGCGGTAATAATTTCCCTTTGCTTACATGCTTCTCCCTTGCCTTACGTCCCCCTCCCTCGACAATTTTTTCCGTTGTCGCCTTCAATTGATCAACCAATATTTTCATTTGTGCATAATTTTCCTATAAACCAATATAATAATTAGATTCTTATTTATGTACATAAAAAAAAATTACAAATCTACCCTCACAACACAGAATATTTAAGGATAACCCTGGGATATCCTAGGGATATCAATTTGCTATCCGGCGGTTTGGACATTCCTAGGTTATCCGAAGAATATCCTAGGGCTATCCAAATTGTAGCAAGGAAATAGATATCCTGAGGGTGTCTCAGGGATATCCTTAAATATCCGGCGCTGTGAGGGTAATCTTTTACAGTAGCGGATATTTCATGATATCCTATGGACGTCCTAAGGATATTATTTGATTAGGGGAAAGTAGAATATCCCTAAGATGCCTCAGAGTTGTCTGTGTACGTTATGGGGATATCCTAATTTCTACGGACGAAAACCTCCCAGCACCGGACATTTAAGGATATCCCTGCGACATCCTATGGATATCTATTTGATTCCGGTAGTTTGGATATCCCGAGGATGTCCTAGGTTATCCGAAGTATATCCTAGGGATATCCAAATTGTAGCAAGGGAATAGATATCCTGAGAGTGTCTCAGGGATATCCTTAAATATCCGGTGCTGTGAGGGTAATCTTTTACAGTAGCGGATATTTCATGATATCCTATGGACGTCCTATGGATATCATTTGATTAGGGGAAAGTAGAATATCCCTAAGATTTCTGAGGGTTGTCTATGTACGTTCTAGGGATATCCTAATTTCTACGGACGAAAACCTCCCAGCACCGGATATTTAAGGATATCTTTGCGACATCCTATGGATATCCATTTGATTCCGATAGTTTGGATATTCCGAGGATGTCCTAGGTTATCCGAAGTATATCCTAGGGATATCCAAATTGTAGCAAGGAAATAGATATCCTGAGGGTGTCTCAGGGATATCCTTAAATATCCGGTGCTGTGAGGGTAATCTTTTACAGTAACGGATATTTCATGATATCCTATGGACGTCCTAAGGATATCATTTGATTAGGGGAAAGTAGAATATCCCTAAGATTTCTTTTTACATTTCAAAACTTTTTTTTACACATTTGATAATTTACTTTTCTAATATGAGAGAACGATAAAATTTTTATAAACAATTAAATATCCACATCTGTAAAAAAAACAGAAAAATAAAAAAAATTATATTGTAAAGTAAATTTCAATATATTTTGTTAATTGAAAAATTTCACTTTTGTTTATTCCCTTTTGAACTTTGGAGGAAAAAATGTTATAATGATAAGAGTCTGGGGGACAAAATTCGCGAATTGATAAGAGTTTAATCGACAGCAAAACGTATAGCGAAATAGTCTAGATCGAAAACATCAGCATATGATTAAATATAAAGTGAAACAGTGTGTGAAAATAATAATAAACAACACTTCCAAACTGCAATTTGGTAAATTTATTTTCTTTTAATTTTACAAAATCTTTGCAAAAAATTATTAATTAAAATTATTGCGAATTTAATTTTAATATGAATCATTTCTTACATAGATATATATACTTGATATAAAAATATAACTCACAGATATATTTTATTTACCAAAAAATTCTACTCTTAAATATGTAAAAAAAAATTTTAATTAATAAAATTAATTAATTAATCAATATTCAATTAATTGTTTAATTAACATTAATATTAATTAATAATTTTTCTAATTTAAAACAAAGTGAAGTGTTTTTTAAAATTTTTTTATTACTTTCAAGATATGAAAAAATAGAAATTAGAAATTAGTAATTAGAAAAAAGTAAACTCTTTCAAACACAGAAATTTTTTTAAAAATAAATAAATTAAAAAAAATAAATATAAAATATAGTGGAAATTAATTTTTGTTACATTAGAAAAAATTATTTATCAGAGGCAAAAGATAGTTTCCGATATCACTCTCTTACTTTTCTGTAGAAAGGGAAGTATATGCACAGGAACTTCATCTAATACACAATCAGCAGTCGGTAGAAACTTTTTAAATTATTCATAAACTAACATTGATAAAATTAAGTTTCATTAAAATATATAAAAAAAAAAGTAGAAAAAAAATCTTTTTTTCTAAAAATGTAGAAAAAAGAAAAATTAAAAATTAAAAAAATTATAATTAAAAATAAAATAATAATTTCCCGCATGATAATAGAGGATTCTAACCTGATAAGTTGAAGAATTTGTATCTTGTTGAGTGCCAATAACAGAAATATTGTGATAAAGTTTTCCTCTTAAAATTGTTAGATTATTAACACTAAGCCCACAATAACGTAAACTTCGAAACATTATTAATTTAACAATTTAAAAACAAACAAACAAACAAACAACAGTCACTAAAACTAAAACAACAACAGAGGAGAATAGTAAAAATATATAAACTATAGTAAAAGAATAAATCTGTTAGATATACAAGACACATGCATGCAACTCGAGAGTTCTACAATTAGTGTTATCCCCACGTCACAGATTTTTTATAATATTTTTACGTTGGCACTGTGCGGTAAATACGATAAGTCCCGTTAAGAGATATTAGACGAAATTTGTTCATTTGCAACGAATGAAATCGATTCTTGATCTTTTGTATCCCCTTAAAAGTGGGGAATAAATTAGAATTCAAAATTATTTTCAAAGTTCAAAAATATACATATGAATGATTCTCCACGTAGTGTACAATTTAGTTATTGCTTATATTGTTAAGAATTTTTTTTTCACAATTTTAAAAATTAAATTATAATTTTCAAAGTTAGTATTCAAAAATAAAATATCCGTGCTGGATATTTTAATTAATACCTACTCTACAATCGCTTATATTTTAATATTGCTAAAAGTTAGTTGTAAAAAAATTATATTTACTATAAATTTTAATTGTTTATATAATTTTTTAACTACTTAATTTTTATAATATAAAAATATAAAGCGATTGTATTAAAATAAGCCCTTGTTTATTAAAATTAAATAAAAATTGTGATTTTTAGAAATGAGAGCTGAGAGAAAAAACATTAAAATGTTAAAAAAAATATAATAATTATTTAAAAAATGTCTTTTGACATAAATGATGTTTTTTTAACATGTCATGTATGTAGTATCCCTAATAACACAAGATATCTTGGGATATATTGATAATATCCCGCAGATATCCTAGGGATGTCCTATGGATATCAAAAGGATCTCTTAAGGATATCCAAAAAATAGGCGGTTTGGATATCCTTTGGATATCCCAGGGATATCTGAGGATATCCTATGGATATTTGAGGATATCCACAGGATATCTTCTGGATATCTCTATAGACTTTCATAAATATCCTCCAGATATCCCATAGATATCGTCAGGATATTCCACAGATATCATCAGGATATCCCATAGATATCGTCAGGATATCCCACAGATATTTTCAGGATATTCTCAGTATATCCTCTGGATGTCAAGAAGATATTCTCAAGATACAGTTTTTAAAGTCATTATGAGACTATACGAGTGAGAATATTCTGTGAATTAAATTTTATATAAATAAAATAAAATCCAACTTGTTTTTCGAGAAAGTTGTTTAATTTGAAAAATTATTAACTAATTTTTTTCTCATTCGTGATTGATTCCTTTATTCATATGCTTAATATTGTCAGAAAATAAATTGGGTTTAAACAATATAAATTCTTCCCCGCAAATAACGAATAACTATTAATATTAATAATACATTAAGTGCATGAGTTTATTTAAAAACTTTGAAAAATGCGTTTCAAATCTTCATTTAAAATAAATTAGAAGCTCATAAGATTTTTGTTTTTATTATATTATTATTATTCATTATATTAGCTTAACAATTTTAACCTTTAAAAATATATGTTGAGATATTAAATATCCCGTGAATATCCTAAGAATATCCCATCGGACATCCTAAGGATATCCCATGGATATCCTGCGATATAATATCCAATTGATATTTTGTGGATGTCTTAGGGATATCCTGTGGATATCCTATGGATGTCCTGTTGATGTCCCACAGACCGGCGGTTTGGATATCCTAGAGATATCCTATGGATATCCCAAAATATCCTGGGGACCTTTCTAGGATATCGACCATTGATATGGATATCCTATGGATATCCTAGGGATATCCTTTTGTTATGAGGGATTATTATAATAATTGTTATTATTATTAAAAGGTAAAGTTTATATCATAATCAATTTATTTATAAATCTGATAAAAAAATTTTTTTGTATTTCACATTTATAATAAATTTTCAGTTTCTGAAAAGGACGGCTGTGTCGTTGAAACGTAAAAATTTTTTTTATTTTTTTATTTCATTTTATTATTTCTTTTCTTTATTTTTTATTTTTATCATTTTGACTCGAAGTGATCGACATCATCATTTTTATTATTATTATTATTATTATTATTATTATTATTATTATTATTATTATTATTATTTTAAAGAAGGGTAAAGTGGAAATCTGCTACACCAAGGAGGGAAAACAACTCCAAGAATTATTTAATTTTATTATTATTATTATTAATTATAAAATTAGCTAATAATATTTAAAAAGAAGTTCTCAAATAATTATTTAATTGAAATAATAAATAAATATTATTTTATTCTTAATTTTTTCAAAAATTAGGCAACAAGGAAAATAATTAGACTGCCATCTAGAGTGTAAAACGCGCGGTAACCGTTTTACCGATAATATATAACCTGTTTTCACAAACAAAATGATATTATTTTCTTTTTTACATGTATTTTAAATATACGAAACGATATATAAGTTGGTAATATTAAAATTATATATTTTAAATATTTTTAAAATAATTTCTCACAATTTTTTTTTATATATTAGCAATATGTTGTGTAAAGAATAACTTTAATGTAAAATTTTTGGAAATTTTTTTTAAATTATCTGCAAACCGCATGATTTTTCAATTCAGGGCACCTCAAAAATGTAAAGATTTCATGGAATTAGAAAAAGTCAATTTTTGACTATAATTAAAAAAAACTTATGATATGAGAATGTAAAAATGCAAAAATCAATCATTGAATAGTTGATTTATTATTCAATTCAATAGCAATTTTTATTTATTTTTTTTTATTTATTGAATTATTCTTCGCCTCATGAATTGTTTTGATCTGAAAAATTCATATTGAAAATTACCAAAGAAATTTTTCAACTTATTCGCAGAATTTCAATTTTTCATATAGAATGAGAATTTTTTTAAAGAAAATTTTACAGCAGACGACGCAAACATTGCACACTATACACAATTTAATCCTTCAGAGTTTCATCCATATATATATATATATATATATATATATATATATAGTTTTTAGAATAGAGAAGTTGTGTACAATAAAATGCGCGCATGCTTAGTTAATTTTAGGTACATTTTGTTGAATGACAACAATAGCAGAAGCCTTACCAAGTATATATCGAAAACAAGTTATATTCTTTGTATATGTGAAATTTTTATATAGTTTTTCTACGCAGTTTAATTTATCTTTATCTAATTTATATTTATTTTCTTTATAATTAGGTTTATTCAGAATAATATAAAAAAAAAAATTATCAATTATGCCGGATTTGTCAGTAATTACACATTATCCTTTAAAGGTGAGTGAGTTAATATTTGTTTTTGAATATTCGACTCATACACATGTTTCAAATATATATATTTTTTTAATTATCCAATACATATTTAGAAATTTTAAATAACTCATTTTAAAATTAGTTTTAAAAAACGCAGTTTAAAAAATGTAACGATTTTCATACAACAATTTATAGTTTTTCTATTTCATATTCAAATGACGATGTAAATTCTGTTTAAAAAAAATTGTATCATATTAAAAAAAAAGAAATATTTATAATTATAATAGTTTTAAAATTAATTATTTGTCTTTTAATTTAAATATTTTCGAAAAAAATAAAATTTTTTGGATTAATTAACAATACTGAAATCAAAATTTATTTATTGATTCAAATAATCGGTTACTTGACTATTATTAAATAAATATTTATTTGAAGCAAATAATTTTTATATTTTAATTAAATAAACTGTTTTTGAACCAATAATTTCTGTATTTGAAATAAATGCAGGTTATTTAATTCAAATAATAATTATTTGCTCCAAATAAATATTTATTTGAGAATAGTCAAGTAACCGATTATTTAAATCAAATAAATTTTTTTTTCACTGTATTATTTAATATTAATTATAAATTATAATGTTGATATTAATTATTAATATTAAAAAACAATATCAAAGGCGAAAAATTTAATATAAATTTATAAATGTAATTTTTAATTTTCAGATCATTTTTGCTATCCACTTCTTCCTCGTCTCATGGTAGGAGTTATTAATTTTAATATCAAAAATTAATATTTTTTAAATTATACATTTAATTTAAAATCTCTTGAAGTTTTCTTTATGATTTATTTTTATTTATTTATTTAATTACTAAGAAGAATTAGAAAAAAATATTACCTTCTCATATAATGAGAATATAATTAAATCAATTTTTTCTTCAAAAATGTTAAATTTTATTTGCAGTAAATTTTATTTACATTATCGTTAAAATAATTTTTTTTTAAACAAATACAAATAATAATATCTTAAATAAAAATTAATAATTTATTATATTTATGTTAATTTGATTTTATTTTAATTTTACATCTTTCATTCAAATATTTATTTTTTATTATCCATAGTCAAACTATATAATTATTTACACTTAGAATAACTTAATAACTTCAAATTTATTTATAAATTTACATAGAAATTTGGATTCTTTAAAAATCAGTAAAAATTTTCCTTTAAATTATTTTTATTTAATTTTTCTGATTTGTTAAAATTGTTAAAGAGAAAAATAATATATTTTCAAAATTCAAAATGGCGGAGATATTTTCGAAGTTTAACGAATTTCATTCAAATTTTACATTTTTCAATGTTCTAATTTAATAATTAATAAATAATTAATTAATAATCAATTAACTAATTAATAATTAATTAATAATCAAATAACTAATTAATAATTAATTAAAAATCAAATAACTAATTAATAATTAATTAATAATCAATTAACTAATCAATAATTAATTAATAAAAAATAATAATTTTATTTAACCAAAAGAAATTTTTTTCATTTTCAGGGGCCTCCAAGGATTCTATTCCCAATCGATGATATTTTACAATGTTCTTTTTTTTATTTGTCTTCTCTGGGCCATTCACAATACCGAAACAGATGAATCTCTACAATTCGTAAGTATTATTTTTCATAATTATAGAAAAAAATTTTAATATTAAATGTCATTTTGCGAAAACCACATTTAAAGTTTCAATTTAATTTTCTATTCAGAAGAATTTTTTTTTGATTTTACAATGAGTCGTCAATTTCTGAACCATATAACAATAAAAATTTACAGATAGATGTCAAAAGGATCTCTTAAGAATATCCAAAAAATCGTCGATTTGGATATCCATTGGATATCCCATGGATATCTGAGGATATCCACAGGATATCTTCTGGATATCTCTATAGACTTTCATAAATGTCCTCCAGATATCCCATAGATATCGTCAGGATATCCCACAGATATCATCAGAATATCCCATAGATATCGTCAGGATATCCCACAGATATTTTTAGGATATTCTCAGTATATTTTCTGGATGTCAAGAAGATATTCTCAGGATACTGTTTTTAAAGTCATTATGAGACTACGAGTGAGAATATTCTGTGAATTAAATTTTATATAAATAAAATAAAATGCAACTTGTTTTTCGAGAAAGTTGTTTAATTTGAAAAATTATTAACTAATTTTTTTTCTCATTCGTGATTCATTCCTTTATTTATATGCTTAATATTGTCAAAAAATAAATTGGCTTTAAACAATATAAATTCTTCCCCACAAATAACGAATAACTATTAATATTAATTATACATTAAGTGCATGAGTTTATTTAAAAACTTTGAAAAATGCGTTTCAAATCTTCATTTAAAATAAATTAGAAGCTCATAAGATTTTTGTTTTTATTATATTATTATTCATTATATTAGCTTAACAATTTTAACCTTTAAAAATATATGTTGAGATATTAAATATCCCGTGAATATCCTAAGAATATCCCACGGACATCCTGAGGATATCCCATGGATATCCTGCGATATAATATCCAATAGATATTTTGTGGATGTCTTAGGGATATCCTGTGGATATCCTATGGATGTCCTGTTGATGTCCCACAGACCGGCGGTTTGGATATCCTATGGATATCCCAAGATATCTTAGGGTCCATTCTAGGATATCGACCATTGATATGGATATCCTATGGATATCCTAGGGATATCCATTTGTTATGAGGGTAGCTTTTGAATATTTTTTATATTTTAATATATTAGTTTGACATATTCTTAGTAATTTTCTAAGTTTTTTGTTGCAACTAATTCGATACAAAAGAATAAATTAGCTTTAAAGATTAATAATTATAAATTTTTTATTTTAACCTAAAAATTCACATTTTATTCTGCAAAATTAATACCTTTTTTGCAAGTCCTGCTGTTGTGGTAATTTTTTTCTTAAAGAATAATATAACCTTAAATTTCTAAGTCATAATATTAAAATTTAAATAACTCATGAATTTTAAAGTAAAAACACACAATTTTTGGTTTTTATTTTTCACAATTAAATACGTCGGGTCCAGCAGACCCGCTGTGCCATTTACGTTCGAAATGTGGCAGTTAAGGGTTAAGAAAAAATTATTAATTAATGAAATTACTATATAATTATTTATTGGAAAATTTTTTCTCATTTTAGGCATTATTCATTAACGTACTTTCCATATTATTTGACGTGGTGATGTTAGTTGTTAATTTTCCAAGTGGTAAGTTTAAAAAAAAATGTTTTAAAACTAATAATTTAATTTGGTGGAAGAATTAACAAAAGAGAAATTTATTTAATTTGCTTAAGAAGATGTATCTATTTGATGGAACAAACTTACAGACTCCTATGGAAAATTCTGCGCAGTAGGAATTATTTTTAATACTTGTGCACGAGTTTTTACTTCAATATTTCTTCTACGAATTGGTAGAGCAAGAGGTGGAACTTTAGCCATGATGTTTCCTACTGATCCTGCTATGGGTATTAAAAAAATTTCATTTTTTTTTAAATTAATTTAAATTTAAATTAGATTTATTTTAAATTAAATACATTTTTTACCATACGCAAATAATATTTAAAAAAAACTTTTTTTTAAGGTTTTGGAAGACAGGATTACGAAGACATATCAAATCCAATGCCTAATAATTCAGATTTCGTTGGAATTTAAAGAAAGTAAGTAACGTTGCAGAGAGAAAGTTTTTTTTTCAAAATAAAACAAAAAATTAACAACGAATATATTTCAAAATCAAAAAAAAAATACTCAAAATTTTATTTTTTTAAAATTCGTAACAAAGAGGTCTATTTTGTAAAATATACACACCTGTTTGTTAAATTAAATTTTTAAATCATATTAATTATTTTAAAAGAAAAGAAAATTTGTTAAATAGAAAAATGTTTAGAAATATTGGAAAAGAAATTTTTTTAAACAAAAACAGTCACTAATATTACTCTATATAATAGTTAGTATTTATAAGATTTAAATTACGTTAATTAATAAAATAAATTAATTATGTTATCGTAGAGAAATTGTTCTCTAAAAATAAAAGTCATTTATATATAGAAAGCATCAAAAAGACAGTTGCTTATCATAGATTTAATAATGTTATACTATTTATTATAGTTTGTATTAATAATATAATAATTCTAGTTTGTATAATTTTCATTGATCAAGCGAATGATATATTATTATTAAATATTAAGAAATGCCATTACTATTCACATAATTGTAAATTTTAATTTAAAAAAAAATGTTTGCGATATTTTATAAAATGCACTACGTTTTTATGCTTTATTTTAAAAGCTTATTTATAATGCATTTTTAATTATTTTGAAATAAAATTTGTAATACAAATAGAATTTTGTGAAAAAAAATAATAAAAAATGATATGTACATTTATTTATTTTGCTGTCTTCTCTTTTTTCAAAAAAATTAATTTATACTTTATTTAAAGGAACAAAAATTTTATTTAGGAAAAAATATTTTTAAATTAAAAAATTAATATCTTTGTTTAACGCCGATAGTGGTCTGAAAACCTCGAATATGTAAAGAGGCAAACACCTAGCGACCAAGGGATAAAAAATTACAAAGAATGAATACTTTTAGGGTTTCCTACTCTCAAGCTCAGTGCCTTTAGAGGATCGAAGAGGAGATCACCAAGATGGTAAAGTCTTGCAAAGTCCAGAAGAATGGCAACATGACTATTAAGGACGCGGACAGACTTAAGACTCTTCAGGATCTTGTCATTGAGGCGAAGACAAAGAACATCCTAGCTGATAATGGAGATAGGAACCTTGGTGCTATAGGAAATGCTGAGATGAATCGAGACCAAGGAGGACTGACGCCGAGGCAAAGAAGAAGCAAGAGGAGGCACCTCTTGTCAAAATGATTGCAAAGGTTACGGTAGCACCGAATTCTAAGCTAACCAGTAAGAAAAAAGCGACGATTGGATCTACAATGGTGATCCGAGTCGCAGCAGGAACAACGTATGCAGACATACTGAGCAAACTTTGGAGGGAAGTGAATCCGAACATCAGTCACACGCAGGTCGTTGGTGCAAGGCTACAAGAAAGGGAGATCTTCTGATCAAAATCGGAGGAGACTCCAATAAGGAGGAATTTACTGCTGAGGTCACCAAAGTGGTTGGAAACATGGGGAAGGTTCAGACTGTGGATCAACAGGTTACACTGGAGATCCGCGACCTGGATTGCCTTACTCAGAAAGAAGAGGTCCAACAGTCTTTGTCGGAAGTCCTCCAGAAGCCAGGAAGCAGAAATGTGACGGTCCTAGGATCCAACCGACGAGGAATGAATCTCGCAGTTACAGTTACCGACCCAGAGGAGGCGGACAGGCTGGAGAAATTGGGACGCATTAGAATTGGCTTTATGAGTTGTTCAATAAAAAAGAAGGTTGATGGTTAGGTACCACCGGCGCCTTGCGTACGACCACAATGGAAGAGTTTGTAACGCAGCGGACAGATCGACTGCGTGCTTCAAGTGCGGTGAAGTTGATCATAAGTTTGCAAACTGCAGCAGAAGCCCAAGTTGTTTCATATGAAGAGAAAATTATTGCAATAAGACTAAGAGTTATGCAGATTTTGCAATTCCCTCGTAAAGAAAATATAAAAAAACTAATCAATAAAAGAACAAATCGTAATTTCATGTAAAAATTAAAGGTTATGATAAATATATATAATAATATATTATAATATATTATAATTATAAAGTTGATATGTAACATTGTTACAAAAAGCTAAACTTCAAAAACCTATATATATATATATTATTTGTTTATCACAAAAAATATAACTGTTAAAAATACAAAATATAATATTCAATGTTAACAACTTGAAAATAACGAGTTTCAAATAGATAAAATTAAAAAATAAAAGTATTGCGTAATTAGGCGAGTAATTAAGTCAAGAGTATAAAAAAGCAGGGAACAATTCTTTTTTTCAATATATTCTTTAAATTTCCAAGTTATAATTTTTAAAATTCAATCATGAAAGTTTTATCAACTTGTTTGGTAGCAGCAGTTTTAGTTATTTGCTGGGCTACATTAGGAGAGGCTAAAGTAACACAAAGTAAGTGAGAAATGGTTATAAAAATTTTCCATTGAAAGAAAATAAAAATTTATTTCTGTTATTATTTTATTAGTTAAACGTAAAATGTCGGAAACAGGACGTGGAGCAGTCGGATATGGAGTTTAGCGTGTAAGTATTTACATTAAAAATATTTTTAAGTTTGAAATAAAAATTTACCAAATTTGTTTTTATTAAAATAACCCTGGCTGATTAGGAATTACTTACTAACACTGTGCAACAGAATTTCATTTTTCTTTATTTCTGAGACCGCATAAGGTGATTCTTATAGGATTTTCGACGCTGAACACGAATCCGTAATCAGAATTGCTCCATCACCCTACGTCTTCGAGAAATTTGACCTTGAAAATTGAAAAAATGCTGTTTTTAGGGTACTTTTTGATTTTTTATTACGGTACCAAAATTTTTTCCGAGGTTTTCATGATATGCATATGAAAGCTGATATCCTCCTTAACATTTTCCAATTTTGATCTTTAAAAAATATCTTTTTTTGGATGAGTTATCCTCATTTGAAATTCGCGTTGCAACGTGAATCGGGATCACAGTGCAGGAGGCGTATAAAAAATGGTCCAAAATTCAAATGTATTTTAAATGGTCTGATACTTGTTACTCGGGGGTTTTCGGGGTCGCTGATTACGAATTCGATGTCCGTTTTTGAAAATTCAAAATGGCGGATCTACTATGGCGGACGACTTTTTCTAAACTCGATCGAAATGGCCTGTAACTTGTTACTCGTGGGTTTTTGGGGTCGCTGATTACGAATTCGATGTCCGTTTTTGAAAATTCAAAATGGCGGATCTACTATGGCGGACGACTTTTTCTAAACTCGATCGGAATGGCCTGTAACTTGTTACTCGGGGGTTTGTGGGGTCGCTGATTACGAATTCGAGGTGACTCGTGAAGCTCTGGTTTTTTCTCTGTCTCTCTTTAACAGTCTGGGCTTACTGCTTTGCCTGCCCCGAATTCGTAATCAGCGACCCCAAAAACCCCCGAGTAACAAGTTACAGGCCATTTCGATCGAGTTTAGAAAAAGTCGTCCGCCATAGTAGATCCGCCATTTTGAATTTTCAAAAACGGACATCGAATTCGTAATCAGCGACCCCGAAAACCCCCGAGTAACAAGTATCAGACCATTTAAAATACATTTGAATTTTGGACCATTTTTTATACGCCTCCTGCACTGTGATCCCGATTCACGTTGCAACGCGAATTTCAAATGAGGATAACTCATCCAAAAAAAGATATTTTTTAAAGATCAAAATTGGAAAATGTTAAGGAGGATATCAGCTTTCATATGCATATCATGAAAACCTCGGAAAAAATTTTGGTACCGTAATAAAAAATCAAAAAGTACCCTAAAAACGGCATTTTTCAATTTTCAAGGTCAAATTTCTCGAAAACCTAGGGTGATGGAGCAATTCTGTTTACGGATTCGTGTTCAGCTTCGAAAAACCTATAAGAATCACCCTATGCGGTCTCAGAAATAAAAATGCTGTTGCACTGTGTAATTAAAGTTTAATTTAACATAATTCATCAAATCAACTAAATATTAACTAATTTTGTATCATTTTTTCAACATAAATAAAAAATTATTTTTCTGTTTTTAAAACTTATTTTTCTCTGTTGTAACACACTAATGCCATTTTTACAATAATTATTTATATTTAAAAATTTTTAAAGTTATAAAAAATTTTTGTAGTGTTCTACTTTTTAATTTTTAACGATAATTTTAAAGATGGATTCTAACATTGACTAGTTGCAATGTAATATTATTTTAAATATTCAGGTATTATTATTATTTAGTGTTTTAATTTATGTGTTTAATTTTGTGTATTTATTAATTTGGTGTTTTGTTTAATAAATTAGCCTGAAAAAGATAGTAAACCAAACCATCGAAACGTCGCAACTTGACAAAATAACATAAATCTGTTTTATGTGTTTTCTTTACTTTCCATTGATCGAATTTTACTTCTTATCAAAATGTTAATTTGTAATAAAAATTTTGTTTAAAATTTATATTTAATACTTCATGTCAATAACTTTTTCATTTTAGGTAAAGATGAGTCGTCTTATTAAAAATGGAACTTAAATTTCATAAAGAGGACACAATTTCTTCAACAGTTAATTGTGTATAATTATTTAAATGAATAAAATAATTTAATTAAATTTATTACTTATTTCATCATATTTCCAAACATCAGTTATTATTTAAATATAAGTTGAAATCTATTCTGATTTTAAACATCAAAATCATGGTTTTCAGATTTTGTTAAATTTTTTTTTAATTTCTGATTGTCACTTTTTTATTAAATTGATTAAAATCCTAATAAAAATAATTTACTCCAATTTTAAATATAGTAAATTTTTATAATTAGAACGTGGGTCAAGACTTATTCCGGTGAATGGTAAACTTTCGTAATACCTCAAGAGGATATATGCCTAATATTAATTCATATATCAAGTATGTCAAACATATATGCAAATAATTGTATAAATTTTAATTTCAGGAAAATATAAATTGAGGTTTTATATGGAATGTATATTATTTTTATCAGTATTGTATTCAAACTTGTTTCGCTATATTTTATTAATTCTTAAGGAATTAAAACACTGTAGGAGGCTGAAATTTAACGTTTTTTTTGCTATTTTTTCGTGGAAGGAGAAATAGGAAGATAATTAAGTAAGATAAATAAAATAAACGAAGACATTCGGACCAAATGTTATAAATATATTTCTCCAACGTTTCGAAATCTGTACGATTTCCTCTTCAGGGAGTCTATCAAGTTACAATAATAAATTAAAAATTAATACTAACAAAAGAGTTCAGAAAATTAACAATATAAAATTCTTACCAAAATAAATAAAATAATAAAAATTAAAAATGAATGATTGATTCCATTATCACAATTCATTACAGTCCATTTTTCATCCGTCATAATTCACAAATTCATCAAGTACAATTAAAATAGAATAAACGTTGGAAAACAATAGAGATTGGAGTCATCGACTAAATATAGAAAGAAAATAATAATAAATAAAAATATATTGATTAATAATAATGTTTAAGGAAATTAAATAAATAATATAAAAATAATATAAAAGTAAAATTAAAAATTTTTAAATAAACAATTAACATAAATTATAAATAAATAAAAATAATAATAAATAATAAATTAGTTACGAACCAATAGCATGAATATAACTAAATTCCAAAAATCACAAACAATCATGACTATTACAAATAAATTATACATCACATTAAATAAATAAAATATTAAAACATTGAAACTATTAAATAAATTGATTAAATTCAGCTGTCAAACTTTAGTCAGTTAAAACCATCAAGTCACGATATCAACTGAACTCCAAACACTATTATTTCCTTACAATAATTAATACATACAAAGCAGACAATTAATACTTATATAAACTAAACAAGAACCGGGAACAAGCAATAATGATTATTTTCAAGAAGAATTTTCAATTTGAAATAAAATTCAAAATCATTTCATATGATTTATCAAAGTTATCTAAATCTGTAATTTTATTTAAACTATTATTTCTTTCTTTTTTTATATAAAACATTTCTGCAAATAATCGTTTACTAAGATTTTTTTCTGTATGTAAAATTTTAATTATTAATTAAATTAAATGATATTGTTAGGCATATTTTTATGTTTGTAAAAATATTCTTTTTATTTAAAAAAGTTACAAAATGGCGGAGTTACGGCTGTTCTTCGAAGATGGTAAAAATATAATATATGAAATGATAAAAATTTTTATTGAAAAAAATGAATATTTATTGAGTTAAACTGCGTGCAGATTTGAAAAATCGTGATTCGAAAAAAACGCGTTTTAAGTTGTGACATGCGTTTAATGCATGAAAAAATAATAAATTTAAGTACTAAAAAATTTTTACCATTAGTCTGCTATTCGAGGACCATATAGTTGACCTTCTAATGACATCTTTTAGTGAATTAGAAAAGTTCGAAGTTGAATTCAAAGGTATTATGTGGATCAGACGTAGCAGGTAACAACTTACCGCAGGTATTCCGTTTAGAGCAGCTCGCACGGCTTGGGAAGGAATGCGAAATTTCAGGGAAAAAATTTTCCGATTGATATAAAACCTTTGACTCTTATTCTAGAAGGTTCAAAGAAGAAAATTTTCGATTTTTAGAAAATAATATTAAAAATATATAATATAAAATTATATTAAAAAAATTCTTTTAATAAATAAATATATTGTTTTTTAATATATATATTTCTCGATATTTAATACTTCCAATTTTGCTCAAGTACGCAACTTATGATCAACGATTAGAAATCAATTTTTATTAAACACGGAAAATTATAAAATTGTTTACCTAAAAAAATTTTTTTTCATTTTGAAAAATTATTTCTTTAAAAATCGTTTATCATAAACGTTGCGTACTTCAGGTACGTAACTCCAAAGAAATTTATTTTTTATTTACTTTAAAAAAATTATTATGTTCTAAATTGTCATTCCTTCAGGAAAATTATCAGCAATTACCCTAGCTGATAATGGAGATAGCAACCTTGGTGCGCAGACATAAAGGTGCTGAAACGAATAAGAAGCTTCTTCAGTCCGAAGAGAACTGATGCCGGGGCGAACAAGAGACACCTCTTGTCAAAATGATTGCAAAGGTGACGGTAGCACCGAATTCTAAGCAAAGCAGTAAGAAGAAAGCGACGAGTGGATTTACAATGGTAATCCGAGTCGCAACGGAAACAACATATGCCGACGTATTGAGCAAACTTTGGAGAGAAGTGAATCCGGACGTTAGCCACACGCAGGTCGTGGGTGCAAGGCCTACAAGAAAGAGAGATCTCCTGATCAAAATCGGAGGAGACTCCAATAAGGAAGCATTCACTGCTGAGGTGATCAAACCGGTTGGAAGCATGAGGAAGGTGCAGACCGTAAATCGACAGGTCACACTGGAGATCTGCGACCTGAATTGCCTTACCCAGGAAGAATAGGTCCAAAATGTGTTGGCGGAAGTACTCCAAAAGCGAGCAAGCAGGAAAGTGATGGTCTTAGGACCCAACCGACGAGGAATGAAGCTCGCAGTTGTAGTAACCGACCCAGAGGAGGCGGACAGGCTGGAGAAATTGGGACGCATAAGGATTGGCTTTATGAATTCAATAAAAAGAATGGTGATGGTTAGGTTCCACCAGCGCCTGACGTGCGGCCACGAACCAAATAACAATTTAGTACCTAAAGTCTGTATTAAACTGATACCTTTCGTTTTACAGTGTAGAAAGAGTTTGAAAGGCAGCGGACACATCGACTATGTGCTTCAAGTGCTGTGAAATCGATCATAAGTTTGCAAACTGCAGTAGAAGCCCAAGCTGTTTCTTATGTAGAGAAAAGTATATCCATAAGGCGATTATCAGCCATATCGTAGGTAGCGGAAAATACGTAGTCTTCAGGACTGACCTTTAGGAGTCTAAGAAAACTTTTGCACGAACGAAGAATAAATAGACCAGAAAGATCGCGGCGACTGTAGTATTAATTTAGTAAAATATAACCAATCGTTACGATGAAACGCGTTATTCTTGTAGAGCCTGATAATAAGAATCAAGACACTTTTTTAACATAAAAAAAACATTTATTCTATTACATAAATTTTACCAAACGGAACATATATTTTTTCCAATCATTGTAGAGTTATTATGACAATTAAAATCTTTTGCAAATTCAGGCATATTAGAAAATGATCCCAAAATTCTAAATTCTGCAGGACTGTACACGTCGTTGAGAATTTTATTTTTCAAATGTTCAGATCTATACTTGGTGCACCACATTTGAGCAGTACTAATCCAAAATAGTTGGAACTGCGAATAATTTAAATCGGACAACATAAATTCTGCTCCATGTCGTTTTATCCATTCCTGATAAGTTAAATATGCAATTTTTATTCCTCCATTATCAGCAATATTTTCCCTTTGCGTATTGAGGACATTTAACTGAAATCAAATTTTTAGAATCAATGTTCTTAATTTAAAACCAAAATCAATTAACTTACATTTAGGGAAAATTCTTTAACTTTATATATTTCGTATTGATGAATAAAACACTCGATATTTGAAAGATATTTTCTAGCCGTATCTTGTTGATTTTTTATATTCTTTTTCATATTATTATCAAAAAAGTGAGTAATTTCGTGAGCAATTAAGAAACCAATTGCACCGTAATTCATTGCCATTGGTCTATTTTTATTGTAAAAAGCTTCCTGGAGAATTCCGCCTGGTACAACTAAAAATTTAATTTCTCTCACTATTAACTCCATCAAATAATTTTTTGTGAAAATCTATTTTTTTTAAATAAACTTACGAACACTGTCAGTATTCAATTCATAATAAGTATCCACAATTACTGGACTAACGTTAAAATTCCAACTCGTAGTATTCACAGGTTTCTTCCACAGACCAAGTAAATAATTTTCATTAAATAATGTTAGGTTTAGCATTGATTCGACATGATCTCCATCTGTTATTTCTAGATTTTGATAGAACTCATCAATCTTCCTATCATCTAGGAGTTCATCAGTATAACCAATGAGAGCTCTAATTGACATTAATTTCTCCAATAAATTTTCTTTTGTTGTATCGTCTAACCAATTTAACTAAATAAAATTTTATAATGAAATGAATGAAAGAAACATAAATTTAGTATAATAGATAAATTTTGTTTTACTGTTCTTAAGATATTTCCAAATTCTTCTTTTATATTGTTGAATATTTCCTCTACATCATTTCGAGAATCTTTGTTAAAGTAATTCCTAACATAAATGGAGCCAATACTGTGTCCAAAATTGTCATTTGCAAGTAAAATACATTCCTTCCATCTGGGTTCCCTTTCCTTTTGTCCAGTTGTATAAGTTAGAAATTTCAATTCTCTCCCCCGGACATCATCATTTAGATAACTAATCATCTCTCTAACTACTTTCCACATAATAAAATTTGCCTGATCCCTTTTCGTAAAATTCACCATTACCTTTTCAAATTCACTAAAAAAATTCGGATCTTTTACCAGTACCTCATCATTTTCATCAGCTTCATTGTTTGGATTTAATAAATTGCTAAAATATTCTTTCCACGATATAAAGGAATAATTTATCTCAAGTTCCTTTATTGTTGTTAAATTATTGTAATCTCTTTCTTCTTCTGTCGACGAAATCTATAAATTATTAAATATTAGATTACCTATTAGATTTTTATTAATAAATAAAAATTAAAATAAACTTATACATTGACTAAATTCATTTCAAATAAAACTGATCTTTTTAATTCGTCTCTGGCTTTTGTTTCATCAGCTCCAAAAATAATTGCAATATCAACCATGTAATTGTAGTAAGCTTCAATTGTACTATCATTTAAACCTTGTTTGATATTTTCATGAGTCAGATCAAGAAATGGTTGATCGATCTAAAATCAATTAGATTATTTTTGAATATCAAAATTACGAATTGGAATTGTAGAATTAATTAATTATCAATTTACATATAAAATTCTTTTTGAACTATTTTTCAAATCAGAAATAACGCCTGAATCAAAAAAATTAACTACTGGAAGACTTTCTTTCTTGAATTTTGAAACTAATTGTTCCCAATTAAAATTGTCATCTTTCCAAGAATCTCCTTCCAAAACGGGCCATCCACCTAATTTGTTTAAAATATCAACAGCTGCTTGCAATCCCTTACTATTTATTGCAGCTATAACAATTTTAATATTTAAAGATTAAATTAGTTCAAATTGAATTAAATTTCAATTTAGATATTAAAGATTCTGACCAGTTAACGGATTATTATAAACTATCAAAGTTGATAGTCAGATTTACAGATTCAAAAATGATTTCAGTATATAACTCACTTTCATTTATGCAATTTCGATAAAATGTTTTGATCATTTTCACATGTCTTGCGTCGTTAGGTTTAAATTCCTCCTCGAGGGAATTTTTTAATTGCATTTGAATTTTATCTTCAACAAGACTATATGCATCAACATAAATTTTATCATCCGGAAGAATTGTAGTATTAAGAAATTTACCGCAAGCAAATTTGTAAAAATCTTCACACGGATCAATGCTGATATCCAAATTATCTTTTAAGTGGACAGTAAAATCAAATTTATTAACATTACTTTTCTTAAGATTAATAAAAAGTTATATTTTTATTCATTTCCCTACTAATTAATTAAAACTTACCAAATGCTGAATAATCATTTTGTGCAGTTGATGAAATTAAATCAAGGTTTATAATGAACAATATTATTAAACCTCGTTTTGTAGATTCCCATTTTTTCCACAAAGAACTTAAAACATGTAGAATAATTTTTTTTAAATTTTACTTTGAAAGATTTAACTATGGAAAAATTTTCTTTATAAAGAAATAAAAAATTTTGCTAAATCTTTAATTTAAATAAAGAAATTAATTTTTAGAATTGAATACTTTGGGAGTTGAAAAATTTTTTGACTAGAAATTAGTTTGGAATATATTTCCATAAAATAATTTTAAAAATGTACATACTTGTTCATCATTTTAATTCTTTAACAAAACAATTGATTTTGATATTAGAAAGTTTTACTATCTTGTGACGAGTTGATTTGGACGTTTACCAAATATGAAAGCGCTAATCTATATATTTATAGTTTAACCACTAACATATCTTAATATTATTTATTCAATTAAGATAACAATTGCCGAATCTACTTCAAGGAACTTAATTCTAATATTTTTTTACATGTTTACATTTATCACTAAGTGTATATATTAATTCTAAATATTTATTCAAATGTCACATATTCAAAAATCTTTTTTCTTCATTTGAAACTAAATAATAATATTAATGAATCGTTCAATTCATGTTTCATATATTAACTAAGGCGAGAGAGTGATAAAATGAATTATGTATTAATAATATTAATGATTTATTAAAAATTTATCACCTATGACATTATGATGTTTTCATTGAACCGTTAGTATAATTTTGTGCATTTAGAAATATTTTGCATGAGGGTTCCATGAAACTAGAATAAAAAAAATTTTGTTTCTTTTCATTTATACATTTCGGCAACAGATTTATGTCTTCGTCAGGGAATTTTTATTTATGTATATCTGTAATGAGAAGAACGTACAATATAACTGCGTAAAGTTTCTTTGCCAGTAAAAATAGTAGAAGATTAATAACGTTTTAACACTTTTCCAAAATCTACTTTTTTACAGCAAAAAACTACCACTATACAAGGTGAGTTTTAAACAACTTCAACCTAGAGGTTCTGAATTGAAGCAGAATGCAAGAAGTGATTAAAGCTGAGGCAAGAGGAAGCTGATTGGCTTCAGAGGATCGTAGATAGGAGATCACCAAGATGGTAAAGTCTTGCGAAGTCCAGAAGAATATCAACATGACTATTAAAGACGCGGACGGACTTAAGACTCTTCAGGATCTTGTCAGTGAGGCGAAGACAAAGCACACCATAGCTGATAATGAAGATAGCAACCTTGGTGCGCAGTCATAGAGGTGCTGAAACGAATAAGAAGCTCCTTCAGTCCGAAGAGGACTGATGCCGGGGCGAACAAGATGCACCTCTTGTCAAAATGATTGCAAAGGTGACGGTAGCACCGAATTCTAAGCAAACCAGTAAGAAGAAAGCGACGAGTGGATTTACAATGGTAATCCTAGTCGCAACGGAAACAACATATGCCGACGTATTGAGCAAACTTCGGAGAGAAGTGAATCCGGACGTCAGCCACACGCAGGTCGTGGGTGCAAGGCCTACAAGAAAGAGAGATCTCCTGATCAAAATCGGAGGAGACTCCAATAAGGAAGCATTCACGAAACCGAAGAGGACTGACGCCGAGACAAAGAAGAAGCAAGAGGAGGCACCACTTGTCAAACGATTGCAAAGGTGACGGTAACACCGAATCCTAAGCAAATCAGTAAGAAGAAAGTGGATCTATAATGGTGATCCGAGTCGCAACAGGAACAACGTATGCAGACGTACTGAGCAAACTTTGGAGGGAAGTGAATCCGAACATCAGTCACACGCAGGTCATGGGTGCAAGGCTACAAGAAAGGGAGATCTTCTGATCAAAATCGGAGGAGACCACAATGAGGAGGAATTCACTGTTGAGGTCACCAAAGCGGTTGGAAGCTTAGGGAACGTGCAGACCGTGGATCGACAGGTCAAACTGGAGATCCGCGACCTAGATTGCTTTACCCAGGAAGAAGAGGTCCAACAGGCGTTGAAGGAAGTGGTATAGAAGTCAGGAAGCAGGAAGGTAACAGTCCTAGGACCAAACCGACGAGGAATAAAGCTCGCAGTTGTAGTTACCGACCCAGACGAGGCGGACAGGCTGGAGAAATTGGGACGCATAAGGATTGGCTTTATGAGTTGTCCAATAAAAAGAACGGTGATTGTAGAGTTTGTAGCGGACAGATCGACTGCATGCTTCAAGTGCGGTGAATTTAATCATAAGTTTGCAAACTGCAGTAGAAGCCCAAGTTGCTTTTTATGTAGAGAAAATTATTGCGATAAGACCAAGAGTTATGCAGATTTTGCACTTCCCTCGTAAAAAAATATAAAAAAACTAATCAATAAAAGACCAAATTGTAATTGCATGAAGAAATTAAAGGTTACAATAAATATATTACATAATTATAATAAACCTTTTTATTATTAACCATTAACAATGAGTGAAATAATTATGAAAGTGAATATAATATAAAAAAAATCAGTAGAACACCAAATGATAATTGCATGATGAAATTAAAGGTTATAATAAATATATAATTAAAGTTATAATAAACATTTTTACTACCAGCTGTAAACAATGAAAAAATTAAAAATTAGTTATTATTAATATAAAAATGAATATCATAATTCAAAAATTGTTTTTTTAGAAGACCTAATACAAAAGAGTTCTATATATGATTATTAATATTTATTTATTCAGAACTATGTCACGGGGACGTAACACTGAATAAAATTTCTTTTATATTCTAAATTAATTTCGTTTATTAATAAAAAAATGTCATTCAAATATATCGTTCCTTTTCAAGCTCGAGTTTAATAAACTTTAAACTTTATACACTTAAACACGTGAAATACTTATTACAAAATTTTTGTTTTTCTATTTTGATATTGTCTACGCATAATCTTTCTCAAATATTTGATCAGTTGAATAATAATATGATAATCAAAGTTCGCAATATTTTATGTATGTCATTTTACATTTAAAAAATTTCATTTCTAAATTTTATTGTTTAAATAATTCTCATCATAATAAATTATTAAAAATTATTAAAATTATATTTTTGAATGATATTGACGCTAAGAGTTAAAAAAAAAATTTCATAATTTAAAAAAATTATGCCATTTTTCCACTAACTTTTTTTAATATAATATTAGGAAAATAAAATATTTTTAATGAATTTTTTAAAAACCAGATCCATACAACGCTTTAACGATACAAAATATTAACAAAATAAATAAACTTTATTTTTTTCTAAATATTTTATACTTAGTATAGATAAAAAACTGAAAAAGTGAAGTTATTATTTTTTTTATCAGATTTAAAAATAGAATTATAATTACAAAGTAGATATGTGAAATTGTTACAAAAAGCTATACTTCAAAAACCTATATATATTATTATTATTTATTTATCACAAAAAAATATAACTATTAAAAATAAAAAATATAATATTTAATGTTAAAAACTTTAAACTAACAAATTTAAAATAGATAAAATTAAAAAATAAAAGTATTGTGTAATTAAGCGAGTAATTATGTCAAGAGTATAAAAAGGCATAGAACAATTCTTCTTTACAATATATTCTTTAAATTTCCAAGTTATAATTTTTAAAAGTCAATCATGAAAGTTTTATCAACTTGTTTGGTAGCAGCAGTTTTAGTTATTTGCTGGGCTACATTTGGAGAGGCTGCGGGAGGAGCATGTAAGTCAGAAATAGAGTTTTAAAAATTTTAATTGAAAGAAAATTAAAAATTATTTTTGTTATTATTTTATTAGCTATACATAAGATGGGGGAAACAGGTGGAGCAGCAATACACAAACATTAGCGTGTAAGTATTTACATTAAAAATATTTTTAAGTTTGAAATAAAAATTTACCAAATTTGTTTTTATTAAAATTACCCTGGCGGATTAGGAATTACTTACTAATTAAAGTTTAATTTAACATAATTCATCAAATCAACTAAATATTAACTAATTTTGTATCATTTTTTCAACATAAATAAAAAATTATTTTTCTGTTTTTAAAATTAATTTTTCTCTGTTATAACACACTAATGCCATTTTTACAATAATTATTTATATTTAAAAAAAATTAAAGTTATAAAAAATTGCAACTAAACTGTTAATTTGTAATAAAAAATTTTGTTTAAAATTTATATTTAATACTTAATGCGAATAAATTTTTCATTTTAGGTAAAGATCTGTCGCCTTATTAAAAATGGAACTTAAGTTCCATAAAGAGGACACAATTTCTTCAATAGTTAATTGTGTATAAATATTTAAATGAATAAAAAAATTTAATTGAATTCATTATTTATTTTATCGTTTAAAAATATTCCCAAAACATAGATATGGATTTGGTCGAAAAACAACTTTTTAGGCACATGTTATGAGTCTAAAACAATGCACACGGAGAAAAAAGAATTGTTGTGGTTACTAAAAATTAAGTCCACACAACAATTCCAGATTGTCAATATAGAAGCAACAGTTCTATTTGTTTTTGGAACAAGAAAAAATTGTTAAAATGGGATTGTTATTAAAACTATTCGGATTGTTCTGTGAACAAACAGAATTGTTTGATGAACAAAGAAAATTGTTATGGAACAGTTGAAATAACATAACTAAATTGTTAAATCGGCAATACAAATTGTTGTATTAACAAAGCTTTGATCTGTCTAATACAATTTGTTCAGTTTCTTCGCCTTCTAAAATAATAGATATCAGATTTCCGTAGGTCACATCACCAATTTCATTTGCATTAAAATCTGTGGAACATGCAGCTTCTGAATCAAATTCTTTGACCTGAAAGCAAAAAATTATTTTTAGTTAAAATTTGTTGTTAAATAATATTTAATACCCAGTTGAAAATTCCGACTTCGTTTACGACGTCGTATTCTAAGTAGTTTGCGACGTAGTAAACGACGTAGTAAACGACGTAGTAAACGACGTAGAAAACGACATAGTAAACGACGTCGTAAATGAAAGCGGAATTTGGGATAGCAAACTACGTCGTTTACGATGTCGTTTACTACGTCGTTTACGATGTTGCAAAAATTATTTTAATATTATTTATTTAGTAATTTAGTAAGTCCAATATCCAATATTAAAAATTTTAATAATAATTTAAAAAATCAATAATTTAAAAAAAAATTTATTTTTATTATTTTTTAATAGTTATTATTATTATTTTATTTTTAAAATTTAAATTAAAATAAAAAAAATGGTCATCAAAATATTAGTGAAACCATTTCTTCCAAAAAAGAATTTGTCTCAAATCCAATAAAGGAGAGACATCGGGCAGAAAAAAATTTCGACAAAAAAAAATTTTTCGATCACTGCTTATATACCAATCTAATGGCACCTCAACTGCGAGAAACAGTTATGATGTTCGCCCTCCCTGTGGCGTTGAGCGAACTTAAGTCCAGAGCTGAGCCATCAGCGCAGCGCGGAAACATTTGAAAAATTTGATTTTATTAGATATTTTATTTTATTTTAAATATGACAAATAATTAACTTAATAAATAATTAATGTCATAAATAATTATTAATAACATAATGTCATACTTAATAATTCGTTAATTAATTATTTTTAACGAAAATTTGACAAAAAAAAAATTTGTTGGCCAAAAAAAATATTACCATTAAAAAATAATTTTTTTGTTAAATTTTCGTAGTAAAAAAAATTTTTTTAAGACAATTATTTGTGACCTAAAAAAATATCACGATGAGAATATAATTAACAAAAAAAATTACTTGTAGCACAGAAAAAATTTCACCATGAGAAAATAATTTTTTTAAAATTTTATTTGTAAAAAATTTATTGGTAGCTCAAAAAAAAATATCACGATGAGAAAATAATTTTTTGTCAAATTTTCTCTGTAAATAAATTAATTAATTAAATAACGTACCGTAAAACGGGGTTATTTCGCTCATTGCGGGTAAATTCGCTCACCCACTTTTATGCTTTATTTCAGCTTTAAAATAAAGTTTAATACCTTTATTAGCAGGTAAAAATGTTAAATTTGTTAATAGAAATACTAAATTTTAGTTTTTAATCAAATTTAAAGCAAAAAAATGGGTGAGCGACTTTACCCGCACTGAGCGAAATAACCCTGTTTTACGGTAATTATTAGTTACTTAATTTTTTACTACGAAAATGTAACAAAAAAATATTTGTAGCACAAAAATAATATCAAGATGAGAATTTTAATTATTTTTAAATTTTCTCTTTAAAAAAAACTATTAAAAAATAATAAAAATAAATTTTTTTTTAAATTATTGATTTTTTAAATTATTATTAAAATTTTTAATATTGGATATTGGACTTACTAAATTACTAAATAAATAATATTAAAATAATTTTTGCAACATCGTAAACGACGTAGTAAACGACATCGTAAACGACGTAGTTTGCTATCCCAAATTCCGCTTTCATTTACGACGTCGTTTACTATGTCGTTTTCTACGTCGTTTACTACGTCGTTTACTACGTCGTTTACTACGTCGTTTACTACGTCGTTTACTACGTCGTTTACTACGTCGTTTACTACGTCGTTTACTACGTCGTTTACTACGTCGTTTACTACGTCGTTTACTACGTCGTTTACTACGTCGCAAACTACTTAGAATACGACGTCGTAAACGAAGTCGGAATTTTCAACTGGGTATACATTTTGTATTTTTTAAGATGAGATTATGTTCAATAGTAACCGAGTATAACTTACCGATAAACAACGAAATAGTCTCTTCATCTATTCACTATAGTTACAATAGATTTCTCACTTTAACCGGATTTATTATTTATTTTATTTCATTATTTAACAGCACTTTGTCATTTAAAAAAAACTAATAATAAAAGCAAAAGTGGCACATGTGCCAGAAGCAAACGACGCGATGATCTGCACGCCAGTTTGAGAGAATTCAAGAGAATTTTATTGTTCCACGTGACATGGAACAATAAACCTGTCAGCTAAACAAATCCGGATTGTTCCATCAGCAATCGACAAAGAGTTTGCTTCTGCAACTGTACGGAATTGCAAACTGAACAAAACTTGTAGTGTTTATTTTCTATTACAATATTCTAGGATTCTTTTATAAAAGCTTATAGGTCAAAAATTTAATATTCGAAACAAAAAAATCAATTTTATTTAAAATTAATTATAATAAATCTTATATATTTTTTTTTATCACTCCACAAAAATAATATCATTTATAATCAATTTTATCTCACAATTAATAATTTGAATATTTATACATTACTTAAATTTCTCACTTCACTTGGCCGCAAGAGTCAATAATATTCTAATGAAAAAAGAAATCTTTTGACAACAGAAAAGAGTCACAACTTAAATAATCTTTCAGTAGTTAATCTAAAATAATTAACAGTCAAAAAATCAGTATAATACACAGAATATATCAAACATAAAATAAAACATCACACACAAATACATATATAAAAAAATGTGAGGTCGTTGACTTATCTTTGAGAGATATTTATATATATATATCCCTTTTTCGGTGATTAACAATAATTAGTAATTTCTGGAGATATGAAACTCGTATGCTACATCAATCCTTAAATACAGCGTCAAATACTTGACTGGAAGCACAAATTGCTGCAATGCAATCGTTTGTCACGATAGATAATTCTCCTTCAAATATTTCATTTATTTTCTTTTTTCTCCTTTTCAATTTTTTATCACCCAATATTCAAAACTAAAATTAACATTTTCCTTATCATTATAAATGAAACAAAATAGCATCAAACCATACAACTATTCATTCAATTTAATAATATCAACTTACCCCGCGAACGGGTGTTATATGTTCTCTTCAACGACCCACGTCGAATTAATCTCACAAATTCTCATCATACTCAATCCAATCGTCGACAATCCCCGACATTTTGGAAAAACTTCCCCTCCCAAAACTCATACTTTACACCATATATACTTATGCCCCTTACAAACTGACAACAAAATACGTGTCCGATTTTCGATATGATAAAAATTTTTTTCTTTAGGGACGAAAAAGTACCAATTTTTTGGTCGAAAAATCGATTTTTAGTTTTAAAAGCTCACCAATTGAACAAAAATGAATATTTTCAAAATCGGCCACGTATTGCTGTAGCTATTCTAATGTAAATTAAGAAAACAAAATTTATGTTGTTCTAGACTAACTTTTGCAACTTGTGTGCTGCGTGCAGTGGAGCTTCTCCAATAAAAACCATCTTCGAAAAACAGCCGTAACTCCGCTATTTTGTAACTTTTTTAAATAAAAAAAATATTTTTACAAACATAAAAATATGCCTAACAATATCTTTTAATTTAATTATCTTCCTATTTCTCCTTCTACGAAAAAAATAGCAAAAAAAACGTTAAATTTCAGCCTCCCACAGTGTTTTAATCCCTTAAGAATTAATAAACTATATCGAAACAAGTTTGAATAGAATAATGATGAAAAATAATATACATTCCATATAAAACCTCAATTCATATTTTCCTGAAATTAAAATTTATACAATTATTTGCATATATGTATATGACATACTTGATATGTGAATTAATATTAGGCATATATGCTCTTGAGGTATTACGAAAGTTTACCATTCACCGGAATAGGTCCTGACCCACGTTCTAATTATACAATTTACTATATTTGAAATTGGAGTAAATTATTTTTTTTAGGATTTTAATCAATTTAATAAAAAAGTAACAATCAGAAATAAAAAAAAAAATTTAATCTGAAAACAATGATTTTGATGTTTAAAATCGGAATAAATTTCAACTTATATTAAAATAATAATTCATGTTTGGAAATATTTTTAAACGTTAAAATAAATAATGAATTTAATTAAATTTTTTTATTCATTTAAATATTTATACACAATTAACTGTTGAAGAAATTGTGTCCTCATCTTTATGGAATTTAGGTTCCAATTTTAATAAGACGACTCATCTTTACCTAGAATGAAAAATTTTAATTAAGTATTAAATATAAATTTTAAACAAAATTTTTATTACAAATTAACAGTTCAGTTGCTATTTTTTATAACTTTAATTTTTTTTTAAATATAAATAATTATTGTAAAAATGGCATTAGTGTGTTATAACAGAGAAAAATTAATTTTAAAAACAGAAAAATAATTTTTTATTTATGTTGAAAAAATGATACAAAATTAGTTAATATTTAGTTGATTTGATGAATTATGTTAAATTAAACTTTAATTAATAAGTAATTTCTAATCCGCCAGGGTAATTTTAATAAAAACAAATTTGGTAAATTTTTATTTCAAACTAAAAAATATTTTTAATGTAAATACTTACACGCTAATGTTTGTGTTTTGCTACTCCAGGTCCTGCTTCCGCCATTTGACGTCTAACTAATAAAATAATAACAAAAATAAATTTTCATTTTCTTTCAATTAAAATTTTTAAAACCATTTCTCACTTACTTTGTGTTACTTTAGCCTCTCCTAATGTAGCCCAGCAAATAACTAAAACTGCTGCTACCAAACAAGTTGATAAAACTTTCATGATTGACTTTTAAAAATTATGACTTGGAAATTTAAAGAATATATTGTAAAGAAGAATTGTTCTATGCCTTTTTATACTCTTGACTTAATTACTCGCCTAATTACGCAATACTTTTATTTTTTAATTTTATCTATTTGAAACTCGTCATATTCAAGTTGTTAACATTGAATATTATATTTTTTTTATTTTTAATAGTTATATTTTTTTGTGATAAACAAATAATAATATACAAGTTTTTAAAGTATAGGTTTTTGTAATAATTTCATTATATCTACTTTATAATTGTAATTCTATTTTTAATTGTGACAAAAAAAATAATAACTACACTTTTGCAGTTTTTTATCTAATACTTACTACACAAAATTTAGAAAAAAATTTATTTTATTTATTTATTGGCATTTTTATAGACTAATCTGGAATTAGTCCGAAACAGTTCGACTTATTGTCACTTTACTGTCATCCGGAATTAAATTGGCTAAATCCACAATTTTTCCGATTTGTGTAACTACCCAGTAAGAAGTGATGAATTCAAAAGAATTGAAAAATTTTAACTTTTCATTGAAAGGGAGAAATTATTAATTTTTTTTAATTCTGTTTGTGTCCAATTCCTATGTATTCCCTGTTGAAACTAAAATTGCTTGAAACTCATTTCCTATCAATTCCTTTTTAATATTTCTCTAATTTTTTAATTCTTTTGAATTCCAAAATACTGAATAAGTAATTCTGACTAAATATTTCAGTTATACCTAAAACTCAATTCCTATCGATTCCATTTTGAGGTTTCGGTAATTGTTTAATTCTTTTTGAATTCCGTAATATTCTGAAGTGAGTACGTTTAAAATCAAATATCTACAGTGCAGTTGATACGGCTGCGCGAAACAGTTGTTTGTCTCCGACATTGAAAATCAAAAGTTCAAATCTTCGGACCGTCAAATTTTTTTCTGTACAAAATTTTAAAACGGAATTGAAAAGAATTTAACAAGCACTATTTTCGAGTACCCAAGATGAATACAAAAGAATTGAACAGAAGCGGAATTGAGAAGAATTAAAAATTTTTACTTCTTTTCAATTCCTCGCTTTTTACATGGGCAGTGAATCCGGAATTAATCAAGTCTAATCCGAAGCTAGTTCGATCAATCCAAAATAAAACGAAATCATATAGCTCAGAATTTCACCAAAGAATATTTTAATTACAAATAAATACCAGATTTTCCACCTAAAGATTTTAGATTATTACGAACTCATGTCAGATTCAGTATTTTGATTGTACTTTATCCGGATTGTTGTATAATATTATTATCAAATATTTTTTGTTTATAATCATTGACGTCATTTTAAGAATGCGCTTATGCAATAACAGAAAATAGGCTAGAAGAAAATAAAATTGCGAAATAAAAAAAGATTTTTATTCGAAATAATGACACGAATGAATTAAGTATAATTAAAAAATAGGCACATGAAATGTGTTTGTGTTAATATTAATTTTCTAACTTTACAAGTCTATGCGATGCTAAACATTAAGTTCTAAAGCTATTCTATAATTATGTTGATTAACTGCTTTAGTAGACTTAATACTGGCGGTAGGACGATCGCTTCCGATTTGTCGGTTGCAGCCTTTTTCCGGGAAGTCCTCGGGCGTACGGTTTGTGTGCGTTTGTTGACAGATAAAAGATTCCTCTTGCTCTATAATTTAGTGAAAGGATTTTATTTTTTTTAATTGTTCTTCAATGAAATTTAGAACAATTGAAAGTAAATTTAATGAGAACGACACAATTCGCAAATAGATTTTTTAATTTTTTTAAATTATAATTTTCTTCTTTAATTTTAAAAATTTTGAAATTAATGTTTTAAAAAAAATTTTTTTTAACTTACGAATGTGGGGTATCTTCTCCCATCAGAACGAGCTCCTCGTCTTTCGGGCTGCACCATCCTATCAGGTAGGAGAATAGGTTTCCGCAAGGCGCTGCCCAGAATCCTACCTTCGTCGTTATGGATTCGATGTAGTAAGGAGTGACTTTGGTGTGGTCGCAGGACAGAGTTTCTTACGCAAAATACAATATTTAAAAAACCCTTTTTTCATCAGTTTTCCAAATTCTTAAATTTTTTTTTCTTATAATTTCAAATATTAATTCCATTATTTTTCAAATCGACTCGATTTTTATTTTAAATTTGTTTTTTTTAACCCTAGACAGTAAAACTGGGGCAAAAAAGTACCCCGGGGAGAATTCAAACTACGGCCCTGGCTCTATAAGCATAACTGACATGGCGGCGTCCTAACCTTAATTGGTTAAATTTAAGTTCGTTAAAAAAAATTTTTTTTAGCATTGAAAAAATTTTGTTTTTAATACTTATAATTTTAGAGCATTTTTAGATTTTAAATATTATATTTTTTTTAAAGTATAGATACTTAATGGAAACATAATATAATTTGCAATTTATTTTTTGTTTGCAAAAGAAAAATAAAAAGTTAAAAACAAAAAAAAGATATTCGTCTTACGAAGTAGAGAGGTCGTAGCGCATCCGGGCTGACTTGATCCACCGTTCACATAAAAATCCGCGTGGCCATTTGGACCCCACTGTCCTAGGATTCCTGCTCCCGTGTGGATCACATCTACAAAATGAGCATCGGTCTCGTCTAAATCCATCGACCTGTTCCCATTCATATAGAAAAATATCGTAGGATCCAAACCTTGAAAAAAATATTCTAATTTACTTAAAATTTTTTTGAGAACGTTTAAAAAAAATTTTTTTTATTTCCTTAATATAGAGCTCATCGAGATGAGTAAAACGAGCCGTCACACTCCATATATATAAAACAGAGATTTTTTTAAAAAGAACCAAATTTTCAAAAAAAAATTCAAAAAATGGCTTCTTTTCATTTTTGAATTTTTTTAATCATTGAAAATATAGGTTGTGGGTACTCGTTAAACTCGTCTCGTTAAAATCTAGCTAATTATGATAAAAATTAGTAAAAAGAAAATTTTTTTTTAATCAAATATTGAAAATTAAACGTAAAATTATTACCCGTGATCCTTCCCAATTTGTCATCTGGTAAATAATTTGCCACAAGGCCAGCGATGTGAGCTCCCACACTGTATCCAAGTATGTGAATATCCTCGACACGAATACCCCGTGGATGATCCCTCAGGTATTTTACCAACTGAGCAACACATCGTGAACAAAAATCCGGTCCCCATCGTATTTGCGAAAGGCATGGCTCACGTACCAAAGAACCGTAATCGACAATAATTACGTTATAACTGCCACGTGTAAAAAAAGCTAAAATAAATATATTCCATCGATAAGAAATTAATAAAAAAATTTAATTTCAATTTAAGGAAATTTGAAAATTATTTAGTAATTAATAATTATTAATTTTTAATTATTTTTAATAAAAATTAATACAATTTTATTTCAGTTAAGGATAGAGGCACTAACATAACCTCAAAACTGAAAAATGGTTTCTAATGCAAACAAAACTTTTATAACAATTAATTTTAAACTAAAAATAATTTTTTTCCCAAAAGTGTAAAGATCTTGTAAAATTGTTTTTGAAATTAATTTTTTAAAGTTTTGTTATGCATAAAAAACAATTTTTCAGTTTTTAGGTTATGTTAGAGCGCCTTCATCTTGCTTAACCCTCTGCCTCTGTGATAATTTATTCCCACTCTAGCGTCATAGAACGTAGTTTCAATACTCCCCACCAGGCAGAGGGTTAATTAGATATAAAAAAATAGTTTTTTGTGAAATAAAAATTTACAAATTAGAATAAAATAAATTAGCAATGTTAATAAAGGCTAAAAATTATAATTAGAAAATATTTTATTTAAAAATATTTTTATATAAAAATTTTTTATTACCGTTTCGTAAATCTGTACTTGGTGCTAAATTTCTTCCGCCACCAAATCCGTGAATAATTATTTTTGTTGGATGTTTTGGATTAAAATGAGAGCGTTGTAGCGATCTATATTTTCGAACGTCCAAAAGTTCTGGATCTTTTTGAGTTTTTCTGTTAAAAAAACACAGTTTATTAATAATACTAATATTATTATTATCATTACTAGTAAAAAATATAAATTATAAATAATGAAAGAAAAAGTAAAAAAACATTAAATGTTATTACAATTATATATTAATTATTATTATTATTAATTTTAATTAATTAATATTTTTAAAAACGGTTTTAAAAAAGCAAATATTAATTATTACAGATTATTATAAATAATAAAATAATAATTAATAAAATAAAAAAAAAATTTAGGCAAACATTTATATAATTTTTTTAAAAATTATTTTTATATGTTTGAAAATATTAAACACACATACATAAACACCTTGAAAGGAGTGGAAAAGTCTAAATAGTAATTACTGTCCTTATAAATTGACGTTTTAGTAATAATTTACATACAAGTTTTTTTTTTTTTTTTTTAGTTTTTCAGTTACAGCGTGATGCAATGGTGTCAATGATACGAGACCTATGTAAACAGAACCGGCTTGACTAATTACGTGCAATCATTTTCCAAAAATTCTAAATAGTCAAATTAAATTATCAAAATAATATATAAATATATTTATAAAAAGGAAAAATAAAAATCTGTTTTGTTCTCGATCTGTTCAGAAGTGCAAATAAAAATTTATTGATAAATCAAAGTCGAATTAATAATAATAATTAATTATTAATTATTACCGGCAATAACTTAATATAACATAAAAAATATATATTCAGCAAAAATTCTAAAGGAATATTTTCAATGGTATTTTTTTTTAAATATTAAAATGTTAGAAAGAAATTTTTTCATGAATTGCAAAAAAAAAAAATATTAATATATCTAAATTTCCCTTGGAATTCTGTTGGATATTCCTAAAGAAATTTGACGGAAATCTTTCCACGTAAGACGATTTATAAATAAATAAAAATAAATTAATAAACAAACGAATATTAATATATAAGCAAATTTTTATAATTTTTAAGCTATAGTTCTTCGACATTTTGCTTTTTTCAAAAACCAAAAATTTTAGAAAGCAACTATTTCTAAATACTTTAAAAAAAACAAATAAATAGATTGTAGTTCACCCTGTGATTTTAATTAATTCATCGATTTTTTAAAATTTTATTTGCTTTAATGAATTCCATTACATTAATCTTTTAAACGTGTCCCGTTTTCCTGTTGTTTTTTTCTTAATTTAATATTGCCCTCATAACAAAAGGATATCCCTAGGATATCCATATCAATGGTCGATATCCTAGAATGGTCCCCAGGATATTTTGGGATAGGATAGGATATCCCTAGGATATCCAAACCGCCGGTCTGTGGGACATCAACAGGACATCCATAGGATATCCACAGGATATCCCTAAGACATCCACAAAATATCTATTGGATATTATATCGCAGGATATCCATGGGATATCCTCAGGATGTCCGTGGGATATTCTTAGGATATTCACGGGATATTTAATATCTCAACATATATTTTTAAAGGTTAAAATTGTTAAGCTAATATAATGAATAATAATATAATAAAAACAAAAATCTTATGTGCTTCTAATTTATTTTAAATGAAGATTTGAAACGCATTTTTCAAAGTTTTTAAATAAACTCATGCACTTAATGTATAATTAATATTAATAGTTATTCGTTATTTGCGGGGAAGAATTTATATTGTTTAAAGCCAATTTATTTTCTGACAATATTAAGCATATGAATAAAGGAATGAATCACGAATGAGAAAAAAATTAGTTAATAATTTTTCAAATTAAACAACTTTCTCGAAAAACAAGTTGCATTTTATTTTATTTATATAAAATTTAATTCACAGAATATTCTCACTCGTAGTCTCATAATGACTTTAAAAACAGTATCCTGAGAATATCTTCTTGACAGCCAGAAGATATACTGAGAATATCCTGAAAATATCTGTGGGATATCCTGACGATAGCTATGGGATATCCTGATGATATCTGTGGGATATCTGGAGGACATTTATGAAAGTCTATAGAGATATCCAGAAGATATCCAGTGGATATCCTCAGATATCTAATGAATATCCTCAGATATCCATGGGATATCCAATGAATATCCTCATATATCCATGGGATATCCAATGAATATCCTCATATATCCATGGGATATCCAAACCGCCGATTTTTTGGATATCCTTAAGATATCCTTTTGATATCCATAGGACATCCTTAGGATATCTGCGGGATATTATCAATATATTCCAAGATATCTTGTGTTATTAGGGTGATAACATTTTTTTAAAATTCAATTTAAATTAAATATGTTATATAAAATAATTTCTATTAATTAATTTTAATTTTAATTAATAGGTATCTTATTTAAAATAATTAATTAATTATTTAATTAATTTCTATTTTAATTAAATAGGCATCTTATTTAAAATAATTGCTTTTAATTAATTTCTCATTTTAAATATGTCAATTTTCATTAATTTCTTATCTGAAATAATTTCTTTTAAATCTGAGAACTATTTAAAAGTACAATTGCAACATCTCACAAAATTATACTTTTTATAAGAAAAAATAATAAATTTTTATAAATGTCAAGAAATTTTTTGATTTCGTAGTGGATAAGTAGGTGGGATTTTTATGCAAGTAGTTGCATATATCTACTTGTTAGATATCAGTGAAAGGTGATCGTCGAATTGAGGACACTTTCGGTCCAAGATGAACTGATCGTGATCTTGAAATCAAGCCGCGTTTACTCTCAATATATATATATATATATATATATATATGTATTTAGTCATAATATAAATAATATAGCCACTTGATTTCAGTTTCGTTAATGAAAATAGTGAAACTCTCATTTTCAGTTAGAAAATGCATCTCAAATAATAATTACTATTTATAAATTCAACTCTTCAAGGAAGACTTTCACTCTCTTTTATTCTTATAACAATTGTTTTTCCATTTCTCTTCCCTGTTTGTATAAAAATAAAATGCTATATATAAAAAAATAATAACTTTAAATAAATATAATAATTTTAATATAAAATCAAAAGCAGTTAATATATATATGTATATACAGAAGTTATTTCTATAAAATTAAAGAAGAATAGGACAGTCAAAAAAAAATTTACAGTCCAATTCCATTTTTTTTTTGTGATTTTTAATAATAATGATATTATTTTTAATTAAAAAGTTTTTTTTAAAAAGAAAGTGTGTTATTTATTTTTTTTTATGACAAAATAATTTTATTTTTATTACTTTGAATAATTAAAAAAATGCATTTGAATAATAATCAACTACAAGACTTAATTGCTATATGTCAAGTCTTTTATTAATTAAATAATAATTAATGAAGTTATTAAATTACAACACTAATTGGTTTTCTTTAAAATTATTATTAGAAATTATTATCAATAATTATTTAAATTATAATTATTATTAATTTTTATTAAAATTATTATTATTTTCATTGTTATTAATTATTACTACATTTATTATTATTAATTATTACTAAATTTATTATTATTAATTAATTTAATTATTTTATTATTATTATCCACCAATGTTATTTTAAGGACAAAATTTATTTTTATTTTTATAACATATTTATTTTATTTATTATATTTATTTTTTATTTATTTATATAAATTTTAGTTACTATACAAGTTGTCAATTAGTAAATAAATTACTTACCTTGTATATAAATAAAATTCAATTTGTGGATGAGGACACTTATAAGGAGGTTGTGCACAAGATGTACTGTTGAAAAGATCCTTTAGAGTTTTATTCTGTTGATTTTGAGCTGTTACACCGTCTATTAAAAAAAAATTTCATTTAAATTTTATTTTTTGTTTTCTATTTTCCAATTTTTTTTTTTTTTTCTTTAAATTTTTCCTTCTTACGACTTTTATTTATTAATATTTTTTCAATTTTTTAACTGTTTTTTATTTATTTATATATTTTTTATTTAATTAAAAAATTTTTTTTTCTTTTATTTTGTATTTTTAATTTTTTTAATTTTATATACTTTTATTTTTTTTTATTAAACTAAATAAATAAATAAATATTATATTTCTCACATAGGTAAAAAATTGTGATTGAAATAACAAAAAAAAATTAATTTTTGAATATTCAATATATAATTTTTTTTTTAATTATTAAAAACAAACTACTAATCGTTTGCGCTTGACCGACTTTTGATGTTTTTATTACTTAACAATTGGAAAATTTAATTGGAGCGCAACGAGAAATGAGAAAATAGAGGTAAAGGTCGACAAGTAATTTTTTTCCAACTTTTTTTTTTTAAAATAACAAAAACTCTTCATTCATATTTAGATTTTTTTTTATTTCTAAACAATCGCGGAAGTTAAGCAACATTAGTTTAACTACCTTGTGGGTGAGTGCTTCTAATTTTTTTTTTAATTTTGTATTATATTATTTTCGATAAATAATAAATTATTAAAAATTATTATTATTAGGTATTTATATTTCTATTCTATTATTTTTATTCTATTATTATTATTATTATTATTATTATTATTATTATTATTATTATTATTATTATTATTATTATTATTATTATTATTATTACTTTCATCAACAAATTTAATAAATATAAAATTTTTTCAATTTATTTCATTATAGTTAATTAGTTGACGAGGAAATTAATTCTGGGTGTTGTTTTTTTTTTTAATTAATTGGGATATTGTAAAGTTTTTAAATCTCTATTTTTATCTCCTGCAATAATTTCGAAATCGAGGACGAGCGCTTACAAGAAAAGGACTAAAGGTTAATAGCATCGATCTCTATATATATAGTTATGCAATTTTGAATATTTATATTTTTTTTTCACGGAAAGTTTTTGAATTTAATAATCACAGCTATTTTTATATTCCATTTTATTTTATCTATTTCAATTTGGACTTTCTAATAAAAAAAAATCTTTAATGCAATATTTATTATTAATTACTTTTTTTAAATATTTATTATTAATTTTTTATTGTCATTAATATTTATTATTAATTATTTATTTTCTATTGACATTAATTATTTAAATAAAATAACAATTAAAAAAAAAACATTTTGGTTTTATGTTCAAAAATTTGGTTAAGAAAAAAAATTCGATTCCTTTCGCTTTTATATAGGGGAAAAATACTTTTCCCCGTTGGATAATTACAAAATATATAAATATATCTACTTTCGTAATTGAGACTTGTCCGGTGAGGTGTCCAAGAAAGGAACTCTCTATATCAAAAAAAGGACTTATCCACGACTGATAGAGGCCATATGTATATACACACACTCTTCAAGTTACACATTTGTACGTTCATAGCATCGAAAGTTATCGCGTGAATAGGCAACAAATCACCGATTTCATCAGTACGTTGAAAAGTTAACTGCAATGTATTTCAAAAATTTGAACGAAAATAATGGAGGGGAACTATTAACTTTACATTCATAGAATTTTAAATTTTTTTCAATTTTTATGTACAAAAAAAATTTTTTTTTTATTTTTTCAATATAATAGAGAGAAAGATTTAAAAACAAAATTCAATTTTATTATTGTTTTCTTGGACAAAACGATTTTTTTTAAAAAGTGGTTTCAATGAATTGAGAAATAACAAGGGGAATCCCACATTGAAAATTTCTGCTATTTGGCGGGAAATTTGAATATTATTAATTCAAAAACAGCTAATTTACACGATGAACTTGAAAGATCGAATAATATTTATTATTAATTAATAATAATAACAATAATAACTATTATTATAATTATTATTATTAAAAAAAATTAAAGTAAAAAATTTTTTTTAGGATACTGATATTCTTTTTTTAATTATTGAAATTTCCGTCTGAAATTTGCAAACTATGGAATTTTTTTCAAAAATTACAATTCGTAAGAGACGTTACACTTAAGAAAAATTAAATATAGAAAAATTGTCCAAAAACGATTTTTAAATTTCCCGCCAGCGGTAAATTTGAATCTCCAGAAACGTTAACTTCTAATTTTCTTTATTTCGAAAAACGAAAACTAATAATCACAATTGTGACAATAATAATAATTATTGTAACATTTCTAATTGTTAAATTATTATTATTATTGTTATTATTATTAATTATTGAATTATTTAATTACTGTTAAATAAATTATATAAATAACAATGAAAATTGTTACAAAAATTAATAATTCTTTAAATCTTCTGAATTGTGAAAAAAAAATTGATTAAATTCAAATCTCCCGCGCGCGGTAAATTTAAAATAATTTTTTAAAAAAATGAAAATCGTGAAGAAAGAAAAAGAATTTTATACTTACTTTGCTGGAGGAATAAACCGACGATAAGAATGAAAAGAAAATATCCGACGACACTGACCGCCATCTCCCGCGCTCGCGTGGTTTATGATATAACATCGGACGCGTTGCCGGATGAAAAATCAGCAAAAGTGATTCCCGATGTGTGCTTGATTACAAAAAAAGACGGTTGTATAGGAGTCATAGGGAATTTAGAAAGTCCCTCGACTCGTCCGAATAGTGCGTTTTATTATTCACTGATTAATGTCTGATCAACGATTACAGAGGGATGGAACTACTGTATGTGTGTGTCCATGACCATTGACTTAATAAAAGTTTTTTTTTTTTTTTTTAATTTTTTTTTATTGGCGCACGCGACTACACCATCTCAGGCGTTTAATAATCTTCACCGTACATGTAAATAACAGAAGGTGTATTGTACGACAGACTGGACGAGCGTGCAAGCAATGCGTTATGAGAGAGTGAGAAAGAGGTGAAAAAAAGGGTAGGGGAGAGAGAGGAGATTCAGTAACATATATATTTGAGAGGGGAGACGTAAAAGTTTGTTTCCGAACTCACTTCTTTCTTTTCCGGAAGTTATTTTTTTTCTCCGCTCAGGATGCTGAGTTTTCAGTTTTGTAATGCCACATAGAAAAATATGTATAATCGATCTGTAATTTTTTTTTAATATTTTAATCCAAATACAAAAGTATGAAATAAATATATATTTTTAATTTAAAGAAATTTGGGCATTAAATTAAAAATTTATTTCTTTGTTTCAAATAAAAATTTTTATAAAATTAAAGAAATATTTTTAATAGTAGAACTATTAAGGAACTTTCGTTTAATATATTTTTTTTAAAATTATAATTCCAATTGATTAATCAATAAAATTTTATTTCCATTTCTGAACAGATCGAGAACATAACATAAATTAGTATTTGATTTTTGCAATTAATGAAAAAATTACTTTGTAACATTCCAATATTGTCAAAAAATTTTTTTCTCGTAGAAATATATTTTATTTGCACTTCTGAACAGATCGAGAACAAAACATTTTTCTTTAAGAAATAACAAATTAGTATTTGTTTTTTTTTGTAATTCATGAAAAAATTACTTTTTGACATTCTAATATTGTCAAAAAAAAATTTTCCCCGTAGAAATATATTTTATTTGCACTTCTGAACAGATCGAGAACAAACCACTTTTGTTTAACAAATATCAAATTAGTATTTGTTTTTTGCAATTCATGAAAAAATTTATTTTTAACTTTAACATTAATTAATTAATTTAACAACTAATTGTGAGAATTTTTAATTTCTTTGAATTTAAAAAGAAATTTCTATTTTTTTCGAACATAGAAAATTTTTTTTTAACTTAGAAAAATGTTTGTCTCAAAAGTAATAATTTAGACAATATAAGAACTTACGATTGATTCAATACAAAATTAAATTATTATCTACGTTTGAATTATGTAAAAGTTGGAAATTATAAAATTGAATAAAAGTAACAAGCGGAAAATTGTAAGCCTATTTTGAAATTAAAGGAAAGAAGTTAGCGAAATTATAAAATTAATTGAAATACTGTAAATTGTATGTTCTATGTAATGTTCAACTAAATGAACTAATGTACAAATTGTTAAAAAAAATTATTAACTTATATTTTTTATTTAAAAAAAATTAAAGAATTTAAATAAATTTAAAAGAAATTCAATTTTAAATATTTTAATTCAGATACATAATCTAATTCCATAATTCAGAAAAATTAAAAAAATTATTTAAATTTCATTATGGAATATTTTTATTAAGAACAGTAAAAAAAGCAAAAAAACAGTTACAGAAGGATATTTTCAATTTTTTTCATATTTCAAATATCCAAAACCAGATTGTAGTTTGCACTGTCACCTACTTTCAAGTAAAAGTATTTATTAACAACAGGAAGTGATTTTATATGTAAATGTTGGTCCTTCAATGCCAGGCACGAATAATTTGTCAAAAAAATTATATTGTACGTTATTTTTGACCATTATTTTCATTTATATTATTGTCACGATTTTTTATATAACACTAATACAAGGTTAATGAAATCAAAGACATGAAATTTAATAAATGCGAAACATTAATATATAAATTTAATATTCCATGTGTTACTTTTTCACAGTGTAGATTAGATTCTAAAGCTCAAGGATGTCAAGAATATAGTTGATTGAATCATCCTCGATATCTGTATTTATTGCAATAATTCTTACTTAAAGGCAATAAAAAGATTATAATTATTAATAATTTTTATCACTCACATTTGGGTCAGACACAAAAATTTTGAATATACGAAAATTTGTGTCTAAATGACCCAATGTGAGAAACGTTATTATAAACTCAGCAATCAATATTTAAAAAAATAGAATAAAAAATTTAATATATTTTAAATTACAGATTTATTATTTGCAATTTTGATTCTCCTCTATTATTATTGTTTTCGAAAATCTCTTTTTTTTAACTTCCCATTCCGCTGAGACACCAGATAAAAAGTATAATTGTCTTCTATATAGTAAACGAAGTATTAAATAATTTTGGACCCATTATATTGTCATCATATATACACTAAAATGAATATTTAACAAATATATAAGCAGGAAATGTGGAGAAAGTGAAATAAATGATTACGTTTCTGAGAGAATTAAATCCGTACATTCCCAAAGCATTGTATAATAATTGTTAATGACAGTGATATAAAATAATTATAAATCTGGTGTGTTCTCATGACAAGAATAATTTTTCTCATCGCGGGAAATTTAATAATATAATGAATTCGCGACAAAACTGAAAAGCAAATTGATTATTGTCCTTCTGATGGCGTAATTTTTTTTATATACAACGCATAATACACAAAAGGTTAATGTATTTTATATAACCTCTTAATTTGTGTAAAAAAAAAATAATTTTGCAACAAATTTGATATGAATTTTTTTTTAATTTTTAAAAACTAACTTGATTTGTTAGATATCAAAATTTAGGTTATTTTCTGTAATGTTGGACATAAGCTTTAAAAAAAAGAGTACAATATTGGTTAAAAAAAAGAATAAAAAAGTAGGACATATTTTTAAGTGCAATTTAAATAAGAAATTTAATTATTTTTTAAATTAAATCATATTTAGGGTATAACGGGTACAGTGACCGACACCCTATAAGCATACTTTCAACTTTAAATGACATTTTATCGGAATTTATTAAAGATTTAGTTTATAAAATAAATTTCAAATAAAAGATATTGGGTTAAAATTTATAGTACATACGTTTAAAATTAAAAAAACACTTTGATAAGAGTTTATAATATTAATTTAAAAATGTATGGTATGAAAACACTAAACGACACTCTATAATAAAATAAAAAATATTTAAACTACTATTTAAGTAATATGATATTTATTAATAATATCACAAATTTTATTATTCAGATTCAATGTACAAAAAAAGTTGCTTTTAAAATATAATTATTTTACAATTTTTTTCATATTTATAAAATTTATAATCAATATAGCAAATTTTTTGAGGTTAGTTTTCTTCGAAAGTGGAATATTGAGGAAAATATAAACATATAAAATTTTGTGTTAACTGTATCAGTTTCTAAATATTGTATATTAATTAATTTACTAGTGATATTTAATTTAATATTTTCTATAGTTATTATCGTTATTTACATTTAACAATCATAATATTCTCATTTAATTGTTAACACAAATTCTAATTCACAAGAAACATCGTAACATTCAGAACTAAACCAAATAAACGTTAAAGTATCGTCAGGGTTGGACAGTTAGCCAAGCAGAAAGTCCTAAATACATAAAGGTACAATCACAAATTATGAGCATGCATGAGTTATAAAGCAGCATTTGATTGATTGGTTTTACGCAGCAATTTCAAATTACAAAAACTGATTATAAGATGTCTGTAAAATGCATTTTTCATAAAAATGCCAAAAAACCACTATCATTATTACTAAAAATTGACACACCTTGCTCTAGTTAAAATTTAGTAACTTTATAGTAACTTTTAATTTTAATAATAAATTCACTAAATTTTCAATAGAGCAGGGTGCGGTAGTTGACGAGAATTATGACAAATGGCAAGTGGGGACGATGTCAATCATTTGTTAAGGCTTTTCTACAATACTTTCTTTACATCAGTAATTCTAAAAATTCCCTAGAAAATAAAATAACATAAAGTAACGAAACAACGATTGGTTGGTTACTATTGTCACCACTCGCCATTTGGCACCCTGTTCTATTTAAAATTTAGTAACTTTAAATTTTAATAATAAAGTTCCAAAATTTTTACTAAAGCAAGGTGTGGTAGTTGAAAACCAACCTAAAGTGACAAAAATTTCATTAAATCAGGGTGCGGCAGTTGACAAAAAACTATAATAAATGGCGCGTAGGGACAACAGCATATTTCCTTTATTTTTCTGAAAAACAATGCAAATTTTAATGGTGGGGGGTAATATACGTTAAATAGATACTCCGAGCCACAAAAGCCTATGATAAAAGTCTGACATATGAAGTAAATTTATATGCTTGTCATAAAATTTATTTCAATAACAATAGGTTAATCAAAATTGTAGCGTATAATTAGTGTCTTTAATAAATTATGAGAACTGTAATTTTTTTTTATCTTTATCATATAAAAGTAAATAATACCTTTAAATTTTTTACAGTTTTTTTTCAATCAACTAACTTGTAAGTTTGCAAAAAAAAGTTCTTTATACAAAGGTAGTTATGTATTCCTTAACAATAAAATTACTTTTTATTCTATTCCTTTGTTTTGCATTAACATCAGCCGCTGCCGCCCCACCCAAAAAACGTAAGATTTTTTTTAATTACGTTATTATAAATCTAAATAATAGCCAATAAATACAATAAAATTACTTCTAATTCTATGTCTTTGTTTTGCATTATCAGCAGCCGTCGACAAAAAAACAGCTAAAAGTAAGATTTTTTTTAATTACGTTATTATAAATCTAAATAATAGTCAATAAGTACAATAAAATAACTTCTAATTCTATTTTTTTATTTTGCATTATCATCAGCCGTCGAAGATTACACAAAAAAGCGTAAGATATTTTTTAATTATATTATTATAAATATAAACAGCCAGCAATAAGCAAATAGAAAAAAATATATTTATCATTAGATTTTTTTCAACTTTATTTTTTCGTTACAATCTTTCAATATATATATATTTATAAATTTAAATTACATATTATTTTTAACACTATTATTTTATTTTTTATAGTTTTAGGCCTCATGAAGAAAAATAATGTAAAACAGTAGGATACATTTCTAATGAGAATAGTAGAAAAGGAAGCTTATTGGATGAACGGCTTAACTTTTAATAGAGCAATGATAAAATTGAAAATGGTTACTACGTGAATATAAATAAAATTATAATTTTTCAAATATAAGTTTACGTCTGTTAAATTTGTTACCTCAAAATTTATGAAAAATTATTTTTGAAATATATTATAAATTTAAAATATATAATTCTTAAATAAAAATTTCATTACTACATATGTATGTGTAAATAATTTTAATAAATGATACTGCGTTTGTCATAATTCTCGTCAACTACCGCACCCTGCTCTAGTGAAAATTTAATGATTTTATTGTTAAAATTAAAAGTTACCATAAAGTTACTAAATTTTCACTAGAGCAGAGAGCGGTAGTTGACGAGAATTATGAAAAATGGCGAGTGGGGACAATGGAAACCAACCCAAAAGGAATACTCTTTTACGTACCGATCCCTGCATTGCAGGTTAGCTCTGTTTATTCGTGAAATGTTTTTTGACATTTGGAAAGTTTTCACATATTGTTAAGACTAATTAGTTTGAAATACTTTTTACTAAAATCTAACAGAAGAGAAATTATAAAAGCCATAACCACTAGTTTCAATATGTACAGAGATATAAAATTTTTTGAGAAAGAGAAAAAATCTTTTAAATTTGCTTTCCTTATTAAAAAATTTGATAGAAAAAAATTTAATAATTTTCAATACGTTTTTTTAATCCGCAATTTTGTATATATTCCATAAGACACTATCAATAATTTTATATAGAAAGTCTATGAAAATGAAAAATGCATCTAGTTAAAATTTTAGTTAGGGTACGGTCACACCTCGATAGATATCGAGGCTACCTATCTATCATATATAATATAACGTATAAGAGTGTTAGAAATAAAAAATGTTCTTATATCTCTCACTCTTATACGTTACATTATATGATAGATAGGTAGTCTCGCTATTATCTACCGAGGTGTGACCGTACCCTTAAATTCTAGTTAATATTAAAAGTTACTATAAAGGTTGGTTTCCCTTGTCACCACTCGTCATTTATCATAATTCTCGTCAACTACCGCACCCTGCTCTTGTTCAAATTTAGTAAGTGCTAAGTTCCCAAATGCGCCACTGGACAAATTATTTTAATAATAAAGTTCCAAAATTTTTACTAAAGCAAGGTATGGTAGTTGGAAACCAACCTAAGGTCACAAAAATTTCATTAAATCAGGGTGCGGCAGTTGACAAAAAATTGTGACAAATGGCACATAGGGTTAACGGCATCTTTCCTTTCTTTTTATGAAAAACAATGCAAATTTTAATGGTGGGGGGTGATATACGTTAAGGGTACGGTCACACTATCTCATCCATGCACTGTGCATGAATGCAGAAACATTTGTCCGGTCACACTTTAACGAAATCTAGTAAATGTTTAGTAAATTTCTAGTTCTAATTTTTGGAAAATTACTAGAAAGCTGCTAAACATTCACTAGATTTCGTTGAAGTGTGACCGACCAAACGTGTCTACATGCATGCACATTTAATTTTTGTCTTTTAAATTAAAAATTAAAAACTTTAAAGGCTGCGCAGTAGTTTTCTTAAGCCTTTACAGCTGATCAATAATTTTTAGTATGCATAAGTGAAGAGTCTTAAATACTATAACTATTAAAATTTCAAATTTTTTTCAAAAAAACATTTTTAAACAAATGTTCTTGTACAAGAAGATAAACGTGTTCATGTAAAAGTACTTGTACATGAAACCTGCACAAAAAATATGTACAAAAACTTGTACATTTTCTTCTGGTACATGAATATGTCTAAATTCCGGATGCTGAACTTGTTCAAGAACATTACTTGAACATGTACAAGAAAATGTACAAGTTCATTAATGAACAAGTACAAGAACTTGTATATTTTTTTGTACAAGTTTTTTCAGATGGGAATTGATATGCTTGTCATAAAATTTATTTCAATAATAATTTATCAAAATTGTGGCGTACAATTAGTGTGTCTAATAAATTATGAGAACTGTAATTTTTTTATCTTTATCATATAAAAGAAAATAATATCTTTAAATTTTTTTTTAGTTTTTTTTTCAATCAACTAATCTGTAAGTTTGCAAAAAAAGTTCTTTATACAAAGGTAGTTATGTATTCCTTAACAATAAAATTACTTTTTATTTTATGCCTTTATTTTTCATTATCAATAGCCGACAAAACCAAAGGTGAGAGTAAGATTTTTTTAATCATATTATTATAAATCTAAACAGTCACTCTCTAAATCTGAATTAGTAACACTGTTTACTAATTCAAGTGACTCACTTTTTGCTTTAGAATTAGTTAAATTTTACTAATTGTTAGTAAAAGTTACTAATAATTAGTAAAATTTTACTAATTGTTAGTAAAAGTTACTAATAATTAGTAAAATTTTACTAATTCTGAAGCAAAAAGTGAGTCACTAATTCAAATTATAGTAAACATTTTCACTAATTCAGATTTAGAGAACAGTAATAAGCAAATAGAAAAAAAAATATATTTTATTACATTTTTTAGAACTTTATTTTATGTTACAATCTTTCAATATATATTTATAAATTTAAGTTACATGGTTTTTTAATATTTATTTTATTTTTTATAGTTAAAGAAATCTTAAAAAAGAGAGCCAAAAAATTTCAGTAGGATACATTTTTAATAAGAATAGTAGAAAAGGAAGCTTATTGGATGAATGTATTAACTTTTAATGAAGCATCGACAAAATTGAATATGGTTACTATGTGAATATAAATAAAATTATAACTTTTCAAATATAAATTTACGTCTGTTAAATTTGTAACCTCAAATTTATGAAAAATTATTTTTGAAATATATTATTATAAATTTAAAATAAAAAAATTCTTAAATAAATAATGTAAATAATTTTTAATTTAATTTTCTCGTCAACTACCGCACCCTGCTCTAGTAAAAATTTAGTGATCTTTTTGTTAAAATTAAAAGTTACCATAAAGTTACTAAATTTTCACTAGAGCAGGGAGCGGTAGTTGAAGACAATTATAAAAAATGGCGAGTGGGGACAATGGAAACCAACCCAAAAAGAATACTCTTTTACGTACCTATCCCTGCATTATTAGCTCTGTTTATTCGTAAGATGATTTTTGACGTTTGAAAAGTTTACAAATATCTTTATGACTAATTAGATTGAAATACTTTTTGCTAACTAAATTTCAAAAAGATATGTACAAAGATATAAAATTTTTAGGGAAAGCAAAAATTAATTTAGAGGTTATATTTAAAAAACTGCATGGATCTACATTTTTTCATATTGTAAATACATTTTATTATTAATTTATTATAAACAATATGGATCCAATATGGCACAGAATTTATATTAAAAACCGTTTAAATTTGCTTTCTTTCTTAAAAAAATTGGTAGAAAAAAAATTTAATACTTTTAAATCCGTTTTTTAAATCCGCAATTTTGTGTATATTGTATAAAACACTGTTAATAATTTTGTCTAGAAAGTCTATCAAAATGAAAAAATGGATCTAGTTAAAATTTTAGTTAAATTCTAGTTAATATTAATAGTTACTATAAAGGTTGGTTTACATTGTCCCCACTCGTCATTTGTCATAAATCTCGTCAACTACCGCACCTTGCTCTAGTTAAAATTTAGTAACTTTATAGTAACTTTTAATTTTAATAAAAAACTTACTAAAATTTTTACTAAAGCAAGGTATGGTATTTGGAAACCAACATGAAGGTTGGTTTCCATTGTCCCCACTCGCCATTTGTCATAATAATTCTCGTCAACTACTGAAAAATAATGCAAATTTTAATGGTGGGGGGTAATAGACGTTAAAAAGATACTCCGCGTCACAAAAGTCTATGATAAAAGTCTGACATATGAAGTAAATTTATATCCTTGTCATAAAATTTATGTCAATAATAATTTATCAAAATTGTAACGTCTAATTAGTTTGTCCACTTAATTATGAGAACTGTAATTTTTTTTATCCTCACTAGCAAAAGTAAATAATACCTTTAAGTTTAAAAAAATTTTTTTTTATTGACAAATTAAGTTGACTACAAAAAATTCTTTCTACATATAGTTAGTTATGTATTCTTTCATAATAAAATTACTTTTTATTCTCTGTCTTTATTTTGTATTATTATCAGCTAGAATTTCCAAAGAAAAGCGTAAGATTTTTTTTAAATTATATATTATTATTAATATCCAACAATAAGCTAATAGTAAAAAAAATATTTCATTAAATAACCAAATTAATTAAAAATTTACTATATATAAAATATTTTGCGAATTTTATTTACATAAAAGATGATAATAACTAAAAGTTAGATTTTAACAACTTTATTTTTCGTAACAAACTGTCAATATATTTATAAATTTAAGTTATGCTTTTTTAAATATTATTTTATTCTTTATATAGTTAGAAGGCTCTACAGACGAAGAGGCAAGACATTACAACTGTAGCATACATTTTTTATAAGAATAGTATAGAAATGCAAACTTATTGGATTTAGTTTTAATAGTGCGATGACAAAATTATAAATACTTACTGTAAATATAAATAAAATTATAATGATAATTATTTAAATATAAGTTTACATAAAATTAAATTAAATTTTTAACTTCAAATTTATTAAAAATTATTTTTGAAATATATTATAAATTTACAATATAGAATTCTAAATTAAAAATTTCATTACTATATATGTATGTGTAAATAATTTTGATAAATGATACAATTTTCATAATTAACGAGATTCAAATTCAAAAGATCCTCGCGCCACTTCCAGTAGCAGACGAGAAACGAAAAATCATTCACCAATCAGCGTGCAGCGTTTAATATCAAATATACGGTTGGTTTTCTTTGTCCTCTATAAGTTTTTCATCTTTGTCGCATATTCTCTGGTTACTTTCGATTCTGCATCAAATGCTAAATTCTCCAAAAATATTGTAAGAAGTGCTGTCAACTATGGTAGATATATATTTTTAGACAATGATCCTCTGAATAAAGGGGGGGGGGTCGCTGATTATAAATATGAAATCAGATTTTTAAAATTCAAAATGGCGGATTTATAAAAAAGATTATATAAAAAATATTTTTTTAATACACTGTAATAAAATTTATTTAATTCAAATAAATAATCGGTTACTTGGTTATTATCAAATAAATATTTACTTGAATAAAATATTTTTTATTTGAATCAATTGAATAGTATTTGTTTTCAGAAATTATTGTTTCAAATACAGTTTATTTGATGCAAATAAAAATTATTTGCTTCATGTAAATATTTATTTAATAATAGTCAACTAATCGAGTATTTGAATCAAATTTTTTTTTCATCAGTGTATTGAAAGTTGGAAATATTTATTTCAATTTATAGAATACTTTTCTTCTGTATAGTTTTTGACATTTAATTTTCTCTTATAATCGATTGTTTTTCGAAAGTCATGATGATATTAAGTTTTGTTGAATTATTGTTCAATTCCTACCAGGGAGTAGTATAAGGAGACCGAACGCCATGCGCGGAAAGTGGCCGCACTTTTGGTGATCGTAATTCTCATGGGCACACTTCTGTCGATATCAGCGCTCTTAGTGTAGAAAAGTGGCACTATTTGTCGTCAGCTACTGTGATTATTCAGTGCACATGTTGTTTTCATTAGACATTACACTTCACAAAATATTTTATTTTAAGCGTGTTAAAATTTTATCACAATTCAGTCGTAATTTATTTACTAAACGATAAACCGCACACGATAAACAAACTAAAAAAGCAGAGGTTATATCATGCTTTCTTGTTTACAACGATAGTGTCAGCCTCTCCGAGTGAGGCGCTGCTATCGATAGAAGTGTGCCCATGGGAATTACGATCACCAAAAGTGCGGCCACTTTTGACGCGGATTCATAATGGCCGTTCGGTCTCCTTATACTACTCCCTGATTACTACAATAAAAATTTATACCATTCACTGTTTTTCTGAGGTTAAGTGGAAAGTTTCTCTGAGATAGTTTTGTTGGTAGTTAAAGACTTCTTTCTTCCAGAAATTCGATTTCAATTTATTTAAATTAGTCACTCATATTTTTTAAATAATAAGAAATTTATATATTTTTTTAAGCTTTCTAGAACAAAAATGTACTTAAGGCTGCTTCTGCAATAACTAAATTGCATCGTTTTGAAGAAGATGCGCGCGCATCCATTGCCAACAGTCGACAAAAAAATTGTATGCCATATTGTGGAAGGAGCCTTACATTCAAAGAAAGGTAAGGGTACGGCCACAGCTCAGCTATCTAAGTAGGGTTGTCATAGTAACGTATAAGAGTGAGAGAAATAAAAAATGTTTTTATTTCTCTCACTCTTAAACGTTTACCATGACGATCCTACTTAGATATAGCTGAGATATGGATGTACTCTGATTTTTCACTAAATTAACGATTACAAGACTCTGTTATGAGATAGAGACTTAAAATTTTGCTTGGTCTTGTATTTTTTAATTTAAAAATTATTTGTAAAAAATTTAAATCAATTTGTTAATCATCTAATCACCTAAAAAATTGTCCCTGACGTAGAATCCTCCTAAAGTGATGAAATGTAAATTTTTTTTTTATAACTATAATAAAATTTGAATAGTATCCGCTCTTTTTTATGTTAACAACAATATTTATTACATAATAATTATACGATATAATAATAGTAATAACCTCTATAGATTTACAGTACATCATTCGCCCTAATCTCAATACAATATGTTTTATGGAATGATTATACAAAGATTTTGTTGATACGCATCATAACCTCGTCCTCATATTCAGCAGGTTGTTGTTTATCAGGCGTTCCTGCATTTTTCATAATACATGATTTCCCTTCAGCAAAATAATAATAATAATAATAATGCAATGCGCGCGAATCTATATCTATCACGCTATTAGAAAGATGAATATTTTTTTTGTGCATGATGATCGGATCTTTGGGAAATATATGAAAACCGCTGATGACAATGAGAGATGAATTTTTTTTACATCCAATTGCATAAATACTATCCTTCCGGTTTGACGATTGGAAGGTTTGTCCCCATTCGTCATTTGTCATAATTCTCGTCAACTATCGTACCCTGGTCTAGTGAAAATTTAGTGACTTTATAGTTCAAATTAAAAATTACTATTAAGTTAAAATTACTAGAAAGTTACTATTTTATTGTTAAAATTAAAAGTTACTATCAAGTTACTAAATTTTCACTACAGCAGGGTGCGGTAGTTGAAGAGAATTATGACAAATGGCGAGTGGGGACAAACCTTCAAATTTTGAAATGTCGTGACACTTGTATAATAATTTTATTAGTTCATGGCGTATTTCTTAAAGGCCAACGCACAATAAATTCGTGTATTTCGATAGTGCGCTTTGTTCATGTCGATGGAAAAAAGTTATTGTAGAAACAGCTTTACACCCTACGCTACGAACTAATAAAATTATTATAGAAATGTTATGACTCGTCAAATCAAAAAGACAGTGTATGCAATTGAGTGTTATACAATAAAAATTTCGAATTTTTTTATAAATCCTCATTTTCTCAGCGGTCATAGTGATCAAAATGGCGCAACTATATATATATAGGAACAAACATTTTTTATTTCACAGCGATGAACTCATTATACAGCGAAACGGGCTACGATTAATGGGAATGATTTAATCATCTTTTTTTTCGGGTGGGGGAATTTTTTTTAAATTACTAGATTCTCTTGTGTGGCATTATTTTAAACTTTCGTGTTCTTCTGCCCAAGTTGTGCCAAATTCTTCCTTTTTCAATATCGACCATTTTTTTTTATACATTAATCTTGACTGCTTTAAAAAGATATATATATATTTTCTGTCTCAGAGAGAAAAAATTATTTATACAGCAAGTATTTTAGGCGCATTATGATTTTATGATTGTGATCAGCTGTCACCAGAAGGAGGCGCCATTTTCGGCAGTAGAACGAAAGCAGCGAGCAGTGTATGTGTGTGTGTTTGTGGACATTTTTTTCAGAAGCATATTATAATAACGACGACATTATTGTAAATCTCGAAAAAAAAACCAAAAGATTTACAAACACCTTCCTTTTTTTATTTACAAGATCCGTGCTCTAAAGTGCCATAACCTCGGGTATACAATGACAAGTTAACCCCCATTAAATATATATTTATAATATAATATGCGTTTATTATATATATATTAGTTTTAAGTAGCATTTAACGTTATGGGGTATCGGTCACTTATATATGTATACAATATGCAGGTCGCTAATCGATCATTGATAAGTCTCATGTGGCGATTAGTATGAATTAGGACCGGTTGGGTGGGGGAGGGTACGTAATTATATTAGGTACTATCGTATTATACTTAACATTAGTCATTAATTTATATATGCCATGAAAACGTACTCGAGGAGTGAATATATCTCTGACGTCAGACAGGCCTTTTGGTAAACGATGCTGTTTTTTTTTTTTTAGAAATGAAAGCTACTTTTATTTACGAAAAAATAAAAAAAAAAAGAATTTTATTACTTTTCCTAGATTTTTTTTTAAAAAGATTTATTCCACTTATTTGTTATAAAAAGCACAATGAGAAGAGGCATCGAGGTACGTTTTAGGCACGTAATGTGAACGCGTTGGAGCACCAATAATGGACGTTGCGATATCTTTCTTTTTTTTTTCGTTACAAACATGGCAACCAAACTAATCTGCTTAAAGCAGAATGAAATTTCTAATTGTAAATTTTAAGCTTTTACATGAGAGAGAAAAGGATAGAAATATCTTTTGTCCTTTTCTCTCTCATGTAGAAGCTTAAGATTTACGATTAGAGATTTCATTCTGCTTAGGCCTAATAAAGTCGTTTGCTCATTACAAAGTTGTAAACAAAACAAGTTTCTAAAAAACGACAGAACAAACACACCTGTTTTACGTGCACCTTTTAATTGCAATTTCTAACCAATCAGAATCAATGAAACTAAACTATACTTTTATAAGCAGGTTGAGAACCTTTTCGTACTCATAGCGAGAATCTGGAAAACGCCTACTCCAAAAAGTCATGGACAGTTAACCGTGAAAAAGTTTTGTTAAATGCAATTATATATTAGTAAGTAAATATTAATTATTATTCAAAAATGTTGAATGAAGAACTAGTGCAACTTTTCCGAAAATGGGATATTAACGCTTCGAAAGTTGATATAACGAATTCAGTTTCGCACACTTAACCTAAAAATGAAAATTAAATATTTGATTATTAGAACAAAATTTTTATATAAAATGAAATATTAAAAATAAATTTTTTTTTTATAATTACTTTGCCGCATTTCATAAATTTTTTTTTTTTGCATAAATATTTTAAAACATTAACGAAATATTTAGTCAGATATCGCAACGCCAGTGCCGAGGAAGACGCGAGCATACCTTTTTTTCTTATGAGTGACATCTGACGGCCGAGATAACTCTCTTCAAGCACGTTTCGCTAAATGCATCATTTTTTTTTTTCATTCTCACGCTTTTTATTTTTGCATTCGCTCTTCCTCTCTCGTTTCTTTTTTTTACAAACTTATTACACAATCATTCAAAAACTTGGAATTTCGGGTTTAATTATATATTATATTTGTATAATGAAAATGAAAAAGAAAACCCAAAGCACACTACAAATCTTCTTTGATATTTGCTGTTAAGAGCAAAAAAAAAAATCTATAGCTACCGACTATCTCTAGACTTTTGGTCTTCATTCCTTTACTCTTTCGGAATAGATGTTGTGCCTATATAATGTTTAATTATTATTATTATTATTAATGATTTATTTCAATCATCAATAATAATAAAAAAAATATATATTTCTTAATGATTAGAGAGAGAGAGAGGACGGATCTTGTCTCTCAGCCTCGCTCACTTTTGGTTGAGAGTCACTGATTGCCTCAACGAATTTTTTCTTTTGACTATTTTCATTGTTCCACACCCTTAAACTTTACCTTTTCCAATCTCAATTTTTTTTTTTTGCAATTCAAAAAAAATTTTCTTTCACCCAGGAAAAGGTAAAGTTGGTTATTTTCCGAAAAAAAAATTTTTTTTCAGAAAATAATAACTCTCCACTCAATGGACGGAGTTAGAAGAACAAATCCTCCCTCCGATGGACGAATGAAGAGCGCACGATTTTTTTTTTATTAGAGCAGAGTTGAAGACTTGGAAAAAAAATACGGATAAAAATGTAGCATATGTTTCTAGATTTGTATAAATGGATATTTTTTTTTGTTTATTTTTCTACGACACGATTACGTAATTTTTTATTTCTTTCTTTCAAATTTGCGGCACACACCTAGAAACGAAATTATTATCATAATTATTATTAATAATATTATTATTATTATTATTGATGCAATGATGTGTCTACAAAGCGAGGCTAAAAGTGAGTCTGATTCGATGTCACGATTATTCCGAAGCGACACAATTTCTCTAAGTTATATTTTTTTTTTTGTCTTTAAGTACAATGCTGCCGGTATTATGACGTTCGATTTTTTTTTTTATTATTAATTAATAAATCTCACGCGATAATTTTAATTGGTCCTGGCGAACGAAAAAAATGAGAAATTTGATTTTCATTAACTTTATAACTTCTCAATTCATATATATATATATATTTATATGTTCGGCGTAAAATTTGATTTTCTTTCAAAAAAAAAAACAAATTGAAATATACATTCCCTCACGTTAGTTGTATTAAATTCTCAAAAAAACGGAATTAAAAGTAGTCCATTTTTCTTAGAAAAAGGACATTAAAGTTGCGAGGTGATGAATTTAATTCAACGGAAGCCATCTTTTTTTTAGTTTATGGTTCTCAATATACTTCCCTCTATTTTGATATTTTTTACTCTCTCTTTACACGACTTTGTTAAAATCAACAAAACAGAAAATACAAAAAGAGTATTCGCAACTAAAAAGAATTATTGCCAATTCCGATTATGATGATTATTGTATTTTTTTTGTCTTATTATACATCCACCCTTCTTGCATATAAATCAGAATACAGTTTTTTTCAAATTTTTTTTTTTTTTTTGAAGGGGAATATATTTACACGAGCGATGAGCATGCAATTTATAAATAAGGTACGTATCGCAATAATTATAAATACCATTAAAACAATAACAATATCTACACTAGTTTCTTAATCGCATATATTATAGAAATTAGTCGAATAATAATAAATAAATAATTATACGATATTTTATTTTTTGTCGATTTTTTTTTTGTTATATACGCTAAAGATAGCGTATTTATCTCACTTATATATCTTACCGTAAATATTACATATCCGATAAATTTCTATTTTTTTAAAACACTCCGTTTTTTGGTAAATATGTCCGATTTTACTTTAAAAATGTAAAATACATTTACTCTAAACAACGATAATTTGATAAAATTTATATTTAATGAAATAATCACAACATGCGCAGTCAATCTGCGCAGTTGTCACAGCTGCGTAGTAGATCTGCGCAGTTGTTACATCTGTGCAGTAAATCTGTGCATTAAATAAAAATCATAGGAACAATGTACAAACTTAAAATTATTAACAACAAAAAAATCTTATTTCAAATCAGACATTCTTTACAAAAAACTTGATATTCTTTTAATTAATTAACTAACTTCGATCTTAAGATCAAAATGAAAAACTGCATTTTATTTTTTTTTTCAATGAAATTTGTAAAAATTTTTTTAAGTAAAAATTAAATTAAATATATATAAATATGATTCATATTGATCTTAAGTAATCGATTTTTATAATTATAATCTTCATATATATAGAATTTTTTTTTCTTAATCGTTATTCGGTTAATACCGAATTTTATTTTTTTTTTTTATGGAGATCTGAATAGGTAGGCCAGTCTGTGTAAGTGTATAAATCCAAACGACAAAACTTGTTGTTTTTTGTTTTGAATTATGTTTAATTTCTGACTCTGTCGGAAATCACTGGAATAAATATATATATATATTTAAATATATATGTATGTCACTTCAAAAGGGTTCTGTGATCGTGAAAATCGATCGTTAACAGTGTATTTCATTTTTTTTTTATAATATATAAGGGATGAGTGTTTTACAACGAAGACATTTGCAAAAAAAAGCATTGTTCTTTTGCGGTTTCAATTTTTTTTAGCATTTATGTTTCTGTGTGTGTGTGTGTTTGTGTGTATAGATTTTTTTTTATCTAAAAATTACCATAAAGAAAAGACGTTCAAATTTCAAGATGTCGGAAAACACATAGCGAATCGAAGATAAAATTTGAGCGTTTCAAGCTTGTGCGAGTAGGTGGAATAATCTTTTTTCCAAAAAAACTTTCTCCATTCAGCAAAATTATTTTTAGCAAAAAAAAAAAATAATAAATTCATGTTAATTATTGAAAAAAAAATAGTTGTAATTTGCAAGTGAAGTGGAAATTAATTAAAATTCTCGCTACTAGATGTCGCGAAGTGTGTTTTTACTAGTCGCACAAGCTCGTTTTTTTTTTTACTAGAATCACGAACTATATTAAACATCGAAAGATGATTGATATACAATGATTTCTAAGGTTGTTGTTTTTTTTTTTGTTGTGAGAATTTATAAAAAATTCGTTATTTTTCCGAGCTTTTAGCAATGATGATATTAAATGCACAAAAAAAGTGCAGGCGTCTTTTTTTTTTTCTTTTATTAGGGAACAAAGTGAAGTTGAACGACTTCGCGCAAAATTTCAATGCTTTTTGCGAGACCCTGTCTTCGAAGCGGTCGCAACGGCTTTTTCATTATTTTTTTTCAAGTATAGCCCCTTTTTTTGAAATCATTCAACAATTATTCTACAGAGAAAAGTATAGTAGATATTAGTATATGTATATACAAGACACTACACTCCATAAGAACATTATTTTTTTTAACACTAGATCTTTTCGGTGGTAGTTATTGTTGTTTTTTTTTTCATTAATCATAGATCGTTTAATATCTACTGTATATCTTGTTTTTTTTGTTTGTCTTTCTTTCCAGTGAATTTTTTTTCATTTGTGACCTGTACCTGAAAAATAATTTTATGTTTTTAAAATAATTTTTCAATTTGGAATAATTGATATTTATTAATTTTAATTTTAATGACTACATTTAGAGAAAAGAATTCTTGATTTAAATATAGAGAATGATTTTGTTTAATTTAACACACAATTTGTATGCTTTATTTTAATATATGGAAAATATCTGTAACACATTCATTCAAAAATATTATTTCTTTAAATCAAAATTATGTTTGATTTAAACTTAAGGGTTAGTTTAGAATGGGTGCATCCACTTGAAATCGGGTAGAACGTTTGAAATATGACATAATTTTATATTTTTGACACTTGCTGCACCCTGCTTTTCTCTTATTATAGTTCCCTGCCATGTAACGAAAAAAGCTACCTCTCTTTGCAAAGTGTCACAATTTGGATGTTCCACTGATCATTTTTTTTGACAATAAAATTTTAACACGAAACGTAACCTAAAAAATTATTCGCTTATCGTTAAAAGATGATTTTAAATTAAAATTTATTCTGTGTATATTAAATTTACTGTATTTTTATCCGAAGTCCGTAATATAATACAAATAAAATAAATATTCAATGAGAAAAGCTAAATGATAATCATATTTATGAATTTGAAAAACTACACAGGCACACAAAAAATAAAAAGTTGTTTGGCCGAGACACTACACTAGTCTATTTTCATGTATTTTTTCACGCTGAATCCGAATCCGAAGTCAGAATTATCAGATTGGCTCTTATTTTTGAGATAAACTCAAAAAACTGCTCAGAAAGAAAAATAAAATCAAAAAGTTAAAAAATTTTTGAATGTCACTGCGATAGTGTAATTCCATGTATGTTTTGTCGCTGAATCCGAATCCAAAGTCAGAATTGTTAGATTCGCTCAAATTTTTGAGATAATTGAAAAAAAACACAAGTAACAAAAAACTCAAAATACTCAAAATCAGTTTTTTGGAATTATCTTCCAAATTTGAGCCAATCTGTCAATTCTGACTTCGAATTCGGATTCAGCGTGAAAAACTACATGAAAATGCACTATCGTAGTGTTTCGGCAAAAAAAATTATCTGTGCCCCTAATTCAGAATTTTTATCAGTTTTTGGCGATTTTAGCTCAAAGAAATTTTCTTTGCCGAAACACTACGATAGTGCATTTTCATGTAGTTTTTCACGCTGAATCCGAATTCGAAGTCAGAATTGACAGATTGGCTCAAATTTGGAAGATAATTCCAAAAAACTGATTTTGAGTATTTTGAGGTTTTTGTTACTTGTGTTTTTTTTCAATTATCTCAAAAATTTGAGCGAATCTAACAATTCTGACTTTGGATTCGGATTCAGCGACAAAAAATACATGGAATTACACTATCGCAGTGACATTCAAAAATTTTTTAACTTTTTGATTTTATTTTTCTTTCTGAGCAGTTTTTTGAGTTTATCTCAAAAATAAGAGCCAATCTGATAATTCTGACTTCGGATTCGGATTCAGCGTGAAAAAATACATGAAAATAGACTAGTGTAGTGTCTCGGCCAAACAACTTTTTATTTTTTGTGTGCCTGTGCTATTGGAGAATCAAATTTTGTTTTTAGCACGAAAAACGACGAAAAGTATAAACAAAGCGATCTTTCTAAATAAATACCGACGAAGTTCAAAAAGTAAAGGTATAAGTGAGATTAAAATCAAAAAGTAACAAAATTGATAATAATCGTCGATAAGTAGTAATTTTATAATTCGAAATTTTTTGTAAATTCATGCGCATATCTTAATGCATTTTTTTAGAAAATTTTGTAGGTTAGAAAATATGTTTTCTTTTATTTCTTTTTAATTTAATAAATGTAATTTAATTTTGTTGTCAAAATATTACGTTAATAAATTTCAAAAATATATTCGCAAATAAATATTAAGGAGAAAATAAGAATTAAAGTAAAATAGATTTTTTTATCATTGAATAGATAATAAATTCATTTTTCAGTAATTTTTTCTTTACACTAGAAACAATTTTGAGAATGGTAAAATTAATTTTACGAAGTGAAAAATTAAATTTCCAAAGTGCATATAAAGAAAGTTACGATTTGTCAGCAATTTTTTTGAACAAAATTTTAATTTTCGAAATCGTACATATCTGTATAATTATCAGTAGTCTCGTGGATCGATTTTCATTTAATTTGGATAATAAAGAAAATTATTTTTATAATTTTTTTATAAATTTTTCTCTTTGTGCTAACGTTAAATCGTTGGTAATTTTTGATCCTTGCTTATTTAAAATGTTATTGATTTTATTTTGTTTTATTAATTTCGATTAATTTGGTAAACATTAATTATTATAGTCTCGTTAATTTATTAAATTTAAATTTTTTGCTACCTTAGAACGTAATAGAGTCTCTTTAGTCCTTCTTATCGCCATCTTCAGGATCTTTAAGCGTATGCCATTGAGCGATAGGACGTCGCGGAGACGCTAACATATCTGACCAATGTCTAAGTTCCGTTCCGCTCGCATTATAACCAAGAACAACTTTTCCAATAGGTTCTGATGTACCAATACGATCGTAATCCACTACCGTTACCATTAATTGCACTTTCTGTAAATTAAATTCCCAAAAAAAAATTAGAATTCAAAACCAAATAATAAATAGCTTGAAGATTTTTTATTCATTTCTCCCCTCACCTGAATCTGTTCAAAGGGAACCTCGAAGGAAAAGGATTCGTTGTAATATGGATTGAGTGTGCATTTCTTTATAGATGTCTTCTTTTTCTTTAGCCTCTTTCCATTTTGCATCAATGCAATTTTCACATATGGATCAGAAAGACCACCAACGTCCATTTTCTTCAGATTTTTTGCTTCCAAAATAACCACTGTCAATTTACCAGCTGTTGGCACATAACGTAGCGAGAAACAAATGTCACCAAGTTTATTGTCCTGGAAAAATTTCAATTGTTCGTTTAAAGAATTGAAAAAATGAAATTTTTAAGTAACTAAATTACCTGTCCTCCTTCTCCTTCAACGCTCTGTAATTCCCGCCATTCTTCAATAGTTTGCGCAAGATCAATTTGACAAAGTGGAACTTTAACTTCTCCAATTTGGTCATGTTTTGAGAACCTATCGAAATCAAATATGGCAAAAACAAGCGTTTTGTTCATTGCATCAGCGTATGGCACACCCTATGAAAAAATGCCAAATTAGAAACAATTTTAATTGTTATTTTAAATAGATTATATTACCTTAAATGTAAATGTTTCATTAAACACTGGATTTAATGTTTTTCTATGGACTTTAGTCTCGAATTTCTTTTTCTTATCAGGCAGAAGATAAACTTTCACATAAGGATCAGAAGTACCTCCCATATCTAAAGCTGGTAATTCTTCAGCTTGTATTACAGTCACTGACAAACTATTCGAATTAAAATCGTATTCGAGCTGTAAAAATATTAAAATAGAAATTAAAATTGAACTGAATTAAAAAAGTAATAATGCATTTCCTAAAAATCTTACTTTGTACTGTAGTTTTCCGAGTTTCACTTCGCTTTGCTTACTTTCCGCCTCATCTGGTTCCTCTGCATTGTCCGTCAATTCTTCCATATCCGGCTGAACCTATTCATATCCGAGAGAATTCCACGAATGTAAAAAAAGAAGCGTCTAATGACTAATTTGCAAGCTTGGAATAGCGAATACATACCTTGTCTTTATAAGTGCCACCTAATAGTTGTACTGATTTTAAATCTACAGCTCCTTTAAGACCCTTTTTTCCATCCTTCGATCTTCTTTTACGACAACATCGTCGTATACAGCAAAAGCAAATTCCTATGATTATGGCTCCAACGGCTAAATAATGAAAATTAGTTTTTTAATTATTTCTAAATTATCCCAAATTGCAGACTTTCGGAAAATTAACTGTTTGCAAAAAAGTGCAGTGGTTCAACAGATATTTTTCTAATTCCTTATTTGGAATCGTTTTCAAAAACTACTATTTCATCTTTATATCCAAAGATACAAAATTTGGAAAATACTTACCGATAATTATTGCAACTAATCCCCATGTTGGAATACCCATTTCTTCAGCTATTTCTTTGGTGACATCGCTTACTTTCTCCACTGCAGTCTCAGTCGCTTTTGTTGTCGTTGGAACACTGGTACTACTTGGAGTACTGGTTATTATATCCACCACCGGATTCGGAGCTAAAACAAATTAATAATTAGAAATTTCTGTTGAAAATAAATTTAGTCTTTAATATTCGATAGCAAACTTTTGTATTGATCAAAAGTATCGGTGACAAAATATCGAATGAACAAAAGTTTTTATAATCTTCAGCAGAAATATTATTTATCAGAAATCTTATCTGACCGAATTCAGAATTAACAGAAAGTGAGTGTTGTGGGAGTTCCAATGGTCAGAATTTTCGCCTGTCCTTCTTTTTCTGCTAACGAATACATTTGTTGAGCTTTAGGGAATTATCCTGCTCCTCATGAGAGGAACTAACTTTTTTTTCACTAAATTTATATTCAGAGCTAGGAGAAATCAATCGTTAAACTACGTTTTTGTTCCTAACTAATCTCTTCCTCTCTGTAAACAATCTGCTCTTTTACTACAAAGTTACCTCTACGATTTGCTCATAATTTTCGTATATTAGTTAATCTGATCTGAAAGATAATTATAATTATCATTATAATAATCTATTAAATAGTGTTTACGCATTAAGATCATCGAGATTTTTTGTTCTACAATTTAAATGCAAAATTCTTCTTTAGTAATTCCTTCTGTTCCAAAATGACTTATTGCAAAGAACTTCCCATCACTCGATCAGTAGATAATAGAGGGTCTTTTTTCTCTTATCAAGATGACATAATTCATCATTTATCATATGATCAGTAAATTCTACGGAGAAACTGAGAAATTTTTCAAGGTATTAGAATATCTCACAGTTTTCCATTCGGACGATTTAAAACGCTGCAATTTATTAAAGGATCTATCCAAATCATCGGTTTTTGTTGTAAGTAACCTATTTTTTTTTCGCCAATGTCATACATTCACAATAGTAGATCCAATATGGCGGATGCAAAAATAAAAAATTGTTCGAATTAACATGAAACTTATGTTACTTAGGAGTTTTTGGGGCCGTTGATTATGAATTTGAAGTCAGATTTAAAAAATCCAAAATGTCGGCTGAAATATAAAGAACGGAAAATCGAAAATCGTTCTGATTTTCGCGAAACTTGTTACTCTGGGTCGCTGATTACGGATTAGAAGTCATATTTCATAAATACAAAATGGCGGATCTAAAATGGCGTTTACTCTGGGGTTTTTGTAGTCGCTGATTACGAATTTGAAATCAGAATTCAAAAATCAAAAAAGGCGGCTTCAATATGCCGAAAGAAGAATTGAAAATCGTCCGGATTTACGCAGAACTTGTTATTCGAGGGTTTTTGTGGTCGCTGATTACGAAATTAAAGTCAGATTTCAAAAATCCAAAATGTCGGCTCCAATATGGCGGACGCAATATTAAAAAAACTTTTGGATTGACATGAATTTTGTCACTCGGGGATTCTCGGGGTTGCTGATTACGAATACGAAGTCAGATTTCAAAAACCCAAAATGGCGGATCGAATATGGCAGACACAAAATCGAAAATCGTTCGTTTTGACGTGAAACTTATTAATCGGGGGTTTTCGGGGGCGCTGATTACGAATTTGAAGTCAGATTTCGAAAACAAAAAATGGCGGATTCAATATGGCGATTAAAAAACTGAAAATCGTTCAGATTGACGCGAAACTTGTTACTCTGGGTGGCTGATTACGAATTGGAAGTCATATTTCATAAATACAAAATGGCGGATCCAAAATGGCGTTTACTCTGGGGTTTTTGTAGTCGCTGATTACGAATTTGAAATCAGATTTCAAAAATCAAAAAAGGCGGCTTCAATATGCCGAACGAAGAATTTAAAATCGTCTGGATTTACGCAGAACTTGTTATTCGAGGGTTTTTGTGGTCGCTGATTACGAAATTAAAGTCAGATTTCAAAAATCCAAAATGGCGGATCCAATATGGCGGACACAAAATCGAAAATCGTTCGGTTTGACGTGAAACATGTTAATCGGGGGTTTTCGGGGGCGCTGATAACGAATTTGAAGTCAGATTTTGAAAATAAAAAATGGCGAATTCAATATGGCGGTTAAAAAAACTGAAAATCGTTCAGATTTACGCGAAACTTGTTATTTTGTTGTTTTTGTGGTCGCTGATTACGAATTAAATGTCAGATTTCAAAAATAAAAATGTCCGATCCAATATTGCAGTTAAAGTTCTTTTATATAATTTTTGTACTTTCTCACTACGTTACCTTGAACATCTTTAGTCTGAATTATCTGGTTTTTTTTTGTATTTTGTCTTTGTCCATGACAGAGAGAAATTTCTATCCATTTCAGGTAAAACTTTTTAATACTTTGTGACATTAAAATCATTTTACCAAAGACATATATACATGACTTTAGTAATTTGATAAATGTCGTCTGAATAATGGTCTGCTAAGGAATTATTGACAGTAGTATATATATATATATGAACAGATGTATAATGGTAAAAGAAAGCAAATTATATATTTATTTTTTGAATAAAACCAATTTCTTCTATAGTCACAATCTTTTTCTATAATCAATAGACTACTCTAATCAATTAAAAAAAAAAAAAAAAAAAAAAAATTAGACAATTGAGAATTTTTTTTATATCACTTCTCTTTTGGAAATAAAAGTACTTTTATAGTTTGACAATTTTAATGGCTATTAATTTATTTTATAGGTTTTGTTTTTTGTTGCAGTTATTCTTTTGGTTTCTCGCGGTAAATTTAAATATAAATTCGAAAAATATTTTAATCCACGTACAGTTTAGAATTTTTTGTTTTTTATTATGATCTTATTTTCAATTTTATAGAAAATGGTTGTATTTAGATTTTAAGTGACGAATTGAATAAAAAAAATATATTGTAAATTTTTAATATTACCTGGTAACGGTCCTTCCATTGTTCCATTAGTATTCGCTCGAAAAGAGACAGGTTTTGGTATTTCTGCAAGTGGTATTTCTGTGGCTGGAACCTCACCAGCTCTTTTTAACCTTATTACAGGCATTTTCTGAAAAAAGAAAAAAAAATCTATTAATTATTAATTATACTAACGTTTTAATGAAATCACATAGAGTCTCTGATCACGAATCAATGTCAGTTTTTAAAAATTCAAAATGGCGGATCCAATATGGACAATTTTTTTTTTTTTAATTGATCAAATTCGCTAAATACTTGTTACTTGGGACTTAAAGTCATTATTTACTAATTAAAAATTATTATTAGTATTTTTATGCAACTAAAAATAAATATATATAATATACAAATGAAAATTCAGAAAATTGATAATTTTTAATTTTAATTTATAATTTAGATAGGAAACGTGATACATAATGCAACATTTTGCCTTGATATGTAATTGTCAGCAAGCATTATTGTCTTCATCGTGTAAACTCTGTGGTCAAGTTCATGTTACGATGACCGGTTTGGAGTTAATTGACTGACCACAAAATTCGATGAGACCTAGTGACGCACTTATCACTCTGGCAATATTATTCTATTTTTATAGAATCACCATTGTCTCTTTATTAATTCACAACAATTTTTTTATATTCAATAAATAATAAAAACAATAATAATCCGTAATAATAATAACAACAAATAATAATACTAATAATAATAATAATATTTTACGTTAATTTATTTAAATTTTAGGTTATGTATCAAAAATTTTTTCGACGTTTATGCCATCAGCGCTTGTGGTAATCATAACCTAAAAACAAATTTGGCGCGAAAATTTAAAATATCTTTCTCTTACAAAGTATTTACAATTCATTTTTTTTTTAATTCTAAAGTGAAAACCCTATTTTAAAGATCATTATATACTAGTAAAAAAAATTTCTTTATCTTGCCATTTTCTGTAATTTTATAGTATTTTTTGAAATTCAAATTAAAAAAAAAAAAAAACGTAAGAGATTAAAAAAAAGGAAAAACTATAGAAACGAAGAGAATTTTCCACTTTTCCATTGTGTCCCCCTTAAAGTCTCTGACATTGACTGCAAGGTCGTATAGCGAGAGTAACCCTCGGCTGCCTGGGTTTCGATAACTTTTCCCACCTTCTAATATATCTTGATACATTCCTCTCTCCTTCCCCTCTTTCTCCTCTCTCAACCCTCCCATCAACCATCACACACACACATACAAAGCATGTTTCTTTCCTTTTTTTTGAGCTATCCACCAACTTCAACTATACACACCCTTCACCCCGCTCTTAAATCCCTCATTCTCTTACCGCCCTCACCCTTTTTGATTGTTCAAGCTGACACTCTCTCTCTCTCTCTATATATATACATTTCCTTTCCTTCCTTTTTTTCCCCTATCTCTTCGTGCAATGGTTATGAGCTATACACTCTCTTATCTTCTTACGTCACTTTTACTCCCCATATTTAATATTGGATTTTAACACACCAAATATATATATATGTATTAGACCGCATATTATAGGCAAAATGATTTCAATAATAATCTACTCATAATATTCAATATTTCATAAAATATATTTTTTATTGAATCTCATTTTTTTTCCTCCTTTTGTCGCAAAAAGAAAGCTTATTGAAAATTTTTTATAAATTTTGCTCTTATTTTATTTTATTTTTTTTTGCTTCAAATGTCAAATGTTCCTTTGGAATATAATAGTTTATAACAAAGCTTAGGAAAAAGTATTTTTGTACCTAAAAACCAATTATTCTTTTAATAATATCTTAATAACATCCCCTCATAACAAAAGGATATCCCTAGGATATCCATATATCCCTAGGATATCCATATCAATGGTCGATATCCTACCATGGTCCCCAGGATATCTTGGGATATCCCTAGGATATCCAAACCGCCGGTCTGTGGGACATCAACAGGACATCCATAGGATATCCACAGGATATCCCTAAGACATCCACAAAATATCTATTGGATATTATATCGCAGGATATCCATGGGATATCCTCAGGATGTCCGTGGGATATTCTTAGGATATTCACGGGATATTTAATATCTCAACATATATTTTTAAAGGTTAAAATTGTTAAGCTAATATAATGAATATAATAATATAATAAAAACAAAAATCTTATGAGCTTCTAATTTATTTTAAATGAAGATTTGAAACGCATTTTTCAAAGTTTTTAAATAAACTCATGCACTTAATGTATAATATTAATATTAATAGTTATTCGTTATTTGCGGGGAAGAATTTATATTTGTTTAAAGCCAATTTATTTTCTTACAATATTAAGCATATGAATAAAGGAATGAATCACGAATGAGAAAAAAATTAGTTAATAATTTTTCAAATTAAACAACTTTCTCGAAAAAACAAGTTGCATTTTATTTTATTTATATAAAATTTAATTCACAGAATATTCTCACTCGTAGCCTCATAATGACTTTAAAAACAGTATCCTGAGAATATCTTCTTGACATCCAGAAGATATACTGAGAATATCCTGAAAATATCTGTGGGATATCCTGACGATATCTATGGGATATCCTGACGATATCTATGGGATATCCTGATGATATCTGTGGGATATCTGGAGGACATTTATGAAAGTCTATAGAGATATCCAGAAGATATCTAGTGGATATCCTCAGGTATCCATGGGATATCCATGGGATATCTAATGAATATCCTCATATATCCAAGGGATATCCAATGTATATCCTCATATATCCATGGGATATCCAAAGGATATCCAAACCGCCGGTTTTTTGGATATCCTTAAGAGATCCTTTTGATATCCATAGGACATCCCTAGGATATCTGCGGGATATTATCAATATATCCCAAGATATCTTGTGTTATTAGGGGATCTTAATAATATAAAATAATAAAGATTTTTATATAATAAAATATGCAAAGATAAAATGTGTGCCAAATTTATGCTCTGCAGGTCAAAAAGTTCAAAATATAATAATAATAATAATAATAATAATAATAATAAATTTAAGGATAATTATTATATAATTATACAATATTGTGGGCAAAAATAAAATATGTTACAAATTTCTGCTCTGTAGGTCAAAAAGTTCAAAATATAATAATAATAATATTTTTTTTTACATTATTGGATAAACTTCGTTATTTTTTTCTGTTCTCAACATAAAAATTAAATTTGCTATAGACAAGAATTGAAAATTTTTTGTGAAATTATGCTTGATCAAGTGGTCAATGATCACGAATTGCAATATATCTAATGTTCGATTCTTTGTGGAGCTGAGATTTTTTTCAAAGATAAAAATATATTGTACAAATGTTAAATTAATAAATAATTTTAAAAAATGAAAATAAAAAAATTTATATATTTATTTATTTATACAAAACTTTAATCATTTGCATAAAAATTTATTTTTAGAAAAATTTATTTATATAAAAATTCGTTAGGAATAAAATATTTATTTAAAAAAAAAGAATGTCTTTTGTTTCTAATTAAAATTTCTGTAATTCAAATAAAAGAAAAATATAATTAAGCTATAACTATATAAAGGTTTAAAATTTAAAAAAAAATATAATATTTCAAAGGATTCATTATATAAAAACGAGAATTATTTTCCAATTTAAATTAAAAAAATATTTGAATTCAATTTTCTTCTTCGAGTCACATTAAATTTATTTTCTCCTATATATTACGTAATAGTGTTAAAAGAACATTTTCAATAATAATTTAAACAAGACTGATATTTTTACTCCACTTTATATATCAGAGCAACTACATTTTCACATTGTTACTAATAAAATATTGATTCAAAATTATTGGAAACAGCCCAAAGGCAAATCGAAATGAATTTACAAATCGAATCCATCGATTGAAACAATTATTATTTAATACAGTGAATAAGGCATTTTTATTAACGCGCATCGTTTCACAGCAACTATAATAAAAATTATTATTATAATTTTTTCTGAAAAAAAAAAATTTTTTTATTTTTAACGATAAAAAAATTTCTGAATAAATATAAATTAAGACAAAGTGACTATAAACTGAACTTATTGCAAACATTGTTTTTGAATGCCATTAATACTCTCCCTCCTCTTTAGAATTGAATCATTTTGACCTAGAGAGCAGAAATTTGGCACATATTTTATTTTTGCAAATCATATTATATTATATTATATTATATTATATTATATTATATTATATTATATTATATTATATTATATTATATTATATTATATTATATTATATTATATTATATTATATTATATTATATTATATTATATTATATTATATTATATTATATTATATTATATTATATTATATTATATTATATTATATTATATTATATTATATTATATTATATTATATTATATTATATTATATTATATTATATTATATTATATTATATTATATTATATTATATTATATTATATTATATTATATTATATTAATGTCCATATAAGGACACGAAATCAATAACATGTGAAGTGCGTGTTTTGTATATGTGATATTCAAAAAGGTTGTAGAGAAAAAAAAGCGATGATGGAAGAGAACGGAAAATATGAGAAAAATTTTTCCATAAAGATCGACAGCCAATTTAAATGGCTGATGACGAGAGAGGACGACGGAAGAAGAGATGGGGCTTGAAATGCTTTCAATTGCATTTTCATTGAATTAGCGCTTTTCATGGCAGATCATTCATAAACGAAATTATACTTGTTATTGCGACCTACTCAATTTCATATTGACGATTAAAATTATTATCCATTAATTTTTTTTATTATATTATTAAAATTCTGATGTCAATTATATACAACAATTAATTTCCATCTTATTTTAATATTTATTTTTTTTTATTAATATTTACTTTTTATTTAAAATTACTTTTTTTATAATTTTATAATAAATAAATAAATAATAATAATAATAAATAAATATAATAAAATTTAAAAAAAAACTATTATAACTAATAATAATAATAATATTAATAACTAAAAAGTAAATAAAAAAAACACTGTATTGACCTTTTTATTATAAAATTATTTATTATTAATGTTATTATGATTTTTAGAAATCCACTGGAAAATAAGTTTGTCTTATTATTAATATTCGGTTATTATTATTATTAATATAATTATTATATTTTTAACTTTTTGACCTAGTGAGCAGAAATTTGGCACATATTTTTAATTTTTGCATATTATATTATATAAAAATAATCGTTATTATTATTATTATTTAATTTTTTAAATTATTTTCTGTTAAAAGATTAATTATCAAGAAATAATTATTTATTAATAAAATAATTATAAAAAAAACATTTTTTATTAAATGAAAAAAAAATTGTTGGGATTTTTTTAGCATCAGTCAGAATGTGTCTCACCATAAATGGTTATATCTACTTGGGAGGTTTAAAATCGATAATTACGGCCTTGTGTGCTCAGATTGTTCAGACACTTATTTTCCAGTGGATTTCTAAAATCAGTAGAACAACTACAGTCCGGTCAGACGGGAACATTATACGTACTTTTGTTCGAAAAAAGCATACTTACGTTTGACAATGTTTTTATTTTTATTTATAATTAAAATTTTTCATTTTTTTAAATTTTAAAAAAAAATTTTAGTTTTAATTTTTTTTTTAATTTAATTTAATTATTTTTATAAATTAGAATAATTTTAATTTCAATTGGAATTTTGTTTTTAAAAGCCATAGAATAATTAAATTTTTTTTCACAGTCCTCAAAGGTAAATTTAAAAATTATATTTCCGCAAAAATGCTTGTTTCAAGTATATATAATCTATTCTCTCGTGTAAAAAAAAAAATAAACAGACGTTTTTTTTTTGAAAAGTCTTTTCATCCCTTGAAACTGAAAGATTTCCCCAGAGCGGTTACAAAACCGAGTATCAAATGAAAGATCGTATATAAGAGATAATTTCAAGCGTTATCTACTGAGAGAGACGCGCGTTTCTGGAGGGGATGAAAAGTTATTCTCGAAAATGGGGTCATTATATAAAATATTTTTAAAAATGGATTTACTTTAGATCAATTTCTTTTTTTAAACTTATTATACTTGTAATATTTATTTATTGAATAAAAGAAATTTAATAAAAAAACAAAAAATATTTTAGAAAATAATTCCAACAAAAACTAAATTACAACGGAAACTAAAAACTAATTTTAAAAACTAATCAAAAAAATTACAAAAAAAAGGACTTTGGAAAAACATAATTTTTTCAAACATCCGAAAATTGAATTAATAACTAAAAAATGATTTTTAATTAATTAAATTTCCATCAAAAAAAATTGTTTAATTATATAAAAACAAGTTATAATAATTGTAATAAAATTATCAAAATTTTTTAAATGTGAAAAAAATTATTTCAAAAAAAAAAAAATTTAATTCTTTTTTGTGAAAAAGGTAAAATTAATTTTTTTTCTAAATTGATTAATTTTTTAAAACTGGTTCACTTTTACTCCCAAGTGAATAAATCAATGATCCCCTTTATAGTAGTTCATTCATAAACGTAGGGTTTCTAAAGATAGTTATAGTCGAATGACTGAGTTTATAAGAAAGAAGAAAGGGGTGTTCGAGAAAAAAAAAAAAAAGTGTATCGAGTTTCTGAGCCCAAGGGAAAAAGTCAAAGTCCAATTTTCTCAGAAAAAGTTTTTATATACCTTTTTAGAAAAGACTATTTTTAGAAAAAAAAAAAAAAGAATATTATAAAAGTGAAAAATATAAATTAAATCTAAAATTAAATAAAAAAAATATTAAATAAATGTAAATAAATTTAATATCGGTTAAATATGTATTTGTTTTTTATTAATATTTATTTTTTCATTTATTTTTACAAATTTATATATTTTTAATAAAAATTAATATTATATTAATTATTAATTATTTTAGTACATTGATTTATTTTTATTCTTAATTAATTAATTCTTAATTCATTTTTTTTAAAACTAAAATGTAATTTTTTAGTAAATTAATTAATGAAATGAAAATATTAATTTTATAATCTCGTTTTTTCTTTTTGCCATATGAATTTCCATTTTTCGTTGCCTCAGTTTTCTCTGAATGCACGTGCGATTCTTTCATTGAAGGTCACGGCAACTTGTATGACATTGAAAAATATTATAAGAACACTGAAATTCGAATCCTCATATAATATACTCTAATATATGTTCTTTCATTTATAATTAATTTAATAAGTTCATTAGTGCGTTATTGCAATTTGAAAATACGCTCCACTTTTTCTTATATCGCAAATTTTAAATTTAAATTTATTGTAAATCTTATTTGAAGTTTGAAATTGGAAAATTAAATTTTTTTCTTAAATTTATACAGTGAAAATGAAAATTTACCTTTTTGTGCTAGCATATGGTAAACATATAATCTACAATGTAAATTATTATTTCATTTTATTATAATTTCAATAAAAAAAAAAATTACACATGAAAATTTAGTAAATAGAATTATTATCAAAGCTTGATTTTTCCCAAAAATATTAAAAAGGTCGAAAATTTAATTGATCGAATTACTTTAAGTCAAAATTTTATTTGGTCGAAATTCTAAATAATCGACATTTTATTTGTTCGATATTCTAAATGATAGAAATTTAGAAGCATCGAATTGTATATAACTTTGAAAGAACCCCGCACCATTTACATGGGAATTTGGGGTCCGGTGAAATTTTCTGCAACTTTATAATTTTGTAGTTTTTGACCTCCTGAACAAAAAATGTAAATGGCAAAATTCAAAAAAATGGACAGATTTTTTTAAAAATTGAGGTTTAAGTTTAAAAAATAGTGTTACAAGCGAAAAAAATTCAAAAATGAGTAAAACCAAAAGAAGTAAACAAACGGTCTTAAAACTCGCTACTCGAGGGTTTTCGGGGTCGCTCATTACGAATTCGATGTCAATTTTTGAAAATCCAAAATGGCGGATCCAAAATGGCCGACGATTTTTTTAAATACATTGAATTCCCTTAAATCTTGTTACTCAGGGGTTTTCGGGGTCGCTAATTACAAATTCGATGTTAGTTTTTCAAAATTCAAAATACCGGATGCCAAAAAAGTTTTAAAAATTATTTTTTTAACGAGTTTTAAGAAAGTTTGTTTAGTTGTTTTGGTTTTACTCATTTTTGAATTTTTTTTCGCTTTTAACATAATTTTTTAAACTTAAACCTCAATTTTTAAAAAAATCTGTCCATTTTTTGGAATTTTGGCATTTACATTTATTGTTCAGGAGGTCAAAAACTACAAAAGTTCAAAGTTGCAGAAAATTTCACCGGACCCCAAATTCTCATGTAAATGGTGCGGGGTTCTTTAATTTGGTCAATATTTTAGAAGCTCAACACTTTTTTTAGCCATACGAGTTTCCTCTCTTTATGTTGTTATTATTATTTACATCAATAATTTGAAATAAATTCCTCAAACGGTTTTTTGAAAGCGATTGTTGTAACAAGAATAAAAGTATACTTTCTTTCTCTTATTCAACGTGAAATGCAGCGTTCGAACGCGGTTTTGTAAACACAGCCTAAGTCATTTTCTACCAGGGTTGGGAACGTACAAAATGGTCGCTTTATGACTCCAGCAGTACTTGACAACATCGGGACATTTTGTCTGACACGAGTATTTTTATGACGAAAAGTAAACAAAGCGATCTTTCTAAATAAATACCGACGAAGTTAAAAAAAAATAAAGGTATAAGTGAGATTAAAATCAAAAAGTGACAAAATTGATAATAATCGTCGATAAGTAGCAATTTTAAAATTCGAAAATTTTTCTATGCATCTTAATACCGAATTAGAAAATTTTGTAGGTTAGAAAATAATTTTTCTTTTATTTCTTTTTAATTTAATGAATGTAATTTAATTTCGCTGTCAAAATATTATGTAAATAAATTTCAAAAATATATTCGCAAATAAATATTAAGGAAAATATAAGAATCAAAGTAAAATAGATTTTTTATCATTGAATATAATGTCTAAGGTGTTGTGTTTTAGCTTTTTTTTGTGGTATTTTGGCGAATGGAAATTTAATTCGATGCTTATTTGTAGCTATTATTTGTAAGTAATATAATGACATTTATATTATAAATAAATAATTTTTATTTATAATTTTTAATAAAAATAGATAATGAAATATTAAATTAGGATAGAGATAATAAATTCACTTTTCAGTAATTTTTTTCTTTTATTATTCTAATTCTAAAATAATTATTAAATATTAAAAATTAATAATGTTAATTATAGTGCTCTGCATTTATTTTAACATTGCGTTTTATCCCCATGAAAATAATTGTCAATTTTTTTTTTAATATACCTCCAACACCTTTAAATTATTTCACCGTCCGACAAAATTCAACTTTTTTTTTTCACACATGAAAAAATCAATGATTTTCAGAAACTAGGACCAAAAAAAAGATACCCGTGTCTGGCCGTTTTGCTAGGGGTGTTTTCGACGTTGACACTCTGAGCGCTCTAAGAGCTCGAAAAGGTTCTCAACCACATTTTATTATTTTAGTGTATTTAACCTAATTTAACCTAACCTAATCCAATGCAATCTTCTCATTACGCTTTCAAGACCGGTGAAGACCACGCTGTTGCATCATGGAGGAAAGAATAATTTTAAATGATTTAGTTTTAAAGAACAATAAAACATTATTCAAGAATAATGGTCGCATTTCATGCGACGTAACGAACGTTGATACGAGTAAGTATTAATTTTAATGTAATATTTATATTTTTTATTTTATTTATCTTATTTATTTTATTTATTTTTTATTTATTTTATTTATATTTTAACAAGATTTTGTACAATTCCTATAGCGTTAATGTAATTGACTTCAGGGTTTAAATTTGCCATTTTTGAAAATTTTCCGTTATTTACTTTCGCACTCAGAAAACACGCTCGGTTTATTAAACAAGATTGAGAAACCAGAGCACGAGCACAGCCCGAACGCATCCAATTTCAAATAAAGCATGCAAATAACACACCCTTTTTTGTGCACATCACCTAAAACTGCAGCCCGTATCACAAACATGTCACTTTTAGCATGCTTTAGCCAATCATAATAAGTTATGGCTAATCATAATTTTTAATATTGGTTGAGAACCACTTAACACTTTCAGAACACTCAGAGCGTCGACGTCGAAAACACCCTAGATCAGGTCATTTTTTGCTTTTAGGGGTAAAAACAACCCATAAATGAAAGGTGATAGGAAATCTTGTAGAAATTAATAATTTTTTATGAAACCTGGTATCTCGGGGTTTTCCGGGTCGCTGATTACGAATCTGATGTCAGATTTTCAAAATTCAAAATGGCGGATCCAATTTGGCGGTCGAAATTTATAAAAATTCACCAATTCATTTGAAAGTTGTTACTTAGGGATTTTTGGGGTCGCTGATTACGAATATGATGTCAGATTTTTAAAATTCAAAATGGCGGATTCTATATGGCGGTCGAAATTTATAAAAGTTCATCGAATTTACTTGAAACTTGTTACTTTAAAGTTTTTGGGGTCGCTGATAACGAATATGATGTCAGATTTCGAAAATTCAAAATGGCGGATCCAATATGGCGGTCGAAATTTATAAATATTAATTATTTTTTATAATTAATTATTATATTCGTAATCAGCGACCCCAAAAACCCCTAAGTAACAACTTTCAAATGAAGTAGTGAATTTTTATAAATTTCGACCGCCATATTGGATTCGCCATTTTGAATTTTGAAAATCTGACATCAGATTCGTAATCAGCGACCCGGAAAACCCCGAGATACCAGGTTTCATAAAAAATTATTAATTTGTACAAGATTTCCTATCACCTTTCATTTAATGGTTGTTTTTACCCCTAAAAGCAAAAAATGACCTGATCTAGCAAAACGGCCAGACACGGGTATCTTTTCTATGGTCCTAAGTTTCTGAAAATCATTGATTTTTTCGTGTGTGAAAAATCGTGTCGGACGGTGTTTTAAATAAATTTTTGATTTTGTAATTTTTAATATAAAATTTGTTTAAACTTATTAAATAAAATTTTAAATATAAAATGCTCTAGAATTCTCCAATGACTACTTTTAGATATCTTTAAACTTATGAAAATCTCGTCTTTTCCAAAGGTCAAGCATTGTCAGTGAAAAAAAAAAAAAAAAACATTTTTAAGTTTTCATCTGGACGACCTGATTTCTTTCCCTCGCCAATGTATAAGTAATCCCCCAAGAATATTAACCCATAGTCACGCAATATGACTGTGGTAGAAATATATATTTATATATTTGTATATATATAATGTCAACTTTCAAAAAGTTCAGTAAGAAGTTTAAAATCATTCCTTAATATTTCTCCAATTCAGATCTTATTCTTAAAGTTCAAATTGAATCCGCGCTTTTTATTCATAATTTTGTACTTTATAAAAGTTTAAATTATAATCAGTATTCAAGAATAAAATGAATATTTGATATATTATCTTCTTATAAAATTTTTCGAAAATTAATTTTTAAAAATTTTATTTCTTTTGCTATAATTAAATTGGATTTTAATGTATATACATAAGATTGAATCAGATTTTCGTGATAAAATCTAAAAGTTACAATAATATATGATTTTCTGATATTTTTTTTAAATAAAAAAATTTTTTTTTTTTGATTCAAATAAAAAATTTCGTAAAATATCAAAGAAATATTTCAAAACAAAAGTAAAGAAATATTTTTTTTTCGTGTAAAATTAAGAATATATATCAGTGTGAAAAATTAGTTGCTCATTGAAGAAAATGATAAGAAACATAAAAGAAAATAGTTATACTTAGTTTCGTGAATTGAAAATCAATTTCAAGAAGGGTGTATATTTAGGTCATAAAAAATATTTGTTAGGGGAATGCCCCTTGTAAATTTCTGTACAGACGCCCTTCTGGTTTTGTCAATGGCTTCAAACTTTTTATATATATGTTTATCCCATATACTCGCATATACATCGAATGACCTACATATATCATAAACATCGATATATATATATATATATATATATATATATATTTAGTTATTGCATATCAAACTTTTTAACAATACAGGCCATAAAATTTTTTTAAAATCATAAAGTTTTCTTTGTTTGTTGGACAAAAAAAAACGTCCAGTTTTGTTAATTTTTTATTATATTTTTATTCGACGACGAAGGTTGTAAACTTTTTTTTTATTTACCATATGAGGATGCTATTCACAAAGTACATTCATAGGAAATGTATATAATAAACAAATTTTTTTTAATGGAAACATTAAAAATAGCCAACGTTTAATTTCTTTGTCCCTTTTTTTTATTTGGCAAATAGTGAAAAAAGAAGGAAAAATATTTATTCCATACAAATATGGAAAAATTTATATACTTAAATAAAATTTAAATAAAATATAAAAAAATAATTACCTATCAATTTATATTAAAGTTATTTATATAATTAAATTCTTATATCACTTGCATTCAATATATATCAATATTTATCTTTATATTTTATTATTTATTTATTTTCACACTTAATTTATTTTTAAAATGTTTATAATTTTTCTAAGGTGTTTAGGAGTTAAAAAAATTTCCTTGTTTATCATTGTCTATTGAGAAAAAAATTAATTTATTACGAATCCAATGTTAGTTTTTTATTATTCAAAATGGCTGATCCAATATGGCGGAAATTTTTTTTTTTTTTAATTGATATCGCAGACTTTGAATCATATTATAGAAAAAAAAAAATAAAATAGTTTTAATTTATAAATTTATTTATGAAATTAAATTATTAATAATTCTTTAAAAAAATGTTATCAAATTTTTTACACAAAAATTTTCCTAAAATAAATTAAAAAAGAAAAAAAAATTTCCAATTTTAATAAAGCGGGGAAATATAAAAAATTTTCATTCTAATTGACAAATGAAAGAAAATCAAAAAGTAAGTAAATATAAGATTTAAGATAATTTTGTTAATGGAATGGAATTTTTTTTCTTTTTTTTTTGAAGATGAAAGGGAAATTTATAAGTGTTTTTCTCAAAGAGAGAAGATAATTGCATTGCTGAGGGAAACGGACAAGTTGAGAAGAAGAAAATAGCGGGTATTATATATATATATATATATATATATATATATATATATATATATATATATATATATATATATGCGGGAATGATAGGTCGTATTATTTTCCTTCGTCGGTGTGAAAAGCCTCGCACGTCTCGTTTAATCCAGATTAGAGGGAAAAAAGATCCAAAATAAGTGCTCAGCAATTCTACTTTAAATATATAAGAAGCTTTATTTTTTTTTCTCAATATAATTAACAACTAACGATTATAGAATAAAGATTGGAAAAAAGAAACTTTCAAACAAACTCTAAATTGATTAAAATGATTCTATTATCATTTTGAATTTGTTTATATAGGGAAAAAAAAACATTTATTTTGTAGGTTATGTTACAATTAGTAATATTTGTTTATTTAACTAATTAAATGCGTCATTGGACAAATTTACCAAAATTTCATTTATCGTGGTTTAGTAATTTATGTAATTTTATTTTTTGGGGAATTTTTAAAGTTACCAATATAAAGAAAGTATTGTAGAATAGCCTTAAGAAATTTTATCTGAGAGTGGGGAATTTTTCCTGTGGATTATTTGTCCCCACTTTTTATTGTCCCCATTCGCCATTTGTGATAATTCTCATCAACTACCGCACCCTGCTCTAGTGAAAATGTAGTGACTTTATTGTTAATTAAAAGTTACTATAATGTCACTAAATTTTCACTAGAGCAGGGTGCGGTAGTAGAATTATGACAAATGACGAGTGGGGACAATGGAAACCCACCAACAAGGGTGAAAATATATATCTTTCGTTCTAAAATTTTAAATTTTAGCGCCATTATCTATTTAGTTTTGATTGACAAGATTGATAATTCTACTTGTCAATTTACAAGAATTCTAACTTAAAAATTCTGCTGTTTAATTTTATCAATTATCGTCAATTTATTTCAACAATTTTTAAATTTAGCGCCATTATCTATATAGTTTTGATTTACAAGGTTGGTAACTCTATCAATTCGCAAGAATCCTAACCTAAAAATACTGCTATCATGCTATTTAATTTTTGTCAATTATCGCGTAAATCAGCTTTGTAAAGTAAAGTTTTTTTGGTCAGTAATAGTAAAAATTATTATATTGTTATTAATCATTTAAAAAAACTATTTTATTGTTCATTTCATTGTAAATTTCTATTTATATATTTATCTAAAGATTAATTAATTAAAAAAAAAAATATTGTAGCTCTGTCATGCTAGAAGGAAAAAAAATATTAAATAATTAAATTTGAGTTGAAAAATAAAAACAAAAAAACCGTTGTAAATTAATACATATAAAATTTATTTATAAAGAAAATTGATCGAAAAAGAAAACGAAAATTAATTATAGAAAATGGAAAAAAAAATTTTTTTAAATAAAAAATAAATATTCTTAAAAAGCAAAACAAATAGAAATGGTAGAGATATGACTATACAAAAAAACAGGAAAATAATATAATTATCGATTATATGACAGAAACAGTAAATGAAAACAAGTAGGTTTTTGAAAAGCGTGTATAATTATTATATTTTTAATTCGTAATTATAGAAAGAGAGAAGAATAAAAATAATTCATGTGAAAGTAAAATAAATTGAAAAAGCTCGAAAGGCGCAATGAAAATATATTAGATATTTAAAAAAAAGAGAAGCAAAAAATTATGTGTAAATAAAAAAAATTTTTAATATTAAAAATATTAACAATTAACAATAATAATAATAATAAAAGTAATAATAATAATAATGAATAAAAAATAATATTTAAAAAAACATTAATAATAAAAAAATAATAATAAATAGATATTTAGTATAGAAATAAAAACAATGAAAATGTTTTTATTTTTTAAAAATATTGTACTAAAAACTAAAAAAAATAGTTATAAAATAGTTTTTAAAAATATAGAGCAAGTGTATATATAAAACTCGTTAAAATTCTTTGCAGGATATATAAGGAAAGATGTAGGAGAAGTTAATAAAGACAAAGAAGTTAGTTGAGGTGTCTTTAAAAGTTACTGAAAGACCAATAAAGTTCGAAAGAATATAAAAAAAAGAGTCACTTTATAATATTGATGACAAAAGTAAGATTCGAAAATTCCCGCAAATTATATTTAAAGGTGAATACACATGGAGGCCATAAAGTATCAAATTTTGTAACTAGATATCATGAGAGTATGAAAGAGATAATGATATACGTTTGTCCTTCTCTCGCACTCACAGTCTACTTACAAAATTTAACGCTTTACGGTTTCATGTGATTACACTCTAAATATTAAATAAAAAAAATACATTTTTATAACTTTCTGAATATTTATTATTTTTTATTAATCTAAAAAAGTTTGTCTATCACAAGAAAAATTTTTTTTTAATTTTTTTGTTTCTGAAATATATAGACATAATAAAACATAACCTCTAAATACAACCGAAACTGATATTTTGCTATTTCATATTAAATAAAATTTATTAAATTAAAAAGTAAAATACTTATATTTTGCTATTTTATTCTAAATTAATTAAAATTAATTTAATTAAAAAATAAAAACTTATATTTTGCTATTTTATATTAAATTAAAAAAAAATTAAATAAAAGTTTAGTTTCTTTATGAAATGATAATTTCGCAAGCATTTACTTTTATGCTATTAACCTAATGTTTATTTACATTGACAAAACTTTTTTTTTCATAGAATGTGTATAAAAAGTTAAGAGCTGACTTTTTTTCATACATTAAATTTTAAAGGTAAATGTAATTTTTTAATAAGTTTTTTTTTGGCGCCTCTATGTATAAGTATAGAGAAAAAATGTTACATAGCGCATGGCGCTAAACTGACCCACCCTTTTTTCTCTTATTTATACATGCGACCGATCGACCGAGTTAGTAAAAATAAATAACTTTTAATGTATACTGTATAATTGTTGTTAAGTTTTTGTAAAGTACACACAAAATAAGATAACTTTAAAAAAAGTTTTATTTTGTGATAATTAAGAACGTGATTTCAGCATATGTAAATTATATTCTCCATAGGTTATTTTTTTATAAAAAATATATCAAAAAAAAATGATTTCTTTAAAACAAAAAAATCGTTTCTTTAAAATCACTTTTTTGAATCAAACATGAAATTTGTTTGAATTAAAGAAAGTTATCTTTGCTTTTACAAAAAGAAGTTTTTAGAAGTGTTTTTAAATTAAAAAAATATTTTCTTTAAGTGTTTTTAACCTAAAATAAAATTTCTTTGAATCAAAGAAATATTTCTTTGAGTCAATAAAAAAAAGTAAAGAAATAATTTTTTTTAAATCAAAGAAATTTTTCCATTGAACCCTCATAACATATAAGTAAAAAATAAATAGGAACGCTTTTTGACAATTTTTATTTATTATTATATTATCACCAACTTCAGTGACTATAAAATTATTTTTCACTTGTCAGGATGTATAATAAAATAAAATAAAAAATATTTTATAACAAAAATTTTTACTGTGTACTTTTCACCATGTTTTTAATTAATTCAGCATCGCGTCAGAGTGGGCTATAATAAAAAAAGTTTGAGTTTCCACTCTTTCTAATTATTCTCTCTATGACACAATATTTTTAAAACGTTTTTAAATTTGGTATCAATCGATTCTATTTTAAATTTTATGTCGATATATTATACACAATGTACTGTGAAAAGAAAATAATTTTGAATTAGTTAAAAATAACTCATTGTTAATAAAATTTGAAATTACTTTTTTGTTTTATGATTAGTAAAAAAAAATAACGAATTATTATTAACAAAAATATAATTATTAGTTTATAATATATTTATTAATGAAAAAATGACGGAAAAATAAGTCAAATGACTAAAACATTTAATTATATATAGAAATGCAGAGAAAACTAAAAATTTCCATCATAACCTAAAAATGAAGTTAACTTCTAACCTTGTTATTTTTAACTAATTCAAATTTAGGGAGTATAAAAGAATAATAGTAATAATAATAAATAATAATAATAATTATAATAAACATTAATAATTAATAAAAAAAATAATAAATTAATGAATAGTAAATGAATAGTAAATAAATAGTAAATAAATAATAATAATAAATTATTATTGTATCATTACTAATTAAACATGCGCATAAATTATTTTGAGGTTAGGGGTCAGATAACAAATGTCTTGTATGGTCTCACTGGCTCCTCTGGTGATTTTTTAAAGAAACTACATCTTTTAAAGATCACAATTCTTGTATATATGTGTGTAGCGTGGGCAGCGAGTCAATTTATATTTATATTTCTTACACCATCAAATAAATAGTATCGATTTATAAAGGTGCTTCTACAATAGATTTTATAAAAAAAAAATTAACCATATTTTTTTCAACATATAAATAATTATAAAAGGTATTCATAATAAACAAATTTCGGTTACTTTCTAGTTATATATACTTCTAAATATTCCCATATATATATATGCTTTTCCCCCAAAAGAAAAAAAAAAGTTGATTCTCCCCCTCCACCTTTTTTTTCATTCCACCATTAGCACAAATTATAAATTATTCCTTATAGGATTCTAGATACATCAAAATGAAGAAAAAAGATTTTTAGAAATTTCACAAAAGTTCGTAACATAATTTTTTTTTGACACAGAATATTGGAAAAGAGGTTATGTCAAATTAAAATAGTAATTTTATGAAAAATTTATTTATGTTTTAATTTTCACAGGAAAAAAAATAGTTTATTTTATCATTGTAGAATTGGCCTAATTAATAGTTTTTTTTTTGCGATATTAATATCGAATATGAGAAAATGGTGTGCGTGAATACTGGATTGGTTGATTCTAATGGAAAATTTAAATTGTCCATTAGAATCAACTAATGAAATTTCGATATTTATCGCAAAATCGCCAGCTATATGTATTAATTATGTCTTAAAAGACAAGAAAAAAAAGAAAAAGAAGATGAAAAATTAATGAGATAAATTATGTATAATTCTTTTTTAGAAAGGAAAAAAAAATAATAATAATATTAAATAAAGAAAAATAATAATTTTTTGTAATTTACAATAGTTATAAATTCTTTTTTTTCTTCGAATTATTTATAATATTTTATTTTATCTGTAGTTACAATTTTGTAAAAAAGAAAACAATCATAATATTTTCTTTGCTTTATTTAAATAAAAAAAAATTTTTTTTTAAACTTTAATTTTACATATTTCTCAATAAAAAAAAAAAATTTTATGATTATTTATTTATTTACAAGATTGTCGCGACAAGCCCTTTCTTACAATTTATTCTATAATATAATATATATTATTATTTCTATATTTTGACCGTTTTGACCTAGAGGGCAGAAATTTGGCACATTTTTATTTTTGCATATTATATTACATAATAATAATCCTTATTATTATTATTTTTTTTTTGCGCAAAGAGTAAAGTGGATTTATTATTATTATAATACTACTACTACAACTACTACTATTATTATTATTATTGTATAAAAATACTGGACAATAAAAATTTTTTTAAAAATAAAAAAAAATTGTTAATGAAGACTTGCAAGACATTTACTGAAAAAAATTGAACCCCCTCCCATCCCCTATATTTAGCATCGAAGTTAGATTAACGATAAACCCTTCTGGGTTAATTAATCAGCTAACTAAGACAAGGAATAAACTGTCTTTAAAGATTATGCCTACATATACATACCTATATGTATACATATAGATATATATTTTAACCGTAAACTCGAAATTGCAAGATATCGATCGCAATCGTAAGGAATGAAAGAAAATAGGATACAAATTGAATCACCTACTTTTCCTCCTACACACACACACACATAATATACATATATATATATATCGTTAATATTGTCAATTTCCAATTTCTGCATAGATTTTTTTTTCAAAAAAAAAAAGGGGCGGGGAAATTGGGACTCAAGGTCACTGGTAAATAAAAAAAAAAAAACCACCCCCCATTTTCCAGGGCAAAAAAAAAACATTAAAAAATATATATTTTCAAAAAAAAAATCGGTTTAAAATTTTTTATTAATCAGAAATTGATAATTGACCTTTTTTCAATGAAGAAAGAGGGTAAATTGTAAGGCTCTCTAAAGTACTCACGATTTATATGTCGTCGTCGAATTGTCCAATGGAAAACTTGGAACAAAAAATACCCAATTTTTTTTTTCTTTTTTTTTTTTTAGACAAAACGAATTACACGCACTTTGGAATAATTTTTATTGAAAAAAATTGTCCTATTTTGTTTATTTATCATTAAATGAACATTTTTGTTGAACGTTTAGAAAAAGAAAGGCTCGCGCGATGAACAACTTTGGGGAAAATCTATCCGTGGCACGTCCTCTCTCTCTCTCTCTCAACTTGAGGATGGACAAGAGTGCGCCTGATCAAGAGTTGAAACTAACATGGCCGCGCAACGTCGACGAATCGATAAAACACGTTACGTTTTCACAAACGTCGACGACGTACCACAATCTCAAAAACATATACATAGACGTACACATGCACACACACATTCACCTGGAGACAGAAGCGAGACACGAGCAGGATCGGTTTGAGGATCATCAACTATACATTTAATAATAATAATAATAATAATAATAAAATTATATATATATATATATAGCATCAGTTGAGGTATTTGCTTGAGAGACACAAAACAATTTCCGCCTCTGAGATTTATAATCCTCGAGATGATTTAAAAGGTTAAGTCTAAAAAAAAATTTTAAAAAGAAATTATATATATGGGCCATTCTTTATCAAAAAAAAGATTTGATAGATTTAATAGAACAGATTTAATTAAAAAATCCATAATTAATTATGGGCTTAAATTACTGCAAATGTTGTCTATTTTTTTGATGCCGTATGGTACTTTTTAAATATTAAACATGGGACCTCAAATGTTAAAAAAAACCTTCAATATAATCGAAAAAAGTAATATTTTTTTTAAATATAAGGTTAAAACTTATTTTTTAAAAATAAAACTCAATTACCGGCACAGAAATCTACATTACCGACTGATGGTAAAAGTAGGAAAAATGATAATATAAAAATACCGACATAGAAATCTACATTACCCTCTGATGGTAAAACAGAAAAATGAAAATGTAAAAAATGACCGACATAGAAATCTATATTACCGACTAACGGTAAAACAATAAAATGAAAAACTGACAAATTATCGACATATTTTCATTTTTCTGGTTTGTCATCGGTCGGTAATGTAGATTTCTATGTCGGTAATTTTTATATTTCATTTTCCTGTTTTACCATGAGTCAATAATGTAAATTTTTGTGCCGGTAATCGATTTTTATTTTAACAAAATTTTTTTTGTATATTATCTAAATTTTATATAAAATTATTAAACATCGTGATATAGACTATTTTTATATTTATATAATTTTTATATTTCATTTTCCTGTTTTACCATGAGTCAATAATGTAGATTTCTGTGCCGGTAATCGATTTTTATTTTAACAAAAATTTTTTTTTTGGTATATTATCTAAATTTTATATAAAATTATTAATCATCGTGGTATAGACTATTTTCAAAATTTGAGTTTTGAATTTTTTGAATACAATTTTAATACACATTAAGAAAAAAGATTTTCTTTGAATCAAAGAAATTTATCCATTATTATAGGGTCAAAGAAATTATTTCTTTGATTTTACCAAAATTGTTTTATGATGATATGAAAAATATATGGTAAAATGGTATGGTAAAACAGAAAAATGAAAATGTAAAAATGCCCGACATAGAAATCTATATTACCGACTAACGGTAAAACAATAAAATGAAAATCTGACAAATTACCGACATATTTTCTGGTTTGCCATCGGTCGGTAACGTAGATTTCTATGTTGGCAATTTTTATATTTCATTTTCCTGTTTTACCATTAGTCTATAATGTAGATTTCTGTACCGGTAATCGATTTTTATTTTAACAAAATTTTTTTTTTGGTATATTATCTAAATTTTATATAAAATTATTAAACATCGTGGTATAGACTATTTTTAAAATATGAGTTTTGAATTTTTTGAATACAATTTTAATACACATTAAGAAAAAAGATTTTCTTTGAATCAAAGAAATTTATCCATTATTATATAGGGTCAAAGAAATTATTTCTTTGATTTTACCAAAATTGTTTATTTGAATCAAAGAATTTTTTTTGAGAAATCTTCCACCACATTGGATACGCCATTATGAATTTTGAATATCTGCGAAACCTAATTCGTAATCAGTGACACATTTTAATTTTTTTTCGCCGTCAAGTTAGAGCCGCCATTTTGGATTTTCAAAAACTAATTCTAATTTTTTATTCAGTAACCTCAAAAACCTTCTGGTAATAAGATTTAGGGGAATTTAATAAATTTTAATTGTTTTGACTGCCATATTAGAGCCGACATTTTGAATTTTGTAAAATTAACTTAAAATTTGCATTCAGCAACCTCAAAAACACCATGTTTATAAGATTTAGACAAATTCAATACATTTAAAAATTAAATGTCAGATTCATAAATATAGCGACCGCCAAAAACTTCTGGTAGGAACTTTAAAGCGAATTGAAATAGTTTTTAAAAAAATTGTTCGACATATTGAAGCCATTATTTAAAATTTTTTAAATCTAATTCAAAAAAACATTTAGGCGAATTTAATGACTTTTAATTTTTTTTTACCGCTATTATTAATTTTGAACAAATTTTTTTGGTCTATTATTAAAATAAAAAATTTTCCCAATTTAAAAGCATAAGATTCACTTGAAATTTGTTCCTCAGAATTTTTTGGGATCGCTGATTACGAATTCGGTGTCAATTTTTCAAAATTCAAAATGGCGAATCCAATTTGGCTGATGAATTTTTTTTTAAATTCAATTAATTCACTCGAAATTGGTTTCTTGGGGGTTTTTGGGGTCGCTGATTACGAATTTGAAGTCATATTTAAAAAATCCAAAATGGTGGCTCCAATGTGGCGGACACAATATCAAAAATCATTTAAATTGACATGAAATTTGTTACTCGAGGGTTTTTTTTGGGATCGCTGATGACACATTCGTAATCATTGACTCCAAAAAACCTCCGAGAAACGAATTTCAAATGAATTTCTTAAATTTGTAATAATTCGTCAACAATATTATTAAATACACTAGAACTATATATAATTAAAATCTATTTAATTTAAAAATTATTAATTTAGATATAATCAAAAAGAATTGTTTAAGAAACTTTTTTTTTGCTTGAAAAATTTATATATTTAAACAAAAAAAAAAATTGAAATTTCCTAAAAAAACATTCTAGTTTTGATATAATGCACAGTGCAAAAAGAGAAATGCGATTTTTTTTAAACTGCAGTCTACAAAAATTATTTTTAATTATATCATATTTTGGGTGAAATTAAAATTTTAAACAAAAAAAACCTGTTAGGGAAAATTTTGAGAGGTTGTGAAAAGTTAATAGGATATGATATATTGTTTGAGATGAATGTATATAAGTGTGGGTATATAAAATGTCTTTATGACTCTTTATCAAAGGTTTTGACACTTTAAGTGACTTTCACGATCTAAGGGATAAATTACACACTTGATTATTTATTATCTTAACAAATTGAGACAAATTTTTCTAAATTCGTAAAAAGTGAAGAAAGTAAAAATTTAAATTTACAAACAAAATATTATATAATTATTATTATTTTACAAAATAAGTTTCGGTCATTTATATATAATACACATAATTTTACGATAACAAAATTTTTATTTTATCCGGAAATTTTCTAATAATCAAGTCAAATTTTTTAAATGTTCAAATAACAAAAAGATTGAATTTCAAAAAAAAATCAAATAACAAAAAAATCAAATTGTTAGAAATTAAAATTATCAAAAAATCGAGTTATTAAAAAATTCAAACTTTTAGAAATTCGTTCTTCCGGTAATTCGAACATTTAAAATTCTATCCTTTGGTAATTCAAACTTTTGAAAATTCGAATTTTTAATTCTTATCTTTTGATAATTCGAACTTTTGAAAATTGGATTTTCTGATAATTCGAACTTTTTATAATCCGAATTTTTTAAAATTCGAACTTTTAGTAATTAGAAAATTTTGAAAATTCGATCAATTATACATTCAAAATTTTAAACCCTATCTTTTGATAATTCGAACTTTTAAAAATTCAATTCTCAAATAATTCCAACTTTCAATAATTCGAATTTCTAAAAATTCGAATATTTTATAATTCGAATTATTAAAAATTCGATCTTTAAGTAATTCGAACTTTTGAAAATTTGTTTTTCTAATAATTCGAACTTTTTATCATTCAAATTTCCAAAAATTTGATTTTTCATTAATTCGAACATTTGAAAATTCGATCAATTAAACATTCGAATTTTTAACCCTTTCTATTTTGATAATTCGACCTTTTGAAAATTCAATTCTCAAATAATTCCAATATTCAATAATTCGAATTTCTAAAAATTCGAACATTTTATAATTCGAATTATTAAAAATTCGATCTTTAAGTAATTCGAATTATTAAAAATTTGTTTTTCTGATAATTCGAATTTTTAAAAATTCGAACTTTTAGTTTTTAGAAAATTTTGAAAATTCGAATAATTATACATTCAAAATTTTAAACCCTATCTTTTGATAATTCGAACTTTTGAAAATTCAATTCTCAAATAATTCCAAATTTCAATAATTTGAATTTCTAAAAATTCGAACATTTTATAATTCGAATTATTAAAAATTCGATCTTTAAGTAATTCGAACTTTTGAAAATTTGTTTTTCTAATAATTCGAACTTTTTATAATTCAAATTTCCAAACATTCGATCTTTAAGTAATTCGAACTTTTGAAAATTCAATTCTCAAATAATTCCAACATTCAATAATTCGAATTTCTAAAAATTCGAACATTTTATAATTCGAATTATTAAAAATTCGATCTTTAAGTAATTCGAACTTTTGAAAATTTGTTTTTCTAATAATTCGAACTTTTTATAATTCAAATTTCCAAACATTCGATCTTTAAGTAATTCGAACTTTTGAAAATTTGTTTTTCTAATAATTCGAACTTTTTATAATTCAAATTTCCAAAAATTCGATCTTTCATTAATTCGAACATTTGAAAATTCGATCAATTAAACATTCGAATTTTTAACCCTTTCTATTTTGATAATTCGATTTTTTAATAATACGAATTTATTTTTATAATTTGAACATTTTATTTTTTAGTAATTAGAAAATTAGAAAATTCGATTTGTCAGACATTCGACGTTGTAATCCCATTTTTGAAAATTCGAACTTTTGAAATAACAATTTTTTAATAATTCCAATTTCTTGATAATACGAATTTCTAAAAATTCAACATTTCTGTAATACGAACATTTAGAAAATTCAATTTTTTTTAGTAATTCGATTAAACGACTATTCAACATTATGAAATAAGATCTTTTAAAATTGATGATTGCAACTTAATTGAATTTAAATTTGGCGCCGAAACTACTCTTCAACAACTGGTGGATTATTCGAGAATTAAATTTTTGAAATTGATTCCAAAGTTCACTTTTCCTTCTCACCGTGAACGCGCGGCGCTAGCTGACAAAATCGACAAAATGGCGTGAGTCTAGTTTAGGTTATATAAAAAAAAAAAAAAAAAAAAAAATGCCAACTAACTCAATCATATAAAAATATTAATACATCATACAGTTCTTTTTTTTACGTTTTTGCGTTTATAAATAAACGCATTAAGTTTAATCAGTGATTAATAATGTGTTTTCAATTCAAATGGAAGTGAAACAATACAATGAGTTTGTTCAAAGTATTGTTTTCGACTGTTTTAGTCTTTTATTCACTCCTCAGCATTTGTACAACTCATTTATTAATAAATGTTAAAAATCAGGTAAGTTATATTAAATTTTATTTTTTTTATGTATAAGAAATTAAATTTTGTTTTACACACAATTTTTTGGTTTATTATAATTTTCTTTGTAATCTTTATAGATCTCTGACGTGGATGCTGTGTGCTGTATCTTGTCGTTTTAAATATATATATATTAAACTCAAATAAGACGAGATCTGAATTATTAAATTTTATGGTTTAAAAAATAAAATTTATTTGATTTTACAAAAAAAATTTTCGGAAAATAATTTTTAGATTCTAACCTAAAAAGAATTTAATTAAATTTAAAAAAAAATTAGTCATATGAATATATTTCTCATTTGATTTGATACTCTCTAAATCTGAATTAGTAAAATTTTACTAATTATTAGTAACTTTTACTAACAATTAGTAAAATTTAACTAATTCAGAAGCTATTATTAGTAACTTTTACTAACAATCAGTAAAATTTAACTAATTCAGAAGCAAAAAGTGAGTCACTAATTCAAATTAGTAAAAAATTTTACTAATTCAGATTTAGAGAGTATCAAATCAAATGAGAAATATTTTCATAAGACTAATTTTTTTTTTTAATTTAATTAAATTCTTTTTAGGTTAGAATCTAAAAATTATTTTCCGAAAATATTTTTTGTAAAATCAAATAAATTTTATTTTTTAAACCATAAAATTTAATAATTAGTAACTTTTACTAACAATTAGTAAAATTTAACTAATTCAGAAGCAAAAAGTGAGTCACTAATTCAAATTAGTAAAATTTTACTAATTGTTAGTAAAAGTTACTAATAATTAGTAAAATTTAACTAATTCAGAAGCAAAAAGTGAGTCACTAATTCAAATTAGTAAAATTTTACTAATTGTTAGTAAAAGTTACTAATAATTAGTAAAATTTAACTAATTCAGAAGCAAAAAGTGAGTCACTAATTCAAATTAGTAAAATTTTACTAATTGTTAGTAAAAGTTACTAATAATTAGTAAAATTTTACTAATTCAGAAGCAAAAAGTGAGTCACTAATTCAAATTAGTAAAATTTTACTAATTGTTAGTAAAAGTTACTAATAATTAGTAAAATTTTACTAATTCAGAAGCAAAAAGTGAGTCACTAATTCAAATTAGTAAAATTTTACTAATTGTTAGTAAAAGTTACTAATAATTAGTAAAATTTTACTAATTCAGAAGCAAAAAGTGAGTCACTAATTCAAATTAGTAAACATTTTTACTAATTCAGATTTAGAGAGTAGGGCAGAAATTTTATGTCCCTAAAGTTTTGAACGTTCAAAATAAACAAAATTTTTAGTTACTTTTTGAAATTTTTTTATTTTAGTATACAAATTTTTAATTTACATTTTAAAAAATGAATTATTAATTTGAATTAGTAACAGTTTTGACTAATTTGTAGTAAAAAAAAAAACTACTAATTGCTAGTAGAAAACTACTAATTCATTAGTAAGTCGTCTTTTTTACTATTTCAAATTAGTAAGCCGATTTACTCCATGAATTAGAAGTTTAATTTTTTTACTACAAATTAGTCAAAACTGTTACTAATTCAATTGGTAAACGAATACGCACTCTTTCATTAGTAGAAAACTACTAATTCAAATTTAGATAGTAGAAATACGGAAATAAAATTTTTTCTGCAAATTTTTTTTTAAAGATTAAATTAAAATTTTTTATTTTTTAAAATTCTTCTTAATAAAAAAAAATAAAGTCACTTTAATTTTCGTTTTTTACCATATCTTAGAAAATTGTCAATTTTTAATAAATTTTTCTTTGTAAAAAAATTTTTTACCTTGACAAAGGAAGTAACTAGAAATTTTTTATAAATAATTGCGATTTTTTTATTCTTTAAAACCCCCTTAAATTTTAATGATCGAATGATTTAAAATTTTTTCAATTGCATCACATTTGAATTTTAAAAACACTCAAAGTGGTAAAAAAAAGAAATTCTTAATTTTTCAACTATTTTGGAATTTGTATTTAAAAAAAAAAATAAAATTTTCGAAAATCCATACAAGATTCTAAAAAATTATTTAAAAAAAGCATCTGAAAAAAAAATTGGCGAAGAAAATTCAAAATTTTAAATGTAATTCAATATTTCAGAGGAAACATTAATGAAAGTTCAATTTTCCTTTCCTTTTTTTAAAAAATAAAAATTTTTGAAAATTCTACTTTTGTTTGCGTTTATTATTTAGAACACAGAGAAAAATTATTGAAAAACGAATAAAGTAACTTTTACTAATTTAAAAGTAAAAACTGAACTGTCCGAATTTTCTGCGTATTTCTAAAAATTTTTTCTCCAGAAATAGTAAAATTTACTCCGAACATAGTTAAATTTACTCTTTAAAATAGTAAAAATTATTTCGGAAATTGTAAATTTTACTATTTCTGAATTAAAAATTGCTAAAAATTTCGAACAGATCCGGGTTTTACTTTTAAAGTAATAAAAGTTACTTTATTCGTTTTTTCAATTTTTCTCCTTGTAATAAATATTAAATTGTTTCAAATGTTTTTTGAAAAAAAAAAGAAAATTAATAATTTCCTTTTATTTCAGGGTGGCGATATTTTGTTAGAAACTATTTCGTCCAATGTGACTGATGACACAATAACTTTAGAATTTCAACGATCAGACGGAACTTTAGTGACTCAATTAATAGATTTCCGAAATGTGAGTTTTTATTTTTTCAAATTTCTGTAATTTTCAAAAATTTCTTTTTTTAATTTCGACAATTTTTAAAAGCAAGAAAAAACAAATTATTTAATGCGGATGGAAATTAAATTTTTAATTTAATTTAAGTACACTAAATATAAAAATTTTATAAAATTCATTCAAAATTAAAATTCCAAAGAAATTGAAAATTAAAAAAAACTACTTTTAAAATAAATAAAGAATTATTTAAATTTACAAACGAAAATGAAAAAAAAAATGAAAAACGACAATGCTGAAGTACGCAACGTTTATGATAAACGATTTTTAAAGAAATAATTTTTTAAAATTAAAAAATTCTACAATTTTTTGCCTAAAAAATATTTTTTGTAGTTTTCATTAAACAACAAATTATTAAAAAAAAAAAAATATTTTTTATGCAAAAAAATTATAGAATTTTTCATTTTAAAAAAATTATTTCTTTAAAAATCGTTTATCATAAACGTTGCGTACTTCAGCTTGGTGAAAAATGGATTAATATTATTTAGACTTTTAAACAAAATTTGTAGGAAGTAAAATTTAAATTTTTTAATTAAATTAAATTTAAATTTAAATTTTAATTTTAATTTTAATAATTTAATTTTAATTTTAATTTTAATTTTAATTTTAATTTAAATTTTTCTATTTAAATAATGATTTCAAAATTTTTCGAATTTTTTTGAGTTAAAATAAACCTAAGAATAAATTAAAAAGAGTTTATTATTTTAGAATTCAAAATTTTTATAAAATATTAAAAATTACAATTTTTTAAAATATCCCAATAAAATATTGAAATTGATAATAATTTGACGTCTCCTTCAATAAAATAATTTTTTTTTTAAATCGCAGTACAATGTACAATTTTAACCCGAAAAAATTGGAAATATAAAGTTGATTTGTAAATTTGTGATAATTTTTTTTTAAATTCTTTAAGAAATTGCATTCTTTACTTATCATTTTTTTTAACATTGAACCTTAAACTGTAAAATACCATTATCATGAAATAAAAATTGATTAAAAATTATCTTTCACTTTGTCATATCAACTTAATGTATTTTTTCAGTTTAGAGTTATTTTTATTGAATTGATAATTAAAAATTATTGATAGAAAAATTTTCAAGACCATTGAGACTATAATATTTACTCTTCACTAATATCACAATCTAAATTTCTCTGACTTCATCTGATATTACCTGATATTAAGGGGAGCATGAATATCTCATAAAAATCATTAGCTAGAATTTTCATTTGTATGAATTTCATTTGACAGAATTTTTTTTAGACGAATTTTCATTTTTCGAATTAGCATTTGAATTATCTTCTTTGTAAACGAAATTTTATTCAATTTATTAAAATTCTCATTCAACAGAATTTTAGTTATTCAAATTGTTTAATGTCAGAATTTTTAATTTATCGAATTTCCATTTGTTTGAATTTTTATTTACACGAATTTTTATTTGATAGAAATTCTAAAAAATTTAAATTATAATGCTTTAAAATAAAAAGTTAGAGGACAATAAATTTGTTAAAATAAAAATTATGTTAAATAAAAATTCGGTACCTAAAAATTATGTTGAATAAAATTTCGTTTACAAAGAAGATAACTCAAATGCTAATTCGAAAAATGAAAATTCGTCTAAAAAAAAATTCTTTCAAATGAAAATTCTAACTAATGATTTTTATGAGATATTCATGCGCCTCAATATTAATATTAGTTTTAAATTTGAAATTCCCGCATTAAAAAAAATTTGTTTCCTCTTACGATAATGTAGATTTCCAATTGAGTTACACTTCAACTCTTCATAGTTTAATTCCATTGTGGCTCCGGGATCTTAAAAGCCTTAAAAGGGCACACGCGCCATTCACTTAAACTTGCGCTTGTGCCTTTTCAAGATTCGGAGCCTCATTTTTTGCCTAAAAATAAATGACGCCTAACCACGTCACCATGTTAGAAATTTTTCTGTTTTATTTTATTATAAAATAATTAATCTAAATATGATCAAATAGGTAAGTTTTTTAATTTTATCAAATTTTTAATTTTTAATTTTCAATATTTTTAATAATAATAATAATTAATAAGAAATAATAATTTTTTTAACAAAAAAGTATATTATTTATAATAAATTAATAAATAATAAAAAATAGTAAGAAATAATAAAAATAATAATAATAAAAAATAAGGAAGGTGTCGAATTGTACACGAATTTTTAAGTTTCAAACAAAAAAGTTTAGTAAGAAAAATTTTGTTTAAAATCTCGTTAAAGATTTTTTTTTTTTTTGTTAAAACCGTTATAAATATTAATTAGTTATAAAATTAATTTTTTTTTATTATTAAATTAAAACAGGAAGTTCAGGTGATAAAGGCATTAGTGCTGGGCGAAGAGGAACGAGGACAAAATCAATTTCAAGTTATGTGTTTTGTAAATCATTTTTACAAATCAGATTTTATTTCCTCCGATGCAATATCAAAATTGCGACAAAAAAATCCGGGCACTATTCGCGTTGCCGAGGAAGATAAGGGACATTCTAATTATACAATGAATTTGTTTCTCGATGTTTTACAATCAAAAGTCATTTCAAAACATGTCGGTGTACTTTGCGCTGACGCTCAAGATTCCACGTATACACGCAACGAAGATCTCAAACAATGGATTCAAAGACCAGGTTTGTTATTTTTTTTTTATTTTTTCCAAATTTCTACTTTTTATATCAATCATTTTTTTTATGAATAAAAAATATCTTTTTAGGAATATAAAAAATATAATTTTAATGAAATTCTTCACAAATTCAATTATCTTAAACTATTTTTCAATTCAAATTTTTATAAAATTCAATAAATATTAAAAAATTTTTAAAATCAACAAATAACATTACAAAAATTTCCATTCAAAATAAATAAATTGAATAATAATAAAAATAATAATAATTTATTACATAAATTGAAATTGAATTATTTTCGAAAATATTAAATTAAATCCTTCTAAAATTTAATTATTTTTAAAATTTTCCATCTAAAACTTTTTGAAATTTAATAATATCAACTATAACTTTTCCGAAAATAAATTTTTTTAAATTATTTTTATAATATTCTTCGCAAATTTAATTATCTAAAAGTATTTTTCAAATTAAAAACTTTCAAAGTTTAATTTTTTTTTCTCTCCAATTTCTAATAAATTCTTTTCAGCAACTGAAAATTTTCATTGAAAATTTCAATTAAAAATCTATTGAAGTTTAATTATTTTCAAAAATATTCATTATAAATCTTTGAAAATTCAATTACTTTTAAAAAAATATTATCTAAAAAACTATTTGATAAATTATTTTCAATTGTGTAAAATTTAATTATTTTTTGAAATTTAATATAAAATCTTTTGAAATTCAATTATTTCTGCAAAATTTTTAATAGTAACTTTTTCAAAATTCAATTATTTTTAATAATTTTTAATATTTCTTTTAAAATTAAATTATTTTAAAAAATTTCAAATAAAAACTCTAAAATTTAAATGTTGTCAGAAATTTAAAAAAAAAAAAAACTATATCAGTTTAAATTTGTAGAAAGTTTATTTCAAATTTCAAATTTTCTGTAATTAAATTATATACAAAAAATTTAATTTAAAAATCTATAAAAAATTTCGAAATTTTTTTGACCATTAAAATTAAAAATTATGGCAATATTTTAAATTTGAATAAATTATAATAAATAAACTAATTAAAAATAAACAAAATAAATAATTATAAAATAAATATCTGATTTCAAAAAATTTTTTTTATTTTAATGTATTTTATTAGAAATAATTATTTTTTAGAGGAGAATTTTCAATTTTCGAATTTTTATTTCTATGAATTTTAAATTAACAGAGCATTTTTTAATACGCCGAATTTTCATTTTCGTCCGAATTTTTATTTGTACAAATTTTTAATTAATTAAAATTTTTAAGATGTCGAATTTTTATTTGTACGCATTTTTAATTGATAGATTTTTTAAGACGCCGAATTTTCATTTGTCGGAAATTCAAAATGTCCGAAAAAAAGAATCGACTGAAATATTTCGGTATAATTTTCAAAAATTGACCAATTAGAAATTATCAAGAAAATCGTGAATTGTTAATTTTCAAAAAATTGTGCCGAAATCTTTCGCTCGATACTTTGTTCGACCATTTGTAATTTCCGACAAATGAAAATTCGGCGTCTTAAAAAATCTATTAATTAAAATGAAAATTTTGGCATCTTAAAAATTCGATCAATTAAAAATTTGTACAAATAAAAATTCGTACAAATTAAAATTCGATGAATTGGAATTTCTGTCAATTAAAAATTTGAATCACATAAAATTCGATTGAATGAGAATTCTGTTAAATTAAAATTCGATTATATTAAAATTCTTTCAATTAAAAAGTCATGTAAATTAAATGACTGTAAAATAAAAATCCTACCCAACAAAAATTCAGTAGCTAAAAATTTTATTAAATAAAAATTCGTATAAAAAGAAATTCTATATTAAATTCTAATTTGAAAAATGAAAATTTTCCTAAAAAATAATTTATTTCTAAAAAAAATTCATTAAAATAAAAATTCTAAAACAACTTTGTTTTGTGCCTCAAAGTCAATTCAGAGGCCTAACTTTAAAGAAATATAAGTAAAAATAAAAAAAAAAAGAAAATACATACAATTTTTAAATATAGAATAAATTTTAATTCGCTTATTTTAGGAACGTCCGAAGTTGCCTTGACATCTGCAGTGCGAAGTTTTTCCTCAACACGTTCGGAAACAAATGATATTAAATCATATTTAATATCAAAATGTTCCGACACATCGAATTTATGGGCGCCTTGTACATGCTCCTTGGAACTTTGCATTGGTTGGTATCCCTGTGGACTGAAATTTTGCAAAGGAAAAGGTGAGGGTAAAAAAGCAAGTAGTTTATATCGTTGCGGTATTAAAACATGTAAAAAATGTTTTATTTTCTCCTATTACTCGAAATTAAAACAAAATTGCCTCTGGGATGAATGACACATGCGTGCTTCCTAAATTTTCGAATTTATAACTTTTTTATAATAATTATTGATTATTGTTATTATAATAATAATAATAATATGAGTGTCATAATCGACGAATTTTTTTTCCGATTTAGACAAAAATGAGAAATGAAATTTGAAAAAATGCCTTTTTGAAATAATCCAAAAAATAATTGGATAATCAGAGCTTTTAGAAAAAAAAAATTTCTTAATTTCTTGAAGATTTTTTTTTCATTTAAAAATAATTATTATTATTCTTGCTCTCTAATTTTTCTTTCAAGAATTTTGAGAAAAATCATTTTATAAACAATTTTTTACATCGACTTTAATGGAACTTTGTTCTATTTTTTATATTTCTACTTTTGATTGTATTCAAACATTCCTTATTGCATTTTGTTAAAACATTCCACAATTTGTTTCGATTTCAATATTATTTTCTCAAAGAAAATCCGTTTTTTAAATACAAAAAACAAGCGTGTTTTTGAATTTATAAAATCTCGTCACGCTGTGTTTAATGTTTGTGCCATTTTATCCTAGTTTATAGTAATATTTGACCCCGTTTTTTTCTGCTGTATTTCAAAATTTGGATTTTCTTTATTTTCCTGTTTTTCTTTTGTTTTCTTAAAAACGTGAGAATTTATTGAAAAATCAGTCGACAATATTTCATTAGGATTGAAAATATTATAAAGATGAATGTTTAAATCAGATTTTTTTCAATGATAAGACTGCCGTTATTTCTGTCCAGAAAAGAGCGTAATTATAATTCCAATTTTTGTTTTCATTTAAAAATTTTAGTTTTCTTCTGTAATTTCAATTATAGAGGATAGAATTAACCAAAAAAAAAAAAAATGAAAACGAGTCAATACGTGTTATCTAGTTAAGAGTTTAGAAAAATAGAAATCAGATGTAATTTTTTTTAATACATTTGAAAAAAGTAGTTAATCTCAGAGCGATTCAGGGAAAAAATAATTTGGATACTGTTTTTATTTTTCTTTTTTTTTTATATTTGTCCTGAAAAAAATACTCAAATATCGCTCTGTGTGTTTTTTGAACAAATAATATCAATTATTGATAAAAAGACAAAAGGGAAATTTAATATTAAATATTAAAAGAAACTGTACATAAAAATAATGTATATATAAACCCTAAAGAATCGAATTTTGTAACTGGTGTTTTGTAGTTTGATAAAATTAGATTCATTTTAATTATAATTATTAATACGAATTTGATTTTCTCGACTAATTACGAATATTCTTTATTTAAATGTTTATTATATATATATATATATATCTAGGGTAACTGTGGGTATTACTGTGCTTTTTTTGTATATGCTAACTTTGCAAAGCTCAATTTAACCTCAAAAATAAATCAAATGTTGTTATTCCAATTGTAGATAAAAGTTTAATTATTAAATTTAATTAATCATTAAACTCGAGATTAGTTTGGCACTTTTTTTATTTAAAACATCCATTTAAAAAATAATGGCAAATGCGTGTGTTACTGTTAAAATGTCGGTATTTCTGTGCGGTAATTACTAACAAAACGGCAATTACTGTGCTGGCATTACTGTTAAAATCGAGCTGCATGTCGAGCTGCGCATGTCACAAGAATTTAACCTCATTGGTTGAAATATAGCGGGCTTATTCAAACTAAATTTTGTTTCAAAGTTTATTTGAAACAAATTTATTTTTTATTATGTCAAATTATGTTTATAATTTATAAAGAAAATCTTCTTTCAAAAGCCAAATTATTTAATAAATAAGATGTAGAATTTTGTGGCCAAATGGCTTTATTAACTATTAAACAAGCATCATATTCTACATCTTATTTATTAAATTATGTTTACTACGTCAATAAATTGAATAAATAATTAAAATTTTTTAAATAAATAATTTTCCCATTATTACAACTTTATTGAAAGTAACATATTTTTAATATGTCAATATGCACATATATTTTAGTAATTGGACAACTTATATTACATATATGTGACCGTCCACGACAAAACATAAAACATAAATAAGTAACAAACTTTATTATAATGAATAAATAAAATTTGAGTCTTAAATACTTTTGGTAGATATCACAAAGTATTATATAAATAGATAAAAACGTTAATCGAAGATATCACAAAGTATTATGACACTTATGAGCATATAATTATCCTTAAGTAAAAAAGTTTGATAAATAAAATTTGAGTCTCGAACACTTTTGGCAGATATCACAAAGTATTATGCCATATTAGATATAAATCTTAATCGTAAATATCACAAAGAATTATGACATTAATTAAAAATATATAAGCTTTAATCTTTTAATCACAGATTTTGATTTAAATTTACTTGTCTTTCTTGCAAATCACGAATCTGTTTTTCTATTTCTCGTCTTTCTTTCTCTTTGGCTAATTTTTCGTCTAAAGCTTTTTTTTTCTCTGTTATAGCTGCAAATTTTTCTTGTTGTTTCAAAAGCTTCTGTTTTTCTTTTTCAAAGCTTTCCATTTCTTTTTGCTGTTTTTTTTCCTCTCTTTTCTTTTGAAGTTCTTCTTTTATTAATTTAGATTTCGCCTTTTTTTCTATTCTCGCTTTCTTTCTTGTTTCTACAGCCTCAATTTTAATTCGCTTCTCAGTTTGTTTTGTGTCCACAATTTCTTGCCATTGACTTCCGGTGACGACTGAAGGATGACGCACTTTATTTATCCTTTTCTTATTTTCATTTTTTAATAAATTATCAGATGGCCAAAACAAAAACTTCTGATGCACAGATTCTTCTGATATTACCGGTTTTTGTTCATGAAAATTTGTAATGTCGCAAAGCGGATTAACTTTTAACTTGTTTTTGGTCAAATCAAGTGGTACATCGAGCTCTGGAGAATCCTTTGATAAGACAATATCGTTGGAAATCGATTTATTCTCTGCAGAATCATTTGATGCTAAGAGAATACCGTCGGAAATCGAATCATTGTTTGTAAAATCATTAGATGCTAAGACAGTACCGTTAGAAATCGAATCGCTTGGAATATTTTGATTGACATCTACTTCTAATTCCATTATTACACATCCATTTTCAATGACAGCATTGCTTCTTGACTTTACCTAAAAACAATTATCTAATTGTAACCAGCCGTTTTTTATAACAAAAAATACATTACAATTTTCAATACAAAAAAGCTGGTTTTTTATTAATAATTTTTTTTTACAATTCAATAAATTCAATGTAAATTTAAATATTAAATTCAAAAATATCTTTAAATGATATTAAATTATATGACAAAAGCTAGTAAGAACAATTAATGTTAATAATTCAATATTTTATCAATGTGTTATTTCAATCTAATAAAATATGAATTAAAAATATTGATCAACTTATAAATATTATAAATTGATATATGAAATCGTAATTTTTAAAATCTAAGTAAATATAAAAATGTTTTCAAAACAAGAAATGAATTATTTAATTATATGCTTTTACATTATCTGAATTTATCGTAGATTTAACATTTACTCCATTTAGCATCTTGTGACCCCGAGTGGTGTCAATAATTTCAGTTATATCAGAAACAATGTCCATGGGCAAGTCCAACCTTGAGTCATTCTGAAAATAATTTAATAGTTTAAGAATATGCAATAAGTAACGAAAATAAATATTAACATTTAAATTACTTATTTATTATCCATATACCTTTTGATTATTAAGAGTGTTCGATAAACCACCTGATGGGTACGATAATTTGTACCATATGTTAAAGAGTTCCTCATCTTTTACGTTTCCTCTCCAAGTTGGACTTTCATTTAGTCGAAATGCCTCTATTTGATCTTGCTTTAAAAATTTTTCAAACACTTCCAAGGAGTCTTGAACTGTTGAGGAATTACATTGCGAAACCTGAGAACTGTCTTCTGACAATGAATCTGAGTCTCCAATTCGTTTAAGGACCTTAGTGAAATCAATTGCCTCAACATCGAAAGGACATAATCCACTTTTTTTGAACCCGTTTCGTAAAACGGTTTCTAGATTCATTGAATCTAAAGTTTCTTTTAGCAAAGGGGCAAACTGAGACTTTTGAATTCCGACTGCAAAGGAATTTCGACAAAATGTTTCAACTTTTTTCTTCCAATTGGCCTTCAAGGTACGAAATAGAGAAACATCCAATGGTTGCATTATGTGCGTGGCATTTGGGTGCAAGGCGATTAGCACTATTTGCTTTTCGGAACAGAATTTACTTAAGTATAACGTGATATGCGAAGCGTGACCATCAATAAACATAATTACTGGACGTTGAATATTATTTTTTGTTTACCACGGTTCGTAAACATTTGCGATGTACTCGTAGAAATTTTCAGATAACATCCACCCAGTTTTTGAATAACCAAAAGCATAATCGGCAGGCGCCATTTTAACACAATTATTTGGTAGCGAATTCCCAGTAAATAGAATAAATGTCGGAGCAAGGTTACCAACAGCATTGGCTGTCACTAGAGTCGTAATGTTTTCTTTCTCATTATTGTTTACGACAGTGAACACGTTTTTCTGACCCTTTGGAGCGAGAACCGATGAAGATATTGGATTTAAAGCAAGTCCTGTAAATTAATATGTATTTAAATTGTTTAAATATCAAAATGTAAAAAGTGTTTTTATATTACTCAAAGCAAATTACTAATTATTTAAATCTTTTCCTAGTGATAAATTCAATTTTTTTTATTAAAGTATAAAACAATTTAAAAAAAAGTACTTATAAATTTATTATTATTACCTGTTTCATCACAGTTAAAAATTCTATTTGGCTCTAATGACAAGAGATTATTTTCAACCAAATATTTCGAGATTTCTTCAAACCATTGACGCAAACTATACTCTGAAACTTTTGCTCTATTCAAACAAACTTTTTCCGTAACTCTTGTCGAAATTTCTGGATTACGCTTCAAAAACCCATCATACCAAGCTCTACCTGGTATATTGTCAGTAAATGGATTTTTTTTCTTCGTTTGAACACAAATTCGTCGAACACTGTCCACCAGCTGACTTTTAGATACAGGAAATCCTTTTTCACAACAGTGAATGATCCAATTCACTAACTCTTTTTCTTCATCTGCAGTAAATACAGTCGAAGGACCAGGGTTTTTATCGGCATACAGACCTAATCTTTTTGCCCTAAGTGTTGAGCCGGGAATGTCATATGTCCGAGAAACTTGTGCAACTTTTTTCCCGTGTCGAAGTTCCTCGAGAGCGAGAGCTAAGGTTTCTTTTGAATATGAAATTCTTTTCTTTTTCGTTCGTTTTTCTTTTTTCTTTTCTTCACTATCCATATTTTTCTTTTTACTTAACTAATCTAATTAATTAACTAATTAAGTAATTAATTAATTAACTAATTAATTAATTAATTAAGCTGTCCATGAGAATGGAGGTTAGAGAAACGTCAACAAAAAGATTAGGTTACCTTTGCGGCGAGTTGCGCAGTAAACGTATTTAAAAATGACAGTAATGCCAACAAGCAGTGAAATTATTGCTGGTAATACAGTTATAAGAAATATTAATTATAAATAAATAATATAAAGATAAATTAGTATTTTTTTAAAACATTGAAGCATACTTAATTGAGTAATAACACTGAATTGTGTATATTATTGAAAATATTGAAAATATTAACGCTTTCGAATAAGTGTTCACGGCAGCCATATTTGATAATTTCATGGAATTCAATCATAATCAATTTTAAATATAAATAATTAAATAACCAATTGATGAAATGCACATTTTTATTGACTATTCCATTAAGTAAGATTTACAATAAATTTTGTAATTATTTTGAAAAAAAAATATATTTATAAATTATATATAATAATAATTTTTTTAAAATGACAGTAATACCATCACGCACAGTAATACCCACAGTTACCCTACGTAAAATTATCTGTGTCTGAATATTAAATTTTAGAGTCAAAATTTTTTAAATGGGACAATTAAAATTAACCATTAATATTTCTTTGCATAATTTTCAACAAAGCAGTAAATTAAAAGGATTTGTAAAATTATTTTCCAGACTTATAAGTGCTAATACAGGTTTTTTTTCTTAAAAAAATATTTTTTTCAAAAGTTACGTCTCAAAGTAGAGAAATAACTAAACAAATGAAATTTATTTTGATGAGAAGTAAAATTCGATTAATGGAAGGTAAAAAGAAAAATTTATGTTACTTTGTCAAGTTGCGACGTTTTGATGGTTTACCATCTTCTTCAGGCTAATTTATTTAACAATAACATCTTCTTTTACGCAGTAGTTGAAAGTCTTCTAAATCCTAACGAATATGAATTTGCGCTGAGTTGCAGTACTTGAAAACTAAGAAAATTCGTATATGATGACGATGCGTAACCAAAATCTGAACTGATCTCTCCTGAAAAATGTCCTTTTTATAAAGGATTTTCATAAAAAAAGAAAGAAAAATTTTTCATGTTACAGAGTCTAAAAGTAGTAATTTGATTAGACTAAAAACAAACACGATAATTGAATTATTTAAAAATTCATGATTTAATTTCCCAAAGCTAATGGCTGTATACTGAATGAGTCAGGGCAAAGATATTAACTTAACTAAAAAATTTAATGAATAATAATTAACGAATTCCTCAATCAAAGAAGATTAGTTTTGCTATACTCTTTTTTGGTTCTAATTCTTCATGTTCCAACGTAAATTCTGGTTGATGAAGGTTTAGCTAATTATTTAAAGTTTTCAGAATTTGATTTAGAAATTTCTAAATTGATTTTTGAAGACCTTGTTATTTATTCACTATTATTAATCACGTTGATCTAGCCTGCAACTTCTGTTCAGTATTGCAGTTTGTTAACCAGAAGTTTCTAATGATTAATGATACGATCCGTCTAAATATTTATTTTCTATTATATTAGTGTTTAGAATTCATGGATCAAGTTTATTATTCGAAATTCTCTTATTTTATCATCAATCAGAGATACTTTTTAATAATCCTAATTCGTTTGTATCGATTCGCAGAAACTTTTTTCTGTTCTAGAAAGAGAATTTGATAGTTTTAATGCAGAATTTGGAATTTAATATATAAATTTGGTAATGTGCTGAATCCACCTTAATTATTTAATTTTCCATTGCATATGGGATAAGCTTCATGATAGGTGGTTTGACTGGAGAAAACTTTGATTTGGACGCTTTCTTTGAAATCTCCCTCTACGAAATGTTTTGGGTTTTTCTTCTTCACTAAAATAGTATACTTCATATAATTCGTATAAGATTTTAGCTGCAGAATGTTCTGATTCCCTAATTGTTCTGCTCTCATTCTCCTATTGCCGCAAAAACATTGTAATCGGGAATGGGTGTCCTTATACTCAACTGGTACTTTTATATGCCAATGTGCGAAAAAGGCTGCATCTTCTGCAGTGTTACGTCCGTCAACGCAACATAGTAAATTTTAATTTATTTTTGAGTCTAGACTCATTGTCCACAACTCATTCATTGGTTTGAATCATTCAAATTGGTTTGTTTTATTTAAAGGTGAATTTAAAAGGATTGAAAAGATAATAATGCACTAAATACACTGTAATCTTTTCGGAAGGTATTTAATAAAAAAAATAATGATCAAATCTTTTTAAGGATTGAAGGAACTAAAATGCGTAACTTAATTGCACTACGTCCTTCGGAATTAGAAGTATGACAAAAAAATAGATGAGAGGAGAAAAGTTATTTAATATACCATAAAAGTACTTACTTTTTTCTTTTTATTTATAATAGCTGAATATTGTTGAAAACTCGTTTAAATTTGGATCTTAGATGTTTGGCTTCGTATTTATTGAAGACGATGAATTAGAATGATCAAAAATTTGACTCGTCACTTAAGAAATTTAACAATATAAAATTCAACTTGAAAATTAAAACAAAGAGTTAAAATTTAGAGACTTGGAAGAAAATCCATACTTAATTTTTTTAGTTGGGTGGAAATTTGGGGATGAATATTTTTTAGAGTGGGAAGTTAAAAAGATGAATGATTGGATTTTTTTATGAAACAAAATAGAAGAACTTATCTAAAAGAAAGATGTCATTGGGCCTTTCAGGCCCAGCCTTTGCTAGGGATGACTTTGCGTGGGCGTATCTTTAAGATTATGGTGTCTTGAACAAGTGGGGAACTATAGTTTACACTATTTTTAAAAGATGGAGCCAAGATTCACTTTTTAAACGAATTTTCAAAATTACAAAGATTCTTAAAATTATTTATAAAATACATCATTTTATGATTATTTAATTACATAATATTGAAAATTTACGCATTTAATTACACACACATACTTTTTTATAAAAGAAAGTTAAGTAAAATTAATTATATATAATTAAATGACAATAGTTAAAAACTTTTTATTACATATAAAATTTCTATTACTCATAGTCTAAATGATCAATTATTTTCATAATAATGTTTAAAACTTCAATATTAATCTAAATTGTTAATTAAAATTTAATTAATTTCATTTTTTTTAGGAATTTTATTATATAATTATAAATAATAAATTAATTTGAAATTCCAAACATTAATAGTAAAACTTAACTAATAATTAAAGAAATATTTTGAAGAATTATTTAAAATTATTTAGGATTCACTAATTCAACGTATGAAATGCTATTTTTAAAAAATAGAAATAAAACGGACTTTGTAACCTAATATTTTTTATACTTCTTATGACTAACAGATTTAATTTTTGACAGTAGAAACTCTTGGATTTATCATGGGAAAGTGATAAGATAGGAAAAGACCCCAGCAGTCAACATCTTGGAGGATGTACTTTAGAGTTTTTAAAAGATTTTATGACTGTATTGAATTTTCCAAATTTGAAAGTGCATCCCACGAGTGTAGACTACTTTAAACTAAGGGAACGGGATGAGTAAATTTACTGCAAAATACATTTAACAAACTTTATTAAATACATTTGAGTTGAGAGAAGAATCTTCGTTTATTCCAGAAAATCATCATTGATTGAAATAATGAATGAAAATTAGTCTAGAAATAGACTACTGGAAAAGAAAAGATTTGGATAAACTCACCCACTGAGATATTATAGGTTATTTTTGTGTATTTGCTGTCCGGAATACAGGCGTCGGCAACAAAACAAAACGAACAGCTGCGTCACTGGTTTCCATACGATGATGCCTTCGATTTTGAGTGATACTGACAAAATATGTCAGGAGTTCTTCACACAGAGGGAAAAATCTCTATTGCTCTCTCTCTGTTAGATAAAAAAAAATTATTACATTTTTCATATTCATTGATTCACCTACTTTATTAAAACCTCATATCCTTGTCTAATTAGGTTTTTGTTATTTAAAAATTGTTCTATACATTCAGCTCATTAGTAGCTGTTTCACCTCCGTACTATGGTACATTTGAGAACTGTTTAATACATGCTAAACAATCAGATGCTTTCCATCGAGGTGTAATTAATTCTTCTCTACACATGTGGCAATAGGTAAATATTCAGTTAATATTGGCGATTAAGTGCCAATCGAAAAATTTTGTATATTTTTCTTTATCTGTATCGTTTACAATTTCATAACAAAATAAGCCTAATCGAACTTGCGTTTTTTCATCAAAATATATAAATAAAATGTATGGTAACATTTTCATGCAGGAGCATCCTAACAATAAACTGTAAGTCGCTGGATGATCTGCCGATTTTACACCGTCTATTGTTTGTTTTTGCAATAATTTTTTGGATTTTTTTTAGTAGGAATCATTTTGTTAAGAGAGGTTATGATGTTTCTTTATGTAATGAGTTGTTAATATTATATATTATCCCTGGAGCCCACTTCTAGTGATTCTCTCCTTTGGTTATTGAAGAAGATATTTCCTGAGCAGATCCATGTGGATTTGTTAGTTTTAAATTCTCCGTTCTCATCTATGACACGCCTTTGTGTATCAGGCTTCTTCCTTTTTTTACTTATGTCGATTAGAAGAGATCTTAACCTTATTTTTCCTTCTAGTCATATGATTTGAGAATAGAGAGTAAATTCCTGATTAATTAAGGAGACTTTTACTTTATGTTTATGTCCTCCTAATGCATTCTCCTCCTCCTTCACTTGTACAGTTCTTTCTCCTGCAATCGAGACATGTTTCTTTCCATGTATTCGCCAAAACTGCGAATCGTAGTTTCTGACCATTTAGTGTTGTACTAGAACACCTCATCGCGGAACCTTACAATGTCGGTTAAGTCCGCAAAATTATATTCTTCTAGGTTTATTTCCCGTACGTTCACCCACAATCGGCACAACTCGGGGATGTTTTACATAAAATATTCTTGATCGTAAAATGTCGGCAAAAGAGGGGAATATTATATTCTGGATTTGAATTAGAAGAATAATCAGAATTATTTAACAATTTACCAATTTTTAAATATCTAATTTTTTATTTTGAAAGTTATTTATAATTTTTTTCAAAATAAAAATTCGGTGTATGCACTTAAGACAAATTTAATTTAACAAAAAAATTTGTTAATTTGCGTCCTAGTTAAGAAATTTTGACTCTTTTTCTGTGTATTCTCTTATTAAAAAAATAAATTTGTTTCTGAGGAAGGGTATTGACAAAACGAAAACAAATACTAGACATGAGAGTCAGTCCCTCATATTTATTGTCACTCCAAGTTCGTACTGTAGTAATAAAATATAATTTATGCTTTACATACAATGTAACTTATATATACACATATTTTTTTATAAGTATTTAATAAAAATACGTGAATGTACTTGTTTTTTTTCCTTTATCTCCAACCTAAGTCCTCAAAAAAAAAAACTTCATCCCAATAAAATCAGTCGTATTTTTTTTTTTGCTGAAATTTTTATTTATTTTATATTTCATCATACTTAAAAAAAAATATAATAAATTTTTTTATACAATTTTTTTTCCATTACTATTATTTGTATACTATTCGATGGTAATATCGAAATTATTATATCAACATATTTTTTTGTATAATAAATCATTTATTCACAATTTTGAAAAACATTTGTTTCTTTTTCAATTATATTAAACAATGTTTATAATAAACTAATAATTTAGTTCTATGCATTATTATTTTTTTTGTAATATTGTAATTATTATAAATTGTATCACTTTTTAAAGTATAAATAATATTATGTACAATAGTAAAAAAAAAAACAAACAAGAATGTTGGATTTAGAGATTCGCTGCTCAATAATCGAAGAGCAGATAATGTGCAGGTCAGTCCATCGATCGAGATCATTTGAATTATTATTAACTACATATGCCTGCTGGATGGACCTAAACGCATTATTCTAATGTGTGTAGGAATAAATTGGAAGAAACATAAAAAAAAAAATTAAGGCTTTCTTGCCGCACTTAATCGTACTATATTTTTTTTCTATTTTTTTACACTAAATAAACGACGTTCAATGTCTAAAACTATTAAAATATACTATACAAAATTTTCAAATAATAAAATTTTTAATCAAAACTTTAAAAGATTGATAAACAGAATAAAAAAAATCAATTTTTTTTGCTTATATTATTGCAAATATAATTTTTCCATGAAATTTTACTTTTTGACAATGTAAGAACAAAGTTTTCTCCATTTTTAATATAATAAAAGAAAAAAGAAATTAAAAAACGTTACAAGTAGTAAAACCGACATTGATTTTTTCACTTAATCGGTTGTTGATAATCAAGATTTTTTCTTTATCAACAGTCGGTAAATTAATTGGTCGTCGATAATCAAGTTTTTTTCTCTATCAACTGTCGGTAAATTAATCGGTAATCAAGATTTCTTTATCGACTGTAGGTAAATTAATCAGTCGTCGATAATCAAGATTTCTTCTTTATCAACAGTAGGTAAAGTAGAAAAATTTAATATCTAAAATACTTTCTCATGTGTAAAAATGAATAATAGCCTATTGTTGCTAAATTCTAAAATACTAAAAAATTCTGATTTACAATCTTTTGAACAAAAACATTTTAACAAAGGTAAAAAATAAGTTTTTAATTGGTTTTTGGGGATCAGTGTTATTGTTAACTGAATCTACAGTTGATAATAAGGATTCCTTCTTTATCAGCAGTCGGTTATGTAAAAAACTAATATCGAATATACTTTCTCCTACTAAAACATCAATATTACCGAATTATTAACTTAATCGACAGTTGATAACGAATTTCTATTTTATCAACAGTCGGTAAAGTAGAAACTGCATTGTCCGATTTTATAAATTGATTGAATAAAACAACTGCAATTAAAGTAAAATAAGTAAAAAAAATTCTTCAGCAATTTTAGTGTTTAGTCGCAAAATCTTCATTGTCAAAGAATAAAATTTACTAACATAGAAAATATTAAAATAAAAATCTAATATTTCCATATCGACAGTTGATAGTGAATATTACTTCTTTATCAGCAGTCGATAAAACCAAGAAACTAAATAGTCAAATATAAATTCTTTCAAAGAAAATAACTACAAACTGAATTTTCAAAAAAAAAAAAAAATTCAAAAAACAATTGGCAAAAAATAAAATTTTTAACAAAAAAATCCGAAATAAAAAAGGGATTATCGTATTTTATGGTTTGTGGAGGATTTATACCAATAAAAAAAATGTAAAAAAATCACTAACTACTGTAACAAGTTTTTCGTACATCCGCAAGAATCACACTGAAATCATCATCAGATTTTGGGACATGTTCCATATTTTGAACTTGTTGTTGCTGTTGCTGCTGCTGCGGATGTTGTTGATGCTGATGATGAGCCTGTGGATGTTCTTGATACTTGGTGACATCAACGCCTTGATGATATGATTGTTCCATGTGAGTGATGTCAGAAACAGTTGAACATTGATTGTCTTTATTTGGTTCATCAATAATACACTGTGAACTCGATAAATCAAGATGTTGTGACTGTTGCGGTGAATAATAACGCAAATCACTCGCATAATTATGATTACTGTCGAGAAGATTTTGTGTTGTGAGACTTGAATGACCAACTGTTGATGGTTGTGTGTATTTGAAATATTTTTCCAATTGTAAACTTTGCTCCTCACCGTCGTCATGAAGATTCGATTCCATATGAGACATTGGGACTTGCTGTTGTTGTTGTTGGGCCGATCCACTCTCCTGATAATCTTGATGATGTTGAAGTTGATATCTGTGTGAAACGCCTGCTGTTTGACAAAAGAAAAAATAAATGTAACATCTGTTGGTAAAGAAGGGACAATTTTAACTACTAATAGTAAATGATATTTTTGTTTAATCAAGTATTAGTGCTATGCAGACAATCGATAATTTAATTAATTTAACATTTTTCGATGGATGATTACTTCTTTACCGACAATCGACAATTTAATTTATCGTTTAGTAAAAAATCACTATCTTACCGACAGTAGAATGAACAAACTAAAAATATCAGCAGTCGATAAAGTAGAAAATATTATTAACTACTGTGGATATTGTGGAAAATATTACAATGTAAGTTTTTAAATCTATCTTGTAATAAAAAGAAGATAATAATAATAATAATAATAATAATAATAATTTGTCGTTGACAAAAAAAAGTTAGTTGCTATATTTTAATACTATAATGTTCGGTTTCTAAAACTTTACAAATAAACTTTGTCTTCTGTCGATAAAGAGAAAACAATATTTTTCTTTGTTCGATAAAGACGATTTTACTGTTATCGACTGTCGGTTAAAAAGAGAATGACGTTGCATTTTAAAAATCACTTTTATCAATTTTATCGTATGTCGATAAAGACAAAAACAATTTGTATTCGTTAGGAATAAATTTTTTTCATCTGTTGATGATTCCGACTTTACCGATTGTCGATAAAGAAGAAAATGACTATATGCATTTTACAAATAAATTTTATCGTCTGTCGATAAAAAGAAAACAATTTGATGTCTTTTGTCGATAAAAACAATTTTACTGTTATCGATTGTTTTTATTAATTTTATCATATGTCGATAAATATGACTTTACTGTTACCGATTGTCGATAAAGAAGAAAATGACTATGTAATTTAAATAAATTTTATCGTATGTCGATAAAGAGAAAAACAATTTGTACTCGTTAGGTATAAATTTTATTCGGTCGATAAGAAAGACTGAATTGTGTTATCGACTGTCGGTAAAAAAAAAATTGATTATATAGATTTTAAAAATAAATTTTATTGTCTGTTGCTATAGAAAAAACTACATTGTACTTGTGCGGTATAATTGATATGTTACCTTTGGTCGATAAAAACGATTTTACTGTTATCGATTGTCGATAAAGAAGAAAACGACGATATGCAATATAAAAATAAATTTTATCGTCTATCTATAAATAAAATCAATCTGGCTATATATTTTTTTTCTTCAATTGATAAAAACGATTTTACTGTTATCCTATGTCGGTAAAGAAGAAAATGACTATATATCCAATTTAAAAATCAATTTTATCATCTGTAAATGAGGAAAAACAATTTCTACTCGATACATATTTTTTTTTTGCTCGATAAAGACAATTTTACTGTTATCGATTGTCGGTAAAAAAGAAAATGACTAAATGCATTTTAAAATCAATTTTTATTATTTATCGATAAAGAGAAAACAATTTTGTTATCTTTTGTCGATAAAGACGATTTTACTGTTATCGATTGTCGGTAAAGAAGAAAATGCCATTAAAAAAAATTTCACTTGTTAATAAATAAATAAAATTAAATATAATTAATAATAAAAAAATTACTAATTTAATAAAAAGAAAAAATGTATATTTACCAGAACATCCCTCATTGACACGAAGACTTAAATTTGGTGGCCTGTTACACTGAATTGTATTGTAACCGCTATCAACTCCAGATTGCATCGAATAATTGGATTTTGATGGTGGAGCGTTACTATAGTGAAGAGACTGATCGTGGGGTGAAGCAACGGGCGGATAAAAAGTCCCCGTGACCGATCCAACATTTTCAAATCCCGATCTCAATTTGTTGCAGGAGACCATCATCCCATTTGCAATTCCCACGGCTGCTATGCTTGAACTTTGCCTCTCGAAATTTAAATAACTCACCTGTGAATATATATATATTTTTTTCTTATTAAAATATAACGTTTACAATTTTTTTTTTAATACTCTGCATTGGAAATATTTAATTATAATTTTTTTTATTTACTGTAAGTAATAATTTTTTTTTCTAATCATTTAAGTTAGTTTAAAATTTAATTTCTATGTAATATTTTGGATATTTTTAATTAAGTTAATAAAAACGTTAATTTTTTTAAGAAACAAATTTTTTTGGGGAAATTAATTTTTATTTTAATTAAATTGTTTAAAGAAATAAAACCTTTTTATATGTCAGTGTATCTGTGTAGCTTCCAGCACTGGGACAAGATGATATGCTTACTCCACTGTGTGAGGGATGCATTTGACTCTCATTCATAAATGAATAACGTTTCGTTTGTTCGGCAATTTCACTGTGTTGCTTCGACGTACCTTCCATCATATCACGATCCTGATCCTGATTTTGAGACGTTGAAATATGTCCATCTCCTGACATGATTAAGAGATTTTTCTTTTAATTTTCAATGGTGTTTTTACAAATTGGTAACTAATTTTATTTTTAACTTTTATTCAAGTTTAAAAAATTGAAATATAAATCCTAAAACTGAGTTTTGAAAATTAAGTTTACATTCAAAGTATAAATTAATTGATTTTTAAAAAAATTTAGCTCGATACTGAAAACGCCATTTTGAATTTTGAAAATATGATCTTATATTTTTAATCAGCGACCCCAAAAACCCCCGAGTAATGAAATTTAGGAGATTTTGAACGTTTTTTAAAAATACGTTCTCAATTTTGTATCCGCCATTTTGGATTTTCAAAAACCAACTTCAGATTCGTAATTAGCGACCCCAAAAACCCCCGAGTAACGAATTTTAAGCGATTTCGTACGATTCTTAAAAAATTGTCCTCCATATTGGATCCGCCATTTTGATTTTCAAAAACCAACTTCAGATTCGTAATTAGCGACCCCAAAAACCCCCGAGTAACGAATTTTAAGCGATTTCGTACGATTCTTAAAAAATTGTCCTCCATATTGGATCCGCCATTTTGTATTTTCAAAAACCAACTTCAGATTCGTAATCAGCGACCCCGAAAACCCCCGAGTAACGAATTTTAAGCGATTTCGTACGATTCTTAAAAAATTGTCCACCATATTGGATCCGCCATTTTGGATTTTCAAAAACCAACTTCAGATTCGTAATTAGCGACCCCAAAAACCCTTGAGTAACGAATTTTAAGCGATTTCGTACGATTCTTAAAAAATTCTCCATATTGGATCCACCATTTTGGATTTTCAAAAACCAACTTCAAATTCGTAATTAGCGACCCCAAAAACCCTTGAGTAACGAATTTTAAGCGATTTCGTACGATTCTTAAAAAATTCTCCTCCATATTGGATCCACCATTTTGGATTTTCAAAAACCAACTTCAAATTCGTAATTAGCGACCCCGAAAACCCCCGAGTAACGAATTTTAAGCGATTTCGTACGATTCTTAGAAAATTTTTCTCCATATTGGATCCGCCATTTTGGATTTTCAAAAATTAAGAGTCGATTATAAATCACTAAGCATAAAAATTTCCGAGTATAAAGTTTCAAGTGAATTTGAGGATTTTTTTCCAAATTTCTAAAGTCTTCGTTATAGTTTCTTTTAAAAATTGACTTCCGTAGCCATTTTGAATCAGCCATTTTAAATTTCATAAAATCTTACGCTATATATAAATGCAAAAAATATTTAAAATTACCATCAGGCTCAGGACTTGCAACAGGAGTGATATCCGGTGTGTGAATAATCGGCGTGTAAGGACTTCCATAAATGGAATTATTCTCAGATTTAAATTCAGATAAACTCTGTTGCTGTTGTGGATGATAGAGGGAAGAAATCGGTGAATGTCCACCCCAAGCCATTTGGGACATTCCTTGATAACTTTCCATTTTTGACCTTTTGCAGAAAAAAAAAGAAAATCAGTTACATTACAATTTTCATATTAGTTTTTTCGCAAAGAAAAAAAACATTTTCCTTGCCTACTGTCGATAAAGAAGTTAGTTACATTTTTAAAAGTGTATAATTTTGACAAAGATTGTATTTAATTTTTTTTAAATTATTTCCTGGTGAAATATTTTATTACCGACAGTCGATAAGAAAAATAAATTTTTTACCCTATGTCGGTAATGAAGAAATTTATCAAAAATGCAACAATTTAGAATAAGTGAATGGAAAATAAATAAAAACTATCAGTCGGTTTGAAAAATAATCTTTTTACCCTATGTCGGTAATGAAGATATCAAAAATGTAACAATTTAAAAAAAGGAAAAAGAAAATAAATAAAAACCAACAGTCGGTAAGAAAAATAATCTTCTTACCCCATGTTGGTAATGAAGAAATTTATCAAAAGTGCAACAATTTAAAAAAAGGAAAAAGAAAATAAATAAAAATCAACAGACGGTAAGAAAAATAATCTTTTTACCCTATGTCGGTAATGAAGAAATTTAGCAGAAATGCAAATTTTTTTTTAAATATTCAGAAAATAAAAAAAATTTTAATGAAAATCAGAATAAATTTAGTCATCGTGATAGTAGAAAAAGGAAGGGAGGAAAAATGGGAAAGGGAGTTTTCGAAGGAGAAACTGAATAGACAATGCGAAATTTAGAGGACACCGTCTAAAAAAAAAAACAAAATACTAGTTGCGATTTACTTTTGGCAGTTGTTTATAGCCTCATGAATAATTCATTAGATGTTTCAAGGAGAGGGATTCTCAGCGGACTTTTAACTTACATGGAATGATGAATGGCGGCGGTGTTAGGATTGCTCCTACTGCCAGGGGCGTTTGTCGCCGACGGAGGTGAAGAGGGGGCACCAGGGGCCCTTTTTGCGTGTTTCCTCCGACGCGGTCTGTACTTGTAGTTTGGATGCTCCTGCATGTGAATCACCCTCAACCTCTCAGCCTCCTCCACATAGGGCCTTCTGTCTTGTGGCGTCAGTCCTCGCCATTTCTTTCCTGAAGGTAGAGAAAAATAAATTTTTTTTTTTTTTTTTTTTGAACAATGCTAACAAATTATTTTATACTGTTTACAAAAAAAACAATTTTTTAATAATTTTCTTTTTTTATTGTTACTAAAAAAAATTTTAATTTAAAAATAATTTAGAACATTTTTTCATTAATGGAAAGTAATTAAATTTTTTATTTCTACCGTGAATTTTTATTTTGCACTAAATTATTTATTTTTGACGGAAAAATACGTTGCTTACCGTGATGAAAAATCCAATTGGAAAGAATGCAGAAGAAGGAAAAAAAAAATATTATGAGAATAAATGTAGAAATTTTTTATGTAAATTTCTAAATTGTTTAGAAATTAATATAGAGTAAAATTTAAGGTTATGTAACATTCACCTAACCTCACTTATCTCAAATATAATTTTAATTATAGGCCTAAGCAGAATGAAATCTCTAATCGTAAATTTTAAGCTTTTACATGAGAGAGAAAAGGAAAGAAATATCTTCTGTCCTTTTCTCTCTCATGTAAAAGGTTTACGATTGTCCCTTTCTGATTTAATGTTAAATTTGAGGTTATGTTTACATATTGCACATTCATTAAACCGTATTTACAATATCTGATCTTTCTTTTTATGTAATGTTCAATATTGAATAAATATTTCAGATAAATTCAGAAATTAATGTAAATGTAGTTAAATACGTAAAGCTGCATCCACAATACCTAATCGCATCCTTTTTGGAAGAAGATGCGCGCGCATCCATTGCCAACTGTTGAAAAAATTTATATTACATGTTTCACTATTCCTACTATTTCAGCTATTGTGTAAAAATTATTCGAATAATAAAAGAAAATCGTTTTGTTAAAGAAAATAAAAATTTTATATCCCAGGTAACATTTTTTTTCAATTTTTTTAGTAAATCGGAAATAAATTTTTTTGTCGAGACAGTTGGTAATGGATGCGCGCGCATCGTCTCTTCGTAAAAAATGGTTTTTAAAACAATGCGATATTATTTGATTGGAAAAAAAAATTAGGACAAAAATATTTTTTTAAATCAAAGAAATAATTTTATCAAAACAAAAGCAAGTACTTTTATACTTGTATATTTATAATATATATACTCTATATATAAATTATAAGTGTGCGTGTGTTTTAATAATGTATGGAGTGTAATTATTTTGTTGAGATATAAAATACGAGTTTACGCTCTACTTTTAATGCAGTCGTATCTCACCGATCACTTAAGAAAATTGGTAAATGGCAATTAAGGGTAAAGGGTATGATTAAATTATACATAAATATCTGCCTCGAGCAGATGCTTTTTGCGTTTTAGTTCGCATAAATAATCGTGATTTATGTGAGAAATATCAAGGTTTCTTAGAAACTTTGATAGAAAGAAACACACATATATATATATATATATATTAAAAGAATCGTAACCTTAACATAACCTCAAACTAAAAAAATGTTTTTAACAACAATCGTAATTTTTTCAATGTTGTTAAAAAATATTTTGTTGAATAATTATTAACAATAAAAGCTGTTTTTATTAAATAATTTTATATATATATTTATTTTTAAAAATTGTGATTTTTGTCTGAGCTGAAAAAAAGTCAAAATGTTGAAAAAAAATCATAGAGATTTCGACTTAGTATCATTTTTTCTAAAATATTTGTATAACTTCCAAAAAATTGTTTGAAATTAATTATTTTTTATTTTTGTTTGCGTTAAAAATTATTTTTTATTTTGAGGTCAGTATCAATATCAGTATTAAAAATTTCTGTTTATTTTAAGTTTATGCGGGCGCCATCTATGAGTAGAGTCGCTCAATATTAATTTTGTAAAGAAATATGGGATTTCCCCCTTCATATATTTTTTGTTCCGGTTGGTTTCCTTTGTCACGATTTGCCAAAATCCCCTCTTGCCATTTGTCATAATTCTCATCAACTACCGCACCCTGCTCTAGTGAAAATTTAGTAACATAAAGGCCTGAGCAGAATAGAAACGTAACCGGAATCGTAATCGCAAACGCAACCGGAAGAATGAGTTAGAGAAGGATAGACATATTATTTGTCCTTCTCTAACTCATTCTTCCGGTTACGTTTCTATTCTGCTTAGGCCTTTATTATTAAAATTAAAAATTACTGCAAAGTCACTAAATTTTCACTAGAGCAGGGTGCGGTAGTTAGTAGTGAATTATGACAAATGGCGAGGGGAAATTTTAACGAGTGGGGACAATGGAAACCAAACTTCCGTGTTCCGTTTTCAACAATATTTATACCGTTACTAATTTTTTATTTCTAATAATTTTGTTAACAAATTGTTTTTTCGAAACTTATTCAATTTTCTTTTATATTTTTTTCAAACCCAAATATTATTTAACAAATCCTTTTATTTTGTGCAAAAGCCAATTTTTAGTTTGAGGTTATGTCAAAAGGGATAAGATTTTTTAAGAGAATGAAGTCAAACGCATTTAATAATTTTTTCAGTTCAAATGCTTTTTATTAAAAAAAATATATATATAATACCCTGAAGCTACAATGTAAATTTCCTTGTATTTAATTTTATTTAAAAAATAAAAGATTAAAATGGCCCACAATTATGATGTGTTGAAAAAAAGTGAGATATCATCTCTTGCGCAGGAAAGGGTCGAAATTAATGAAGTTGTCTGCGGGTATCAGGAAATAAGGAAGGAAGGGTAGGGAGGGGGAGAAACATTAAAAGAGAAAGAGGGTGGGGGGAGATCAAAAGAGAATGGGATATATACGAAGACCCATACAAAAAGGGGAGAAATGAACAAGAAAAGTGGGGGTAAAATTAAGCAAGGAACACGGATCCATTAGAATACTTAACGAGGACATCGTATATACACATGTGTAATGTGTATATACTGTGGGACGAGGTTTGTTCCTAAAGTGCGCGGGTGTGATGATGAATCACTGCGGGAGAGATTGCTTGAGACTCACAGGCAAAGAAATATTAAATTTAAATTCACTCATTGTTGGCCCGAAAAATCTTTCGTGTCACTTTTGCGTGACTTGTTAAAAAAATGGACGGTGAAATTTTTTTTTTAATAATATATATAAAACAATATATTTTTTATTTTATTTTTGCGTTTTATTTATACTTTTTTTTTATAAAAAGAAATAAATTTTTCACTCTACATGTTGTATTTTAGGCTGTGTTTACATGACAGCGTTCGAACCAGGGTTGGGTAGTTAAGCGATGGTTCTTTTACCTACCCATCTCTGATTCAAGGCATCGTTTATGTTGAACAATGAGTGTAACAAGGATAAAAGCACATGTCTGTCCTTCTGTCTCTCATTTGCTTAACGATGATAAAAAAAATTTAACCTAAAAATTCTTTTCGAATTTAAAAAAAGGTTACCAAAAATGTATTTTTTTAGGCTATTAAAGATTTGTAAAAATAATTGAAACAATTCATACTTCGAAGATGAAGAAATCAGCTCTAATTTATAGTCGTGAATGTGAACTGACAGGTGCATCCAATAATTTTCCCTTTATGCGCGAGCAAACCCTACGGGGATAAAATGGATGATTTACTGAAAGCAAGTTAGGACCAAACAAAAGCCGGTCATTGTTGCGAGAATTATTATCATTATTATTATTGCCTTTCAGGCAATGCTTCCTTAAGTTCCTCTTTCAATGACTTGGAGGTTAGTTGGCAATATTTTTTTTTTATTTTTTGCTTTATTGTTACTCTTCGAATTGAAACAATCGATTTCTGCTAATTAATTATTACAGTCGATGGTAACAATTAAAGCAACACACACATGACGCCCTTTCAATTTATTATATCTGCCTTTTCATTATATTAAATCAGATGTCTCTCTCAAATTATATTTGACTGTATTTTATCTGTATACTCTTTCATTCAGAGGCAGAAATTTTTTTTAATATTGAAAATTAAATTACCAATCGAAATTATTTTTGCCAAAAAGAGCAAGAAGTGTATTAAAAAATTAATAATATTTACTATACGAATGATAGTAGAAATTTGAGAACCAAATTTAGGTTATGTTTCGTGGTAAAAAAAAGCAGTAGCGCCACGGGGATAAAACGAACGATTAATGGGAAGCATTTTGAGTGACGTCACTGCCACTCAAAACGGTTGGAGTTGTGAAGCTACTATTTTCTAAATTCTAATGGTCACTTTATGACTCCAGCAGTACTTGACAACATCAGGACATTTTGTGGGTGTTTTCGACGTTGACACTCTGAGCGCTCTGAGAGCTCGAAAAGGTTCTCAACCACATTTTATTATTTTAGTGTATTTAACCTAATTTAACCTAACCTAATCCAATGCAATCTTCTCATTACGCTTTCAAGACCGGTGAAGACCACGCTTTTGCATCATGGAGGAAAGAATAATTTTAAATGATTTAGTTTTAAAGAACAATAAAACATTATTCAAGAATAATGGTCGCATTTCATGCGACGTAACGAACGTTGATACGAGTAAGTATTAATTTTAATGTAATATTTATATTTTTTATTTATTTATTTTATTTATTTTATTTATTTTTTTTTTTTCTATTTGTATGATTTTTTTAAATATTCTTTTTTAAAATCCAAATTTAACGGCAGATTTACAATAAGCGATTTAGAAAACTCTCGGGCAGAGTTTTCATCGAATCTGAACCATGTGAAAAAAATTCCGCCATACTGGATCCGCCATTTTGAATTTTACCAAAATTCACGCTATTCAGAGATGCGAATTTATTTTCCCCTATTATTATTTGAAGATTAAAATTTTTATATTTTATTAAAAATACAGAAATTTTGCAACAACAAAAATTATTTGAATCCTACAAGATTTTACTATTATATAATTTTCATTAAATTTAAAAATCAACAATAATAATTGATTGTGGTCTGAAAATTCTTATCTTGTCCGCCGCGGACATTGTTTGAAAGCAGAGATTTCGATTCGTATATATATATATATATAAAATGTGTGCGAGAAAAGACGGTGAAAGTAAGAGGGACATGAAAATGTGGGAGTAGATGAGAGAGGGTTGGATATATTCAACTCTCTTTCTTTATCATTTTCTTTTTTTTTCTTAAAGAAAGACCCTACAGGTTAGCATCTCCTTCGTAGTTGAAATACAAAATGAAATATGAAATAATGGTGCGCACTCGCGGCTGGCTGAAGGCACGGGCGCACCCATATCTACGCCCCCATACTGCTTGCATCTATCTACCTAGATATGTATAAGTATCTACATACATATATACACGAAATAAATACAAATTCATATATTTTGCTCTGAAAATTTAACAGAAAAAAATTACATTTCCCATTCTCATGGTAAAAAGAAAAACATAATTGGTTTAAAAGATTTTAAATACAAAAAAGTTTGGTATAACTAATTAGTGAAGAAAACTTGTACTTAAAAACAAAAAACCTTATTTTCATTTTAAATCTTATATTATATATAAAAAATTACCGAGTACATGAAAATATATTTGCAGAACTAAAGGGGGCCATTAAAATTCTCCATAGCAGAAGATAGCAGGACTTTAGCATATGCTGATCTCGAAATTCTCGAAATAGGGCAAAAGCTCAGGTCTCGAGTTAACGAGATGAAATAAGAATAAGAGAAGAGAAACTGGAGGTCGAGATCATTGATTTTCGCAGAGTCGTCGTCTTTGGACGAAGATTAACCGCAAGGTTGCGGCCCAGGGGGGACAAAAAAAAGATAACGAAAAAAAAGAAGAAGAAAGAGAGGAGAAGGAGAAAAAGTCGGAACGAAGAGAAAAGGGACTATCGACGATCTATCTACACATCTTCGAATTACAACTGACATTTCCCTGAAAGCGTGAAAGCGTTCAAGTCTTTTTATTCATATCCCCTTTCTCAAAGAGTCTTTCCTTATTCCCCACTCTTCTTTCTCTCTCTCTCTCTCTCTCTCTTTTTCTTTTCCGCTCTCTATCTCTTTATCTTGTTTGGTAAACCTAATTAACGATTCCATGGAGACAGACACGTGGGCTCTTGTGGGTATTTCACGATTTTCTGTTGTCGATTTTTGTGCAATTCAAAAGAATAATTTTACAATATGTACGTACAATGATTTTAGAGAAAGAAAAAAAATATTTTCACCTAAAAGTTAGTTTCAACAATAAATTGTGTATAAAATCTAATTTTTTGCCTTTCAGATCAAATTCAGGGACTTCACACTGCACAGCAATCATAAACTCAAGACTTTGAATATTTTTAATAAAAATGATTTAAAAAAAATTATGAGAGACAGCTAAATCTATATACAACAAAATGTTATTCTTGTAATTCAGTTGAATAATTTTATCCCTTTCGAAAACATTCCAAATTCTTATAATAAATTAACTTGAATTAAATTAATATCTACCCGAAATACTAACAGAAGTATTTGGGAGATTATCAATCTTTTAAAAATTTCCTAACATTCTGAATCCTATCCGCTGGATTTATATCCATCTAGTCGAATCTTGGAATTTATTGGATGATTTTAAAATTATCACTTGCGATGCTTATCGTTTTGCTACATTATGATGTCTTAATCGAATTTCCATTAATTTAGAACAATTTTTATGTTGCAATTCTAAATACAACAACAAAATTTTTAACGGAAGCAAAATGTGGAAATTCGTCAATCCAATTTTTGTTCCCGTCATCGTTGCCATTTTTGTAGCTTACAATAAAATTAATTCCTTACACAACATTGGATTCACTGCGGATTATCCTGCAGCTCCCTTGACTGTTTCCCAGCAAAAAAAATTATCCCAAATACTTCAAAAGTTCCTGCGAGAATTAACAAAAAACAACACTAATTTCTTAATTAATATTATAGGATTAGCAGCTTCGAAAAATTAGTAAAACCTTTTTTTAATTCTCTCCCTCATATTACATTATGATTTATTAATATACAGTTAAACGTCGATCTTAGTCACACTATAAATATGCAGAAACTGAATAAATCAAAAGAAAGTGGAGGGGTGAAGGAAAAAAAATAATATTGTGTAACTTCTTTTTTTAAATGATTTTTTCAGTTAAATCAAATCTATGGGGGATATCGGAGTAAAATATCCTTTCTCTCACAACGTGGTTATAACGCAACCGTTTAAGTTAGTGCGATATACACATATATATATACACTCCGCACACCGCGCGCGCTCCCACAAGTCCAGATGATCGTGGCATCTTTGTTGAAGCCGCGAAGAAAGGAGTGCGTTCGATCAGCAGAGTTATTTGTTTATCTCTCACAGAGTGAGTCTATTGCGAAAGTCATGAGAGGCAAAAACAGAGATACCTGCCAAGCTAACTTCGAAAGAATTGAAAGAAACGAAGAAAGATTCTGCGACGCGCGCGATACTATATGTATATATATATATATATATATGTAGACGCTTATAAAAGGCCGCACGTTCCCCCGCGAGGAATTTGAAAATTTCTCACTCAATTCTGAAAATGTCACGTTCCATTTCAACACGTACGATTTTACATTAATTTAAATGTGGATTGCTGTTTGACGGATTTAAAATATATTTTTGTTTTAGCTAGAGGGTTTAAAAATTTACAGAGTGATGCAAAAATACTAGTGTAAATTAAATTAAGAAAAAAAAATTTATTTTGTTCCACATTAACTTTTGTGCTGCGTGCAGTGGAGCCCCTCCAATAAAAACCATTTTTGAAGAACGGCCGTAACTCCGGCATTTTGTAACATTCTTAAAGTAAAAAAAATATTTCTACAAACATATAAAAATATGCCTAACAATATCCTTTAATTTAATTATTATCCTATTTCTCCTTCCACGAAAAAAAAATTAGCAAAAAACGTTAAATTTCAGCCTCCTACAGTGGTGTAACACCTTAATTTTAATTGCTGAGTACGGTTTGGGATAGTTTATACATGCAAATTCTGGATTATTCTTGACTCATTTTGGATTGTATTACTTATATGTTAAATAAAACCAAATCGTATAGCTCAGAATTTCGCCAAAGAATATCTTTTAATTACAAATAAATACCAGATGAAATAAAAAAGGTGAAACATTATTATAAATAATTATTAAAAATGATTTACAGTTATGCTCTGCATCGATGAATGGACCCATGACGAAAAAACGAGTTATTGTAAATTGATTTGTACTTTAATTTAAACTAACTTTATAATAATTGAACTTATGACTGTAACCACTATTAAAAGACTGAAACCAAAAATATATAGCGGAATATACTCAGGGTTGGACACTTCGCTTTTCTTAAAATAAGAACACTAGCGCCACCTATGCACGGACGTGGCGAAGCTTCTTGTAGTGAAACCTAAGGGTACGTTCACACTATCTCATGCATGCACTGTCCATGCATGCAGAAACATTTGGCCGGTCACACTTCAACGAAATCTAGTAAATGTTTAGTACCCTTTCTAGTTACAACCAAAATTTCTGGAAAATTACTAGAAAATTACTAAATATTCACTAGATTTCGTTGAAGTGTGACCGGACAAATGTTTCTGCATGCATGAGATAGTGTGACCGTACCCTAACTTTTTGTGCCATTACATTTTTTGGAGGATCAAAAGTAGCGTCTGCTGTGAAGTCGGTGCATTTGTAGAAATGAAAAAAGTTTTGTGAGCGATGTGATTAAACATAAAAAATCCTTTCTTAAAAAAGACAGTGCATGCAAAGCGCAAGAAAATACATCGAAATATCTCGATGGTCGAAAAAATCGAATGTAAGAAAAAATGAACTTTGCTTTCCAGAGCATCTAAATCAATATTCATTTTATAAAAATCACCTTAAATTATTGTTCCACATATATATTTTGCATAACTTACATAAATATACACTTGCAAAGTATTTATTTGTTGTAAATATTTGCAGCTATCATGAATCAGACACGAACATAACCTACATTTAATTCAAATCACTTCATTGGGCCAAGACAAAATAACGCGCGCTTTTTTAAAATAATGAAATTTATTATTTTATTAATTTATTAAATTAAATTATTATGAAAATAATATTACCTTGAATAAAAAAGTGTTTTTAGTTTTCAAAAAAAAAATATTCAATAATTTATTATTATTTTTAGACAAATTTTACAAATATAATAGATATTATTATTTTTCTGTTTGAAACTTTCTCTATAATTACATGCCTTTTTGCAATTTGTTAACAATATTATTAAATATTTAATAAAATAATTGTAATAAATTATGAACCATAAATTGAAAATTAAATTGAATGGACAAAGAATAAAAGCAACAGAGATGGTCAAAGGCCGTCGGAGGCGCTAGTGCATAAAGAAAACAAGAAATCGGCAAGATTTTTTTAGACAATATAACTCAATTGACTAAATTTATTTTTTTAAAAAAAGATTATAAAAAAAGTCCACAACGGTGTCCAACCCTGAGTATATTCCCCTACTTGAAAACTATCCCTAATAACACAAGATATCTTGGGATATATTGATAATATCCCGCAGATATCCTAGGGATGTCCTATGGATATCAAAAGGATCTCTTAAGGATATCCAAAAAATCGGCGGTTTGGATATCCTATGGATATCCCAAGATATCCTGGGGACCATTCTAGGATATTGACCATTGATATGGATATCCTAGGGATATCCTTTTGTTATGAGGGATTGAAAACTAAACATGTTGACCCGATGAGGGCTGGATGGCAAAAGAGAAAGAGTTTGAAAACTAAATGTTTAATTCATACTAAAATTGACACTAGATGACGCAACGATTTCCTAAATTTTAACCAATCAGAAACATTTTCCTACCTTACTTCTCCCATAATTCTGAATTACTAATACAAACTAAGCGACTTTTTTTTATTAAATACTTTGATTCTTTGTAATTTACTAATGTATTAAAATTCAAATATGGGTATTTGAAATATAGATCCCTGCTGTAAATAGTATAAATAATTAACGTCTAGTAAAGTGGTTTTAATGTATAGGTGTCGAAGTTTCAAAAAAAAAATAAAAATGGAACGACTCCGTTGATTTACGTGTGGCGCATGCACCCTATCAACGAAAAGAAAGTCCTCAAGGAGTTAATTATGCGTTTACGTCGCTTATTCGCAAAGCGGAACATGGATTGATTAAAAGCGACCAACCTTATACCAAGGTAAGTGTCGTAAATCTTGTAAATTTATAATTTACACAGACCTAATGCCTCCCTTCATATTGTTTAAGTCCATTAAAACCATCAAGAAAAATAACAAAAAAAAAAATATAAATTTAATTCTTCAAAAATAAATAATTAAAATATTATTTCCTAAACCATTCGTTATAAAAATATATTTAATTATCTGTTACTATAAATATATTGTATAATATTACAATTAATATATTATAAGAGAAAGAACAATTGAAATTTAATAATATATGGTGTGACAAATCAGCGGCAGCTGATTTCTTTTTTTCAAACTACAAATTATAATGATACCGCGCGTTGTGACGGAAGAAAAAAAAATGCAGGAATTTAATAAAGTCATTCATTAAAATTATGGCTTGGCATTCGTCATAAATATTGAAAAAAAAATCGCTTGCATTTAATTAAGAATTTATGACAGTCTTAATTTGGAATTGTGCATTGGATGAATATTAAGATAATTTTTTAAGATAGAAAAATTGATGATAATGTCTTCCGAATGGAATATTGCATTCAATTAAAAATTAACATGGCAAAAGTCATTATTAAACCCATAATTTTCCATTTGACCAAGAAGAGAATTTAAAAATAGTATATCCCATTACAATAATCGTACATGGCATTTTTATATTGAAAAAAATTAATATTGACAATATGTTTTAATTAATTTTTCAGTTTTAGAAATAAAAGTAATTTGATTTAGAATTAGGCTTTAAAAACGTGGAATTAATTTTCATTGAATATTTGTTTTAATTGAAATTTTAAACTTACCGGGAAATATTATATCTTCTTTTAAAATGCAGTCAACATAATCTCATAGAAGGTTTTATACCTGATTATTTTTAAAGCAATTTTCCATGTCTTTAACTAATAAACTTTTTCATTATCAAATGTTTCTTTTGTCACTTTCGAAAGGAAAGTCACCATAATTTACTCTACTTTACTACAATCCTTAGGGAACATCTTTACTCTTTTTTCTGAAAGAACTATTTTCCTGATGGTCACCAATGTTTCGCGGTCTTTAAAGTATTTCTTCTATTTGCTCGACGAAATAATTTTCCAACAGCTTCACCTAGTTCGATGAAAATGTTTGCTAAACTGGAAAAAAATTTTCGAACCTTTTCCAAAAACACTAGGACTCCTGTTCTAAAGAAAAAGTAAATTTTCCTTGTTTCATCATGGTACAAAATTTCACCAATAAATGCTAATGTTGCTAAAATATAACCAAATATCAAATAAAAAAGCAATTGCAAAATAAATCCACTTGATTGAATTTCTTCTGTGTCAGTAACGCTTGGAACTTTTTCCATCAGAGAAGGATATATTCCCCATTTATGCATCAATCCAACTTCGATGAACTCTTGAAGCAATTTATTAAATGTTCCAACAAGGGGTAATCCAGGTGATATAAGGTACACCATTGCATGATGTGACAACACTTCCTGTACAATTTTAATTTCCTGCTTTCGAGACTTTTTTAAATACCTATTAATTATTTGTGATGCCAAATTAGGACTAATGGCACATGTAACATTTTTGAACTCTATCAAGTCTTTTATGCAATGTTGATAATTAAATTTCAATGTTAATTTATGAATTTTATTTGTTAATTTTCGAATATAGTCAGGTCCAAACAAATCAAGATCTTCTTTTCTGATTACTGTCATTAATGAAAAATTACTTTCAGCAAGATCTTTAATAGTATTAATTTCTAATTCTGGATATTTTTGTAACTCTGTTGCAGTCATCATTGTGTGAAGAAATCCTGAATATACTATACACGTAAAGATCAAACAAATAAAGACCAATCTTTCCTTGAAACATTTTGGCTCGTCTGCAACTCCTATTCCTAATACTATTTGAAAAATATTCATCATTTGCCATAAATTTTTATTAAATTGCAACTCAAGTAGAAACAGTAGCAAACAGACGATTAGAATAAGATTTATGAAAATTAAAAATAATAATTTCCATATAATTATATGAATTGAATTTGGAATATGTATTCTTGGATATAGAACTTGTACAGTATTAATATAGATGACGCGACTTCGTTGTAGAATGGAGGATTGCAATTTGTTATGTAAATACATAGTTTCAGTAAAAATAATATCGACTTCATTTTTCGCTAGAGAAGCAGATTGTTTCTTACGTTGTACCGTAAAATTAAGCTTCTCCAATACCGTGCGAATAAGTATTTGGGATGATGATCTATTCCCTTGAAATCTTATTTTTATTTGATTTTTATGAAGATTTTTACATTTGTCAGGAAACCAATCGTTTATTGACCATTTTCTCAGCAGATCGTATTTGTTGACATATAGATTCAATTGATGAAGCACTGAATTTACCCCAACTGATGATTTATCTCCTAATATTTCGCCAATGGATAATTCTCTCTTTGTCAATTGTAGAATCGCTAAATCTAAAAATTGCTCATTCCAAAAATGTTTCAAAATCATTTTGTAATCCCTAATCAGATTTTGATAAGATTTTGAAAGATGAACAATTAAACATTTTGGTCGTACATTTTGCCTCGACAATTTTGTTAACAACATCATTGGTCTTGATAATCGGGATTTTAATGACTGGTCAGAATCAATAAAGATGATAAATAGTGTCGTTTCTCTTGGGTTATTTCCAATCTGTTTGAAAGAAGTGCTTATATAATGTGCTCTGTTAAAAGTTGTACTGAATGACGGAACATTGCGATTAATCTTTAGGAGAATGTTATTTATTTTTATTGTTTCATTACTTTTCTCGTCAATGAAAAACATTACTTGATGCTTTGCTGTAATTTTTGTGAGATATTGCACAAGGCTGTCTTCTAATTGTGGATTCTTCCAAAGTTTTTTGTTGGATTTTGCTTGATTAGTGAAAAACACTGTTAACCAAAAAGTGTAATACAAAAGAATATAGGGCGACATTTTTTCTAATTGTAACTGTAGGGGAAGAAAAAAATGACTAGTCAACAATAAGGTGTACTGCAGGAAGGAAGGAAGGTCTGCAAACTTATTGATTTTTGTTTATCATATTTCTATCTCTCCCAGGTAATGCATTTTTCAAAATAATTTTTACACGTTTTGCCGTTATTATGAATGTTGCTAAATGCATTTGTGTAGATCAATACAATCTGATCAAATGGAGAAAATTAGTCAACAATTATGTTATCAGAAGTAATTGTGGAAGTGCATCATGGTACAATATAATATCAGATATCAACCGCAAGGTGAGCTGAAGGCACTTCTGCACCAAAATCGAACGAAACTAATTATACGTCAATCAACATCGGCCAATCAGAAACTACTCTGTGAGGACATCGGAAAGAAATCTTCTATAAATTATTAACAAAAATTTAGATCATCGGAGAAATTGAATTTGAATGAATTACTCGCCACTTCTAGCCCACTTGGAAAGATTACCCGGAAAGTGCCCCCTGGAGGTTCTATCAATTCCATCGGAGTTCCAAATAATTTCCAAATGGATTCCGACGGAATTAGGACTCTAAAATTTTTGAAAAAATTAATCGGAATTTCGTCGGAATCCCATCGGAAATTCTTTGGAACTCCGATGGAATTACGTTGGAAGTTCCGGCGGAATTCTGTTAGAACCTCCAGGGAGAACTTTCCGGGGAATCTTTCCAAGTGGGAGTAATGGAATTTTCTCAGCCAATCAACATCGAGCGCTTTCATCATAATGCATGCATTAGAAAATTTTGTAGGTTAGAAAATATTTTTTCTTTTATTTCTTTTTAATTTAATGAATGTAATTTAATTTTGCTGTCAAAATATTACGTAAATAAATTTCAAAAATATATTCGCAAATAAATAATTAAGAAAAATTCTAAACATATTAATATTTAAAAATTATTTTTATTATTTTTTAATATAAAATTAAATTTTTTATATTTAATATAAATAGAATAAAATTTTGCGAAAGTGTATTTATATTTTTCAAAGGGAATATAATTGAATTAAGCGAGTGACGTGTTATTTAAATATTTTTTTTTTTTTCTCGAAGGAATAAGAATTTTTATCAATTGTAAGTTTCTTTCGATTTACGATCGAGTGAACACGTAATATAGGCAATATGGGCGTGATAGAAGTATGAGAGAGGAGTGTGTGCGCAGTATAATAGGAAGACGTCCTCCTACGATTCCTTCCAGCCAAGGAAGAAACGAGTACAAAAGCCGTCTTATACGAGGCGATCGTTCACGAGTTAAAGTCTCTTCCCTGCCTTCTATTCTATTTCCCCAAGGAACACAGCTGAAAATTAAATTACAACCCATTATCGTGCAATTTTTTTAATATACAACAATTTCAAGTTCGATTCCATTTGAAATCGTTCATTTTTAAGGTCACGTAATCTCAATAATTTTCGTTTATTTATTTTCTATCGTACTATGATGTAATTTAAATTAATTATTTAGAAATTATAATTTTTTTTTGTAAATATCATTTAATAATTGAGAAAAAATTTTTGTTATTATCTAGTCGAATATTTAGTGATGTGAGATTTCCTGCATAATAATAATGAAAGTGATCGATTCGTTTTGTATACGATTAGTGTATAAGGTAAGGTTTTCTCGATATCTTTTTGTCTGTGAAAATCTAAACCATTCCATAATGCTATTATAATGCCCTGGAGGGAATCGACCACGTGTCTTATTTTGTATTAAAATAGCGTGAGCATACAACACCCATAATAATCACATACGCATTCGTAAAGATATACATATATCAAGACAAAAAAAAAGTTACTTTTTGCCCTATATTTAAAGAAGCTGTATTTCTTCGATAAAAAAATTTTTCATATCCAATTCTAGAACTGCTTTGAAAATTTTAGAATCGAATAAAATTAATAATAGATTTCGGCATCATCATTAGAAACACTTTTCCGATTTACAATTACATTTCTTAAACTACTTTTACGACTGGAAGTATAGCTTCTTTTTAGAAAAGAATATTTCTAGAACTAACAGAAATTCTAAAAATACATCAAAAATAGCAGAACTACTTTTGTAACCTAATCTAAAATCATTTGCAGAAATTCTTTTACGCCTCGATGAGACATCAGTTTTAGGACTACTGGAAGAATCCTAGTAATCTTATTAACAGAATGATTTGCAGATTTATATTTTTTTAAATTGGATGTAACAAAAATTCTAGGATTACTTTAAGGAACTTAATGAAGCATTACAAGAGTAATTGTAGAGCATATTTAATCAGTCCCAGACTGGTTTAAAGACTTCAAGTAACCTAAATTTTACTATTTGATGTAAAGCAGCAGTTTCATGAATGCTTAAATCAGAGGATGTTCTACTATTTCCAAAAACCTTTTAAAAACTTAAGGGATTACACCACTGTATAGAATTTTCAAAAAATCGAAATGTTTTTTTGCCTTAAAAAATTCTTTGAACCTTCTAGAATAAGGGATAAAAAGTTTTAGATCGAATGGAAAATTTTTTTCATGAAATTTCGCATTTTTGACTCATTTTGGATTGTATTACTTGTAAGTTAAATAAAAATAGCTCAGAATTTCGCCCAAGAATATTTTTTAATTACAAATAAATACCAGATTTTCCAAATAATAATTTTAGATTATTACGAACTGATGTCGGATTCAGTATTTTGACAAAATTGTTGCGTACTGTTTGCGGATAGTATACATAAAAATTCTGAATTAATTTAGACTCATTTTGGATTGTTTTTTTGATCTAACTAAAATTAAATTTGTTTTCCGGCTAATTGCGGACTTATTTGCTACTTGGAAAGATTCCCCGGAAAGTGCCCCCTGGAGGTTCTAAGAGAATTCCGCAAGAACTTCCAACGTAATTCCGTCGGAATTCCATCGAAGTTCGAAAGAATTTCCAATGAGATTCCGACGGAATTCCGATTAATTTTTTTTAAAATTTTTAGAGTCCAAATTCCGTCGGAATCCCATCGGAAATTCTTTGAAACTCCGATGGAATTCCCACGGAATTACGTTGGATGTTCCGGCGGAATTCTGATAGAACCTCCAGGGGGCACTTTCCGGGGAATTTTTCCAAGTGGGTTCACATTAATTTTGGACTATTCCAGATTGATGTAATATCTATTCTGTTAATAATTAAAAAACAATTAAGGAAGAATTAATAATAGAAATACTTTCAGGACTTTGATAGTAATTCTAAGCAAGTGTTTGATAAAGCCGTAGTTTCAGGACTACATTATCGGAAACCCATTGAAGACGTATTTAAGACATTTTGGGAATAATTTCAGAACACTCTTAAGACGTTCTAGAGGCATCGAACATACTTTGGGAATTTAAAATTTGTCTTTATTATGTCTTCGGAAAATTAACACAATGTCCTAGAAAACTTTAAAACGTTCTAAAGTCATTCTATAGACGTCTTGGTTCCCAGTGGGTAACCCATTTCCTTGTATTGATACAGAATCACTATTTTTAACTTGTGACCTTGATGTCCTTTATCTAATTTTCTTTTTTTTTAACACCGAAATGCCAAGCGGAGATTAAAAATCCACCTTTTATCTTGTTAAGAATCTTGCAAAAATCCATTATGGATGATTTCACCAATTGAACGATTAACAAAATTAATGAAATAATTTTTTCTGTATCCAAACGTGTGAGTAGCCAAACTCCAACTAATTTGCAACAACGCAGAGTTTGACCCAGTGACCTGCTCAATGTGTGTGGTCCCTTAGGGTTGATATCCTCAGTTTACTTCCGTGTTAGATCGCAATCAATATTGGTACTTGGCAATTATTAATTATAGAATCAATTATAAATAATACGAAGTCCAAAATATGAAGATCTTTAATATCCAAATCTTCTTTCTCACTCAAATTCTCGGGAAGTTCTCTCAAAGTTCCCGGAAAATTTTGCAGAATGACTCCAGGAGTAATTCCCAAAAAATTACTGCTATTCTCAGATTTGTAATTTGTTCATTAGTATATTGTGAAACTAATTTAAGATTACTGTTTTCTCAACCGTACTGAGGAAATTAATTAAATATTTTCAAAGTACAATAATTATTTACAAAGTTTTTGGCAAAAACCCTTGAAAACTGTTTTTAAACGAAGTACTCCATATAGTAGAGAATCAGCAAGACAACGGATCTTGATGTCTTTGTTCGTGAGTATTGTGAGAGTAACTGTCAAACGTGATGGGTGAGTCGAGAGTTAGTATTTCTCCATCGATTCTCGCATTGGTCACGTAAGAGCAATGTGTCGTCATAACGGTGATACGATCACTCTGATTTCGATACACGTTCTCTCCAAACAATATTCCACCAAAAGAGAACTCATCAGACAAAATTATACCCATCTTTCTTCCAATGGCATTTGATAATTAACTCATCACTGTTAGAGACTAATTGTTAATTACACACTTACAAATATATTCGCTGTTCTGTAATAATAATAATAATAATAATAATAATTCTCTCTCCTTGGCCCAAAAGAAACTGGACCATTGAACTAGATTTACAGAGTGCGAGACAAGGGGAATTAGTATAATAGGAAGAGTGAAAGGATAATAAAGAAGAGGAAGAAGAAATGAAGTAAGACGAGGCAAAAGAAGAAGAAGAAGAAGAAAAGGAGAAGGAGGCCCACATACATCGTAGCGATGGGGACCACAAGAGCGTGCACCCCGCCCAACCTGGGTCGCCCACTGTCACCATTAATAATACGTCTCCCGTCTGGTGATGTATCTCATCTTCTCTCAGCGTTATGTGTCGTGTCTTGTCGGTGTTTAGCCTTCGGTGCTGGGTACCCCTTGATATCTGGGAGGGGTCACTTTTGCCAGAGCCAGACGAACTCGCAGACGCAACACACACACACACACACACACGCAAACACCATCTCAACATTCTCGATGCAATTGCAAAAACTAATCGAAAGGGAATGGACGCGGAAGGAATTAATCGAGGAACGTTAATTGGTTGGAAATGGAATTTTCTGTCTTGATCTATTCATTTCTATGCTAATAGTTTAACAACCAGTTCTCTCTTCGTCTTTTAAAATTCAACCTCGTTACATTCTTTATGAATGTTGAGATTCTTTTTTTCGATAGTAGAACGCTTTTAATGTTTCGTCATTAAAAGAGATCGCGCTATCATGTGCTACTGATTCGTTCAATGTAGGTCAAAATAGGTTTAATATAGGTTCAATGAAGGTTCAAATTAGCTTCAATAAAGGTTCAACGTTTGAAGCGATAAATCAATGTGGGTCAAAAAAGGGACAAAGTAAGTTTAATGTAGGTTAAATTAGATTCAATGTAGGTTCTATATAGGTCCTATGTAGGGGCAAATAAGGTCCAATGCAGGGTCAAGTAAGGTTCAATGTAGAGTCAAAAAAGGTTCAATGAAGATTGGATTCGGTAGAATGTAGATGGTAGTAGGACTAAAGAAGGTTAAGTCAGGTTTAATCTTGGTTCAAAGTAGGTTTAATCTAGGGTCAAAGGATCAATTTAGGTAAAAATAAATTTAATGTAGGTTCAAATTAGCTTGAATAAAGGTTCAAGGTTTAAAGTGATAGATCAATGTAGGTCAAAAAATTGACAAAGTAGGTTTAATGTAGGTTAAAATGAGCCCAAAGTAGGTTTAATATTGGGGCAAATAAGGTTCTATGTAGAGTCAAATAAGGTTCAATGTAAAGTTCAATGTAGGTCAATTTAGGTTTAATATAGGTTCAAATTAGGTTCAATAAAGGTTCAAATTAGCTTTAATAAAGGTTCAAAGTTTGAAGCGATAAATCAATGTAGGTCAAAAAAGGGACAAAGTAGGTTTAATGTAGGTTAAATTAGATTCAATGTAGGTTCTATATCCAGTTAGGTTCGATGTAGGGGCAAATAAGGTCCAATGCAGGGTCAAGTAAGGTCCAATGTAGACTCAAAAATGGTTCAATGAAGATAGAATTCGGTAGAATGTAGATGGTAGTAGGATTAAAGAAGGTTAAGTCAGGTTTAATCTAGGTTCAATATAGGCCAAAGTAGGTTTAATGTAGGGTCAAAGGATTAAACTTGGTTCAATTTAGGTAAAAATAAATTTAATGTAGGTTCAAATTAGCTTTAATAAAGGTTCAAGGTTTAAAGTGATAGATCAATGTAGGTCAAAAAATAGACATAGTAGGTTTAATATAGGTTAAATTGAGCCCAAAGTAGGTTTAATGTTGGGGCAAATAAGCTTCTATGTAGAGTCAAAAAGGTTCAATGTAAAGTAAAGTAAAGTTCAATGTAAATCAATTTAGGTTTAATGTAGGTTCAAAGTAGGTCCAAAGTAGGTTCAACGTTTGTGAAAATTGGTTTAATGTAAATCATAATATATTGAACGTAGGTTGGAATTATCTTCAGATTATCGCAATTTAATTAAAATAATTTGTGTGATAATAATACAGAAATTTATTTTTAAGTTTATTTTTAAATATAAGAAAAAAAATTATAAAATAAAAAATAAATTTTAGAAAAATGTGAATAAAAATTTCATAATTTAATATATAATATCTTATAATAATTGAGAAGCAAACAGACAAATTTTTAATATTTTTTTTTTCGTTGTTTTTTTTGGTATATCATTTACAAGACAACCGCAACCGACAAAATATGTATGGCAGTAGCTTACAAATAATTTGGCGCCATAATGTTGTACCACACGACGACAAGAAAGATATAGAGGAATATCTGTCAGCTCTCGTATCGTTCTTTAGTGCCTCTGATTACCTATATACTAGTATAGGTTACGAAAGAAATTCTCAGAACATGAAAGAAAAAGATTTAAAAATTTTTATAATCATTTAATCGTAAGATTTATATTGTCATATTTAAAAAACAATTAAAAATAAAAGAAATAAATCATTATAAAATTTTGTTTTTAATTAAAATTTTAAGTTTATGATATCTTCAGTGAAATACATACACTGAAGAAAAGAGATCTCTAGGATTCGAAATCATAAATCAAACATAACCTAAAATTCTAGGGCATAGGTTTCCAATTCCAGGATTCAAGGTCTTAGTTCAAACATAACCTCAAAATTCTAGGACATAGGTTTCCAGGATTCAAGATCTTAGTTCAAACATAACCTCAAAATTCAAGGTCATAGGTCAAACATAACCTTAAAATTCAAGAACAAAGGTCAAGAGACCGTTATGTTTGAGGCTATGTCCGACAAACATAACTTCAAATCCCCTAACCAAAAAACAAACATAACCTCAAAATTTAGATAAAAATTTTGAATACTTTTAATACTTGCAAGTTTTTGAAAAATGAAGCATTAAAGTGGAAAATAATGGGGGTTGAATAAGAATGCAGTGGATCAAAATAAAACGTATATATATATATATATATATATATATACAACTTCACTCTGGAGAGTATAAATAATAAATATAAATAAGAGAAAAAAAATCAATGAAAAATGAATATAAAACATTGCTATTAAAATTGTACATAAATTATGTAAAATGAGTAATAACTTGTAAAACGAATGATCGCTGACTCGTTTTAATTAGTTATAATCGACATTTAATGCAATAGTGCATATCATGGCACATTCAAGTTGAAAGATGCATTACAATAAAATGAATAATGAAACAATAATGAAATAATAATAATAATAATAATAATAATAATAATAATTATTATTATTATTATTATTAGATATTATAATTGATAATAATAATAATAATAATAATTATTATTATTATTATTATTATTATTATATATAATAAAAATAGTAAATATTCTAATAACTTGATAAATTTCCCATGCCTTGTGATTATTTCGCAAACGAAAAATTCAAAAAGACCTGACAAATGATGAAAAAAAGAAAAGAGTGAGAGAGAGAGAGAGAGAGAGGGAGAGTGGCATACTCGTGTAACCACTACGAAACCTTTCACGTGTGGCAAGTGCAGTCTTCCGGTGAATTATTATCCAATACTCGATTGGTGTAGTTGTCAGAATAGAGGAAAATTTATTGTACGTCACTTGAACGCGTCAAATACGCACGAGAAATTGATAGTCACGCTTGGCTACACGCTGCGAAAAGGGTGCATATTTTCTCGATGAACACATATAAATTAGGAGAGCATATATATATATTATACGCCACTTTCCTTTCTAATTCCCTGCCAATTAGAAACACAAAATACTTTAATTATATATATATATACATATTAGCAAGTAAATGTATATTGAAATTTGCATTAATTTAGATTTTCAACAACATCAAAAAATTTTTTTTTCTTAACTGTCGTTATCTCCGTCAATTACACCATTGTTAATGCTTTTATTTAATTTATTGACTAATTTAAATTATATTTTGGAACTATTTTACCTTTATTGAAAATAGTTTGAACCTAGGTTAAACCGAGTTTTAATCTACATTGACACTAATTTAATCCTATATTAAACCCTACATTAGGCCTAGTTTGACTCTACTTTAGATCTACTTTGAACCTGTAGACCTTTTTTGACCCTACGTTCCACCTAAATTGGTCTAATTTACTAATTGGTCTAATGAACTTGTTCAGTATCTACATTAGACCTAATTCAAACCTACACTGGACCTTTTTTGACCCTACGTTAGATCTTCTTTGATCATCTTTATACTCTACATTAGACCTAATTTAAACCTACACTTGACCTTTTTGACTCTACATTACACCTAAATTAGACCAACTTTGAACTTCTTTGGAATCTACATTAGACCTAATTTGATCCTGCACTGAACCTTTCTTTGACTCTACATTAACCCTACATTAGACCTACTTTGATCTTTTTCAGAACCTACATTAGATCTAATTTAAACCTACATTGGACCTTTTTTGACCATAAATTACACCTAAATTAAACCTACTTTGAACTTTTTTAGAATTTATATTAGACCTAATATGAACCTACACTGGATTTTTTGATTCTAAATTAAACCTACATTAGGCCTGGTTTGATCCCACTTCAGACCTACTATAACCTACATTAGACCTTTTTAACCCTATATTGCACTTTAATTAGATCTACATTAAACCTAATTTTAACCTATATTGGACCTTTTTGACCCTACATTAGACCTACATAAGACCTAATTTGAACCTACACTAGACCTTTTGATTCTACATTGAACTTACATTAGGCCTAGTTTCACCCTACTTTAGATTTACTTTGAACCTACATTGCAACTTTTTTTGACCTTTTTTTTGATTCTAAATTAAACCTACATTAGGCCTGGTTTGATCTCACTTCCGACCTACTATAAACCTACATTAGACCTTTTTAACCCTATATTGTACTTTAATTAGATCTACATTAAACCTAATTTTAACCTATATTGGACCTTTTTTGAGCCTACATTAGACTTACATAAGACCTAATTTGAACCTACACTAGACCTTTTGATTCTACATTGAACTTACATTAGGCCTAGTTTCACCCTACTTTAGATTTACTTTGAACCTACATTGCAACTTTTTTTGACCTTTTTTTTGATTCTAAATTAAACCTACATTAGGCCTGGTTTGATCTCACTTCCGACCTACTATAAACCTACATTAGACCTTTTTAACCCTATATTGTACTTTAATTAGATCTACATTAAACCTAATTTTAACCTATATTGGACCTTTTTTGAGCCTACATTAGACTTACATAAGACCTAATTTGAACCTACACTAGACCTTTTGATTCTACATTGAACTTACATTAGGCCTAGTTTCACCCTACTTTAGATTTACTTTGAACCTACATTGCAACTTTTTTTGACCTTTTTTTTGATTCTAAATTAAACCTACATTAGGCCTGGTTTGATCTCACTTCCGACCTACTATAAACCTACATTAGACCTTTTTAACCCTATATTGTACTTTAATTAGATCTACATTAAACCTAATTTTAACCTATATTGGACCTTTTTTGAGCCTACATTAGACTTACATAAGACCTAATTTGAACCTACACTAGACCTTTTGATTCTACATTGAACTTACATTAGGCCTAGTTTCACCCTACTTTAGATTTACTTTGAACCTACATTGCAACTTTTTTTGACCTTTTTTTTGATTCTAAATTAAACCTACATTAGGCCTGGTTTGATCTCACTTCCGACCTACTATAAACCTACATTAGACCTTTTTAACCCTATATTGTACTTTAATTAGATCTACATTAAACCTAATTTTAACCTATATTGGACCTTTTTTGAGCCTACATTAGACTTACATAAGACCTAATTTGAACCTACACTAGACCTTTTGATTCTACATTGAACTTACATTAGGCCTAGTTTCACCCTACTTTTGATTTACTTTGAACCTACATTGCAACTTTTTTTGACCTTTTTTTTGACTATAGTTTAGTTGTAATGTATTACAACTAAACTATAGACCTACTTTGAACTTGTTTAGAACCTACATTAGACTTAATTTGTAACAACATTGTACCTTTTTAACCCTACATTGGACGTACTTTAAACCTACTTTAGATCTACTTTGAATTTTTTTTTACCCTAACCCTACATTAGACCTACTTTGAACTTCATTATAACCTACATTAGATCTAATTTGAACCTACACTGGACTTTTTCATTGAAGCTTTTTTGACCCTACATTACACCTTAATTAGACCTAATTTGAACTTGTTTAGAACCTACATTTGTCTTAATTTGAACTAACATTGGATCTTTTTAACCCTACATTGGACCTACATGGCCCTACTTTTGAACTACTTTGAACCTACATTAGACCTTTTTTGATTCTACATTACTTGATTTCTACATTCTACATTAATTAGTCCTAGATTAGACTTAACATGAACCTACACTGGAACTTTTTAACCTTCGTTTGATTAAAATCAGACCTATATCGACCTAATTTGATCCTACATTGACTCTAATTTAGCTCTACATTGAACCTACATTAGACTTACTTTAGACCTATTGAGAACCTAGATTTCGTCTAATTTGACTCTTTATTAAACCTACATTAGACCTACTATAAAACAATGTTGGACATATTTTGACCATACATTGGACCAACATTAGCCTAATTTGAACCTACATTAAACTTACTGTACTCCTACTGTGAACCTAAATTTAAACTAATTTTACTCTACATTGAACCTACATTAGACCCACTTTAAACCTACATTGAAGATAAACCTACACACGAAAAAGGAAGTATAATTTTTATCTCAAAATCGGTATAAAAATTAACTGCAACAAATTTTATCCTAGTTGAGGGCGCCACCGTCTATGTGGATTAGCATTGGTTAAAATTACCCGCAACAAAATTTATTCAGCGTTTTTTCTGTGGCTACATAAGAAGAACTTAATAAGAAAAATTTAATTATATTGGCTAGATGCATCTTTTATATTAACATACTAATTTATTCCATAATCTAGTATCCCTAATTATAAATAACTTTTGAACTCTGCAAATTCGGTGCTTTAGAATTATTTCACTATACGACATTTCATGAACTATCTAATTACGCTAAGAGGCTACGACATATGGCTTACAATCATATACGCCATAAAATAAAATTATTACAGAAGTGTCACACGACTTTTGAAAATGTCGTCAAACCGGAAGAACAGCATTTATGCAATTGGATATATATGTATATTGTTAACCCAAGGGATACTGCTTTAGATGAACTTGACTACCCAACCCTGTCGACTGACCTACTTATCGTATTGTTTTTTTTTCTTCTTGTTCACAAATATTTTTTCCATATTTTGAAGGCAGTTTTTTTTTATTTAATGATTTAAAAAGTGTTGTAATTAATTGAATATGAATTTAACAAAATTTTTGGCATAGATGCGCTTTGTTTTATCACGAAACACAGTCATTTTTTAGGTTAGGTTTTCAAACCAGATTTTGGACATTTTTCTGTACCGTTTTTCTGTTATTTACCAGAGAAAATTTTTTTTTCCCTAAAATACATAAAATTCGATTTAAATAAAAATTGGAATCTTTTAATTTTCATTCTAACGCGCAATTATTTGTGTGTCAATAGATAAAATACACAGAGTTATAAGAATAGATATAATATTGAGAAAGATGTTCATCCCTTGAAAGAAATGTATGACTAATTTCATTAGCATATGATCGGGTGGTAAATCCTTGATGTTGTAATATCGCGTCGAGAATTGAAGCCTCTTGCGCAGAGGTGGGTCTGAAGCGTGCATCGCGTGAAGGTGAGGTAAGGTAAAGTTAAAGGAAGGTAAGGGTGCGGCCAGGCTGAGCTCGACTCCACCTCATTACCCAGCATTCTATGCAAGAAAATACTGCGCTTATGGCTTATTATTGCTTAGCTCTCAAACTCACCTCTCGCGTCTTGCTCTGAGCGTCCTTACAAGTATTATATTTTACTATATATATAATAATAATAATAATATAATACAAAAGCGCATATTGCACACCAATATACTATTAATACAGAAACAATATAAAATAAATACAAACTCACTATAAAGAGTATCTTTCTCTCTCTCTCATTTTTCATGTACGCGCAATTATCGAGATCTTGCCTTCCTTTTTTTTTTCTTTACAACGATTCGATATCTTTTTCTATCTGGTATTATTGAAGAAAAATCATTTACTTTTTTCCCTTCCTTCATCACGTTACATTTCAATATAGTCCCAATGGCAGTATAAATATATAGGAATTATAATATTGAAGTCGACTTTTAATATATGGGAACAATGCGTGAGCAGATGTTCTTGGGATCGTTTATTGACTCCAATTATTGATATATACTTGGTAATTGGACTATTAAATGCAATTTCATTGTCGAGTGGTGAGCTAAGTGAAAAACAGGTGTTTCCATCTTATAAACAACATCTCAATATAAATACATTATTGTGCAGACTAAATTTCCACTGGAAATCAAGTAGAACGTCTGATATGTGACTTTTTTTTTATATTTTTGTCACCTACTTCACCCTGCTTTAATCCATTCTAGTTCCCCGCCATGTATCGAAAAAAAGTTATCACTCCCTGCAAAGTATCACAATTCAGATGTTCCACTGATAATTTTATATTTATCGTCAATAAATAAATTTACTGTATTTTTATCCGCGTATACAAAGTATATAACATTCCGAAATTTATAAATTAGAACATAAATCTAATTTAACAATTTTTAGGTTAGAAATCTTGCACTAAAAGTATCCCCACATTTGTCATATTTCTCGTCAACTACCGCACCCTGCTCTAGTGAAAATTTAATGACTTTATTGTAAACATTAAAAGTTACTATAAACATACTAAATCATAATTTTCGTCAACTAACGCACTCTGCTCTAGTAAAAATTTCGTAACTTTATAGTAACTTTTAATTTTAACAATAAAGACACTAAATTTTCACTAGAGCAGAGTGCGGTAGTTGATGAGAACAAATGGCGAGTGGGGACAAACCGTCATGTATCGAAACAAAGCTACCACTCCCTGAAAAGTGTCACAATTCAGATGTTCTACTGATAACTTTTATATTTATTGTCAAGAAATAAATTTACTGTATTTATATCCACGTATGCAAAGTATATGAATTTATTTTATTTCGAAATATATTATTTAGAATTTATAATCTGATTTGATAATTTTTAGGTTAGAAATTTTTTGATTAGTGTATACAAGTATGCCAACTATGTAATATAAAACTATCAATAACAGGGTTGCCGCAGTATTTAATAAAATTCCCTAAAAACTGATTTTGATTTTACATTTAATTAAAAATGAACATTTAATAAAGCTAAATCACTAAACATAACCTCAAATTTTTTTGTCTCTTAAGTAGCTTTTCTCGTGGCGAGTAAGTTGATAATTTTCATTTTTCTGTTAACATATCGACGCCTTTTTCATGACAAAAGATTCGATATATCGATATTGATAAATCGAATGTTTTTTCGATTCTGTGTAGTAGCAGTATAACCTATAATGGTTGGTTTCCATTGTCCATCTGTCATAATTCTCGTCAACTACCCCACCCTGCTCTAGTGGAAATTTAGTGACTTTATTGTTAAAATCAAAAAGTTACTAAATTTTCACTAGAGCAGGATGCGGTAGTTGACGAGAATTATGACAAATGTGGCCAATGGAAATCAATCAATATCGATTAGTTGAAATCTAAAGCCCTGATTACAATACTTTTCCGAACGTTAAGCACGAAATAGAAAAGAATAAAGATATACTTCTCTCCTTTTTTATCTCATGCGAATATCGTTCCCTAAATTGAAAAATTATTCCAATACAGTAACGGATAAATAAAAAAATTATATATATTTACATTAAAATATTTTTAATAAATAAATTTTTTTTCTGCAAAAAAAGGTTTCTAAATTTATGTATACAAATTAACAATTCTCGCAGTGTTGCGTTTTTTTTTTAGTATTTTCTTCATTCATATAATGTGGGAAAGGCTCATAAAGCAGAAAAATAATTCTCCAAAGTAGAAGAAGAAGAAGAAGAAGAAGACGAAGACGAAGAAAAAAAGGAGGAAGAAAAAAAAAGAAGTAAAGTGTACTTCGAAAAATCGAGGAATGCGATCTCGTTCCCCTCGCTCTGTTCCTGTTTCTTTTTGTTTTGAGATGCAGCACGATAGTCTCTAATTTTACGGACCGCGCAAAGTAACAGGGCCGTCGCCTCTCCTCGGTCGAAGTAGAGTGGACCGGAAATGGGGTGAAGTCAAGATCTTGTGTCGCGATTTCCGGCACGCCCCAAGAGAGGCCGCACAAACCGCTCCTCAAAAGAGAGTCTCCTCAATAGTAATTAGCTGGGGCTTTAAAAAAAAAAAAATTAAAATCAAAACGAGCACTTTCTTGACTCAATATATAATGTGACGATAATAACAAACGCATCAGAAACTGAGATAATAATTTTTTTTTTTTTTTTGGCTTCGTCGTGATTCAAAAAGAGAAAGTTTTTTCTCTCTCTCTCTCTTTTCTTTCGACAATGCGATTGTGACGCTAAAATGCCGGTCTTAATTCGACACAAGAAATAAGGTCAGTTTTTAAAAGGATATACGACTTTTCGCCTTTCCCCCCTCCTCTTTTTATATATACGTATATGTATATAGATCACTGTCCTAATATATCTTTTAAGTCTATTTATTTATAGTATTATTAAATTCCAACCGGTTTTCATTGTTAGTGGAAAGGAATAAATTTACTTTAAATAGAATTTCAAACCTCTTTCATAGTTAATTGTTATAAATGATTCTGTCACTACTGTTGACTTGATATTTTTCATAAAATTATATCTAATTGAAAAATTTAGTTTTTTAAATAAATATTTAGTACAAAAGGCGTTAATTTGCAAAACGATGGCGGACATATTGGATAGTTCCAAAAGTAACCGATAGGGGCGTTCGTAACACTGCGTTGAACAATGAGAGAGAGAGAAGGACAAATGCTTTTATCCTTGTTACACTCATTGTGCTTTAAGGAGGAAAATGACTTTCTTTAAACCCTAGTGTCCAAAGCAACTATTTTTGCAACGTTATCATAAAATTCCAATACATTGTGATCTAATTTGTTTTTATTACTATGTTTTTTTATCTTCTCTACAATGATTATATTATCATTATTTATGTTACAATGATTAATATAATCCTATTGTTTTTAGTGTTATTAGTATATTATTCCTCTATAACTTCTTTTTTTTTTTTTTTTTTATGAAAAAAGATGGTAAAAATTGACCCTGAGTTTTCCAATGTTAATGTATATAAACATAAAGACGAGTTAACGGTTGAGGTAGGAATGATTAATAAAGATGCACGGACACGCATGTCACCGGATACAAGGCCCACACAAACGATCGACTCGATGTTGTTCTTTACTCTCTATAGCTTCCAGTTGAATACGCGAATTACAAAAGTGAAGAGAACAAAATAATTATATTCGATATTTCCCCATTATTTTGGACTATTATAGACAAAAAAGACAAATTTTTCTTTGATACAAAGAAAATTTATTTGTTTTAAACAAATTATCTTTGATTCAAAAAAAAAATTATCCTATTTCAAAAAAAATTTTTATTTAATTCAAATAAATGTTTCATTTGATCTTATATCAATATTAGAATTTCTTTAATTTAATGCACAAATTTCTTTAATTTAAAGAAAATTTCTTTGATTCAAAGAAATTTTGAAATTAAGAAGCTTTTTTTTTTGTTTCAAAGAAATTTTTATTTTAAATTCAAGAAAACAAGTCAAATTGGTTTCTTTAAATCAAAGAAATCTTTTCTCTTGGTGCATTATAGCAGGAAAGTATAAAAAAAAATAGAAAAATATATCAAAAATTAATTAATCCCCCCCGGTCTGAGAGGTTATGAATGCTTCAAAAAGTGTATGAGAGAGAACAATAAATGAACGGGACGACGAACGAATAAATCGACACACGCGAAATACATATGTTGGATGTTTGTAGTAGAAAAAAAAGAAGAAAATGAAAAAATTGTCGAGTACGAGAAAGCGCGAAGAGAATGAGAAGGAAAAAAATGATGATGGAGTGGAAGGTGAGGTGGGAGGCGTTTTACTTGATGCGCATAGTAATCGGTCCCCGTCATGCCAATAACGACGGCAACGCACGATCTATAATATCCAATCGATAAGTCGCGCTTTTCCCAATAAGGCACAAAAGGTGGGACTAAGATAAAAAAAATTCGAGAAAATATATACATTATTCTCCATATTTTTTTTAAATCCCAATCCTTTGAAACATTATATCAATTATTTAAAAAAAAAATCAAAAAATACTCAAAAAAATAGTATTTTTAATTTTTTAAATAAATTTTTACACAGAAAAAAAGGTGGGTAAAAAGTTGTAAAGATAGAGGATAAAAGTCGTTAGGATACAGGGTAAAGGATAAATTTGTGATGGATAAAAATGTTACTAAAATATTACTAGAAAAATGGATGCCATATTTGAGTAAACTGTCTAATTTTAATAAAAATATTAGTAATTTTACACTTAACTTATTAAATCCACAAAATTTATATAAATAAGTAATTGCATGTGGAAATATTTCGCCTATAATTATTGTCTATTAATAAAACTATCTTTGACTAATACAACTGACAGCTGACGACAGTGCGTAAATAATCAAAACTGGGAAATTGAGGAGCCGGATCGTAGAACCGATTCTTCACTAATGCGCAAGTCCCCCGCGCAGCTGAAAGCTGGCTCACTTGAGGGACTCCGGAGAGAGCGAAGAATCGGTTCTACGATCCGGCTCCTCAATTACAACTCAACGTCTGTATTGTTGCACGAAAGCAGAGTTGGGTAGTAACTGAATTTTTTGTGCATATTCGGCTGTGTCAGTTCATCGAGATATTTCGAGTTCAAGATATGACGTCAGAGGCCTGGAGAGACAACAAACAGACGACACAATATTATTCTTACGGGGAAGAAAATTTGTTTGCACTTTCATCAATTTTATTCATACTTTAAACACGGAAAACGCTTGTTGATATATAATAAAATTAAAATGTGTGTTGATAATTAATTTTGTTATATATTTAATTCATTTGCATTGATAGATTCTCTGATTTCGTGATAAAATATAAATTTTGAGGTTAGGGGTGTTTGTTTACTAACTTAAAATATTTTACTGCTGCGGAAATTCCCACTTAAAATATATATTTTATATCTTTCTTAATAACATGCATACTGGATATTGTTTGATAATGTTAAAATCTAAAATGTGATTAGTAAACAAACTTTTCTAACCTCAATATTTATATTTTATCACGAATTCAGAGAATCTATCAATGCAAATGAATCAAATATATAACAAAATTAATTATCAACACACATTTTAATTTTATTAGATGTCAACAAGCGTTTTCCGTGTTTAAAGTATGAATAAAATTGATGAAAGTGGAAACAAATTTTCTTCCCCGTAAGAATAACATTGTGTCGTCTGTTTGTTGTCCCTCCATGCCTCTGACGTCATATCTTGAACTCGAAATATCTCGATGAACTGACACAGCCTAATATGCATAAAAAATTCAGTTACTACCCAACTCTGCTTTCGTGCAACAATACAGACGTTGAGTTGTAATTTCTCAGTTCTGATTATTTACGCACTGTCGTCAGCTATCAGTTGTATTAGTCAAAGATATTTTTATTAATAGACAATAATTATAGGCAAAATATTTCCACATGCAATTACTTATTTATAAAAAAATTGTGGATTTAATAAGTTAAGTGTAAAATTACTAATATTTTTATTAAAATTAGACAGTTTACTCAAATATGACATTCATTTTTCGAGTAATATTTTAGTAACATTTTTATCCATCATAAATTTATTCTTTACCCTGTAACGACTTTTATCCTCTATCTTTACAACTTTTTACCCACCTTTTTTTCTGCGTAGATTATTATTATTATTTTATTATTTTATTTTTATTATTATTTTTATTTAATTAAATTTCACTGCAAACTTGAAAATAGTTTTTCAGGTCAATTCTAATTCTAAAAGAAAAACACTTATGGAAGACTAATTATAAATAAAATATTTTTTATTATTAATAATAATAATTTTTCATGGGAAAAATTACAATTGAATACAATGATAATTTTTTTTAATAACATTTCATGTCTTATGATATAGCGCGGGTGATGTACGAAACGGAAAACATGATTAGGATCAAGTTTCAACGTGGGAAAAGAAAGTGTGCAGAAAAGTATATATATATATATTAATTAAGAGGCGAAATTATGAAATATTTATACACATGATTTTATTGATATCAAAATGTAACTAGACGCGGATATATTGTACACCTCTTTCGTTGAGAGGTTAATAATTTACGCGCGCGCTTATAATGACGGTAATTCAGAGACTTGATTACCAGTAATTGCCAAATTACAAGCAACTACGGTAAATTTAACGGGACCAAGCCACATTTCTCAAATAATTATCCTTTACACTTGTTTTCATGTTAAACAATCAAATAATAGTCTTATTTTTTTTATATATATTTGTCTTTCAAGTTGACAAAAATTATGCCCTTTTTATTAAAATTTGAGGTTATGAAAGCGTTAGAAAATTTAGAATTAAATTTTTCTGATTGATGAAAAAAATAAATATTTCTGTAAATTTTATTTTGATTTATATTTAATTAGTAAAAAGAAATTTTTCGAGTGATTGAAAAGTGAAATCCAAAGATTTTATAATTTCCTTGACTTGTGCGGTCGACGATTGTCGATAATAATAATAATTCAAGGTACAGTCAACCGGTAGCAACGATAACGATAACGATAACGAGGTGTCGACAGGACCTACATTCAACAAACTCGATAAGAAAAGATCGACGAGAATTTAATTCTAGTTTCCTAAACGGATTTTAAATTCGTATAATGCAGAAAAAGATTCAGTCAGTTTTCGGAATTTTATTTCTGAGCTGATTCGAATTTAAATTTTTTATGTAACAATAAATTTTTGACAATGGAAAAAAAATTGAAGAGAACTGAACAACTTCAGGGATGAATAACTTGTAAAAACTGATGGGAATCAATAAGAAACGTTTTACAAAATTTTAAGGCGCATTCTTAGTTACCCAACCCTGTGTGCTCTATTAATTTCCCATTTGTGCTACTTTGCCACAAAATTTTCTAATTTATATTATTAATTCTCCAAATATTGCCAATTACAATTCTATTCTCTCTTTGCATATTTCCTTATTAAAAATTGTTTCCAGATTTAGATGTAAAAAAGTACGTATATACTTTAATTAACATTTTTAGGTTATGAGATTATTTCTCACTTCCTTTATCCAATGGGCGCTATAGACGAAAAAAACAGTGATGTCGCGCGAAAGTTGGAGCATCGTGGTAGGAGAAATTTCTTCTTTTACTATAAATGGATGACAATAATTCACGCGGTAGCAATTTAATTATTAAGTGTGTAACCATTTTTATGTTGACTTTCATATTTCCCTCAGGGGCCTAGATTTTAATCATCGGCACTTAAAAAAGTGTTGATGAAAAATTAAAACCTGTTTTTTTTAATCCAATTAACGTCAATAATGTATATAACAGTGAAAAGAATCAGGAAAAAGCTTGCCTTTTGATTGGCTGATAACAGTAAGGCTAGAATTGTCGTCAGACAATTAAAAAGTAATTGTTTACATTCAGAAAAAGGTTTTTTTTTTTTTGATTCAAAGAAATCAATTTTTCGATTTAAAGGAATAAATTTTTTTGATTCAAAGAAATCAATTTCTTTGACAAATTTTTCTTTGATACAAAGAAAATTTATTTGTTTTAATACCCAAATTATCATTTATTCAAAAAAAAAAATTATCTTCGTTTCAAAGAAATTTTTTATTTAATTCAAATAAATATTTCATTTGATCTTATATCAATATTAGAATTTCTTTGATTTAATGCACAAATTTCTTTCATTCAAAGAAATTTTTTTTTCGTTTTAAAGAAAATTTTATTTTGAAAGAAAGAAAACTATAAAGGTCATTTAACAAATTTTTTTTCACTTACCAAGCATTTTGCTGAGATCGGCATTGTGAAGATCGGGATTCTCGTCGGCCAATTTTTTGCGCTCGACCTTTGCCCAGACCATGAAAGCATTCATTGGTCGTCGTATACGTTGTTCTTTCAAACTCCTTTGAGCGGAACTGCCAGGATGGCACATTTTGACACCAGCTGGAATTGATGAAATTCCTTGCTGATAGTCCAGTGACGTGCCGGACGCTAACCACGACATATCGTCCAATCGCTGTTGTCCTGGACCGCTCAGCATGCCTGGAATCTAATCCAAAAAAATTATACGAGTTAATATTAAAAAAATTGATTTTAATTGGTCCATTTTTCGAAATTGTCCAATCAGAATCAAGGCTACATGAGAAATGTTGTGATTTCACCCTTAGGTTACTATTATATATAGAGAGGAGGACTACCGCACCCTGCTGTAGTGAAAATTTAGTAACTTTTAATTTTAACAATAAAGTCACTAGATTTTCACTAGAGCAGGGTGCGGTAGTTGACGAGAATTATGACAAATGTCAAGTGACAATGAAAACCAACCAATTTTATTTAAGGATGGAAACTCCGAAATGTGACACGACACTTTTTCTATTATACTCCCCCTCTATATAGTAGTAAACTAAGGGTGAAATCACACAGAGGCATAGAGTACAATTTCCCCTGTAGCCTCGATACTGATTGGACAATTTCTAAATATAGGCCGATAATTAAATCCAAGTTTCAGAAAAAAATTTTTATTGCAATCGAGTTTAAAACAATAATTCGAATAATTGTCATAATTATATAAAAATAACTTGGAAAATTTGAAATTAGGTTAGATTGTATAAAAATAATCGTTTTTTTTTGGGGTTATCATACTTCTTGGAAACTTGTTTAGAATCAGAGGAAAGAGGATCAAAAGGGGCGAATGAGGCGAGAGAAGATGTGAGCGTGGAAGCAACGTGCTTGATCCTTTCAACTCGAATTATCTCTCTGGGACCTCTATTTTATATATATCCTGCAATTGAAGTTGCGATGTTGCATTCCTTGTCGTACTTGTTTTGCAATTCAAGTTGAATTGCACTTACCGGTATAATCTGAGTGTCGATCGGCATTGATCCTTCGCTACCATCGATATTAGAATCGATGTCAAATGAACGGGACGTTGGTGTTGCATATAGAGAGGAATGAAGTGCCAAAAGTCCTGGTGTACTTCCGTAACTACTGACCGGTGGTGGTGTTACTTCTCCCCGTTCATAATTATCCAACATTCTGGAAATAAAAAATTTTTTTTTCTTTATTTCCAGTTAGAAAAAAATTATTGTACAATTCCAATTACATATACTTCCAACAAAAAGCACTAGGGTAACAATTAAATTGTAATACAACCAATTGCATAAATGCTGTACTTCCGGTTTGACGATATTTTGAAAAATCGTGGCATTTCTATAATAATTTTGTTAGTTCGTGTCCACTTTGTGGCGTTTGCTTGTGGTATATACCAATAGTGACATTATAACAATTAATTGAAAATAACAAACGAAGAAAAACAAAGAAATTAAATTAATATAAGACGAAAATTAAAAATAATAAAAGCAAATAAATTTTTTTTTATTAAAAGACCGGAGCGGTATGAGCATATGGGGGGCAACCCTGTGGGCAAAAAATCATGTTCGTTCTAAAAACGTTTTAAGAACGTTTTTAGAACGTTTCATGTCCACCAAATAATGTTCTGGAACATTATTTGATCATCCATGTTCTTAAAATGTTCCAGAACATTATTTGTCGGACATACAACACTTGAAAATTTTTAATTATTTTTATGGTTCAAATAATTATCAATAATTTATTTATTATAAATGAACAAAATTTAAGCATTGCACGCTTGATAAATATTTCTAATGCGTTGTCAATTAATGCAATTAATAATTTCCTATTACACAATATCATAATCGACATATATGACATTTGTAAACAAACAGGGTTGAGAAACAAGAGCCCAAAATATTTTCATCCAAAGCAGAGTTGGGTAGGATTCTGTTTCACGTTTAAGGTTAACGCACATGTAACTTTGAAATAGGGAAAAACTGAATAATTATTTTTTAATAGTTTTGTTAAAAATAATTTGAACTGTAAAAATAATGAAAAAAATTCAAATGTTGCGATCTTTTTTCAGACAAATGAAAATTCTATTAATTAGAAATTCTGATAAGAGTGTCGAACGTTGTCTTGATCAAAAACATGAAAAACTATAGTCTGTTTCACGTTCACCTCTTAATTGCAATGTTTTAACTAATGAAATTTAATGTTTAATGTTAAAATTAAATGTTTAATGTTAATTTAAATTTAATGTTTCAATCAATGAAACTAAACTATACTTTTATAAACAGGTTGAGAACCTTTTCGTGATAACTGAGCGCTCATAGCGAGAATTTGGAAAATGCATACAATTTCGGAAAATTATTGTTTGACATAATTTCAATCCTACCCAACTCTGCTTTGGACGAAAATATTTTGGGCTCTTGTTTCCCAACCCTGTTTGTTTACAAATGTCATATTTGTCGATTATGATATTGTGTAATAGGAAATTATTAATTGCATTAATTGACAACGCATTAGAAATATTTATCAAGCGTGCATTACTTAAATTTTGTTCATTTATAATAAATAAATGATTGATAATTATTTGAACCATAAAAATAATTAAAAATTTTCAAGTGTTGTGATTGTGAATTATACTTTCATACCAATTCAGGTATCAAAAAATAATCCCATATTCTGGATTATTTCTTGAAAATGATCCAAATATTTGGATCAATTAGATACCTTATATCGAATTAAAACCTTGCATTCCAAAATGATACCATCAAGTTTACAGTGATTCTAATTCTTTTAGGGTCTAAAATTTTTCGTTTCAAAAAAAACTCCTCCAAATGTTGTTTTTCCACGAATACATAACATTAAAGACTAAACAAATCGTAAATATACTAAAAAAGTTTAAAATCTAAACCAATTAGAAACAATGGAAATAATTCTAACGGCTTCGTTAATTCCTAATTGACTATAATGATCCCGTGAACTTTGGTAGGGAACAATAGTAAATCGGAAGAAGTTGTTATTGTTTTGGAGAAAGAGAGAATGAACGGTATATAGAGAGGATATAAGCGTGAAGAGTCCAGAAATGGTCTGTGCCACGAGGCCGCGATTGATCTGTCAACCCCGTTAGGGAAAAAGAGTTGATCGACATGAATGAACCATTCAAGGCCACCTAATGGAATTCCCACGATTGTCCTTAAGGCATAATGCGACCGTATAGTGGGTATAATAGTACGAACAGCTGTCTGGCTGACGTCCATGTGCGAGCACATCCACTCGGACACACATTTATAAATATATATATATATATAAACACAAACGTACGATATCTTGAATAACGCCTGTAAACAAACGAATGGCACCCGACATGTGTGGGTGCATGATACGACGCGCGAGACATGTACGTGTGGAGAGACGCCAGTGTTCCATATAATGGCCATTGTTTCATTCTTCTCGCGACGCGAGAGAGATGCTGATGGGGGCAAAAAGCATTCCGGCATTTTCATTCAATAAAAAGTCAAAGTCTAGTCTTGATGTGCAAACGCCAATTCACATTTTCTTCCGACGTGTGACATAATTTTTCGTCTATCTTTTCTTTGAAAAAAAAAGTTTCTTTCATTTTCTAACCTCTTTAACCTTTTACACGCGCTCATTAAGTCTAGATCTAAAGTTGAATTATCATTATTAAAAGTTGATTCAGTTTCAAGGAAATTAGATTTTACATTTATCATTTAAATACAATTTTTTTATTGTAATGAATTTTACTTTTCGAAAATTAATCTACGCAGTTTAATTTTACGTTTAGTTGAGAAATAAAGAGGACAGTTGTAAAGAAAAATGTTTTTTATTGATTCGTATGTTTCCGGAAATATTACGAGCCAATCAGAAACGTTAACGAACCTTTAAGGCCAATGTACAATATTTCGCGAATGAGATGCACGGAAAAAAGAAGGACACAAACATATCTCTGTCCTTTCCTAACTCGTGCAGGTACAGAGAAACCTCCCATATGTGACACACCACTGACTAAGGCCTCTGTCACATGAAGCAGATTAGCAGAATAGATTTTAACAAATCAAAATTTATTCCATTGCAAAGTGCCATAATTAGATTATTAATGTAAAATAAATAATTTACGTATATAGACATCAGTAGAAAGTATATGAACTCAATGAAAAAGAAAATTGAAATCATGGATTTTTAGGTTATGTCATAAATTACAAATCGTAACAGAATGTAAATTACAAAAGATAATATATATATATATATAATTTAGCAGGAATGGATTATGTATATAATTTCAATCAAAGTTCATAATAAAATTGACACTGTCATTGAATTAGGGTCAGTAAAAGAGAGCAAACCACAAAAGCGAACTTTTCCAGGAACAAAATGACGACAATGCCGTAAAATATGAAACAAGGAATAATAACTCGGGATTAGCGACGCGTCAGTGGGTCATGGCTAATGAATCGGTGACAATAATATCGACACGCAACCATACCGCAAATATATCTTTTATAAAAATTTTATTTCATCTCAATAAATTTAATAATTTACACTATAGTTTTAATATAGATAAAAATAATCAAAAAATTCAATACATTTCTATATAAGATTGCATAAAAAGTTTGAGATTGAAAAGGATAAAAAAAAATTTCTCTCTTCTTTTCTCTATGCTTCTCTACAATGAACTTTTCAATAAAACGTTCGAAATGTGACACTTAAGCAAACTATTAGATTTCAAAGGTTTTATTAAAAGTTAGGTCTTTCTACAATAGCACATCAACAGTGAAACGTCCGAAATGTGAAAAATTGTTTTCTACATTATAAAAAATTAATTCTTATTAGCATGAATTATTTGAATAAAAAAAAAAATTACAAAATTATTATTAATATTATTAGTGGTAAAGTGGGATAATTTTACACTAATATTTATTTTTATATTAATATTTGAGAATCAGTGGCAAATTTTCCAAATAATCCTTGGGTAAGATTTATTCATTCCCACGCCTTCGTTTATGTAAAAGATAAAAAAAAAACCCAATAATCTCAAGGCTAGTTAACATCAGGCCTCGAAGATACTATTGCGGTGAATTTATAACTTTTCTGACCATGAAAATCCGCTGCTTCTCAATGACAAAAAGAACAAAAATTAGAAAAAATTTTTTTCCTCTATAAAAAAAAATTTTCCCTAATTTTTTTTTTTACTTAATATATTGTTTTATTTTTGGAAACAAAATTTTATGACATTTGTGAAAAAAAAAAAAATTATATTCCCTGACACGCATTTGCTTGCAAACGAGCTGGTAAGTTTTGTTGAAAATGAAACTCTGTTTCCACGCAAAAGCCATAAACTTCGAAGCAATAAATTGTATTGAGCCGCGTATGTTTTCTAAGTGCGGAGTCTGCGAGAAGAAAGCGACGTGCCTGTATATATGTATATATATACACATATGTCGAGACGTATTTTATTCAAATAATCAGGTATCGAACACACCCTGGCACGTTATTAGCCAAGTGTAGGTTGAGAGTGGCAGCTTGCGCTAGAGAGCCCGGGGAACTGTAATTTTATAGTCCCCTGATTAAACTTTTAAATCGGAATGACCAACGCGCGGCTCAGTTGGTAAGCGGAAATGACGACCTCAGCCAGTCACCTTTGCACTACTAGCAACGCTCCGTCGCTCTCGAGATTTGAGAACACGAGGAAAGCGCATCCCTCCCCCTCCCCTCCTCTTCCTCCTCGTGGGCCGAAAAAAAACACCTTTCTATGGTTTACGCCAGCGGAACGGTTCCTTTCCCCCACCATCATCAACCATCGCCACCTGACCCCAACCAAATCCATTACGTTCGACTTCCGCTTTCACCCGGGGCATCCCAAAAGTCACGGGATTTACTCCCAAGATAAAGATATATAGAACTCATTTTCAACTCTTCAGAATCATGAATATTTCATTTCCCGCTATTTATATTTTGTCAGTCAATTGCTTTTTTCCACTCTGTGATACGTTGGGAAAAAATAAAGAAAAAAAAAAAGATAAAGAAAAAAATTTATATATAACGAAAAAAATTAGTTTCATTAAAATTAAAATTAATTTCATTAAAATTTATTTATTTAAAATTAAAATTAATTTCATCAAAATTAATTCCATTAAAATTAAAATTAATTTCATTAAAATTAAATTTAACTTCATTAAAATTTATTTATTTAAAATTAAAATTAATTTCATCAAAATTAATTCCATTAAAATTAAAATTTATTTATTTAAAATAAAATTAATTTCATCAAAATTAATTCCATTAAAATTAAAATTTATTTATTTAAAATTAAAATTAATTTCATCAAAATTAATTCCATTAAAATTAAAATTTATTTATTTAAAATTAAAATTAATTTCATCAAAATTAATTCCATTAAAATTAAAATTAATTCCATTAAAATTAAAATTAATTTCATCAGAATTAATTCCATTAAAATTAATTTCATCAGAATTAATTCCATTAAAATTAAAATTAATTTCATTAAAATTAAAATTAATTTCATTAAAATTAAAATTAACTTCATTAAAATTTATTTAATTAAAATTAAAATTTATTTAAAATTAAAATTAATTTCATTAAAATTAACTTCATTAAAATTTATTTAATTAAAATTAAAATTTATTTATTTAAAATTAAAATTAATTTCATTAAAATTTAAATTAATTTCATTAAAATTAAAATTAATTTCATTAAAATTAAAATTAACTTCATTAAAATTTATTTAATTAAAATTAAAATTAATTTCATTAAAATTTAAATTAATTTCATTAAAATGAAATTTTTGGAAATTTCTTAGACTTTAGGATTACAATTGTAAATTATAATTATTATATAGCAGAAGCTATGAAAAATTGAAATAAAATAATTAAATATAAAATTAAAAATTAATAATTTATAAATTAATAATAAAATAACAAATATTTAATAATTATAATAAATAAATAAAATATTATCGTCACTGAATTTATGTAATAATTATTAAAATACAAAAAAGTATAATGTAATAAAGAAAAAATAAAAAGAAAAATTTGTAAATAGGAGAAATGTGTTTGTTTTTTTCGCATAATATTAATAATTATAATGACATGTAAAAATAGAATTGTAAGAAAACATATAGATGGGTATCAATTATCGCAAAAGAAAACGTTTCTTTCCCAGAATTATTGACGTTTGTACTACATATAATCCTTACTTGCAAATCAAGTTCATTTGTTCATTGTTTTGGATTTATGACATCTCAAGAACATTATTCAAAGGAACAATCCGTTTGGCGCATCAACTTCTCAGAAAAGTCTTTTAAAAAGTCAATAAAAAAAAAAAAAAATTTTTTTCTTTTCAAGCAAAAATTATAATATTAAAGGAAGAAAAAAAAGAATTAAGAGAATGTGAAATAGAAGAAAAAAAAATATTTTACAGATATGTGCATTGATAAATTGTAAGACAAAAAAAGAGGAAGTAAAAGTGCAAAAAAAAAATTTAAATAAATATAAATATTACAGGATCTAATAAAAATAAAAAAAAATTAAATATTTTGTATCGATTTAATTTTATTGTTGTATTTAAAATTTTTTTCAAAATGTAATTCGAAAAGTATAAAATTATAGGTTATGTTTATGATTGTTTTACCATAATTGAAAATTTCTTTTTCTATTTAGTATTAAATTTTATTTATTATATTATTCATTATATTAATTATTTATTATCTTTAATATTAAAAATCTTATTTGTATATTTTTTCTAAACTATCATAAACATAACCTACATTTTTTTTTGCTTCTTAGGTTATCCTTTCCTGAGAACACGTGTCACATATCGAAACAATAAAATTTGAATTTTTATAAATTTGTAAGAAACCATTAAAAATTAAATAAATAAAATTAAATACTAATAAAAATAAATGGTAATAAAACTAAAAGTACCAGAAAATAAAAAAAAAAAATAAAAAAATTGAAACTTGAAAAAAAGAGGCAAGAAATAAATAATAGTTAAATAACAGAAAAAGAGCAAAAATAAAAAATACGCGGTTTTAAAAATTTTTATTCAACGAATTATAAATTTATTTTTTATAAGATAAATAGAAGAAATAATTATAATAATAAATAATTCTCTAAAATATATGTTAGATGCGCATTTTTCAATTATTTTTTAGAAAAAAAAAAAAATTTTTTTTTTTCAACTTGGATATATTCAGTATAGGTATAAGTGCCATATTCGACGATACGGTCGGCGTTGCATGCGACGGCCGTGATCATAGTAATGGAACGAAGCGGAACGATAATCGTGACATCGTACAACGCTTGTCAAGAAGAATTATACATATCACGAAAAAATTACATTTTTCCCTAAATACTTTGCATTTAATGCATTTAAATGTTTTTCGCATATAACTTTCATTTTGATTTAATCTCAAACACTGATTTGTCACACAATAAACTGACGAAAAAAAAGTTTTTTTTTTTATCTCTTGTATCAAATTTTAAGTGTTATAAATAAAAAAACAAATTTATATTTAATATTAATAATACTTTAATTTTATATGTAAATTTTAAAATAATTTATACATTTCAAATTTAAATTAATACACGCTGTAGATTCACCTGCACATCCTGCGATGTGTTTCAGATCGAAAACTTGATAATTAATAATTTGAAATAAAATAAAAAATGAGTGACTTATTCAAAAATTCGTGCCGCATTGTTGCAAAGAAGTAGAAACACATTTATAATACAAATACTACGCTATAATAAATGATTCAATATAAAAAAAATCTACAATGTTTGATTCATCCAGAAAAAAATTCGTTGTTCAATGAAATAATTTCTTTAAATCAAAGAAATAATTTCAATAAATCAAATAAATTTGTCCATTATTATAGAGTTAAAGAAAAATTTTCTTTGATTTAGAAATTGTTTCTTCACTTTATTTTTTGTTGACTCAACGAAATAGTTCTTTGATTTTACGAAATTATTTATTTGAATCAAAGAAATAAACAAAAAAAACTGTTTAGATCATAAATCCGATTATAATTATCGCGCTGAGGCACATACAGCTGTTTACGAATTTACGTAGTCTACACAAAGCAAAGAAAACTTTTTTTAATTCAAACAAATTTCATCTTTCATTCAAAAAGTGATTTAAAAAAAAACGATTTCTTTGTTTCAAACAAAAAATTTCTTTAATTCAAAATACAATTGAACATTTTTTTCATAAAAGCAAAAACTTTTTTTAATTCAAAAAAATTTCCATCAAAGTGGTTTTAAAAAAACGATTTCTTTGTTTCAAAGAAATTTTTTTTTTATATTTACAAATTTATTTTGATTTTTCTGAAAATAAATCTTTACCCAGGAATTAAATTTTTTTTTTCATAATAAGGAAGAGAAAATATCCCTTGTTATACATATATGTGAAATATTGATTGAAGGAAATTCATAACGAGCAAAATATCAATATTATGTACATATATATATTGTTGTGCGTGGGAGTATAAGAAAGGAGAGAAACGTCGCGTTCAATCTACGCGGGTATATAAAAAGAGTAACGAGGGGTTAAGAGAAAACGCGCATCACCTTGCTGTGTATAGAGTGAAGAAGAAGAAGAGGACTTTGCGTGGAATCGCCAAGAGTTGGCGATTGGCGATTACACTAACCAAACAGTGGGGTACGCCCCTACAATTTGCCCCGAGATCATCTTTCCCCTAATCGCCGCGCTAATAACAGGATTACGGGGCCTGACCGCGGAATCGTAGGTACACATATACTTATCCCTAATTTGACCATATCGTTATTAATATGCAATGCGATATAATACAATTCCGACGGCTTAAAGTCGCGATAAGCCTCCGGCAACAATTCGATTTTACTCAATTATATTCAAGTACTGTGAGATTTATTCCCTCTATATCTTTTAACGTCAATTTTCAAATACGTAAATTGAATATATATTTTCGTTATTATTTTCTCTCCTTTGCCCCTCGGAATTTTATATACACGAATCGAAAACGCTTTCTCCATTTTTTTTTGTAGTGTAAAAATTAAAAGAAATGAAACATAAGAATGCGATAGAGAAGGAGAGAAAAATTTTCTATCTCATTGTTAGGAAACGTTCACACTACTATTCTTTCTGATTGGTTGCCAGATAGGGGAATCCCTTTTTTGAAATTTTAGGATAAACATAATACAACGTCTGAAATGTGAAACTTCCCTTTTATCGACACTAGTGGTTGCGGTTTTCATTGTCCTCACTCGCCATTTGTCATAATTCTGGTTAACTACCGCACCCTGCTCTAGTGAAAATTTAGTGACTTAATAGTAACTTTTAATTTTAATAATAGTCACTAAATTTTCACTAGCGCAGGGTGCGGTAGTTGAAGAGAATTATGACAAATGGCCTCTTAAGGTACTTCTACAGTAAGTACCAATTCTATACAGTATCCAGTGTCATGGCATTTTTCTTGGTTCTTATTGGAGAAATACCTTTACAATACTACTGTGCTCAGGGTTGGTCCACACTCGCAAAAATTCCCACTCGACAATTGTCATAATTCTCGTCAACTACCGCACCCTGCTCTAGTGAAACTTCAGTGACTTTATTATAAAAATTAAAAGTTACTATAAAGTTACTAAATTTTTACTAGATCAGGGAGCAGTAGTTGAAGAGAATTATGACAAATGGCGAGTGGAAATTTTGGCGATTGGGGAAAAAGAAGCACAGTAGTATCGTAAAGGTACTTCTACAATAAGAACCAAGAAAAATGCCATGACACTGGATACTGTATAGAATTGGATATTGTATAGAATTGTTACTTACTGCAGAAGTACCTTAAGAAGCCATTTGCCATAATTCTCTTCAACTATCGCACCCTGCTCTAGTGAAAATTTAGTGACTATTATTAAAATTAAAAGTTACTATTAAGTCACTAAATTTTCACTAGAACAGGGTGCGGTAGTTGACGAGAATTATGACAAATGGCGAGTGGGGCTTTTGGCGAGTGTGGACAATGTGATTTCACCTTTAGAATACAAATAAAGAAATTTCTTTAATAACTAGACTATTAAATAATAATAAAGAGTAAAAAGAAAATAATAACTGTTGAAAATATTAAAATATATTTTTAAAAAGCATAAAAAAAAAATAGGTTTCCATTCTCCCCACTCGACATTTGTCATAATTCTCGTTAACTACTACACTCCGCTCTAGTAAAAATTTAGTAACTTTCTAGTAACTTTTAATTTTAACTACAAAATTACTAAATTTTCACTAGAGCAGGGAGCGGTAGTTGAAGAGAATTATAACAAATGCGGCGTGTCCTAAGGCAATAAATTCGCAGGGTTGGGAAATGTTTTGAAAAATAAATAATACTCACGTATAATGTGAATAAGAAGGGCTGGGCTGATTGAGATGGGAGGCAGTGGTGAGGCCCTGAATAGGGTCCCTAGCTGGGGAATTTTGAGCCGCCGCTCCTCCCGGTACAGCGTGATGATAACGCTGGCACATTTCGGCCAAATTCCATCCATGGGCATCCATATATTAGCACTGCTTCTCTCTCCTTCTTTGGTACACCATCCATTTCAATCGTGAGGCACTCCCTGAACCACTTTTGTTTTTTTTCTTTTTATTTATTTCTTTTTTTTTTTTTATTACACGCACACTATTCACGAAATTAGAAAATTGTCACCCCCACATAAATCACTCCAATAACATCCTCAAACACCACGAAGTCAAATTCATCAGTTCACATAAGCTCCTCATTGTTTCCTGAAATTATAAAGTAATATATTTTTAAATGTTTTATTTTTTTCTACACCAGTGACTTGATATTTTTAAAACACTGTACAAATATTTATGATGTTTGCAAAGCGATATATTTCATATTTATTAGAGCAAATTTATTTGGTTTTCTTATCTTCAAAATTAAAAATGGAGAATTCAATATGGAGGACATTTTTTTAAAAAATTGGTTGAATTTACTTGAAACTTGTTGCTTGGGGGGTTTTTGGGGTTGCTTATTACGAATTTGATGTCGATTTTTAAAAATTCAAAATGACGGATCCAATATGGCGGAATAATTTGTAAAATGTTACTAAATTTGCTTGAAACTCGTTACTCGGAGATTTTCGTGGTCGCTGATTACGAATTTGAGGTCAATTTTCAAAAATTCAAAATGGCGGATCCAATATGGCGGACGAATTTTTAAAAAATTTATCGGATTCATTTGAAACTTGTTACTCGGGGGTTTTTGGGGTCGCTGATTACGAATCTGAGGTCAGATTTAAAAAATTCAAAATGTCGGATCCAATATAGCGCACAAATTTTGTAAAAATTTATCGAATTCACTTGAAACTCATCACTCGGGGGTTTTTGGGGTCGCTGATTACGAATTTCATGTCAGTTTTTAAAAAATTCAAAATGGTGGATCCAATATGGCGACAAAATGATTAAAAATTTATTAAATCAGCGACTAGAAGAAGTAATTTTACTCCCTAGGATTTAGTTTCTAGTTTTTCAAATGTAATATAAAAGTACTAAAAGAAAAACTTTTTTCTAAATAAAAATTATAAACTTTTTAAAATTCTCACCAAATTTCTTAGGATTGATTTTACAAATGATTACTGATAACAAAAATCGATCTGAATTATGATTGATACAGTTATAATTGCATTTTTTGAGTATGGGATTAATTTTCTAAAGATCATAGAAAGGATAAAAAAAGGTCAAAGATCCTTGTAAAATAATAAAAGGCTTCTGAATTACATGACGCCAAATTACATACACCAATATTTTACAGTTAATAGATAAAGATCGTATATATATATATAATAATTTAAAAAGTATATACTTTTATCCCGAACTTTATTATCTTTAGAAAATTCCATCAAAATGAACAATTTCAATTAAAGTCATAAAAGTTCTTCTTCAATTCAAACGTAAATAAAATTAATTTAGAATAATATAACGAAATGAGAATTTTAATTTAAAAAATTAATTTTTTTGACAGTAATTAGTTAAATTTAAAAAAAAAATTAAAAATATCACGTTATCGTTACCAAAAAGTAACGCATTACAGAAAAATGTAATACGAATTCATTAAATTATTATCTAAGATAGAAACTATTTATTGAATATTATAAAATCGAATAATTCATGAAATTTAATTATATAATGTTAGCGGCATAATTATTGAAAAATCAAATAGAGAATGCCACTCATTTTGATTGGAGGAGACGATTGAAGAAAAAAAAAAATACAAATCTTTCGAAAGACGCGTATCGCTGTTGTTATTTATACGAATCGACATGACTTGAAAAATCTTTCCGACGTTAATGACTAAGTTGTTCCCACCCAACGAGCAAGCGTCGTGTGTGCATTGCATTAAAAATCTAGTAATTAATTCTTGATCTACCTCTAATAAATCATTTTTCATATAAAAAAATAAACTACTGAATTTTCTATTTATAACAATTTTTTTTTTTCTTTGAAAATGTAATTTTGATAAATGTTATGAAATAAATTCATATTTAAAAATTTTTTTTGTTTTGTTAACAAAATACTTGTTATTGACATTATTAACTTAATTTACATAAAATGAAAAAAATATTACAGTATTTGAATTGAATTTATTGTTTTAAAAAAAAATAAGAGAGAATAATTAAGAATGATGATAATATTGTACGACACAGGTGAAATAAAAATTATATATAAATTTATGTTGTAGAGTAGAATTTTTCCAAGGAATGTTATGTGACACCCGACATTCCAGACTTTCATGCATCCATCCATGTAATGGCATCCATCGCTTGACGACGGTAGTGTGTCTATCGCGTATCGATCTGGCATCGTGATTATTATTGCGTTATGTCTTGCCACGATTGAGACCTCTTTTATTCTATGCACTCATGCTTTGGCTCTGCATTAACATACACACAATAACGCGGGAGCATATATATATATGTATTTACATAGCTATCTTAGAGAAGAAAAATATTTTTTATTAATTTAAAAACAAATTTTTGAAAAAATTTTGAAGCATGTCTATTATTCTATGAGAAAAACACTACTGCGCATATCTAAGTACTGTGAAACATTACAGCGCATGTCCAGATGCTCTACACACCTATTGCGCATGTCTAGATACTGTAGAACTCTACTGCGCATGTATAAATACTGTACAACTTTACTGCGCATGTCCACATGCTGTACAAATCTATTGCGCATGTCCAGATGTTTTACAAATCTATTGCGCATGTTCAGATACTGTAGAACTCTACTGCGCATGTCTAATTTCTATACAACTCTATTGCGCATGTCCAATTTCTATTTAACTTTACTACGCATGTCCAGATTCTGTACAACTCGATTTATTCGTTCGTTAATTATTATTCTAATTACTACAAAAAATTGTTATAATTTAAATACATTTATTTATAATAGTTATTTATAACAAAGTAATTAAAAAAATTATTTTAATAATTATTTTTGCAAAAAAATATTACCGTCAAAAATGCCCTCGATTAGTATTGGTAAATAAAAACATGAATTTAATATAAAAAAATTTATATGAAAAAAGAATACAATAGTTAAAAAAAATCAGGGTCATAAAGCCCGTTAGTTTTGTATAAATAAAATAATTTTTTTTTTAAATTGAAATAGTCATTTTTACGAAAAGATATCTCTTACTCCTGGAGAAGATTGAAATAGTCAAATGCGACGGTGCAAAAAAAATTTTCAGGTTATAATTTGAATTATTCCCCCCCACCCCCTCCTCCTTCCCTTGGTACAGATTGAGATAAAGATAGGGTATTGAAATACGATCTAAATGGTATCCGACACTGGGATAAAAGTTAAGCGTGTGCTGTATGGGCTATATAGTATATATAGTGAGCGTTAGTATATATATGTATAATGCTACATATATGCAGCGCCATTCAGCTAGCTTTTGCTTATCTCGGCCTTATAGGAACGTTTTCCACGGGTGATCGACGATGAAACACGAGCGATCGATGAAAAACGAGGTAAGTGCCAATTCCTTGACTCATAATAATGATTATACGATTTGTATATATATATAGGAGAAAATTAACTTTTGTTTCAATAGGTAAAAAGTTTCTCTAAAAAGAAATTTTTTTCATATTCGTTTTTTAGTATTTGGTAAAATTTAAAAAAAAATGCGAATGTACTGTATGAGATAGAAAAGGATATAAGTATATATCTATTCTTTTCTATCTCATGTATCACTTTCGCGATTCTATTGTAATTAGGGCTTAAGACCAGGGATGAGTAGGTGACATACTTCATTTATCCTTATTCGCCGTTTGTCATAATTATCGTCAACTGCCGCACCCTGCTCTAGTAAAAATTCAGTGATTTTATTGTTAAAATTAAAAGTTACTATATAGTTACTAAATTTTCACTAGAGCAGGGTGCGGTAGTTGATGAGAATTATGACAAACGGCGAGTGTGGACAATGGAAACCAACCCTGAGTACATCGTAAAGGTCCTTCTACAATAAGAACCAAGAAAAATGCCATGAAACTAGTTTCATAAAATTATTGTATAAAATTAGTACTTATTGTAGAAGCACCTTAAGAAGCAATTTGTCATAATGTTCTTCAACTACATGCTATAGTGAAAATTTAGTGATTTTATTGTTAAAATTAAAAGTTACTATAAAGTACAAAATTTTTACTAGAACAGGGTGCGGTAGTTTACAAGAATTGTGACAAATGAGGAGTGGGGACAAATTTTATTGTGCGTCAGTATAAATTATAAATACAAGTTAACAACAATATGAAAATTCCGCACAAAAGTTGGAAAAAGTTTTTCATGAATCCGGCCAATTAGAAACATGATTGGCGTGACGTTATAATTTACATTGGGTTAGCATATTCAACAGCCAATGAGAAAGAGGTTCGTTTCCATTGTCCCCACTCGTCATTTGACATAATTCTCGTCAACTACCGCACCCTGCTCTAGTAAAAATTTAGTATCTTTATAGTAACTTTTAATTTTAATTATAAAGTTACTAAATTTTTACTAGAGCAGGGTGCGGTAGTTGACGAGAATTATGACAAATGACGAGTGGGGACAATGGAAACCAACCAAAGACAAATGGGGTGCAATGTAAACTCGCCATAATGACTGGACACATTGAGAGAGCTTTCAACCGTCTGAGTTGTTTCGTGGTTATGCACGCAAGACCCAAAATCAATCCACAAACAAGAAAAATTAATCCAATATTTAATTCGAAATCTTTTATCATCGAGCAAAAAAAAGATATCGAAAAGATTCTCTGACGAGGAAAATGTTTGATTGAAAGATTAGTTTTTTACTATATAATCAAAATCAAAAATATTTTTTTTTATCAAAAATATATTCTCTTTATGTCGACATTTCGACATGGATGTGAACAAATATGAAAATAGTTTCACCAAAAAGAGTTGACGTGTGGATGATGTGCTCCTCTACTCAAATTTGCCATAACAAACGTAGATAACCCAGAAAAGAAGTGACTGTGAAAAAGTTATATATTCATTATTCAGAAAGCACACCGGCGTGAAGAAGCAGCAAGTCTAATTTTGTGAAAGTAAAATCTGCCGACTAATGCTTTGTCCAACAAAAAAAAACCTATTACAATGATACTTTAATTTTCAAAATTAATTTCTTTTGTAAATCATTTTTGCTATTACCGAAAAGAAAAATTTACCAAAAAAAAATTATATTTATCTAATTAGTACACCTGGAAAAAAAAATTTCTTTGAATCAAAGAAATCGTTTCTTTAAACTGTTTCAATTAAAACAACTTTTCTTTTACGAAAAAGAAATTTTGAAGTGTTTTTAATCAAAGAAACTTTTTTTTTGATTCAAAGAAAACTTATTTTTCATCGCACCAATGGGATAAATTGAAGTTTTGGGTTTGCATGAACTATTCCAAATGAAAAAGTTGAGCTTGATTGAATATTTTGAGCAAAAAAAAAATTCACTTATAAGTCTTGGATCGACACTAATTGGGGACGTCGCTGAAGATTTTCCCCTTTCGAAAAGTCATCGCCTATCTCGGCGCTTACTTAGCACGCCCACGATGCCTCGTCTTTCCTTTTATAAGATCGCGGGTTGAGAGAGAGAGAGAGAGAATTTCTCGCTTATTATCCGTTCCTTGGATTTCTCGCAAAAATCTCAACAGCGTCTTCGTGTGTAAGTTCCACGAGTGACTCATGCACAATGGGCCCTCGCAACAAGCAAGCGACGCGTGATTTACAGCTCATTACCGATTTCATACGTGACATTACATCGAGCGATCTGAAGTATGGCTCTTCATATATGAGAGAAAGGAATAGGCAAAAAAAAAAAATATATATATATATAGAAGGAGAAAAAAAATTTTCTACTTTCATATATAGATATGCCCGTGAGGGATGATCGGCTGTGACTGACTCGTGACAAGGAAACGTCATTTAGGCGCGGCCTGTGCCTTAAATTAAGACAATATTCCACACACTCTCTCACGGTCGGTAAAGCAGATTTACGAGATCAAATTGATAGGCGACAAATGGGACGGATCGAATTGCAGTCATGCATTCCTTACGTGTGTTAAACGAGAAGGTGAATGCCAAGCTGAGATCACATTCTTATATGAACCAATATAACTATGTGAAAAAATTATTTCGAATTATGTAATTTGCAATGTCTTATAAATTATTATCACGAGTTTGGGGAAAATGTGACTCTTAACAGCGTCTATGGACATTTATGATTTCCTACATCCAGGAAAAGAATTCTTTGATTCAAAGAAACTCATTTCTTTGATTCAAAGAAATCACATTCTTTGACAAATTTTTCCTTGATTCAAAGAAATCACATTCTTTGACAAATTTTTCTTTGATTCAAAGAAAATAAATTCCTTTAACATATTTTTCTTTGATTCAAAGAAAATTTATTTGTTTCAAACAAATTTTCTTGGTTTAAAACAAAAATTATTTTCGTTTCAAAGAAATTTTTTCTTTAATTTAAATAAATAATTCTTTTATTCTATATATATCAATGTTTCAATTTCTTTGATTTAATGCACAAATTTATTTCATTCAAAGAAAAATTTATTTGAATGAAAAAAAATTTCTTTGATTGTAAAAAATTTTGAAATTTTTAGGTTTATTTGTTTCAAAAAAAAAATTTATTTCGAATAAAAGAAAAGAAGTCAAAGAAATTGGTTTCTTTAAATCAAAGAAATCTTTTCTATCGGTGTAAAAAAATTTTTCAAATTGATGGAAAATTATAAAAATTGTTAATGTCATCTGAGAAATAAGAAACCTAAAAACAGACGCCATTGTAATTTGGAAATTTTTAGTTTGGAATACAATAATATATAATTTTTAATTTAGCAAAATTCGCATTCTCGACAGAATTTCAAATGTATTGAATGTGTTCTGCTAAATTTAAATTCAGTTAAATTATTGTTTTATTCATATGAAACCTTCTAACAAATTTCTTTAATTTTGTAAGTTAATGTAATTACTTTAAAATAATAATAATAATTTAATAATTTTAAATACTAAATAAGTAAAGAAAAAATTTTTCCACGTCAAACGTTTACAGAAACGTAAGTTTTTTCCTAATTAAGTCTCCGAAATTCTGACGTTGAGAATTTTTTAAATTTCTGTTTCATTTAATTTTTGCATTTTAAAAAATAACAGATTGGCGTTAACTAATTTTTAAATTTTGCGCCATTAGCTATAGTTTTTTCATAGTTAGCGCTCTTTCACGATTCTTAACCTAAAAATATTTAATTTACTGATTTTTACGCCATTAAATAACTTTGGTTAGTTTTTGACCGTATCTCTAAGGGTACGGGCACACTTCAACGAAATCTAGTGAATGTTTAGTAACTTTCTAGTAATTTTTCAAAAATTTCGATTGGAACTAGAAAGTTACTAAACATTCACTAGATTTCGTTGAAGTGTGACCGTACCCTAAATTACGAAATTGAATAACATTTTTGCAGGTTAGAAATAATGGCGCGAAATTTAAAATTAATTTTTAAAAACTCATTCGAGCTTGTCAAAAAATAAGGAAACATTTTGTTTCTGAAAAAGAAACTAGTGAATAACTGTAAAATTTTGTCATGGTTTCACATCTCTCTATATAGAGTTTTTCAGTGTGATCTATAGAATCTAGAATGTTATTGTTGGGAATATTCGAAAAGACAGTTACGCACGAAGAGCGTCTTAACCTCTATGGATATAATAATGCGGTGCCTGGCACCTCGCGCGGAAATGTCAGACAACGTGCACGAAGTGAAGAGCGAACCAGGCAAAAGATATCCGCTATGCACAACGGCGACGGCAACAACGACAACATTAGCAGCCGTCGCTCGCGTGGGAGTGTGACATAATAACGTCCAATCGCCAATATATCGACAAACTCGTGATATTTTTTTATTTTAAAAAAAATATATATTCGACCACTTTTTTAAAAATTTTTAATATATTTTTCCTAAAAGTTATTTTTTTTAATTATGACAATTAAATTTATATATATATTTTTTTTTTTAAAAATGTACAAAATTAAAAAATTTTCTTAACTTTGCATTTTCCGAAATGAACAAACCTGATTGGTTATCCAGAATCTGATTCATTGTGGATAACCAATCAGGTGAGTGTATTTCGGAAAATGCAAAGTGAAGAAAATTTTCATTGGTTTACATTGTCCTCACTTGCCATTTGTCATAATTCTCGACAACTACCGCACGCTGCTCTAGTAAAAATTTAGTGACTTTATTTTTAAAATTCAAAAGTTACTATAAAGTTACTAACTTTTAACTAGAGTAGGGTGCGGTAGTTGACGAGAATTATGACGAGTGGGGGCAATGGAAACCAACCCCTTTTACCGAAGGTGTAAATGTACCTTTATTGTGTAAAAATCAGGGTTGGGCACTGACGTGTCAGTTGAGGTTGATGACGTAAAATAGCTAAATCAGGTAATGTGCCTCAAAAGGAGGTAAAATACTGTAAAGTACTTCGTTAAGTTGGCAGACATTTTTTTTTGTTAAATTGGTAGATATATCTATGGAACCATACATAACCTCACATTTTGTTGACAACTTGACGTTTGGGACAATTTTTGCACCAAAATTTTTTTAGTGAATAATTTTTATTCTATTTCGACATAAAAAATAATAAATATATATATATATATAGGAAATATTAACAGATACATTTTTGGCAGTTAGAAATAGTTTTTAATTTAAATTTTTATCATAAAAATTTCATCAAATTTTTTTCATATTTTGATCATGGACCATAATAATATCGAATTGATTAGGACGATTTCTCACTGGGTTACGTGCCCAACCCTGGTCAAATGATAGAACTTTTAATAGAATTGACCAATTTTAATAAATCAAAAAAAAAATAAAATAAAAGCTTATTGGCTATAGAGAATAGAGGAAAAATATAAAGGAATATGAAAAAAATTTTCTAACCTATTAAAAATCATTGCAAACTTAATATACATTTTCAGACAGAAATCAACAATTTTTATGTCAGCAGTGCTAAGAAAAATGATGACAATTTATTAAATTCGCTTGCAATTTGTTACTTGGAGATTTTTGGACTCGCTGATTACGAATTTGATGTCGATTTTAAAAATTTCAAAATGGCGGATCCAATATGGCGGAGTAGTTTTTAAAAAATTATCAAATTCTCTTGAAAATTGTTACTCGGGGGTTTTCGGGGTCGCTGATTATGAATCTGATGTCGGTTTTCAAAAATTCAAAATGACGGATTCAATATGGCGGAATAATTTGTAAAATGTTACTAAATTTGCTTGAAACTCGTTTACTCGGAAGTTTTCGGGGTCGCTGATTAGGAATCCGATGTTGGTTTTCAAAAATTTTGATTATTGGCTTTTATCGATTTAAGCACTAATAGTTTGATGACTGTAAAAAAATAAATAAATAAATTTAAGTTATAAATTTAATTAATCAATTTTTCTTGTAGACAAATTTATTCATTTTCTGATAAAAAAAATATTTAAGGACTAAGTTAACATAATCTGATAAATTCAATTTTGAAAAAAAATTGTAAACATGATTTTTTATGAATAATATATGTATAAAAATAATGTTTGCAAAGAAATTTTTTAAAATTGATTTTTTAAGGTTTTACACTGAAAAAAAAATTTATTTCATTGAAATAATCGGTTACTTGACTATTATAAAATAAATATTTACTTGAAGCAAATGATTTTTATTTGAATTAAATAAACTGTATTTGAACCAATAATTTCTATATTTGAAACTAATACTATTTAATTGACTCAAATAATAATTATTAGATACAAAATAAAATTTAATAAAATTTCACAATTTTAATACAAATAAATATTTATTTATTAAATAATTTTTTTTTTCAATACATTAACTTGCTCCACATTTTATTTAATATAAATTAATCCCTTCATTTACTTATGTCAATCAATTAATCATTCTGGAGGTTAATAAACCTCAAATCGTAAATTGAAATTAGATTCTATGAAAAAAAATATCAAATTTATATCAAAATATTAGATATAAAAAATTAAAAATTAAAATAAATTTAAATTTCTCGACTAATTTTATTAAAATCAAAATTCTTTTAATATTTTTTCCTAATTTAAAAAATTTTCTATACTAGAAATATTAAATATTTACTGCAGTAGTTAATTGTAACAAAAACTGAATCGTAAAATATATCAGATGTAGAAAATATAGAAAATTAAAAAAAACTTGTATTATGTTAAAATATTATATAGTATAAAGATTTAAAAAAAAAATTATGATAAAGATCATAAAATTACTATGTTTAAAATGGATTTAAAAAAATTATAATTGACAATGATGATAACTTTTTTTTTCGAAAGGGATTAGATGATAATTTAAAAACGATACGAACAAAATCATATAATCCGATCTACTGATGTCAAAATAAGGCGAAGGATAAATCGCAAAGAAAAAAAAAATTAGACGATATTTAAATTATTAAAAATTTGCTTGTAATAAATCAAATTGAAAGTTACAAAAAGAAAAAAGTTCAATAAACGAAACAAATAGAAGGAGAAATTAAAAATTTACCCACTATAACAAATAATAATTCAATTTTAATTTAATTTTTAATTTGATTTCTAATTTAATTTGTAATTTAAATCATTTTAGTTGTTAAATTTTTTTATAAATGTTTTTTTTACATTTATTGTAAATGCAGAACTCAAAAGTAGGTTCTATTTATTAGTTAGAATTTTTCATTGACAGAATTTCATTTGATAAAATATTTTTTTTTTGAAAGATGAAGGGTTGAATAAAATCTAATACATAATTATAATATTTTCTTTCTTAAAAATTTTAGTTTTTGAAAATCTTGTAACAATTATTATTGATCTTTGATTATAGCGTTGAAATTTTTTTTTAATCAACAATGATTGTTTGCAAATAAAAAAAAGAAAAAAAATACCATTATTATAAATTAAAATGCACGAAACAAATTTTAGAAGTATTTACTATTATTTTCTTATAGCGGCCAAGATATCTTGTAATAATAATAATAATAATAATAAGATATTATCAACTATCTCACTGAGGTGTCGTTCTAGATTATATTGAATAGACGCAAGGACATTTAATTCAACAATGTCAGTTGCAAAAATAACTAAGGAAAATTCTTATAGCAAAATTCTAATTCTGATAATTTTAGACTCCGGAAAATCACCATATTCGCAGGGATTTTAATACTAGAAAAGGAAAATCCAAATTGATCTCAAGTTATTACAAAAATAAAAATAGTTAATAAGAAACTGGCAAAATTTTTCATGTTAATTTTCTAAAAATCCAAAAGTTTTGAATTCTCTTCTCGAGTAAAGAAGCCAAAGGGAAAATTATTTAACAGAAAAAATTGAAGTAGAAACTTTAGCTACATTGAAAAATAAATATTTTCTACCTAAAAATATAATTTTGTTAGAAATTCGAAGGATTTCCTTTAGCACGTTAGAAGATCATCATCCCATCAGCAAAGATTATTCCACGATCTTAGGGATAATGATAATTCTGCTCCTATCTAAAGCTGTATCATTTTGTTAGATGCTAAGTTTAGGACTTTTGGTTCCTAATAAATATCGTCTTGTTGTTCTCCTAGAAAAAATTTTGGCACATTTTCTAATGATGATTTTTTTTCGTCACCAAAAACTTATTTACAGAAGACTTTAGGAAATTAGAAGTCCTAAAGTCATTAGAAGTCTTTAGAAAATCAAAAGTCCCAAAGTTAATAGAAGTCTTTAGGACTATAGGAGAAAAATCATCTTCGGGTGCTAATCTAAAATAATTTTACCACATATTCTAAAGATGTTTTTTGCTTTAACAAAAATTATCTCAGGGTCTTAAAGTACTCCTATAGAAGTATTATTTTTTTGAAGTCTTTAGAGAACTTTAGGAGTCTCACCAAAGATAATTCCCACTGGCAAATGAAACTTTAGCTCCTACCAAAAATTTTATCACTTTGTCAAGAGATTTTAATGCTTGAACCACCAAAAATTACCTCTAGTTTTTATTTTAGCCTAATGGAATGCTAAAGATTCGAAGTTCTCTTAGACTACAAAATTCCCTTCACGTTTATTTTTTTAGGGGTGATTTATTCTAATGGAGAACAAAAGTTCTTATTAAGAACAAAAGTTTTTGAATGATAAAAAATTGTTCACGAGGAAATATGAAAGGGGGATGATGGACAAATTTGAATAAACTTGATCGTACCGTTTATCGGGAACGACAGAAGTCATCTCAAATGACCGTCACCGCTAAGTCAGTCACGAATCCAGAGGTGGCAAGTTCCGTCAAGCCAGGTCACTCAACACCAACATCACCAGGAGTTCGCGTGTCAGTTTCACAAAAGCAAAACAACAATAATAATAATAATAATAATCGAATCCGGAAGATTAGAAGCAGTGGTAGTACGTTCAAACACTAGTGGGCGGACAGGATTAGTAATTTTTTTTTTCAAAACTATCGTCACTCTCACTTGTAAATTCTCACTTGGATCATTGTTTTCTTTTTTTTTTTTGTTGTCACAAAAATTTTTTTTTGGCGCGAACGAAGGAGAGCTTATATTTGTATTTTGATTTACAAAAAACGAAAGGAGCGCGCGAGGAGGCTCTCCTCTTTTGCGTGCTGCCTGTGTCTGCGTGTTTCGTGGTGCACGACTCGGGCGGACTGAGTGCCTTGAGGTGAACAGAGGTGACTTGCGACTCGCGAACGGCGAACCACGCCGCGCGGCGGTGGAACCGAGCGCGGGCGGGAGAAGGCGCCCCGTTTACTTGTATGGAGGAGAGAAACACATAAACATACACAAACACACGTGTGTGTGCAACTTAAAGGCATACTGAAACAGAAAACCGCAGGAAAAAAAAAAGGAACGATAGGCGCACAGAATCGACTAAATCTGCTCTCGCGGTCGCTCAAATAAATTGCCGACCCGATTCGTTAAACGGAGCATTGTCGTCGATCCTCGCCGCATCCAACAATTTTTACTCTCAAGGACACTTTAGTTCTTTTAAGAACAATTTGAAAAATTTTTTACTTTTAGACGCTAGGGGAAAATAAAATTATTATCTTTTCATTGTAATTTGAAAAATTTTTTTTTTGTTGAAGCTAATTAAATAACCCTTAAAATTTAAATACAGACAGATCAGTACGAATTAGTTCAAGAAATTGTGTAAAAACAATCCGAAAATGATCGGTAATTAAAATATTTTTTGGCGAAATTCTGAGCTATATTTGGTTTTATTTAACTTACAAGTAATACAAAAATGAATAAAGAATAATCCAGAATTTTTATGTAAACTATTCGTGATCATCTGAAAATCTTTATGTGGAAAATGGTGGTATTTATTTATAATTAAAAAAATTCTTGGGCGAAATTCTGAGCTATATAATTTGATTTTATTTAACGTAGTACAATCCAAAATGAGTATAAAATACTTTTCAATTTTTATGTAAACTATCCGCAAACAGTAGGCAACAATCCGGATTAAGTACTACACAGAGAAAAATGATTTAGCTTTAGCAGCAAATATGCATTACCTCTAATCAATTAGCTGGTTGTGCTAACGATTTAGCTGATGCAGCAATAGTTATTTGCTATTGCAGCTAATAGATATTTGCTACATTTGAAAAAAAGTATTAGCATTAATTGTTAGGTGCCTCAGCTAAGGCTATATCAGCTAACTTTTTTCCGTTTTTAAAAAAACGGAATCCGTAATAATCTTAAATCTTTATATGTAAAATTTGGTATTAGTCCACAATAATCCTGATTTAATTTGGTAAAAAATCCTTATCCGAAATGAGTTTGGAAAAATGCGGAATCGATTTAAGGAAAACTTAAATAAGATAATTAGGATTTTTTCTAATACAAAAACTGTAGGGAGTTGAGAGATTATTTTTGGTTCAAGTATTCAAATCTTTGACAAAGTGGTATAATTTTTAGGTAGAGGCTAAAGTGTCATTTGGCGTAAGATCGTGGGAATTATCTTTGGTAGAACTTCGATCCTAAAGACATCTAATGACCTAAGGACTCCTAAAGTCGAAAAGTCTTTTTAATTACTTTAGGAGTTTTAAAGCATAACAGAATTTTAATAACTTTAGGACTTAATCTCCTCAAGACTTCTACAATCTAATAACTTTGTTACTCCTAATCTCCTAAAGACTTCTACAATCTAATAACTTTAATCTAGTCCTCTAGGACTCCTAATCTCCTAAAGACTTAATCTAATGCCCTAAAGTCTGCTAAAGTCCTAAAGACTTATATAGTCTAAATACTTCTAATGACAACCACTGCAAAAATCATACTTCTAGGTATAGGAGTACTTTAGGACTGTAAGTCAATTTTTGGTGACAAGTCTGAAAAACGGTTTTGGAATATGTGACAAAATTGTTCTAGACTGGAGCACCCCAAGATGATTTTTTCTAAAACTCCAAAAGTCCTGAAGACTTGTCATGACTTTAGGACTTCTAAAATCTAAAAGACTTCTAATGACTTTAGGTTTTCTTCAGTCCTAAAAACTTCTAAAAAACTTAGGACTCCTGAAGTCCAAAAGATTTCCAATTAGAACTTCTTAAATCCTAAGAACTTACAATGACTTTAGGTTTCCTTAAGTCCTAAAGACTCCTAAAAATCTTAGGACTCCTAAAACTCTTAGGACTCCTAAAGCCTAAAAGTCTTCCGATTAGAACTTCTTAAGCCCAAAGGACTTCTAATACCTTCAGGAATCCTTAAGTCTTAAAGACTCATAATAATCTTACGACTCCCAAAGTCGAAAAGACTTCCATTTACTTCAGAACTACTTAAGTCCATAGAACTTCTAATGTCCTAATGTCCTCTAAGGTACCAGTACTTTTATCCCTGTACTGATGCAATGTTTACCACTTCAGAGATTGTTCTTCTGTGATAAAATAATCAAATGCCGGATACCATATGAATACAATGGATGAAATGGATGAAATTTGAAAAAAAAAATTTTTTGTTTAGAAATATAAGGTCCGCAACCTCCAACAACAATAATGTCTATAGTTTCGCTATATAGCTATAGGGAATATAAAGCTGTGGTGGCATGGTGATTCACATACCTACCCAGTTCTTAAACCAATCCACAGAATATTCTGCCTTTCTCTTCGTCGTGCGCTAATCGATCCGCATCCTACGCTCGTAATTATGTAACGGAGTTCTGACGGAGAATTTCAGAGGGTACTATTTCAAACTTTGTCAACTTCAACCACATACAATAATAATATAATTTTAATTAACAATATATAATTATTCCAATATTGTTCAACTATATATACATTTTTAATTATCACAGAGATTTTAATTTCAATTTCGCTACTTCCATTACAGATATCAAAAAATTTCTTTGTACAATTTTTTTTTTTGCCTCTAAGCGCAAAAAAAAAGTCCACTGGGTTTTTATGTTGATGAACGCGGAATGGAAAATCAAAGACACTCAGATAAGAACTTCTATTTTTTTGCTGCGCCGGTATATAGTAAACTGCATTCGAAAAGCAATTTACGCGAGACAAGAGCGATTCATTTATACTCAAATGGAATTCCATTTGAGCCCAGAGTTCGACTTCGTGAATTCCTTTCAACAGCAATACTGATTTCTGTCGACTCTTGGTGAAGATTTCTCTCCTCTCAAGTCAATGGAGGATATTATTGCTGTTAAAGAATATAAAGCCTTTCAGAAAATTGCTACTGGGTTTCAGGCAATAATTATTGTCGAAAAGGTCACACAAGTCAATGGTGTGTGAGTTACAAAGTGAAAATATAATTAAAATAAAATGTTTCGACTATATTGTAATTTTCAGGTAAATTTCTTTTTAAATCGTTTTGAATATTTTATAACAAGTATTTTTAGTTATTAAATTAATTTTTTATATTGGTCTACGTTGGTTGTTAATTATAAAGGATATTTATATTTATTTTTGAATTATTTTTAAATTAATTTAATTTATTAACTAGTAATTTTTATAGAATTTCAATTTTTCATTGAATTTAAAAAGCCGAAATAGAATTATCAGATTAATAATCTGTAAATTCGTTACTCGGGGGTTTTCAAGGTCACTGTTTACAAATCTGATGTCGGTTATAAAAAATTCAAAAAGGCGGATCCAATATGGCGGAATAGTTTTTAAAAAATTATCCAATTCACTTGAAAATCGTTACTCAGGGGTTTTCGAGGTTGCTGAATACGAATTTGAAGACGGTTTTCGAAAATTCAAAATGGCGGATCCAATATGATGGAGTTTTTTAAAAAAATATCAAATTCGCTTAGAAATCGTTACTCGGGGGTTTTCGAGGTTGCTGAATACGAATCTGAAGACGGTTTTCGAAAATTCAAAATGGCGGATCCAATATGGCGCACGAATTTTGTAAAAATTTATCGAATTCACTTGAAACTCGTTACTCGGGGGTTTTCGAGGTCGCTGATTACGAATCTGATGTTAGTTTTTTTTTAATTTCATTAAATTTATGCAGAAAGTTTTTTTTGATGATTTAACGCTAATAATTTTATTAATTTTCTTTAATAAAGGTAAGATCCTACCTAAAAATTTAAAGTTTTATTAACAACTGTGTAGTAAATTTTTTTTCATTTAATTTTACTTTTAAATCGAACGTCTATATGAAAAAAAAATTCTATTCCAAAGGAGTATTAATTTTTTCTTTGGGAGATGAGAAGCTTTTATGATTTAATCAAGTCATTACGCATTATTGTGGAGTTCAAAAAACTTGTGATTCCCAAGGAATTCAGAAACCTAGGTCACTACTTTTCAACCCCCTTTTCACGTATTTCTCAACGCTTAATTATTACCTTCTTTATAATTATATGTTTTATATCTGCTACATTTATGCACCGCACCTGCTTCGCTTTAACGCTTCGTTAACGTTGAGCGCACCGTTTCACGGAACTTCTCAAGAATCCAAGCGAAGTAGCTATATATGCTGATATACATGCGTGATGATATTAAAAAATTAAATGGCTAATTTACGACATAAAAAAAAATTTTAATTCAGAATATATTTTTTTTACTCTTTGGGATAGAGAGAGAGAGAGAGAGAGAGAGATTCAAAAATTTTTTTTCTTGGTTTCAAAGAAATTTTTGCATTGTTATAGGGTTAAAGAAAAATTTCTTTTATTTAAAAAAAAAATTCTTTAATTTAAAGAAATTATTTTTTTACTTCCTTTTTGATGATTCAAACAAATATTTTCTTGATTTTACAAAATTTTTTATTTAAATCAAAGAAATAAATTTTTATTTTAATACCCTTTCTTTAAATAAAAAATATTTTTTTTTCATTTTGAGATTGTATACTTTTTATTTTGATTAAAATATAATTTTAAAATATTAAATTATTCGCAAGAAAAAATTTCTTTAATTTAAATTTTTTTTCGTAAAAGGAAAGAAACCTTTTTTTAATTCAAACAAATTTCTTTGCTTGCAAAACTTGAAACGATGCGCAGTTTATTTGTACAGCACTTATATATTTTTTTAACTCAAACCACTACAAGTTTTGCCTCGCAATTTCGCGAAACTTAAAATGATGCGCAGTTCATTTCTATGGTACTTACGGCTGCGCAGTACAAATTTTTAAGCTACGTTCACACTGAAAAACTTGCAAAAAGTTTGCCGCAGATTTGTCGATGATAAAAAGGTTGCGCAGTTAATTTCTATGGCATTTAAGCCTGCGCAGTACATTTTTTTAAGTCTCGCTCACACTAAAAAACCTTCAAAACGTTTGCCGCGCAATTTTTCGGAACTTAAAACGATGCGCAGTTCATTTCTATGGTACTTACGGCTGCGCAGTACAATTTTTTAAGTTACGTTCACACTGAAAAACATGCAAAAAGTTTGCCGCAGATTTGGCGAAACTAAAAAGGCTGCGCAGTTCATTTCTATGGCAGTTAAGGCTGCGCAGTACAATTTTTTAAGTCTCAATCAAACTAAAAAACTTGCAAAAAGTTAGCCGCGCAATTTCACGAAAATTGTAACGATACGCAGTTCATTTATATGACTGCACAGTACATTTTTTGAACTCCTAAACATGATTCCGAGTACATATAGTATATGTATATAAGATATTTATTAAAAAATAAATCGCAGCTTAAAAAACAAATTTTAATATTATAAAAAAATAATAGTTAATAGACAAGTATTATTTTCAATTGAAAAACAGAGGGAATAGAATTCATTAAAGAAAGAGATAGAGAGAGAAAAAAAAGAAAATGAAAAGTTGTAATTTTCTTTTCGATGTGAGAGATAAGGTATTGTGAACGCAATGCGGTTTTATATTGAATATATATTATAGAGTTTAAAAGAGGGGCGCGAAGCGACTTTGGTGGCAAGACATCGTCGTCGAGGAGAGTCAACTAAACAGCGAGCACAACATTATGGCCTTACTTTGATGTATCGCTACTTACAGACATAAGTACCTTGCTATATTGTTTATATGTGTGTGTATATATATTCTTCAAAGTCTCTATGTATATATATATATATATAGGTGCAAAGCGGGTCGCCGGCACACGTAGATTAATGCAACAATAAACGGAAGGAGCACGACATTCAAAGAACCGTAAAGCAAACTGAGAAAAAGTCACGCTCGGTCGGCCTTCGCTCACCTGTGTGCAACAAACTGCAAAGGTTCATAGCCTATGTGTGTATATATATATACACCTATATATTCCCTTTCGAAAATCCCTTTTTCTCAATTTTTTCTCACTTTATTTTCCGTATGTGACAAAAGTTAGAAACGAATGAATAAACTCTAAAGTGATTATATGCAAACAAATAGGTTTTGTTTGTGATTTTTAGATTTGAAAATACAAAAAGAAATTTTATAACCACTTATAAGCTTCATTAGTTAAAAGAATAAAAAAAAACTGACTTTGATTTTAAGGCCAGGTGTAAACAAAAATGAAAATATACGTAATTATTGACAAATTTGCGACAGCCTTTTTTTTAATAGAAAATAAAAATTGTTCTTTTTCTATGTGAAAATGAAAAATTCATATATAAAACTACAGCCTGACACCGTATTTGACTAATAATATGAATAATGTTGATAATTATAAAAAAATGAAAATTGACACTAAAACAACAATTTTTTCAAGGTTAGGAAAAAATAACCATTTGAGTATATCTGAGGCACGGACGTTGCGAATCTAGATGGGAGAAAAAGTTGAGCGATTGGACGTTCACATCTTGGAAAGGGTAAAATTCTGAAATTATACCCCCACCAGAGGACAAAGACTAGGTATCTTTTATCCCTTCCCACACTATTTCTCCCACCTAGTTTCTCAACGTCCGTGCCTCAGATATACACAAATGGTTATTTTTTCGTAACCTTGAGAAAATTGTTGTTTCAGTGTAATTTTCATTTTTTTTTATAATTATTAACATTATTCATATTATTAGTCAAATACAGTGTCAGACTGTAGTTTTATATATGAATTTTCCATTTTTATATAGAAAAAAAAACAATTTTTATTTTCTATTAAAAAAAAGGCTGTCGCAAATTTGTCAATAATTACGTACATTTTCATGTTTGTTTACATTTGACGAGTTCCACCTGGCCTTAAATAATAAAAAATATACGTCTAATCAAAGCTAAAACTAAACATAACCTAAAATTTTTTTTAATAGCGTTTGAAAATGGATATTGTTAACTACAATTTTGCTGTGTATTATTTTTCTGTAACTCAATTCTAAGCTGAGACACAGGGTGTGAACTATATGTGACGCTCCACGAGAGCAGGGACCTTACGTGAAAAAAAATTTTAGGTTATGTTTGTAATTGGTCTCCATTACATTCAATAAAAACTAATTTTGATTTTACTTAAATTAGAAAGAAACATTTTCTCAAGGTAAAACTATATAATTAAACATAACCTAAAATATTTTTTTTGGCGTAAGATCCCTTCTCTCATGGAGCGTCATAAATTATTTGTTTTTTCACTGTAATTACAGTAATTTAAAAAAAAAAAATTATTATTCTAATAGAGCTTTTTTTCAGTCGATTCTCCCAACTTTTGAATTCATAAATACTCATTATCGAGTGCATTGGTGAAAAAAAAAAAATTGCCAACTTTTTCTGAAGGCAGTTTGCATTCCAAAAATTCCCAAGTTCCACGCCTATATATACTTTTTGCCACACATTATCCAAGCTTGTACTCTCCCTTCCTGCGTGAGTCTCTCGACATTTTTCTCGCTAATGGTAATCTCAACGACATTTTCTCGATCAAAGACGCATTCTGACTTTAATTCTGTATTATTGTAACGAAACCAGAATAAAGGAGAAAGAAAAAAAAAAGGGAAAGAGGGTAAAAATATTTGCAATGATTCGGCCTTTGTTTTGCGAGCTTGATTTCGCAAAGTCGACACTGTTTTTTAAGGGGGAAAAAAATTATATTTAATAGATTGTAATTTTTAATTATTTATGATATTTAATTATTTAATATTTATTTATATTAATTATTTAGTATTTATAATTTTTTAATTATTTATTTTTTTGAAAATTATTACATTAATTTTTTTTATTTTTTCCAAATATGATGAAAAATATTTATTCTAAAACTTGGATTTATCAAAGAATAGTAGTTTTAATTAATAATAAAATAATAATTAATAGTAGTATTAATTTACTTTTTAGAAAAATTATGATCGTATTTGGTTGATTATTTAAATTTTGCCGCGCTAAATTATAAACTTCGAGAAATCGCTCATAGGTGGCGCATGTTTTCTCTCTCACAATTGCCATTTTTTTCTAGTTGTTAAAAGAGAATACAGGTTTCCTGCTTGATTTTTAGTTTCAGCCGATCTTTTTGTTTCCTTTCTAATCTAAATTCTAACGTAACTTAACAAAATATTCTTTCCTAATCAATTCGTTTCTATTCTGAGGTTAAATTTTAATTTTGTTTTTTTTTCTATATAAATTTGTTTTTATCCGAATCGAAATTTCTACATAAGAGGAAATTCTTTCTGAATTATTTAGTTTATCCGATTTCATTACAAAGTTTAATTATAATTCTCTTGAATCCGAAAATTTCATTCCGAAACAATATGAATCAATACGAAAATAAATTTTAATCCTTTTAAATTACGAAATTTCATTCCAAATCAATTTGGTTTCAACTTATTAGAATTAAATGGGAATGATATTTGAGAAATCGAAAGGATTAAAATTTAGTTTCGGATTGATTTGGAATGAAATTTCAGGATTGAAAAGAATCAAAAGATTCGGATTAATTTGGAATGAAATTTCAGAAATTTAAATGATTAAAATTTAGTTTGGGATTGATTCGGAATGAAATTTCAGGAAGGAAAGAATCAAAATTTAGTTTTGGATTAATTTGGAATGAAATTTTTGAGGATTCAAAAGGATTAAAATTTAGTTTTGGTTTGATCCGGAAAGAATTTTTTCTTGAGTTACGTAGAAATTTAGATTCGGATTAAAACTAATTGACCTGGAAGCAAATTTCAGAATGCCTCGAAATAATACTTATTAAAATTGATTGAATTTCAATCCGAAACTTTTGCCAGGGCCAACATATCAAGTTAGACATATAATTTCTATTGTACTGCATTTCATAAATTTTTTATACTGTTTTAAAACAGTTAAAATAGTAATAATTTTTTTCGAAATTAACATTTTTATAATTTTTTTTTCAGATAAACAAAGTCAAAATTCTGAGGAGACAAAAAATCACGAAAATGAGGAACCAAATAATAAAACTACGTTTTCATTATAAATAATTAATAAATATTTTAAATATATTAAATATATTTTAAATAAATATTTTTTAATTTCAATAAACAGTTTTGAAAAAATTCATAGTATTTTATAAAATAAATAAATTGAAATTTGAATATTTTAATTGAAGTAAATATAACTTTTAGCTGCCATAGCTAGCAGCATCCAGCTAACATAAGTTAGCAGAAATTGCTAATAAAAATTTCTATCCAAAGGGATTGTGCAACATATTTCGGAACATATTAGAAAATAAATTTTCCGTTAAAATCGAAATTGATTAAAATATTTATTTAATCTAAATAAACGTTCGGATTATTTTCCTAAATTTCAAGTACGAAGAAAAAATTTAATTGTGCCAAATAAACTTTAGACTTATTCACCATAAATTAGGTTTGTTCCACTAAAATTTTGGTTTGTTCCACTAAAAGTTTGGTTACTTCAACCAAAAGTTTCATTTGTTCCACTAAAAGTTTGGTTTGATCCACTAAAAGTTTGGTTTGTTCCACTAAAAGTTTGGTTACTTCAACCAAAAGTTTGATTTGTTCCACTAAAAGTTTGGTTTGATCCACTAAAAAGTTTGGTTTCTTCAACCAAAAGTTTGATTTGTTCCACTAAAAGTTTGGTTTGTTCCACTAAAAGTTTGGTTTCTTCAAACCAAAAGTTTGATTTGTTCCACTAAAAGTTTGGTTTGATCCACTAAAAGTTTGGTTTGTTCCATCAAAAGTTCAGTTTGTTCAACAAAAATTTTGTATTGTTCAACAAAATTTGGATCAATATAACATTTTTTTTTAATAAATTCAAGCAAAAATTTGGTTTAATTTCAAAACAAACAATTTTTTTTCCCAGTTCACAAAAAATAAATAAGAGATTCATAGGGTAGTCATCAGAGAATATTATATATTTGTAAATAATATGGAGAGTACAAGAGAAGTCGCAGTATCGTCCGGCAGGTTTTGCTAACAAATTAACAGGCGATCACGGAGCCGCTCCTGCCTTCTGGCTCCACCTCCTTTGGTCCGCGGGGCATTCAGGGCCCTCGAGAGAGATCATTTTTGCCATGTATTTGCAAACTGAATAATAAATACGCGGATACGCGACGAGCCGCGTTCCGCCTTCACGCAGCTCGCGCTACGCGCGGATTGGTCGCACAACTCGCGAGGGGACGGCTGTAACCCATTCGCTTGTGTATTTTCTCCATGTTCAACTCTTTTATATATATGTGTAGGTACACGCGCACCCAACGAGTATCGTTTTCTTCTTCTTCTTCTCCTGCTGCTGGACCTACTTTATACACCATATAATACTGTGACAGTAACTCTTTGGCTACGGATTCAACAAACACACCAGTACCTAATGTCTGGACTGGAATCATATAGCCACTGGCATATTCTGAATATTCCCGACCTTATTTTTTTGCCTTCAGTCACTTTTTATGCATCAGTAAAGGCCAAGAAAATACGGAACGCATGATTATGTTCTAAAAATCATTAGTTAGAATTTTCATTCTATAGAATTGTCATAATTATTTTTAAGCGGAATTTTTATTTGTTTGAATTAGTATTTTGCAAGAATTTTTATCAAAACGATTTTCTATATTACAGAATTTTTATTTGTTAGAAATTTTATTTGTCAGAATTTTTATTTAACATAATAGGCATTTAAAAGAAAATTTTATTGGGTAGATTTTAAGGGTGGATTGCATAGAATTTTCATTTTATTCTTTCAGATGAATTTTCATTTATTCGAATTATTATATATAATTTTTGAGTGGTCCGATATTACTCAGGTATTTCCCCTATATTGACAAATATAATATAATATTATATTAATATTTGTCGATAGTAATAATAATAATAATAACGTTCAAAAGCCGAAAGGCATATGAACTATGAATAATAATAATAATAATGTTTATTTGATATAATTTCCATAAAACTGATTTTTCTGCAGAATTTTTACTTAACCGAAAAATTATTTAACAGAATTTCTAATTGATAGAATTTTCATTTGTTCATTTGTTTCGGTGCTTTGGGGGTTTAATTATTAAAATAAATTATTGTTGGAATTACATTTTTTTTTTAATATTACAGTAAAAGAAAAAAAAATTCTAAAAATATTTATTTTTCATAATTTTTACATATAAATAAACTATTTATTTCATCCAAATAGTTTTTGGTTTCATAAAATAATTTATTAGCATTAAATACTGCGTTATTTGTATAAAATAAGTTAGTTTACTTGAATCAGTAAAATAAATTTATTGTTGGCATATAATTTTTAATTGTATCAGTAAAATAAATTTATTATTGTCAAATAATTTTTATTTGTATCAAAAAACCAAATATTTGTGTAAATCAATAGTTTTAAGTAACTCATTATTTTTGTTTCAATTAAAATTTTAATTAATCGAAACATTTGTTATTTTCATAAAATAATTTATAAGAATTAAATAATGCATTATTCGTATTAAATAATTTAGTATATTAGAATTAGTAAAATTAATTTATATTTTATCAAATAATTATTATTTAAATCAAAAAATGAATTATTTTAAATGAAATAAATAGTTTTAAATAATTTATTATTTGTGTTATATAAACTTATTTATTAGATTTAGTTAATTATTTACTTGAACGAAATTACAACATAGGTGCAAGTTAATAACTTAAGTAAATAATGTTAAATTATTGGATAAAATATTTTAGGTTACCATAACATAACCCCAAACTATCAAAGAATATTTAACTCATCTATTTGAATATTTTTATTTTAAAATAAATATTAATCTTTTTTTTAAATGAAAATAAATAAATAATTATCTGCAATTATCACTAGCCGGTTTATTTTTGCCAACATAATTTGTGTGAGCAACACTTTTGAATTTCTAATTACATTTCTTTTATGTGACGAAGGATCGCAAATATTTTTCCCTTCTGTTTCATAATTGTCAGTATTATTATTTTCTGCTTCGCTTGAATTCATTTCATTTATAATTTAAATTGTCTAATATAAACTATTTAACAACGTCTAAAACACGTGATTAACATCACAAAAGTGACCGCATCCACTGCGCATCTTTGATGCGCAACTAGGAAACATGGACTTAAGCTGTTTCTGCAAGAAACAAAGATTTGATTAAGCCCTGAGGCTGCAGTCCCATGGCAGCGTTTTGCGTTGCGTTTTGTCACTAGACCATGAGTGTAAAAGAGATGCAGATATATGTTTGCTCTGTTTACACTCAGGGTCTAGTGACAAAACGCAACGCAAAACGCTGCCATGGGACTGCAGCCTGAGGAGAATAGAAACGTAACCGGAATCGTAATCGCAACCGGAAGAATGAGTTAGAGAAGGATAAACATATTGTTTGTTCTTTTCTAACTTATTCTTCCGGTTGCGTTTACGATTACGATTCCGGTTACGTTTCTATTCTCCTCAGGACTTTGGTTTCCATTGTCCTCACTCGCTATTTGTCATAATTCTCGTCAACAACCGCACCCTGCTCTTGTGAAAATTTAGTGACTTTATTTTTAAAATTAAAAGTTACTATAAAGTCACTAAATTTTCACTAGAGCAGGGTGCAGTAGCTGACGAGAATTATGGCAAATGGCCAGTAGGGATTTTGGCGAGTGATATAATGGTTAAATGATGAGTAAATTGTAATTGTAATTTATAATAAAGTTAAAATTAATTTATTCTTCAAACTATAAATAGAATAAAATTTAACGAAATTATGAGTCAGTACTCTTTGTCGGATTTTCAAATTTTAAAATGGCGGATGCAATATGGCAGACAATTTTATTAATTAAAAATTTTTTATAAAATTTGTCATCTAGGGAAAAAATTAGGAATTAACGTGACATATACAGAATACAATATGAATATTTTGACCATGGAGTAGTATAAGGAGACCGAACGACTATATTACATCTGCGTTAAAAGTGGACCAAATTTTGGTAACCGCTTAGTGTCATGAAAATACGTAATGGAACACTAGCGCCACTGATTGTGTTAAACTCAGCTGGACAGTCAGCCATTGTAAAAGTTTTTAAAAATAAGAAGCAATGTATTTTTTGGTTATGTTCAACGTACTTCTAATTTTTCCCACTGTTTACATACTTCCCACGAGAGCGCTTGTGTTCCATTACGTATTTTCATGCCACTGAGCGGTTACCAAAATTTGGTCCACTTTCAATGTACGTCGTTCGGTCTCCTTATATACTAATCCATGATTTTGACAAATGAAAATGATGACAATGACGTAATGAATAGTTATTTTTGTTATAAAAAGAATGGCAATGATGATGACGATAATTTTAACGATGTCGATGCGATGATCTTAACGATCGTGATTTGACATTTATGTTTACGACTTTTTGAATAGGATTTTGATTTTGCTAATAAATGTGATGAATTTAGGTCATAAAATGATATTTAAATACATAACAGTGTACTGTTATGTCCTAAATGACATTTTTTTTAAATATAGATGAATAATAATTTTCTTTCATAGTAAAATATATTTTTTGTTACGCATAATTCTTTTGGAATTTATATTAAAAAATTAAATAAAATATGAAATACTTAAATCTCAAGCAACAATGTTTTTAAATTATGAATATATATATATATATATATATAAAAATTATTCCTTACGGTGTAAAACAATTAAATTCAAAATAATGTGTAATATTGTTACATCTCAACTATGAGAAATAACTAAACATATATAATTAATTATTTATTTTTATCCACTTCGGTGATTTAGTGAAATATTGTTTTATTTACAGAGCAGAAAGCTTTGAACTAAGGGAACAGGTGTGGAAACTCGGTGTGAATGTAATAATGATATAGTCTCCATACGAATAATAATTTCCACTCACCAGGCAGACAATATATGAACGAATAGGGATTTTTTTGATAAAATTGTAGCATTAACAAAATAAATTTAGATAATTATAATTTTTTTTTTACAAATTCCAATGAAAATTCATCAATCATAAAGAGAGATTCTCATTAATTATTAGGTCTGTAAAGGCTGTAATTTTAATGGAACTTAAGAATTTTAATTCCACTTTGATAGGAGAAAGATTTTTAAATTAAAAATTTTAATTCTTTTTAGTTATTTAGGAATAACGCATCATTAATTGAGCAAATTTCACATATCTTTCTAAGATAAATAACAACTTTTGAATTTATTTAATTAATTTATTTATGTAATTACTAATCAATTAATTTGTGGATTAATTCAATCATAGATTACTTGATGTAAGGATTTTTCAGCAACCGTTTTATGAAAATTCCAATAAATTGATTCGACCTAATTAATTACAACAATTTCTAAATTAATTTAATTAATTTGTTCAATTAATTTCTGAATTAATTTAATCATATATCCCTTTGGGAAATGATTTTTCAGAAATTGTTTTATGAAAATTGCAATAAATTTGTTAATATTACTGAATTAATTTAATTAATTACTTTAAATTATTTGTGAATTAATTAAGTCATTGATTTATTGGTGAAAAAATTTTACAAAAACCGCTTTATGAAAATTCCGAAAAATTGTTCCTACTTAATTAATTTAATTAATGCGTTTTATTAATTCAAAAATTAATAAATTTGTGGATTAATTGAATCATAGAACCTTTGGTAAATGAATTTTACAAAAACCATATTATGAAAATTCTAAAAAATTATGTTCTGTCCTAATAAATAATAATGATTTCTAAATTAATTTAATTAATTCTTTTAATTATTTTGTATATTAATTGAATCATATATCTCTTATTTCCTCAGTAGAAGAATTTTACAGAAACCGTTTTATGAAAATTTGATAAAATAATTACGATTTAATTAATTATAACGATTTCAGAATTCAATTTAATTAGTTCGTTAAATTAATTTGTGATTTAATTGAATTATTGATCGATTAGTGAAAGAATTTTACAGAAACCGTTTTATGAAAATTATAAAAAATTGTTCCCACTTAAATAATTATGACGATTTTTGAATTAATCTAATTAATTCGTTTAATTAGTTTCTGAATTAATTAATTCATGAAGACACCAAAATATTATCACGACTTAATTGATTAAAACGATTTTTGAATTAATTTAATTAATTTATAAATTAATTAAATCATAGATCCCTTTAGGAAAGGATTTTTCAGAGACCGTTTTATGAAAATGACAAAAAATTGTTACGATTTCTGAGTTAATTTAATTAATTCCTTTAATTAACTTGTCACTTAATTGAATCATTGATCGATTGGTGAAAGAATTTTACAAAACCGTTTTATGAAAATCCCAAATATTGTTCCTACTTAATTATGACGATTTATGAATTAATTTAAGTAATTTGTTTAATTAATTTCTGAATTAATTAATTTGTATATTAATCGAATCACAGATCCCTTGGTGAAAATATTTTACAGAAATCCCAAGAATGTTGTTACAATCTATTTAATTATTAATTATATTGCTAGTTCCACATAAATTCTATATCTAAAAAATCCTATTTGAAATTTCTAAGAGAATGTACGTAGAGATTCTATGTAGAATTTCCATACAACATATTCAGTAGCATATTTTAACGTGAGTTTTGTTAAAAAAAAATTACTTGGTAAATCGATTTTAGAATTAATTTTTGAATTTACTGATCAATTAGTTAATTGATGGATTCATCAAAGGATTAATTATTGAATTGATTGATAGGTTGATTGATGAATTACTTGGAGGGATTAATTGATTGATGGGAATAGAAATTAATTAATTAGTGAATTTCTTAATTGGTGAATTGATTGATGAATTAACAGACTGAATAGTGGTGGATTAATTGATTAGCAGATGAGTTGATTGGTAGTTGAATTGATTGATGAATTAATTGATATATGAATTAATTGGTAGATGAACTGATTGTAGTAGATAAATTAATTGATTGGTAATCTTAATCCTCTTTTTAGAATATATATATATATTATTATTATTACCATAGTACAGGGAATTTAACACCGGTGTTTAATAAACATATTTAAAATAAATTTATTCCAAAAAGTAGGATGTGCAGCTTTGAAAAATTACATCGCACTTTTTCAGTACTCCTGCTCGCAATTTACCCCTCGGTTTTTGCCTCGAGCAAAATTCTCCTGCGACTCATTCTCGTGAATTCCAACTCTAGAAAAAATTTTATTCCCAATTACACAATATTTAATTACACTAGAACTATATCCTTCTAGAAATACAAATTTACATCAAATATATTGGAATTGCAATAATTCAAGAAGAATAATAATTATCACAAAATTTGAAATTGTGTACATGGCATCGCACGACTGTTTGTCAATGAAGTAGTAACGTCCACCACTGGTCAGCCTTTCCGTTGCGTCGGTCACACTGTATACTTCTCCTTATAATCGCCTCAAGAAGGAAAAGTAATATATCTCGATGAAGGATGAAATGAAACAAGAACAAACGAAACTTCATTGATCGAAATCGATCGATATTTCTCGACGCTAATGATGATCGCTTTTATATCTTCCCGCTGCTATATATACCTATATATGCGAACATCGAGGAATTCGCACAAGAACTCATCACCGAACCTAGTGACTTGGCACAAGTTTTGACATGCCACAAATTTTATCGCACAGACCTCCTGGAAGGTGAAATCTCGGTCACAATGATCAATGACCGTAATAATATTATTACAATTGTTTCCTTCTGTAATTAAAGGATTTTTGATTTGCAAAATTAATAATTGGGAAATCCCGTAGGGGTTTCTTATTCAGGAAATTTGGGGATTAGCAAGCTGGGAAGCACTATACAATTTAAATTCAGATATTAATTTTGGATTAGATATTAAGGAATTCTGTCCTTAAATGAAGAAACAAACAAATTATCTTTTTTCGATTTATGGTGACTGAAACTTAAAACGAGGTTAAAATTGTTACTTGGAAAAAAAAGGATTGCGTAAAAATAATAATCCATAGTGCGTTATTTTCTAGAGGTAAAAAAAAATGTACGCGATTCGTTGGAATATATATATATATATATATAGAAACGGGAGAAGGTGCGTGTATGTCGTTTTCTCGCAGTAGCTGAGGTCGCGAGGAGTTCGAGGTGAGCTTATGAAGCCAGTACCCAGGCCGGTGTAAGTCAGCACTCAGGATATTTCGTCATTTCCTGCTTCTCACGCGATACAATCTAAATTAACTATGTTCGCTTGGCTAGGCCGCCGCCTCCTCCTCCTCCTTCTTCTTCTTCGTCTTCCCGACTCTCCCCCTGACCCATGAGGCTCCCTCGCGCTCTCTCGCATCTCTGTAAGAAAATTTCTTATTTCCTAGTGAGGGCTGCACCGAGGGAGAGGGAGGCTTTCACAATGCTCCCGTTTTGCACCGCGCGAAGGCCGTAAATAATTCGCCTAGGAAAATCCGACTGCTTTTTTTTAATGTCCATGTGACCGGAAATGCTGTACGTTGGAGGAAAAAGGGCTTCGTGGAAAGCGCGGCTATTCACGGGAGCCTATATAACTTGTGCCAATGTTTCCGTTATGTAAAATATGGATTATGTTCTTAAATTTTTAGTTACCTTTTTCCTAGGAATTAGCTGTCATATACTTTTAGGTAAATAGCAGAAATGTTTTTTGATATAGAAATCATCAGCGAAAGGTTCTTAACGTTCCTCGGGAATATCAATGGGATGATTCCGCAAATATCCTCCTCAAGGGAATTATACTGGAACATCAAGAGAAGCTTCCCTTCATATTTCTGCAGAAGTTTCCCTTGATGTTTATAGCAGATGAATCTCCCTGATGTTCCTTTGCAATGAAGATTTCCTAGATATTTGCGAATTAAACGTATTTTGATGAACAATTAAATTTACAATTTTGTTTGTAAGTTTTTTAAAAATAACAAAAACGAAGGTGTTATTTCCGTAGCGCTACAAAGTTAACAATTTCCTATGAAGCTGGCAATTAGCATATATCCATAGCAAAGTTTTTTTTTTTTCACGTCGAGTGCATTGCCTATATAAAAAAAAACAGAAGAAGATCGGAACGATCGACGTATCGTTTTGTCGGTTACAAATCAAGATTTCTCGACCGTGTCAAGGATAAAATCATTTCGCAGAGACATATATATACTCTGTTAAGAACCTTCGAAAGATTCATATTAAGTCCCACACCCTTTTTTGGAGTTCTCTTTTGCAAAGCAAACATTTAAATATACATAGATATGTTTTGTATGTATATACAAACCGGAAGTGACGCAGAAATATAGTTGTTTACGCACCATCGGAGACTTCACCGTATAATGAACCCTGTTCTCATCAAGGGCCGCATGTTTATGTCTTCAAAAAAAGACAATTAATGTAAAATTCTTCTTTAGTTGATGATAACACCAAAAAATTTCTTTTTAACATTACCTAAAAATTAATCTTAATTTCTTAATTCAAAATTCCTCTTTAGATCCTAACACTGTAAAAAGAAGGTACTAAAATAGTACCGATTTTAGGTATTAAAATAGAACCAAAAGGCAATTTAGTACCTAAAGTTGGTACTAAATTAAAACCTTTCGTTTTACAGTGAATGACCCTAAATTACAAAAACCATTTTTTAGCATAACCTAAAAATTATCTTGATTACTTGTTTTTGAAAAGAAATAACGATTCTTTGAAATGATGTTTCTTTTATTAGTTTTATTTTTGCAAAAATTTCGTATTTTAATATTTCCTCTTCAATCGTTTTAAATTTTTATTAACAGTGAGTAATTATTTTTTCATAACTCAATATGTACTCAGGTTGACGGTATTTTAGTGCATAGGAGATGGGAGATTGTCTAACGGCAAAAAAAAAATGAGTTCCAAGAAAACCGAATTACTTTTTACTCTTGGCATTTTCACACTCGCCAAGTGCACATTGTTGTGTCGGAACGCCGTTACGGGAGAAGAAGAGAGGGTTGTAGGCGATGTACAAACGAGAAAGAAACATAGAAGCACAAGAAATATATATATACCTATATAGTAGTTTTCACACTCGAAACCAGCGATGGGTTATCGGTATATAGGATAAAAAATTTCGTATTTTTTTAATCGATATAAATCGATATTTTTATTCAATAATTTTTTTCTTAAATATTTAATTGGAATCAATAAGAACCAAGTAAACAGCGACCCTAAAAACCCCTGAGTAATAAGTTTCAAGCGAAATCGGACAATTTTTGAAAAATTCTTCTGCCATATTGAATCCGCCATTTTGAATTTTCAAAAACTAACATGGGAATCGTAATCAGTGACCTTGAAAACCCCTAAGTGACAATTTTTCTTTAAATTTGATAATTTTTTTAAAAAAAGACGACATATTGGATCCGCCATTTTGAATTATGCAAAACTAACAACGAAATTGTAATAGACGACCCCAGAAACTTCCTGAGTAGTAATTTTCAAAAGAATCCAATAAATTTTCATAAATCCCTTCGCCATATTGGATCTGTTATTTTGGATTTTGAATATCTGACTTTAGAATTGAAATTACCAGGCAAAAATCATTCAGAAACGTACTTTTTGTATCAGAATATTTAGAAAAAAGTGAAAATCGATTAAATATCAATCTTTCGAACGATAGATATCCCTCCACATGTAATGAATAAAATAGTCACTGGTATTTATTTCGACTGATGAATCTAGTTTACTTCGTTCCACTCCCATGGAGCTTGGTCACCTGAAGAGTTACTATGCCCAATTAACCTTTTGAAAACCGTAAGCTTCCCGGGCATTACCGTTTCCGATGCCACAATAGTTTTTTTTTTATTCATCATAATTTCTTCTTTAATCATATTTGACATTGAGTTTTTATTAAAACTTTCCATTTTTAGATTTCCAAATTACCCAAAACCTTATTCCATAATCTTTGGAAAGAGATTATGGAAAATCTCCTCTTGATAAAATGAAAAACAAAATTTTTTTGAAAATATAATTTTCAGTTGATATAAATATTGATGTGAATGAAGCTGAATTTCATTTCCCCGCGCGATCCCTCCTATAGCCGAGACCCAACTTCTCAAGAGAGCTCTTAAATCTCTCACCTGTGACCCGAGAACGAAGCACGATGTGTGACCGACAATGCAGGCGTGCCGTTTTTTTCAAAGGAGAAAATAATATTTTTGCTCTCAATTTGAATAATGTTTATTTTTCATTGAAAAAAAATAATTTCTCCTTTTGACAAAATTCAATTAAATTAAGGACAATTATAACATCAAGATTCTGATAGGATAAATTACGCCTTGAAACACAATCTAGTTGTATAAATAATTTTCAGTTAACATTGATTAATTATAAAGATGTGTATATGTGTGTGTGTGTATGTTTTTTCAGAAATAGCGGAAAGTGTATCGTAATGAGTCCATCTCGCGTGATTAATAATGAAAGAAGAAGCTCATTAGTAATGCAGATTTTCCACTTCGCCATCTCTCGTCGTCGTATAATTATGATTACACTGCGATTGAGCCTGAAGATAGACGAATTAGCGTCGCCATTAAACACGAAAATAGGATGGGAACCAAGTCGACGCGAGGCTGATTTACATCATAATATATATATTTATTTATTTAATTCTCGAGATATGTAATTACGGAACTTGTATACAGATATAAACCGGAAATTGATATTGAAAGACGAAAATTTTTTTTTTGGTCTCCGAATCAATGGAATCTTTGAATGAAAATCAAAATACAACAGGGATTTATATAGCGAAATTTGTAATTAAGTCGAATTTTTCCGTAATGGTAGGAGGAGAGGGAGAAAGTATGAATTAATTTGGGAAAAGAAGATTTAATATTCTCCGAATTAATGGAATTTTGGATTAAAAGTTAATAGAAATCAAAATACATTCATAATTCACGCGACTGTTACGGACTAATTCCAGATTAGTTCGGAAACAGTTCGGAATTTTTACCAGGGGTATGAATTGAATGGGAAGAAAGGAGATTTAAACTTTAATTACACACAAAGCAAGATTTACCCCCGTAGATTCTAAAATCCATATGGAAAATTGTTTGATCTCCCAATCAAAGGAATTTCGAATTAAAGTTAACGGAAATCAGAATACCAGGGGGAATTTTATACGAAAATTTATAATTGAATCAAATTTTCCTGTAATAGTAATGGGAGAGGGAGAAATTATGAATTAATTTTGAGAAAAGAAGATTAAAAGTCTATCTGCACAGAAAACAAGATTTATCTTCGTTGCTCCTATAAAGACCATATGAAAAATTGATTGATCTCCGAATTAATGGAATTTTGGATTAATGTTAACGGAAATCAGAATACCAGAGGGAATTGTATATCAAAATTTATTATTGAATCAAACTTTCTTGTAATAGCAATGGGAGAGGGAGATATTATGAATTAATTTGGAGAAAAATATGAAAAATTGATTGATCTCCGAATTAATGGAAATTTGGAGAAAAATATGAAAAATTGATTGATCTCCGAATTAATGGAAATTTGGAGAAAAATATGCATAATTGATTGATCTCCGAATTAATGGAAATTTGGATTAGTTAACGAAAATCAGAATACCAGAGGGAATTTTATATCAAAATTTATAATTGAATCAAACTTTCCTGTAAGAGTAATGGGAGAGGGAGAAATTATGAATTGATTGGGAAAAATATTGATTGATCTCCGAATCAATGGAATTTTGGATTAAAGTTAACGGAAATCAGAATACCAGAGGGAATTTTATATCAAAATTTATAAATGAATCAAATTTTCCTGTAATAGCAATGGGAGAGGGAGATATTATGAATTAATTTGGAGAAAAATATGAAGAATTGATTGATCTCCGAATTAATGGAAATTTGGAGAAAAATATGCATAATTGATTGATCTCCGAATTAATGGAAATTTGGATTAGTTAACGAAAATCAGAATACCAGAGGGAATTTTATATCAAAATTTATAATTGAATCAAACTTTCCTGTAAGAGCAATGGGAGAGGGAGAAATTATGAATTGATTTGGAGAAAAATTGATTGATCTCCGAATCAATGGAATTTTGGATTAAAGTTAACGGAAATCAAAATACAACAGAGAATTATTTAGCAAAATTTGTATTGGAGTCGAATTCTCCCGTAACGTCAGGAGAAGAGGGAGAAAATATAAATTAATTAAAGGAAACGAAACTATCTACACAGAAAGCAAAGTTTACCTCAAAAATATTAGTATCCATATCAGTAATGGATTTAGCCAAAGAAAACTATTTGGAATAATTAAAACCAATCTAATTCTATATTTAATTTCTAATATGGAATTGAATTCAAACAAAAATTGATGATTCCGAATTTCTTCACACATATAAACACAGAGGAAAGCCAATGATGGTAAAGCCCCTGTGGCATTTCCGCAGAGGTTACATAGTTCTCGCAACACGAGAAAAAGAGAGAGAGAGAGAGAGAAGGAGAGGCTCTCTCGCAAGCAATAAGGTAAAGCAAGCTAGGCCAGGCCAGGCCAAGCAGAGAGTCATGTAAGAAGGGGTTAAGAAACTCTCCAACTAAAGTGCCTACACCGGAAGTGGGGGCCTTGCTTTCTGGGCTAATAACCCTACCCACATCGACACGCGGCATCTGCGTGCTTACGTATGCACAAGGAGAGTGCATAAGGCCCTTGCGCGAGACTTACGAACGCGAACGTTAAGTGCTTGTATACTTGTACCTGCCACGTACCTAAGGACCCTTATCGGACTCTGGATAGATTTTATCGACTCTTTGGCTCTTGGGAATTTCTTGCAATCCCGATTTTCGAATTCGAGTGTCAAAACAAAGATCGTTCTCTCTCTCCCCCCTTGCACCAACTCTTGATTTATTAGAAGAATTTTTTCTCTTAAAAATAAGGGAGGGATTTTTTGAATTAATGGATGAGGTTTTAAAAATTGAAATTAGATTCCTTATATTACCGTCAAATTAGAGCAAAATCTATCGTCCGTCAATTTAGTAATTGATTAAAATTAATGTTATATAGTAGAAAAAGTTATGGAGATATTTTTAATTCTCAGTATATGGGATGTTGAAACAATTGTTTTTAAAATAATTTTTTTCGAGTATATAATCACTTCCTTTAATATTAGCAGTTCCCGTTACTGCAATCAAGTCACCAATTTAGAAACCTACTCATAGTTTATATATATATATATATGAAAGAAAGTATTTTAAATTAAAATGACTTGTTTCAGACATAGGTGTTGAAACGATAATTTCCGCGAGAAATAAAGTTTCTTTTGGAGTGCATAAATGCGGATAATGAACCTTTTCCTCTATATGTGTGGGGATTACGCTCGATTCGGCTGACCTGCCCATCCTCGTGGCTTGACACTTTGCGGTGAAAATGCGCTCTGCTCTCTCTCTCTCTCTCTCTCTTCGTTATACAGGAGGGTAAAGCGAACGGATGTCTGGTGTGTAAGGAACCGCTAAAATGCTGTTCGCTCTTATCCGCTTGATCTAGAGCGGCGATGCGAAGAGAGGCACGCGGAGGGCAAATACAAACGACGAAGAAGTCGACGACGACGACGACGACGACGCAAAGGTAAAGGGGACTTACTTCTCATTGCTTCTTTGGCTGGTTGGTTTATACTTCAGTGTGTACATATAATACTGGTTGGTTGGTTGGTCGCTACCTATGCTGACGGTTCGCCGGTTGGTAATGCCGTTACCAGAAAGAGGCCATCCAGGTTCGCAACGCGGTGTTAACTCGAAGAACTTTCTTCATAATGAGAGACGCCAGATACAAAATGACAAATGTAATTAAAGCAGACTTCATGGAGGTCATGAATTCACGAGAAGAAACTTACCGGATTTTCACTATATATATATATATATATATATATATATGAGAACGCTACGGAATGGAACCTTTTTTCCCTAAAAGCATTCGACTATTTAGGATAACGATATCCTAGAGAGGATCTCCGAATTAATGTAAATTTGGAGAAAAATATGAAAAATTGATTGATCTCCGAATTAATGGAATTTCGGATTAGTTAACGAAAATTAGAATACCAGAGGGAATTGTATATCAAAATTTATAACTGAATCAAACTTTCCTGTAACAGCAATGGGAGAGGGAGAAATTATTAATTGATTGGGAGAAAAATTGATTGATCTCTGAATCAATGAAATTTTGGATTAAAGTTAACGGAAATCAAAATACAACAGAGAATTACAAATTATTTAGCAAAATTTGTAATTGAGTCGAATTCTCCCGTAACGTCAGGAGAAGAGGGAGAAAATATAAATTAATTGAAGGAAAAGAAACTATCTACACAGAAAGAAAAGTTTACCTCAAAAATATCAGTATCCATATCAATCATGGATTTAGCCAATGAAAACTATTTGGAATAATTAAAACCAATCTAATTCTTTATTTAATTTCTAATATGGAATTGAATTGAAACAAATATTGATGATTCCGAGGATACGTCTAGAGATTACGTCCTAGATATATCAGGAAATTAGGTTGTCCTAGATATATCCATAGATGTCCTAATTTCCGGATACAAATAGGATATACTGTAATATCCTTTCAGTTCATGGAACATATATAAGTTATCATATTCCCTGATAAAAAAAATAAAATTCTTTATTTTTTAATTACAATTTGGGTCAATGGAAATTTGTACAACTCCATCTGAATAACAATAGTTCAGAAAAAGAATATTACTATTGAAATGAATTATTTTTTAAATAAAACAATCTTAATGAAAATTTAATTATAATGATAATAAAACTATGATATTTTCAAGTTGGATATAAATTATTTATATATTTTTGAATATCATATAATTTAATGACTATTGATGAGAAATAATAGCATAATAAACATCATTAATAATTTGTAATATTTAATAATTATTTTAGATTTAGAATCATAGAAGGGAAAAATTACTGAAAAAGTGAATTTATTATCTATCTTAATTTAATATTTCATTATCTATTTTTATTAAAAATTATATATAAATTTTTGATTTTAATCTCATTTATTCCTTCACTTCTTGAATTTCGCCGGTATTTATTTAGAAAGATCGCTTTATTTACTTTTTGTCAAAAATACTCGCGTTACACAAAATGTCCCGATGGGTTGGTTGCCATTGTCCCCACACTCGTCATAATTCTCGTCAACTACCGCACCCTGCTCTAGTGAAAATTTAGTGACTTTATTCTTAAAATTCAAAGTTACTATAAAGTTAGTAAATTTTCACTAGAGCAGGGTGCGGTAGTTGTCGAGAATTATGCCAAATGACGAAGGGGATTTTTATGAGTGGGAACAATGGAAATCAATCTTTGCTGTTGGGGTTCTTTTTATTTTCATTATTAATTAAAGAATAGAAATAAACTGAATAGTATGAATATTTAGTTTGCAAATGAAAATTTTTTTTAAAGAATTAGGAGTTTGTTTTTCAGCTTATTAAGTATTAGGAAACAATAGATGATGTCACTAATAATAAACAGGAAAAGTTTGGCAATAATTAATAAAATATTAAAATATTCCAAGGGAGGACAGAGGAGGATGAAGAAAAGGGAAATCTGAAGGGAAAACTAAAATTTCCCACGTGAAGAAAAAAAATATATATTAGTCAGTATTTCGTGTAACTTTGTACGAGCCATTTGGAAACTAAATTACTCCCAATATCTGTTATAAAAATTGATACTAGCTTGACATCTATTTCCATTTTTCTTAAATTCCACTAGTTTCATAAACTTTTTCATCACAAAATAATCCTAAAGATATAGTGATATACTCAGATTTCTAAAAAAAAGAAGATCAAAGATTAGAAAATGGACATAAAAATACACACAGATATAATAAAGACACCTTTATACCGTTTAATATAGAGAATCTCTTATGCTATCCGCACGTGTCGAATTCGCGAATAAGTGAAATATCGTCGAAGATCAATCCTACGAGATGATTATCGCAGGTATCGCGATCCCTTGACCTTCCACAAAACTCAGGGAGCAGTTTTATGCGGGCTCCCGCGGACCCTGGTGGCGTGAATAACCCAAGCAGATCGGACAGGGATCCGCAAAGAGATGGAAGAGGAATGCAATGCTGGTTTCAGGAAAGCCATAGGGAACCAGCAAAGATTGTATTTCTCTCTTTCTCTTTTTTTTTGGTAAAACTGACCAACCCGGCACATATATATAAGTTTCTGCGTACAATCTGACAGTAAATAAACGTTTTTTTTTCACTTGCGAATTGCAAGTCTCGCGCGAGACGATAAGAAAGAAGGACCAACTTTTATCGACAACTATACGCAAAAGAACGGTTTTTTATTGACTTTCTTTTATATTTTAACTCCCTTTCCTGTATTTTGTGATTCAATTGACAAAATTTATTATTTCGAAACGGGATTAAAATTTTCTTCTTCTGATAAAAATTCTAAACTGTTTTCGAAAACAATTTTTAACCAAACCTGCCTCTAAATTTTTGTTACAAAAACCAACACAGGAATAATTTCCCAAAAAAAATGATTTTTGTTTCTTAAAAAAATTTTATATCAAAAACCCAGCCCCTACAATATGTCGCTATTCGCGGATTGAAATATCGCATCGCGTCTCTCTTGGAATTTCATTGCGGGATACGTGGCATGCATAATGTATATATATGTATACACATTTATAGGTATGTATATGTGTGTGTATACTATCTCTCGAAGATTAATTATTGCAAGATCCGTTCGAATTTCGAAGACGCTGAGAAATTTTCGCAATAAAGTACGTTCAACCTTGCACCATTTTAAGACTTCAACAATGGAAACTACTACTACTGTTACTACTACGGACACGGCATTTCACTTTTTCGCAATGTGTGCAACAAAAGCCTAAAACTATAGTGGATTTCCTAAGGCTAGAGGATAGAAGTTTGCTCACACGATGCACATATACGCGCGTGTGTCTGTTCGAAAACTTTGTGTGTACATGGAGGATCTTACATTTTTTTTTATGCGTGCAATTTTAACAGCCCCGCACACTAACGGTGACTATAACGCTTCAGCGTAAAACATTGTCTTGATGTTTGTAAATTAAAATTCGGAGGAGTAGGCACTTTTTGTACAGAAATTGAAACTCTGCATTTTTGTAGTTTAAGAAATCCTGAATAAAAAATGTTAATGAAAAAATTCAAAATAATAGACAGCTTTTGAGCTACAATAGTTCAAAGTTGAAAAATAATCACATGAAGAAAAATGAATAAAGTAACTTTTGCTATACTTTAAAAGTAAAACCGGAACAGTCCGCAGTTTCTGTCAATTTTTATTCCAGAAATAACAAAATTTACTATTTCAGGAGTAAATTTTACTATTTCTGAAGTAAAAATTGCCAGAAACATAGAAACTGCGGACAGTTTCGGTTTTACTTTTAAAGTAGTAAAAAATCAATTCAAATCACTCAAGAATCTGTTACTCGGGGCTTTTTGGGGTCACTGATCACGAATCTGAAGTCAGAATTTCAAAATTCAAAATGTCGGATCCAATATGGAGGACGAGTTTTGGAAAAATCATTCAAATTCACAATAAGTTGGATTTTTTTCCTCTACATTTTTTACAACAAGCAAGGAGAAAAAAGAATTGTGATTACTAAAAATTAAGTCCACACAACAATTTCGGATTGTTAATATAGAATCAGCAGTTCTATTTGTTTTTGGGACAACAAAAAATTGTTAAAATGGGATTGTTATTAAAACTATTCGGATTGTTCGGTGAACAAATAGAATTGTTTGATGAACAAAGAAAATTGTTATGAAACAGTTGAAATAACAAAACTAAATTGTTAAATCGTCAATACAATTTGTTGTATTAACAAAGCATTGATCCGTCTAATACAATTTGTTCAGTTTCTTCGCCTTTTAAAATAATCGATAGAAGATTTCCGTATGTCATATTACCAGTTTCATTTGCATTAAAATCTGTGCAACATGCAACTTCTGAATCAAATTCTTTGACCTGAAACCAAAAAATTATTTTCAGTTGAAATTTATTGTTTAATAATATTTAATATACATTTTGTATTTTTTAAGGTGAGGTTATGTTCAATAGTAACCGAGTATAACTTACCGATAAACGATGAAATTATTTCTTAATCCATTTACTACACTTGCAATAGATTTCTCACTTTAACCGGATTCATTATTTAACAGCACTTTGTCATTTAAAAAAAACTAATAATAAAAGCAAAACTGGCACATGCGCCAGAATCAAACGACGCGACGATCTGCACTCCAGATTGCGAGAATTCAAGATGACCACGTGACATGGAACAATAAACCTGTCAGCTAAACAAATCCGGATTGTTCCATCAGCAATCGACAGAGAGTTTGCTTCTTCAATTTTACGAAATTGTAAACTGATCAAAACTGACAACAAAAAATTCGTATTGTTGTGAAAACAACATACATTTGTATTGACAACAATTCGAATTGTAATATTAACATTTCGAATTGTAATATCAACAAATCTACTGATAACAGTCACAGAAAAAAAGGTGGGTAAAAAGTTGTAAAGATAGAGGATAAAAGTCGTTAGGATACAGGGTAAAGGATAAATTTGTGATGGATAAAAATGTTACTAAAATATTACTAGAAAAATTGATGTCATATTTGAGTAAACTGTCTAATTTTAATAAAAATATTAGTAATTTTACACTTAACTTACTAAATCCACAAATTTTATATAAATAAGTAATTGCATGTGGAAATATTTCGCCTATAATTATTGTCTACTAATAAAAAAAACTTTGACTAATACAACTGACAGTTGACGACAGTGCGTAAATAATCAAAACTGGGAAATTACAACTCAGCGACTGTATTGTTGCACGAAAGCAGAGTTGGGTAGTAACTGAATTTTTTGTGCATATTAGGCTGTGTTAGTTCATCGAGATATTTCGAGTTCAAGATATGACGTCAGAAGCCTGGAGAGACAACAAACAGACGACACAATGTTATTCTTACGGGGAAGAAAATTTGTTTCAACTTTCATCAATTTTATTCATACTTTAAACACGGAAAACGCTTGTTGACATATAATAAAATTAAAATGTGTGTTGATAATTAATTTTGTTATATGTTTGATTCAATTGCATTTATAGATTCTCTGAATTCGTGAAAAAATATAAATTTTGAGGTTAGGGGTGTTTGTTTACTAACTTGAAATCTTTTACTGCTGCGGTGGGTAATTCCCACTTAAAATATATATTTTATATCTTTTTTAAGGATAAACTTCCGAAAACCCCCCCCTTCCGATTTTAATGAAACTTGGTATACTTACGTAATTTCATGCGCTGATCACGAAAATGATAGTGAAAATTACCGCAAATTTCATTTTTATGGTGAAAACCATAAAATTATGGTTTTTTGCGTTTAACTCGTAAAAAACGCAAAATTAAAAAAAATCGTTCTTACAAAAGTTGTAGAGCTTCTAAAAATGAACATTTTATGTCCTATACATTTTTTACCAAAAGTCATTAGTTTTCGAGAAAAATGCAAAATATTTAAAAACGGTGAAAATTACCAACTTCTAGCTATTATCCACAAGAGGCAGATGTCTTATGTGACGGACAATATCTTTTAATAAAAAACCTTCTACTCTTTGCTGTGCAGGGCTATTTCCAAAAGAACTTTTAGGGGAAGACATCTTGGAGGAGGGGGGTCGGGGTAGGTTCCGTACCTTCCAGTACCATTAAGAATGTGAATTTGACTGTCTGTTTTGAAAGAGAGCAACGATACTAGGGAAGGCGGGCTTCGCCCGCCTCTGCATTCTTTGCTGTGCAGGGCTACTTCCAGGGGGGGAGAGGGGGAAGACATCTTGGAGGAGAGGGGTCGGGGTGGGTTCCGTACCTTTCAGTACCATTAAGAATGTGAATTTGACTGTCTGTTTTGAAAGAGAGCAACGATACTAGGGAAGGCGGGCTTCGCCCGCCTCTGCATTCTTTGCTGTGCAGGGCTACTTCCAGGGGGGGAGGGGGGGAAGACATCTTGGAGGAGGGGGGTCGGGGTGGGTTCCGTACCTTTCAGTACCATTAAGAATGTGAATTTGACTGTCTGTTTTGAAAGAGAGCAACGATACTAGGGAAGGCGGGCTTCGCCCGCCTCTGCATTCTTTGCTGTGCAGGGCTACTTCCAGGGGGGGAGGGGGGGAAGACATCTTGGAGGAGGGGGGTCGGGGTGGGTTCCGTACCTTTCAGTACCATTAAGAATGTGAATTTGACTGTCTGTTTTGAAAGAGAGCAACGATACTAGGGAAGGCGGGCTTCGCCCGCCTCTGCATTCTTTGCTGTGCAGGGCTACTTCCAGGGGGGAGGGGGGGGAAGACATCTTGGAGGAGGGGGGTCGGGGTGGGTTCCGTACCTTTCAGTACCATTAAGAATGTGAATTTGACTGTCTGTTTTGAAAGAGAGCAACGATATTAGGGAAGGCGGGCTTCGCCCGCCTCTGCATTCTTTGCTGTGCAGGGCTACTTCCAGGGGGGGAGGGGGGGAAGACATCTTGGAGGAGGGGGGTCGGGGTGGGTTCCGTACCTTCCAGTACCATTAAGAATGTGAATTTGACTGTCTGTTTTGAAAGAGAGCAACGATACTAGGGAAGGCGGGCTTCGCCCGCCTCTGCATTCTTTGCTGTGCAGGGCTACTTCCAGGGGGGGAGAGGGGGAAGACATCTTGGAGGAGAGGGGTCGGGGTGGGTTCCGTACCTTTCAGTACCATTAAGAATGTGAATTTGACTGTCTGTTTTGAAAGAGAGCAACGATACTAGGGAAGGCGGGCTTCGCCCGCCTCTGCATTCTTTGCTGTGCAGGGCTACTTCCAGGGGGGGAGGGGGGGAAGACATCTTGGAGGAGGGGGGTCGGGGTGGGTTCCGTACCTTTCAGTACCATTAAGAATGTGAATTTGACTGTCTGTTTTGAAAGAGAGCAACGATACTAGGGAAGGCGGGCTTCGCCCGCCTCTGCATTCTTTGCTGTGCAGGGCTACTTCCAGGGGGGGAGGGGGGGAAGACATCTTGGAGGAGGGGGGTCGGGGTGGGTTCCGTACCTTTCAGTACCATTAAGAATGTGAATTTGACTGTCTGTTTTGAAAGAGAGCAACGATACTAGGGAAGGCGGGCTTCGCCCGCCTCTGCATTCTTTGCTGTGCAGGGCTACTTCCAGGGGGGAGGGGGGGGAAGACATCTTGGAGGAGGGGGGTCGGGGTGGGTTCCGTACCTTTCAGTACCATTAAGAATGTGAATTTGACTGTCTGTTTTGAAAGAGAGCAACGATATTAGGGAAGGCGGGCTTCGCCCGCCTCTGCATTCTTTGCTGTGCAGGGCTACTTCCAGGGGGGGAGGGGGGGAAGACATCTTGGAGGAGGGGGGTCGGGGTGGGTTCCGTACCTTCCAGTACCATTAAGAATGTGAATTTGACTGTCTGTTTTGATAGAGAGCAACGATACTAGGGATGGCGCGCTTCGCCCGCCTCTGCATTCTTTGCTGTGCAGAGCTACTTCCAGGGGGGGAGGGGGGGAAGACATCTTATATATTATATATACATAATATATGTATAATATAATATAATATCATAATAATATAATATTCAAACGAATCAAATTTAATGTGCGATCTCTCAAAACTATCTTTATAGGAATTCCAGTTTCGTGGTATTAGTAATTTTTGTAGTGTGCTTTTCATGTTTCTGCATTTTTCTCGAAAACTAATGACTTTTGGTAAAAAATGTATAGGACATAAAATTTTCATTTTTAGAAGCTCTACAACTTTTGTAAGAACGATTTTTTTTAATTTTGCGTTTTTTACGAGTTAAACGCAAAAAACCATAATTTTATGGTGTTTTTTATGGTTTTCACCATAAAAATGAAATTTGCGGTAATTTTCACTATCATTTTCGTGATCAGCGCATGAAATTACGTAAGTATACCAAGTTTCATTAAAATCGGAAGGGGGGGGTTTTCGGAAGTGCACCCCTTTTTTAATAACATGCATACTGGATATTGTTTAATAATGTTAAAATGAAAAATGTGATTAGTAAACAAACTTTTCTAGCCTCAATATTTATATTTTATCACGAATTCAGAGAATCTATCAATGCAAATGAATCAAATATATAACAAAATTAATTATCAACACACATTTTAATTTTATTATATGTCAACAAGCGTTTTCCGTATTTAAAGTATGAATAAAATTGATGAAAGTGGAAATAAATTTTCTTCCCCGTAAGAATAACATTGTGTCGTCTGTTTGTTGTCCCTCCAGACCTCTGACGTCATATCTTGAACTCGAAATATCTCGATGAACTAATACAGCCTAATATGCACAAAAAATTCAGTTACTACCCAACTCTGCTTTCGTGCAACAATACAGACGTTGAGTTGTAATTTCCCAGTTCTGATTATTTACGCACTGTCGTCAACTGTCAGTTGTATTAGTCAAAGATATTTTTATTAATAGACAATAATTATAGGCAAAATATTTCCACATGCAATTACTTATTTATATAAAATTTGTGGATTTAATAAGTTAAGTGTAAAATTACTAATATTTTTATTAAAATTAGACAGTTTACTCAAATATGACATCCATTTTTCTAGTAATATTTTAGTAACATTTTTATCCATCACAAATTTATCCTTTACCCTGTATCCTAACGACTTTTATCCTCTATCTTTACAACTTTTTACCCACTTTTTTTTCTGTGTAATCCAAAAATTGTTTGCACAACAATCCCATTTTTCTCCGTGAGTTTAAAATCTACAAAACTACAGAGTTAGAAAAAATGTCATCGAAACCTGTTTCTAATTTATTTGGTGTCATTTGAATCATTCTAAAAATACAATATCGATATTTAATTAGCCAATTTATTGAAATTTAGCATTTTGATAATAATAACATGTCACTAGCAATAAAATTGTGCTGCCTCCAACGCTCTCTTTTGATAACATGTCCTATCGTTGCTGGTTCCCTTACTCACTGTGCGTTGAGCCAACAGCAGCAGCAGCAGTCGCGTTCATCGCACACGTTTACGCCCACACTCATATTGTTTTAAAAACACTATTCTATCTCTTCCGCACATTCGTACTTTTAAGTGATGTATTTTGTTGGAGCGAATATATGCTGTAATCGAAGAAATTGAAAGGAGAATTTTTATTTCAATTTCAAAATATATATACAATTTTTTGTTCGTTTTGTTTTTTAAATAAATCTCCGCTTCGTAACTTGTATTAATTAAAAATGAAAAATGACAGTCATTTTTTTCTCATTGACGGCGCCTTATCGATCGCCTACGATCTTAACGTTTCCTCTAACGATCACCATCTTCATATATAAACACACACACAAGATTTATAAACAGTTTATCACGAGCCACTTAACTTCAAAGAAGCTAAATTTTTGACGCTGTACAGAATATTCTGCAGAAAGTATATTGGAAATGGTTTCGGTGACATTTTTTTTTAGTTCCTTCTTTTGTAGTTCTTGACATTGTTGACAATTTTTTGAAGACAAAATTATTATCCCATAAAAATCATTAGTTAAAATTTCCAACAATTTTATTAGAAATGATTATTTTTTAGACAAATTTTCATTTTTTTATAATTAAGATTTGACAGAATTTCTTTTTTAAAGAATTTTTAATTAACAGAATTTTCAGGAAATTTTTATTTGTCCAAAATTTGCAAATAGCCAAACATACAATCGACAGAAATATTTAGCGCAATTTTAAAAATTAAACACTCACGATTTTCTTTGATAACTTTTGATTAGTGGATTTTAAAAATCGCGCCAAATCATTCTGTCGATTGTTTGTTCGGTCATTTGCAATTTCGGACAAATAAAAATTGGACGTTTTAAGAATTCTACCAAATAAAAATGACCTAAAAATTCTATTATGTAAAAATTTATTTAAAAAAAAAATTCTGTCAAATAATTCGAAAAATTAAAATTCGACTGAAAAATAATTAAATTTAATAAAATTATTTTAAACAAATTTTTTAATAATTTTTGTAGAATAATCATACGCTCCTATATAATTTGTAATCAAAATTAAAATTTTGTTTGAAATGGATTTTTTTTTATAGAATACCATGTTCACTTAATTTATCGATACTTATAAACAAAAGTTTTTGAATTTTTTTCTTCTAATAAACGGTCTTTATATTATGCACTCGAGGCTTGTTATGCAACTTTATATAAAGCCTTTCCTTAGGAAAAATATTTTATCCCCCCCTCCCCACCCCCTCTAACAGAAATCGTTTCGTCTACCCACGTATAGTAAGTATAGGTAAGGCAATCCTGGTTGAAATACTTCAAGACGGACCTACAAGATTGGTTGATAGTTTATGACAATAATAAAAGATATCACTGTCACAATAAGACATCAGAACAGTAGTCTTCGTATTTGTCGTTAAGGATTTAATTTAAATTCACAAATTTTCAAGAGAATATCCAGTTTTTGTAGTTAGATAACTCCATAATAAGATTTTTAAAAATGTTCACTATATAATTTACTCGCCAAAATCCATAGTCGCTATTTTTTCAAAATTTTCGTCAACTACCGCACCCTGTTCTTGTAAAAAATTTAGTAACTGTATAGTAACTTTTTAATTTGAAACAATAAAGTCACTAAATTTTTACTAGAGCAAGGTGCGGTAGTTGACGAGAATTATAACAAATGGCGAGTTTGTTATAATTCTCGTCAGCTATCGAACCCTAGTGAAAATTTAGTGACTTTAAAAAAAATTTTAATTTTAACAACAGTGTTGCCAAGTTAGAGGTTTTCCCATTAAATTTAGGAAGATTTTGGTCCTTTAGTAACATTTTTAGTAGGAGAAATATTTTAATAGGAAATTTAGTATCTTTTTTCATCTTTAGTGGAATTTTTAGTGTTTTCACCTATGCATGTCATTTTTCCTACGTAAATTGTATCTGAAGTATTAAAAGTACGGTCACTTTCAGTATAAACTAAATTTGATTGGTTATACTGATGGAGATTAAGAGAATTTGCAGATACAGCCAATCAAAAGTAGTCACGCAGTTCTATAAGAAAGAATACTCTTCTACGTGCCGAGCCCTGCACTGCTGTTTAGTACAGTTTATTCCTAAAGTAATTTTTGTCAATTGGAGTTTTTAAATATATATGAGAATATTAATTTTAAAACAATTTTTATTGAATTCTGATAAAAGAAAAATTAAAAATGCCACCTACGCCAAATTAAAAAAATACATGTACAAAGATATAAAATCTCTTGGGAAAGTAAAAAAGAATTTATAGGTTATGTTTTGTTTGTGTTTTTTAATAGTTTATTGTCTATTACTTGTTCTGAAGTTCATAAATTTTATCTGGAATTATAATATTTAAATAAATTAAATTCCAAAAAAGTGTCTATAATCATAATAATATATTTTTTACATTTAACTATTAAATTTTATTAGATTCTTCAAGTTTAAATTACTTTTGCATAATTAGGGTGAAAAATTAAAAATTGTGTTGGGATAAAGATTTTTGTTTTTTTATTTTTTTTTTTTTTTAATTTTCTAGTGAAAATTTGGGGAAAAAATTTAGTTTTAGTGGAAAATATCTAGCGATCTAGGGGGAAAGCGCCATATGGATGGCAACACTGTTTTAACAATCATTAAATTTTCACTAGAGCAGGGTGCGGTAGTTGACAAGAATTATGACAAATGGCGAGTGGGGATAATGGAAACCAACCCATCGGGACATTTCGTGTGACACGAGTATTTTTGACAAAAAGTAAACAAAGCGATTTTCCTAAACAAATACCAACGAAGTTCAAAAAATGAAGGTATAAGTGAGATTAAAATAAAAAAAATGACAAAATTGACAATAATCGTCGATAAGTAGCAATTTTCAAATTCGAAAATTTTTGTAAATTCATGCACACATCTTAATATATGTATTAAAAAATTTTGTAGGTTAGAAAATATATTTTCTTTTATTTCTTTTTAATTTAATGAATGTAATTTAATTTTGCTGTCAAAATATTAAGTAAATAAATTTCAAAAATATTTTCATAAATAAATATTAAGGAAAATATAAGAATCAAAGTAAAATAGATTTTTTATCATTGAATAATGTCCAAGATGTTGTGTTTTAGCTTTTTTCTGTTATATTTTGGCGAATGGAAATTTAATTCAAAGCTTATTCTAAACTTACAGTTTATGCTGTAAATAATAAATAAACAACAATTTACAGTACTGCATTCAAAGGAATAAAAATTATATTATTTCAATATCAATTCTCTGTATTCGGAAGTTTTTTTACTAAATGAGCCATAATTTCTGTCACCGATGAGAACAGAAATGGATTTAATTAAAATCAAAGGGACAAAAGACAAAAAAGAATTTAATTCTTAAGTTGGGGGATGAAATTTTCTAATACTTTTTAAATACAAGCCTTCTTACCAGGTCACTATAAATTTTGGATAATTACCAAAAATATAAGTCAAGACTTTTCGTAAGAAAGTTTATAGACTGACAATTGGTTCTCCTTTAGTAGAGTAATTTTAATTCTGATTCCCCTGACAATTATTTCCAAGACTTTGGCGAAACCGACTTAAGTCAGTTTCCAGAAGTTAAAAAATTGCTCTTACAAAGAGTAATGCTGTGCCAAAAATTTGCCATACACATGCAAAATTATTTACCCTTTTGAAGAAAAAAAAAAAAAAAAAAAGGTTTGCGATGACGTTTTCGCCACAATTGGTATAAAGTGGATATCGCAACCGATCATTGAAAAGATCGCCATTCTCGCTTCTGTGACCATCTGTGCATGCATCATTCCTTTTAAATGCAAGGTTACGTGTCGTTGACGGTAATCAAAGATAAGGAGGACTTTCGCGTCCTCGAAACTGTTCAGAGAGCTCTCTTCTCTCTTTCTCTCTCTTATTCTTTCTTTCTGTAGTTTGCGGTCTGCGTCGCCGCAAGCCTTTACGGGTTATGTTCCTTGGGATCATTAATATTCTTGTGGGAGAATAAACACGTCGTAGAGAGGCTGCTTTCGCAACTTGTAAAACCCTTTCTAGAAGCACGTAAAAGCGAGTCGCGGTGGCTCCTGTGTGCGTAACGCAGATCTCCACCGCTCTCCATTCGGGCTCTTGACTCGATTTTTCGACCGCACCACAAGAGATATATCTTTTCCCATTATTCGTCTCTCTCTTTCCCTTATCAAAACCAATGGTTTCTGCTCTCTTTTCCTTCCGATCTTGCCTCTATATATATATATATATCCCCTTCCTTTATCCTTCCTCACAAACCCCCCCCCCCTGGTGTAGTCTGTACTCTTCTCTCTCGCGCGCGGCTTCCTTACCTTTCCAATCGAGGGGGGAAATAAGGGGACGGGGACGGCAGCTTGGACCCTGCCGCGGAGACAACATAAAGATTTAAGACTCCAAGATGCGCCAATAAACATGCTGTGCCCAGTCAGACCTTACTTCTCTCTACCTACTGCATTCGCTTCTGTTGGCTTTTAAGTTCTGCTTTCGGAGCTTAGAAGAGACAACTGCACGTGCGAATGCGCTTTATACCCATTTTATTCGCACGTTTCTTCGCCTTTCTTTACCATGAAGCTACTATCTTGAGTTTTCTTTAAAAGACAGCTACTTCGAAGGCATTACATTCATAAAAGTGCTCTATAAATATTTATGAGCTGCGGTCATCTATTTCCACTTGGAATGATAGTTTCCAGAATTTTTTCTTTTAAGGAACAATTTTACATCACATGAGTCATTCCAAGGAAGAAGAGTTTTAATATCCAATAATTTTGTCATAAAAAACCCCGCGATAAAATTGTCTAGTTTTATTATGAAAACAAATGACGATTAGAAGATAATGCCTTGATGCTAAGAAATCACCAAAATTCCACAAAATGATCAAAAATCAGTTTTCCTTCTTCCTATATGAAGAATAACAAAATCTACCCTAGCGTTAAGAATTATAAAACCAATTAATTTCTCCTAATTGTAAAACAGAAATTTACACCAGTTTTTAAATAACTATTTTAATAAAGATTTGTTTTGTTTGAACGTTTAATTAATCGTTATTCGAATACATTACGCGTCGGGGAGAAAATAAAAAAAAAAAAGACTTTTTGTATATAGTGAAAGATAAAATTTATTACGGTCAAGATTTCTTGCAGAAGCAGATTGTAAAGAACCATGTGCATCTGCAAAGCTGGTAACGGTTGAAGTTGACAGCGGCGAGTAGCGCATGTAATATAGACCGTATAGTGGCATGCGATCACGCGTTGACAGGTGATGCAGTCACGGAATTGACTCTCACGATGCTCTCTGCTTTGCAAAGTGTGCGCCCTAGCATTGCTGAACGCTTCTTTTTATTGCTCTTATCCTCCAGGGTCGGATTATCCCCCCACATGTGTATGTGTTTATATATCAGGAAATAAACAACTGCAATACAATATTTTGCTTCCTATTTTACTGAAACTATAGTACATAATTAAAAAAAAGGGAATTCTTCATTTTATTATCTTATCCTAATCTCTCGTTTTCTAATTTTCCGGAATAAAAATTCCACACTGGGGCTAAAGTTAGTTCAATTAATAAGAAAATATATATATAATTCATTTTTGCTTTCAGATCAAATTTGTGGACTCCATATTGCACTGTAATCATAAACTCAGACGTCGCAACTCCAGGTTTAATGGCTGCTAACTTGGAATATTATATTTTTAATAAAAATGCTTAAAAAAATTCTGAGACACAGATAAATATATTTGCAACATAATGTCATTCTTGTATTTCATTGAAAAAATTTTATCCCTTTTGAAAAGAATCCCGAAAAACGGCTTAAAAACAGCGTCCTGTTGTGGTTTCCCCCATTAAAGTAGACTTATTATTTACCATCACGAATTGTTGTTACACAATTGTCATTTCTCTTTATCAGTTATTTAATTGTTTAATTATTATTATTTCTTAGTGATTTCAGATTAAATACAGACAGATCAGTCCGGATTAGTCAAGAAATTGTACGAAAATGATCCGTATTAGTCAGCAATCAGTCCGGATGAAAAGATAAATCCTAGATCAGTCCGGAATAGTCCGAAATTGACATGAAATAAATCCGCAATCACCCGGCAACAATTCAGATAAAGTACCATCAAAATACTAAATCCGACATGAGTCAGTAATAATCTGAAATTTTTATGTGAAAAGTCTGGTATTATATCTGGTATTTATTTGTAATTAAAAAATATTCTTTGGTGAAATTCTGAGCTATATGATTTGGTTTTATTTAACTTACAAGTAAAACAATTCAAAATGAGTCGAAAATAATCTAGAATTTGTATGTAATCTATCCCCAAATAGTACGCAACAATTAAGTACTGATTAAAAAAACTGAATCCAACATCAATCTGTAATAATCTTAAATCTTTATGTGGAAAATTCAGTATTAGTCCACAATAATCATGATTTAATCTGGTAAAAAATTCTAATCTGAAAGAAATCTAGAAAAACTTGAAATTAATATGTACAAGATCAGCAGTAGCTGATATTTTGGGATGTGGAATTAATCGGAAACAGTACGGTCCAAAATCCATAATTAGTCCAGTTAAGTTTAAAATTAGTATTATTTGTGTGATTAGTAAATTCGGAATTAATCCAGTCTAATCCGAAATTAATCGGACAACTAATAAATCCAAAATTACTTCTATTGAATCCGAAATTAATCCCGCCTGTGTAGAATCTGAATCTAGAATCTGCATTCACTTGTTACGTTTGATCGAACTGACTTTGGATTAGACCTGATTAATTCCGGATTTTCATTAGTTACACAAATCGGATAAATTTCGGATTTAGCCGAATTTATTCCGGATGACAAAAATCCGACAATAAACCGGACTGTTTTGGACTAATTCCACATTAGTTCGGAAACAATCCGGAATGTTTATTAGGATCGTCTCAGATAGGTCAACTCAACATATTCCAGAAAACTTTCAGGATTGTACTAGTGGAAAGTTTGGAACATTCTGCTGGCATCCCTTATGAAAAATAATTACTGGAAACAATTATTGGAAGTAAAATCACTCTCATCCCTCTGAGGTTCTTGATTTCTTTCACGTTGACGGAAGTTGTGCATTCATTACTGACACTCTGTTTGAATTTGTCGGTCTCAGTAACTGCATTCCAAGAGCTATGACATTTTCGAAGATTAGGCGGATGTAATCGATCATTCCTTGGGATAATTCAGAAATATTCCCAAAGAAAAACATTCACGAGGATAGGAATATTTCCACGAAGTCATCTAGAAACATTCGTGGGTAGTTTAAAGAATACTGCTAGCGAATTCCAATCGAATAGACCAACTGGAATATTGAAAAATTCAGTCAGACTTCATCAGCAAATAGCAATAGTGAATCCAATTAGAAAAAAAAACAAAAATAATAACATACGAATGGGAAACGGATGTGCATTAAAATGAATGATAATAGTATGGAAATGGATATTTTTCCCAGGGTGCAAATGAATGTTGGGCCGATCCTGGCACCTTTGTGTATATTTGTAAGGAGTGGCGAGCTCGTTCGCTTGGTTTGGTTGGACGTCGTCGTTGGGGCAAGAGCGAGGAGAGCGAGTAAATGTAAACGCAAAAGCGCCTTCGCTCCTGTGCGATGCAAAGAGACGGGTATAAATAAGCGGCTGTCGTTTGCGGAAGAAGAAGAAGAAGAAAACGGGCAAAAGGACAGAAATAAAGAAGACGACGACGACGACCAAGTCCAAGAAGAAAGGGAGGCTGCAGCGACAGAGAAAGGAATAAATAAGGCGGGGTGGGCTGAGAAAAGAGGGTATCCAAAGGGGGGGCCCACAGGAGCAACAAGGAGAGACAAAGAGGAACATCCCGATCCTCAACCTCTTCGATTCTTTACCGTCCTCGCTCCCTCGATCTACTACTACTTTGCGGTTACCGATCTCCATAGAAACTTTCCGCACTGTAAACTCGAATCTGTGCTAAACAGGTGTACCGAGATCTCGTTATCTTGAAAAAAAAATAAAATACTTTTTTCTCACAAAGAATTTCTCGCATTGTCACGTTTGTTCAAGTCAAAAAAGGAAATCAAATAAAGATGATCATCCTTCTAATCTGAAAAATTTCCTAGTCTTCCAATCTTGATTATCAGCTTAGAAATTGTTACATAATGCAGCAAATAATTTTAAATATAACAATAAAATTTAATTATAATTATTGGTATAAATTATGCTTTTCGAGTCTGAATTGTCATCTACTAATTCGGAAACTTTGTAAATTAAACTTTAGAAAATTTAGAATTGTGAATGATTGAGCAAACTTGCGTATTTAAGGGTTTGTTCCCCACTACAATTTTTGAGTTCTTGTAGTGTTGAGATAAATTCTTGAAGGGTAAAGTTCTTAGAGGTGGAGAAAAAAAGGGGGTTGAGAAAATTTTATATTAGATTTTCTAGAATGAAATAAAAATTAGAAAGAAAAATGAAAAAAACCTCATTTGGGTTGGTTTCAATTGTCCCCAATCGCCAAAATCCCTACTCGCCATTTGTCATAATTCTCGTCAACTACCGCACTCTGCTTTAGTGAAAATTTAGTGACTTTATTTTTAAAATTAAAACTTACTATAAAGTTACCAAATTTTCACTAGAGCAGGGTGCGGTAGTTGACGAGAATAATTACACATGGCGATTGGGAACAATGGAAACCAATTTTTGTTTTCTTTTTATTGGGTCTCACTGACCCAACCCTTAGGGTAGGCTGGAACTTGTGGATTGTCCTTTAAGGAAACAGTTTTCCAGAAACTAGGGATAAAATCTTGAAGAAGGGGAGATTATCCATATTTTGCATCATTTTACAATTTAGCTAATTTTTGTTTTAAAAATTATAATTTCACAATTCCGATTCCATTACCTTTTTTAAAAGGAAAGTAAAAACTGATGTAACAAAATTAATATCATTTTCACAGAAACTTAAAAGGCATTAAAATAAGCTGCAACGCTTATTATTTTAATCCAATTTTGCTTATTTTAATCCATTTTGATATTAAAATAAACAAAATTGGATTAAAATAATAAGCGTTGCAGCTTATTTTAATACCTTATAATTTTCTGTGTTTCAAAAGAATCAAATTAATTAAAGAATAGCTAATTAGAATTTCTAAAAAAAAACTGAGATTGACAATAAAATAAGAAGCTCGTGTGGAATTTTGCTGTGAACAAAGGGCCTTATGAGAATCTGGAAAAGTGGAAGTATCTATGAGATGGTTAGAAGGAAGGGGGAAAAAAAAAAGAAAAGAGTGGATGAAAAGGGTGGTTGTTGCGGCAAGACAGCGCAGTAGCAGTTTTACGTTTTGCGATGTCGTACTGTGTGTGCGTACGCAAAAGCAGAGCCGAACAGATAAATGCTGAAAAGAGGAACAAAACCGACATTATGTGGCATTAACATACAAAGTATGTCAGACCCGCAGTTCGAGGCATAACATAGTATCGCGACGTTCGCATACTCCGCCCGCCACTGTCCTCGCCACAGTAGTCCTTTTGCAAGATGAGAGCAACAGTTGAAAGAGGAAGACAGAGAAAATGTGAATATAATCAGGGGCGGATTCGCATTCACCAATGTCTTTTTTTTCCCAGCATTACTATATATATATATTTTTCAGTTTGAGAAATCAACCCTTTTGTAATGAATAAGCTTTGATGAAAAGTAAATACGCTTTTTCTAGTTTAATGCGTATGATGCAAAAAATTAGTCCGCGCATTAATTTGAATTTAATTCGATTAAAGAATATTATTGAAAATGAGACTCTGGCATAATTTTGGGATTGTGTGCTGACAATCCGCAAACAGTACAATAATCTGAATTCACTTTGCAATCTAAATTCACAATGAATTTAATTTAGCGCTATAAAACGTAAGTCCTTTAGTCTCCGATTTGGTTTTAGTTTGTAAAATGATGGGACTAACTTCGAATTAGACTAAATCAATTCTATATTTACTAGTAGCAAGTAGTAATAGTGATTCCTATGAACAGAACTAATTTCGGAGTTACCCAATTTTGGATTAGTTTGGAATTTTTATCAGGGCCAACAGGACATGTAATCAGTAAAAACAAAGCAAATACAAAATTTTTGAAATTTCGCGATGGAATTAAAAAAAGTCACCTGTTTCCCGTCAGTCCTGCAGGTGATATCATTGATCTCCAATTACGACGATTAATTGAATTACTCGGACTTGTTCCTTCTCTACCTTCAGTTGTATTTCCCTGAATCTTCTTTACTACTATTTGTGACTCGGAAGGTGAAACGCAATGTAAAAGTTAAGGAGAAATAATAACATAATTAACAATATTAATAATTTTTTAACAATTATTTTAGATTTTAAATAGTAGAAGAAAATAATTACTGAAAAGTGAATTTATTGTATATCTGAACTTAATATTTCATTATCTATTTTTATTAAAAATTATACATATAAAAATTATTTATTTATAATATAAATATCATTATATTACTTACAATAATAGCTGTAAATAAGCTTTGAATTAAATTTCCATTCGCCAAAATACCACAGAAAAAAGCTAAAATACAACATCTTGGACATTGTTCAATGATAAAAAATCCATTTTACTTTGATTCTTATATTTTCCTTAATATTTATTTGCGAATATATTTTTGAAATTTATTTACGTAATATTTTAACAGCAAAATTAAATTATTCCAATCAGCACGAAAACTTTTAGCAAATTTGCAAGAAGCTTGCCGTGCAAGATTGCAGTGAAAACATGTAGCAAGTTTGGTGCAAACAACAAAATGTCCTCTTGTGGCAAGCTTGCTTAACTACCTTGCCACAAAAGGACATTTTGTTGCTTGCAACAAACTTGCTACATGTTTGCACTGCAAACTTGCACGACAAACTTCCTGCAAGTTTTTGTGCTGATTGGGTACATTCATTAAATTAAAATGAAATAAAAGAAAAAATATTTTCTAACCTACAAAATTTTCTAATGCATGTAATGAATTTACAAAAATCAAATAATAAAATTGCTACTCATCGAGGATTATCATTTTTGTCACTTTTTGATTTTAATCTCACTTATTCCTTCACTTTTTGAACTTCGCCGATATTTATTAAGGAAGATCGTTTTGTTTACTTTTCGTCGAAAATACTCGTCGTGTCACACGAAATTTCTTGATGTTGTCAAGTACAGCTGGGATCATAAAGCCACCATTAAAATTTTTTAAAAAAGTAGTTTTTAACTCTCAACAGTTTTAACTGGCAGTGACGTCACGCAAAATTCTCCCCTTCCATCGTTCGTTTCATTGTCATGCAAAACAAAATTTGATTCGCCAATAATTTTTTAAATTCATAAATATTATTATCATCAGTTAGCATTTCTCCTTGAATATTTATTTTATTTGTATTATATTACGGACTTCGGATGAAAATACGGTAAATTTAATATACACAAAATAAATTTTGAAATCATCTTCTAACGATACGTGAATAATTTTTTAGGTTAAGGGGTTATCTACAGTCACGATTTTCAAAAAATCGATTTTTTTGCTGCATTTTCTTAAAGTATATATATTTGTTTGTTGTGAAAAATTTTTTTATTAAGATTCGAGAAATATTTTCGAAGTTACAGACAAAACTAGAAAGGCGCGCCGTATACATATAATGTATATTATATATATATATAATTTTCGTATACCTGAGTATGCAATTGGAATGGAAGATACATTATATGGTCCTGGAATACACGATTCAATGTAAGTATGAAAAAAAATTTTAACTCAATGTAAACTGTTTGTGAAACTTAAAATCGCTTTTTCTCAAAACTATGTTTTTCAAATCAGTGAACACGATTTCTTGAAAACTACTGAACCGATTTAGCTCTAATTTTCACACAAGCTAAATAACTATACTTTTTGCTGTCATTAATCGAAGATCTTTTAAATAAAATTAAAATTATAATTTTAATCAACATTTGAAGTCGATTTTTTTTCCATGAAAATGAATCTTTTTTTTTTCTAGAAGCTGCCATTTTGTCAAAAAGTGATATTTTTAATTCCTTCGATTAAGGACTACATTTTTCAATACAATAACAGAATCTTTTTGACTTTTTGATTTCAGATGATCCTGTCAATTGCTATTATGTTCAGCGCGGACCACTTTTTTTTCGAGGACCTTTGGGAGATTGGATATAGTGGCCAAAAAGAATAATATTTTTATAAATTAAATATATTTTTTTAAACTTAAAAACATGTAAAACAATATAGAAAAACTTCCGGTTTAATAAATAAATATTCCTTTGAAAACAAAATACCGAAAAACTGCATTTTTTTGACCGCCTGACTGTATATAACCCCTTAAGATTCATGTTAAAGTCTTATTGTAAAAAAATGATCAATGGAACATCTAAATTGTGACACTGCAGAGTATAGTAGCTTTTTTTCGTTACATGGCACGGAACTATAATATTAGAAAAGCAGGGTACAGCAAGTATCAAAAATATAAAGTTATGTCATATAAAAATTTCAGACGTTCTACTGGATTTGGATGCGCCTATTCTAAACTAACTTTCAAGTTTAAATGAAACAAAGTAAAATAAAATCCTGTTTATTTTAAGTTAGGTAAATTACACTATTCAACTTTTTTTCCACGAAACAAATGAAAACTAATAAATTTTCTCTTATAATATATATATATATATAGGTTAAAATTGTTTTAGCCATCAAAAAGGAATTGCAATATATGCAAAGAAATGTTTTTCTAAGTTATCGTTCTTTGAAGAGTGGAATTAATGGGATGTAGTCTAACAGTGCCGTTTCCTTTTCGATTATATCTTTCGTTCGCTTACATGGCGAAACATTTTCCGGTGCCAATTTGCCACAATGTGATGGATTGCTGGAACATTTGTTTTTCACTCTGAGAAATGAAAAGAAGGGAATAATTTTTCTACAAAAATTGATCCCTGCGGTTGTAAAAGTTTTTTATATAAAAAATAAAATGACAACTATTAGTAAAATAATTGTTCAACACTTTCTAGTAATAATTAATTCTTCTTCTTATGATGCTGAAACATCTTCCAATTTTTGTTTTATTTGAAAAAATTTTTTTTGAAAAGACTCTTAGAGATTACGATGAAATTCTAAATGTAATTTCCGTCGAAATGGGAAATAATCGTCAACTACCGCACCCTGCTCTAGTGAATATTTAGTGACTTTATTGATAAAATTAAAAGTTACTATAAAGTTACTAAATATTCACTAGAGCAGGGTGCGGTAGTTCTCGACAAATATTTAATTTTTAGGTTAAGTATGCAAAACTGAATTCGTTATACTTAGTTTCGAAGGGTTTATATATTCCTTCATGTCCCATTTTCGGAGAAGCTGCATTAGTTCTTTATTTAACATTTTTGGATAATAATTAATATTTACTTACTAATATATCACTGCACTTAAGAAAAATTTTCCACGGTTAACTGTCCATGTCTTTTGACGCAAAGTAAAATTGGCGTCACGACGCAATACCGGCCGGATACGGGTTTACACGCACGGACTTGCTAATCCTTAGCTGTGGCAGCTAATACTTTTCATCAAATGTAGCAAATATCTATTAGCTGCAATAGGAAATAACTTTCTGTATCCGCTAAATCGTTAGCACAACCAGCTATAATTAATTTCAGCTAATGCATATTTGCTGCTACAGCTAAATCCTTTTTCTCCGTGGAGTACTTAATCCGGATTGTTGCCTACTATTTACGGATAGTTTACATAAAAATTCTGGATTATTCTGTACCCATTGTGGATTGTAATACTTGTAAGTTAAATAAAACCAAATCATATATAGCTCAGAATTTCACCAAAAAATATTTTTTAATTACAAATAAATTGTTTTTTAATCAAATCAAAATCAGCTAATTGTGTATTTATTTCATGTCAATTTCGGTTGACTCCAGACTGATCTTGGATTTATCTTTTTATTTAGACTGATTGCTGAGTAATACGGATCATTTTCGGATTGTTTGCATATACAATTTCTAGACAAATTCGTACTGATCTCTCTGTATTTATTCTGAAATCATTCCGAAATTTTAACCAGGGATACTAAAATGCTCAACCACCTAAAAAAAAATGTTTTCATTATGATTAATAAAAATTGAAAAAGGAAAGAAAAACTCTCTATGGGCAGTCCGCCTCTTCAAAAGGAAGAATAGAAAAGAGGTAAACACTAATTATATCAGATTTCATCGGAAGATACAAAATTGAGATTGGATTGTAATTAATTCCGAGGTTGGTCCAATTTAAAATTTATTGCCATTGATGTAAATCCGCTCCTGAATATAATCCAAAAGAGGTGGAGGGAGAGGAAAGAAATCGCGGGAGAGAGCACAAATCGAATGAAGGGAAATGAGAAGCGTGGACGCGATGGGAAGAAAGAGAGATGGAAAATAAAAGAGGGATGGGCGGCAAAAGAGAAAAGAACGTTCACATATACATATATATAGTGGCTTCTTGGCTTGTGCATAAAGGTAGGAAGGAGGGAGGGGGTGATGAAGGGAGAAGAAGAAGAAGATGGTTCGGGTGCAGCAGGAGCAGCATTTACGCTATCCGAGTCCGCGCGTCCTGTTTCATCGTTCGTTGTCCCATGTGCCACGCGGTACGCGGCTTTAACGTAAAAGGGCCCGCACGAAGTGGAGGTAGAGTGTGCGCGACCAAAGGAAGATCCACGGCCCACAACAGCAGGACAGGAAGGGAGGGCAAAAGGAAAATCGAAACCTATATATGTACAAGCGGGCACGACGATTTCAGGGACACATACGAAGGATTTCCAGTGTCTTTGCCTCTGATGTCGCGGTACAGCCTAATAGTATGGACTTCCAATATCTGCGCTACCGCTAGAAATAACAATTATTTCCATTTAAACTCGTTTTTTTATTATGCAAATTATTTTATTTTTCGATTTACGAAAATTATATACGTTTTTCTTGTTACTATAAATAAAGAGAAAATTCTTTCGAAATATTTACAATTGTCCTCTTTATCCTTCATAAAATAGAATTGAAAAAAATTCTTGTAACTTCGTAATTTTCTAGACTTTAACGGTTGGTTTCCATTGCTCCCACTCGCCATTTGTCATAATTCTTGTCATCTACCGCACCCTGCTCTAGTAAAAATTTAGTGACTTTATTGTTAAAATTAAAAGTTACTATAAAGTTACTAAATTTTTACTATAGAGCAAGGTGCGGTAGTTGACGACAATTATATGATAAATGCCGAGTGGGGACAATGGAAAACAACCTAACTTTTAGAATAAAAAATCTAACTTGCAACTCGTCAACTACCACACCCTGCTCTAGTAAAACTTTAGTGATTTTATTGTTAAAATTAAAAGTTACTAAAGGTTGGTTTCCATTGCCCCCACTCGCCATTTGTCATAATTCTTGTCATCTACCGCACCCTGCTCTAGTAAAAATTTAGTGACTTTATTGTTAAAATTAAAAGTTACTATAAAGTTACTAAATTTTTACTATAGAGCAAGGTGCGGTAGTTGACGACAATTATGATAAATGGCGAGCAACTCGTCAACTACCGCACCCTGCTCTAGTAAAACTTTAGTGATTTTATTTTTAAAATTAAAAGTAACTAAAGGTTGGTTTCTATAGTCCCTACTCGCCATTTGTCATAATTCTCGTTAACTACCGCACCCTGCTCTAGTGAAAATTTAGTGACTTTATAGAAACTTTTAATTTTAACATAGAATTTCACTAAATTTTCACTAGAGCAGGGTGCAGTAGTTATAACCTATCCAGGCTTTCTTAAGGTCGTAGATTCCGAATTTGATATTAATATTTAAAAATTTCAATTTCTTTTAAAGTACCATTTTTTTGAAAGAATAAACTTATTGTCAATTTTCAGTTAAAACAAAAAATATTTATTACATTTGCATATAAATTATAATTTAAAAACTATTTTTTCAACAGAGTATCTACACCGTGAGTATACAATTTCTCTAATTGTTTAATTCTAATTCTATTGTGATAAAATTATCGATTCCATATACCCTTTTATTAAAAAAAAAGAAATTCCACTCACATAAACTTAACACTTTTAACTCTAAATATAATATATTATACAATTCTTATATTAATATTCATTGAATTATTGTTCATTTTTTGTACAAATTTTTTTTTGCGTCAAAAACTCGACGATATTTTTTTTTCTAACACTAGTGCTGCCATCTTTCGTCTTATTCAATTATTAGTCACATTTTTATAACCTAGATTTCATTGTTCTCTGGAATTGCAAAATGTTTACATGTTTTGATTTATTTTTTTTTTTTTTGGAGTTGTTTTTAATTTTTATTTTTCTCGTGTGGCAAAAACTTCACACGAGCCTCGCTTTCTCTAGAATACGCCCGCAACACACTATTAACTATTTTAAGTTTCGCTACAATTTTTTTTATATTGACATATATTTAAATGCTTCTTTTAAGTGTTTTTGCTAAATTTTTACAACTCTCTTCTGTATTAATTATTTGTATTTCTTATCACACAAAATTTTATCAAAGAAAAGTTGAAAAAAAATCATTTTATTTAAAAAATATAGATTAATTGACAATAAAAAAATTCTATACTGGTTTGTCAATGTAGACCAAATAGCCTTTTGATGAAAGAACTCCACGACACTTGAGGTGAATTTGATAACGAGCAACCCAGTGTAAATTGGCACCATTACCAAAAATTTCCATCACGGATTCTTTTGGTAATATTTCTGTAAGAAATTTTTATATAATTATAAATATTATATATATTTATATATATGATTATTTTATTTTATTTTCCAAGACATTATTTTGTGAACTTAAAATTATATTATAATATATGAAAAAAATAAAAAAGCCCAAGTATAAAAATTTCCCCATTTGCCATAATTGTCGGTTAACTACCGCACTCTGTTCTAGTGAAAATTTAGTGACTATAGTTAAAATTAAAAGTTACTATAAAGTCACTAAATTTTCACTAGAACAAGATGCGGTAGTTGATCGAGAATTATGACAAATAAAAATGTATTCTTTCAACGTTCTCGAATCAGAGCACTTTGCAAATTTCGTTCATAAATTGACAATTTTATTTATTGTTTATAAAATTGCTATTTTTAATTAAAACAATTAAAATTCTTCCTAAACATTTTGTAATGATAGTTAGAAATCCGCCGGTAAATATTATCGTAAGTCGATAAACGAATTACCGACCGCACAGCGTACCAACGTAGTACCCGATTTCGCCGCGCGAGCCGCATCGCTGAGCTCTCTCGCGTGCGCGAGGTGGGTCTTACCCACCTGACAAGGGGTTTTACCCCAAGAACCATACGCCAGGAGTTTTATTCCGAACAAGTATCGTAGAGAGTTTTACTCTCGTTCGACGGGTTTTGACCGTTGAACGTTATATCGGTCTTTAATGTATATAGTGTATAGTAACGAACTGTAAAGAAATGTAACGTAACAAATGTATAGTAACAAATTGTAAAGTAACGTAACAAAATGTATAGTAAAGTAACGTAATGTATAGTAACGAATTGTAAAGTAACGTAACAAAATGTATAGTAAAGTAACGTAATGTATAGTAACGAAATTGTAAAGTAACGTAACAAACTGTATAGTAAAGTAACGTAATGTATAGTAACGAAATTGTAAAGTAACGTAACAAAATGTATAGTAAAGTAACGTAATGTAATGTATAGTAACGAAATTGTAAAGTAACGTAACAAAATGTATAGTAACGTAATATTATATTCACGCAGTTTAAAGTAGATTTTCCGTTTTATTATCTACGTTTTTAGATATACTTAGAGTTTTACTCTTTGTTTAATTAGAACACTAGTTTTACTCGTGGTTCACCAGTATATCGCGGATTTTTAGGCGCAGTATAGTAATAGATTCCACGGTTCATCGCAGTGAGTTAAAGCCGATATCGTTTATGCGCGGCTCAAATAAGCGACGTTACCAAATTGATGCCGATTTTCGATTCCGCGGCTCAACATATTTTGGATAGATGCCGAGAAATCATTATTCGAAACCGACTTCCGCGATTCACTTGTTAATCTCCGTTAATTTTTGGACTATTGTAAATACCGTTGTAAATAAATAATTTGTTTTCAATTTGTAATTAATCCTGTTATCATTTTTGTGTTTTGAATCAAAGGAACCCTGGCTCGGCGAGGTAAATATTGATTCTATAATTACGAACGTTACAATTTTCTGAATTGTCATTGATAAGATCACATGTTAAACAGTTTTGTATTTTTTGTAGGTTATGTTTATGTAACTTGGTTAGTTTTCAGTATTCCCACTCGCCATTTGTTATAATTCTCGTCAACTACCGCACTCTGCTCTAGTAAAAATTTAGTAACTTTTAATTTTAACAATAAAGTCAGTAATTTTTTACTAGAGCAGGGTGCGTTAGTTGACAAGAATTATGGGGACAATAGGCCAACGCAGAATAGGATCACGAAAATCGTTCGCGAACGAGATGTATGAGATAGAAAAGGATGTAAATATATCTCTGTCCTGTTTTAACTCATGTTTCACGTTCGCGAACGTCTTTCGCGAAGCTATTCTGCTTTGGCCTAATGGAAACCAACCCTTGCCTCGCGTTCAAAACTAGCGGCCGTATGTATTTTACTGTAAACAATCACGTAATGTTCCTCAGATGTTTTACGCACCCAACCCTGCGTAAAATGTCAAATTTTGAAACTAGATCATGAGTATGAAAAAGATATGTATGTCCTTCTTACACTCATGATCTATTTATTTTTGACGCTTTAGGGTTAATTGAATATGCGTTATCTGATTGGATACTTTAATTATACTTGACAAATCAGATTGTTGCAGTTTCTAAGCACACAAGATAGAGAAATCTTCTGATTGGTAAAGTATATTATTTTATGCCATGCGACTCAGCCCTGCTTAGTAGCGGTATACCGTATGCGTTGGCTGTTACTTAATTGTAAAAATTTAGTCTAAACAGAATAATATATTTATATATATATTATATATATTTTTTATTTAAAAAAAGGAGAACACTAAACAAAATAAGCTGTCGAACTACTACCAGCCCCGACCCACTAAAAACCCGTCAACCCTTCTTGGGAGCCTTTTATCCACCCTCGGTACTGTCGTGAAGACTTTTGCCTTCGAGGGTGGCGCTCCTACTCTGTCGTGAAGCGACTTAGTCCAGTCCTGCGGACATCCTGCGTTATTAATTTTAAAAATAAAACGAAAATAAATGTCAAAGCGGAATTAACAGCACACCAGAAAAGAAAACAATAAAAAGTCAATAAATAAAATAAAAAGTAAAATAAAATTGTAAAAAGACAGATGAACACATAAAATATAATATAAAACTGTAAAAAGACAATAAAAACAAAATAAATAATAAAAATTAACAAAAAAATAAATAATAAATTAGTGCATGTCAATTATATATATTTAGGTTAAAATCTAATTATGTATTTTAATATATCGCTCAAATGAAATTTTCGAACTTAAGTATATTAGGATTTTATTTTCTATTTTTAAAGAACTATTTAATGCATTATAAGAAACGATTTTATTTTTCGAATTAAATTTTTTAATGCATTTTAAATAGTTCTTTAAAAATAAAATCCTAATATACTTAGGTTCGAAAATTTCATTAGAGTGAGATATTTAAAAAATTAGATTTTATTCCATATATAATTCACATATTTCACCATTACATTAAAAAAAAAAAGTTTTTGCTTTTCCAAACGTTCTAAAAATGATAAAAATGCGTTTTTTGAAACTTTAAAACCTAAATTACTCGAAAACTAGAGTCAATCCAATATTTTTTAAATCAGATACGATTTCTACGGATTTAAAAACCTATAAGAATTGGTTGTCATATATTAGGCAACATAAAATTGTTGAAATTTTCTTGTTCTGTGTAATGTTTTTTTTTAATAGTTTCTAAAATTAAAATACTTACGACATGGGTCATTATGTGTTAATAATTGAATATCATTTTCCTTGGAAAATTCTTGTAAAACAGGTGGTACAACACAGCAAGACGTTAAGTTAATTTGAATGATATTCGGTTTAACCTGAAATAAAATAATAAAATAATTTTTTTTTTATGTTTTTCATTAATCAAAAAATGTCGCACAATACTAATCGGTAGATGTACGAAATTTTATTATTAAATTATAAAATAACAGCCATTTTTTTAAACTGCGGATTTAATAATTCGATATGAGTTTTTGGCTTACATTTGCTGCTCGGAAAAATTGAATAAAAATTTCAGTGTCGACATCACTTAGTCCAACACTACAAAGTTTTCCAGCATTTTTCAATTCTTCGATAACACTCCATAGACTTTGTAAAGAAGTCAAAATATCGCCAGACTCTTCAGTATTTTTGTATGCAATCACCAAAGATTCAATTATATCCGTGTGTAAAACTCGAAAAACTGGAATTAAGATTTTTTTTTAAAATATTAAATAATTTATTTTTAAGGGGACTTTCTGGTTTAGAATTCCAAAAACATAAATTTTTTTTTTTTCTTGAAAAAGTTCCTTAGTATCATAAAATTACTGTCTCAAAACGTTCTTTAACCCTGTTGAAAATTCCTATGTGAGAACTCACAAGAGATCCTGGATGGGATCCCATATGTGTTCTCACATAGGAATTTTCAACAGGGAAAAAACTATGTAAAAAAAACAAAAGTTGTAATCAAAAATTGTGCAAAAAACTGGTGCACGGCTTTTCTTGAAATCTACTGAACCGATTTTAAAAAACTAAAAACCATTCGACGTTTATAACGTTTATCAACGAAATTTTTGTTTAAAGTTATATATTGACCCTAAATTACATATATTTATTGTAGGCGGAATATTTAAAGCATTTTTCAGATAAATATTCCGCCTATGTTAAATATGAGCCGCCGGATATTATAATTAAAATTTCTACAGCGGTATTCGTTGGCCCCTGGTACCTTAAAGATCAATTTTTAAAAATAAATTTTTTCAAATTACTATATATCTTGTAGGAAATTTTCTGGCGCACTTTATACTCATCATAATTTTTTTTTTGTATTTGTAACAGTTTTTGAGAAAAAAGCAAAAATCTAAATTTTCTCATAAAAATCACTTTAAATTAAAATTTTTACTTTAATTCGTTCTAAAATGAAAAGTTCTGAATATTTTTCCATACAATTTACAGGAGTTATAGTTTAAACCATTCTTTAAATGATCCTTAATAATAATTCTTCATTTTTTAATTAGAAAAAAAAGTTATTAATTCCTTTGAATAAAATGTTTATTGATACACAATAAAGATTACTGTAAAGTTTTATTTTAATGATAAACGTTGCGTACTTCAGCTTCGTTTCAATTCTATTAAATATTAATTATATAAACATATAATTTTCATTATTATCATTTAATATGTAATAATTTTCTAATAAATTTAAATTATTATTGATAATATTAATTTTAATTTCTTTATAACAAACAATTACATACTTAATTTGGCGCGCGTTTAACTTTGCTAGTATTAAATAATTTATTTTTAAATATTAATTTTTTCTTCTTTTTAATAATTATTTCGAATTTTTTTTAATTTCAATAAATTTAATTCAATAATTTGAACGTTTTTTTTTATGAAATTTGAAATTTTTTTATAAAAATAATTTTTATTATATTTTAAAATACATAAATTACCTTCCTCAAGTGCTTGTTTCAAAACTTCTGCTTTCGCTGTAGATATAAAAATTTTAACAGTAATTTTTAATTCCTTCCTTTCGACATTTTCGGAATCTCCTTCACCTCTTCCATTTATCTAAGAAAAATAATTTTTTTAAATTTTCGTTTCTTTTTAGAATCACAGAAAATTAAAAGGCATTAAAATAAGCTGCAACGCTTATTATTTTAATCCAATTTTGCTTATTTTAATAGCAAAATGTATTAAAATAAGCAAAATTGGATTAAAATAAGAAGCGTTGCAGCTTATTTTAATGCCTTTTAATTTTCTGTGATAAAAAAAAAATCGAAACACTTGTAGCACTTTTTACTTACTGTCGGTGAATTAGATTCACTGGATGGTGAATCTTGTAAAACTATTTTCAGTGTCTCTATTAACTGAAAACAAAATTAATTTTTCATTAATTTTTTTTTTTTGCAAACGATCTTTAAGGCTAGTATCAATAAGTTTACCCCACCAGAAATTTTTCAAATATTTAAATTTAAAATTAAAAATTTAAATTTGTATAATTTATTACTTTTAGTAAAAAATCTTATTTTATTTTAAATTATAATTATTTAATTTAGTATATGCGTTATTTTCTTTCTATATATATTTTTTTGAGTTCTTAAAATGCTGCAAATTTTCTAACCTCAAAATTTGTCTAATGTACCGTTTACTTGAAAAAAAAACAATGAATTAGTGTTAAAAGGGGAAAAAAAATATTAAAAATTAACTTACCTCATCCCTTGTACTTAGACCAGTTTTTTTCTTTAATTCATTTAAGGAAAGTATATTTCCTGTTTCAATTAAACAATTATTTGACATTTTAACGTCAAAAAATATAAAAATTCCGAGAACTTTTTCGATATATTAAATAACACTGTGAACACGATCGACTATTGTATAAACGCAATTTTTTGAAAAATGAAATAATAAAATTTTTACCTAGATATATATATATTTTTAGAAATAGTCGTGACTTGGCAGTTTTGATAAATAAATTGCTTTATAATTATAATAGTGACATAATATAATATAATAATAATTTTTAAATAATACTAGATTGTCACACAATCAGTGCGCGATTGTTAACTGATAATAATAATTGCCTATTATAGCAGACGATTGTAAATTATTTTCGCGGCGGGATTTTAAATTTTATTCTAGAATTCTATTTCACAAAAAATGTATAAGTTATTATTGATTGAAAACACAAGCTGTATAATTTTCCAAGGAAATTTTTTTTCATTATTGTATATAATTGAATACTTGGAAAAAAATATAAAAAAAAGAGTAATGTTTCTGGAGTAGGAAGATAAATGGCAACATTGTACAAAAAAATTGAGGGAAAAGCAAATTGTTTCTATATCCAATAGAATATTATTTCTATTTGAATATATATATTTTTTTTTGAATTATTTACAAATATTTATTACAAATTTATAAAATAAATTTTAAACTTAAATTGTTTTTTACGTTAAAAAAAAAAATACTTATTTAATAACGAAAAGTATATGTTATTTTAAAAGTTGCTAAGAAAATCACGTGATCAAAAACATGTGGTTGAAATTTGACAACAGCGGATTAATTTAAGGAAGAAAACAAAAATTTTTGCTTGTCACTTGATTATAAAAATTGTTAACAAAATCAAAATTTATAAAATATAAAAGAGAGCCAGTATAAAAATTTTCGATAAAAAATTAAATCTTAATAAATATGCCTGTCGATATTCCAGGATTTGCTTATGCAACTCTTGTTGCTGCCGGTGGAATTATGGGTTACGTTAAATCAAGTAAGATTTTTAAAGTGTAACTTAATTTCATGTTAAAAATTTATACAAACAATTGAAATCTTTCTTTTCTTCTAATAAAAAAATCATATTCATTGTTAATGAAAATTTGCAAGATTTTGAAAATTTTAAGGTTATGTTAACAATTTTTTTTATTGGACTAATTTTTGAATTTTGGCAATTTTTTTTTCTACATAAAATATTAAAAACCGCAAAAATCGAAAAAAAATATTAAAGAAATGTAATTTTTAGATTCGATTCCATCTTTGGGAGCGGGTTTACTTTTTGGATCATTATTAGGATTTGGAGCATATCGAATTTCTCAGGATCCAAATAATTATGCACCACTTTTAGGAACAAGTGCAGCTCTTGGTGGTATAATGGGATATCGTTTTTACAATACTGGAAAAATAATGCCCGCTGGAATGATTACATTATTAAGGTTTTAATTCTGATAAAACTTAAATTTTTTAAAATTATTTTAACATTAAAATATTTAAAGTTCATTTTTTGGGAAATATAATTTATTTTTTTTTAATTTTCAGTGCTGCAATGGTCGTGAGAATTGCAGTTATGCAATTTACAAAAACGTCTAAACTCCAATGAACTTCGATCAAATTTAAAAAATAATTTTTTTTACAAAAGACAATTTTGTTTTATTAATTTTGTTATAAAAGGATACTTTTTGTTAGTGTAGCTTTATTTACAAGGTACTTATTTGATTGTTAATTATCTTTTTTTTAAAAAAATGATTCAATATGTATAAACAAGAAACCCAGTGAAAATGGTGTTATCTTTCAAAGTGAATTAACACAATTCTTCTTTTATACGAAAAAAAAATTATTTAAATTAATTAAAATTTAAATTTCATAGCATAATTGTTTTTTTTATTAGGAACCTATAATATTCTATCTAATTTTAAGTGTCATTGAAATCAATTGTTTTTAACTTAATAATTTTAACATTTCTTATTTTAAAACGAAACATCTTCTATTATATTAAGTTAACAAATTTCCAAAAGCGACACCGACACCGTTCTTGGAAAATCTATTTTCACTTATTTTCAAATAAATCAAAATACTTTGCCATATGCTTTTCGAAAATTTTACATACTTTTTTTTGGAACATGTTTTTTCAATTTTAACCCGAAAAAGGGTTATTTTGCATTTTCATCCCAAAAAAGCGTTATTTTGCAATTTTATGCAATATTTTACGAATTTTTGTATATATACCTTTATAATTACTCTATTTTTAAAAAGTTACTTATAAACAATTTTTTATGGTTTTTTAAAATTATTTATTGTTGTTTTTTAAATTTTTAGTTAGGAACCTATAATATTGTGCCTAATTTTAAGTGTCATTGAAATCAATTGTTTTTAACTTAATAATTTTAACATTTCTTATTTTAAAACGAAACATCTTCTATTATACTAAGTTAACAAATATCCAAAAGCGAAACCGACACCGTGACCTCGACACCATTTTCGTAAAATCTATTTTCACTTATTTTCAAATAAATCAAAATACTTTGCCACATGCTTTTAGAAAATCTTACATACTTTTTTTTGTAACATGTTTTTGCAATTTTAACCCTAAAGAAAGGGCTATTTTGCAATGAGAGAATTTGATTTTTGAGAAATTGATTTCTATGGGAATTTACTTAATTTCTATATCTAAAACTGAATTTTTGCTTCTTCTGAATGTTGATTTGGATTCAGTGACTTTAATAACATAAAAATTGGATATATAAAAAAAATTAAAAATTGCGGATTTAAAATGGTGGATTTTTTCAAAAAATTGTTCGGCTTTCCTTGAAACTTGCTACTCGGGGGTTTTTTTTGGGTCGCTCAATACGAATCTGATGTTAGATTTAAAAAATAAACAATTTGAAAAAAAAAATTTGCAAAAAAACAAAATCAGAGGCATTATGCAGAATTTTATCATCTTTAAAACAAGATCAAGAACGTCAAAATCGGTTGAAATTTGTAGGCTCTATGTTAATTTATCCACGGCCGTGATTTTCGTCACACTGTACTATGTTCAAAATTGTAGAAGTTAGAGAAGGCTAAAATGTCTTGTTTCGGCATTTTTCAGAAAAAAATTTTATTTCTTTCCTTAATAACTTATAATCGTGATAATAAGAAATACAACTCGAGCAAACTTTAGCGAGCGAGGAATATATTCTTTATTAAGACATAAATCTAAAAGGGGGAAAAAAAAGTCTAGTCAAAAATTATTGTCTTTATTTCATGACTCTCTTTTTTTTATAACTAAATTTAAATCAAAAAGATGACAATGAGAGCTTAAGTAACGAATTAACGATATTTACAATTTAATATTTTCAAAATTGTAATTAAATGAGAAAAGATATATTTATTATTTAATTATAGACAAGATGATATAAAACATTCTTTCTTGGGGAATACTTTTACTTTTCGAATCTTAAAAAAAAATTTCCGTCTACGAACAAAAGCTATTTTTATACCACAAACTGAAAAATAGAAATATAACTACTGCAAAAAAAAAATAATACTCATTTTACTATTCTGAATCTTCTTCCTTGAATTTATTTTTCCTTTAGAACTTGACACAATCATGAATTTTTAAATTCATAAGTTCTAAAGGAAAAAAAAAACACTGGTTATATATGCTGAAAAGAAAAACAATTATTTAAGACTTATATATAAAAATTTATATTACCGTAATGAGTACATATTAAATTATTGACTAAGAGAATGAAACGAGAGAGATGCAAAGTGTTCTTAAAATAAAAATTATAAATAAATCCATTTTTTTTTTTATTCAGGCATCATATCGACGCTGAGACAATCTTCGCCCATATTGCTGGGTGATGTTTCTAATTCGCCAACTTCATTTGACTCACTGTAAAATTATTATTAAGAATTAGAAATTTTATTTTTTATTTGGAAAATTTTTTTTTTTTAAATTTACAAACCTGTCTAAAGAAGGATCATTGCTAAACATTTCAGTGGGAACGGTAGGTGGAGCTTTTTGAGGAACAAGTTCGAGATACGATTGTCGGGATTCTAAATGTCTCTCGACTTCTTCTGGTGTCATGTGACCATCAGAAATCAATGACATGGGCATGAGATTATTACTCGATTGCATCTAAAATTGGTAAAAAAAAACAGAACTTTCAATAATTTTACACAAAATTATATTTTATATAAACGTAAAAAAATTTTAGAATGAAAAACTAGGATTTTGAAAAAAAAATGAGACAATAAATTTTTTTCCACATACCTTACGATTGCAAGGTTGCTTTAAGGATTCGTAATTTATTGGCGGAGTATCGTAAACTTTAGGTACTTTTGGAGTGGATTTTTTCTTTTTACTCGCGCTCATTGGTTTCACTACAACTGGTGAATGATGTGAAAAATGATTGTTAACATTCACTTCCATTTTTTTCCTGTTAAAAAGAAAAAGAAGATTCAATTTTAAGAAAAATTTTAAATTACATGTTCCATACTAAAAACAAACTTCAACCTCTTCGATTTGGCTCAAATTTTTTTTCAACCATTTTGTACCCAAAAGCATTTATTAACTATCACTCCATTTACTATTCAACGTAATTATATTTATTTTCTTATCAATTTGATTCTGATTTATTTCGGTTCTGAGAAATTAATAAGTTCAAACATTTGATTGAATGATCGTAAATAAAAATGTTTCGTTATTTGGCTTGATTACCTTTTTCTATCGTTTCGAAGTAGAATATTTTTACTTTACAAGAAAAAATAAGCATTACTTAATAAAAGAAATTCAATAATTAAAATAATAAATTATTAACATCAATTATATATTAATATTTATATTTAAAATAATTGTGAAATCGTTCTGAATGAAATTAAAAAATGGTTTTTTATTAAATAACCAAAATTTTTCACCTCTTTTCAATATTCTTAAAAATACTTGCCTTTCAATTATTCTTGAATTTGTTTTACATGATTTTATTTAAAAAGTATTAAAAACCAAATTTGTAATAAAATAAAAAAAAAATTAGTCAATTTTTACAAATAACTAAGGTCAAATTCTCCTATTTCGTAAATTAATTAGCCTATCATAAACCATTTAATTTCAATTGAATTCTTCAATTTTTTTATGTTTTTGGTCAATCATTTCAATCATTCTTAACAGCTGTTCTTAGTTTTATTAAGAAAAATCCGATTTGTAATTATTAATCGCTACTTTCTGTCTTTTAAATTTTTAATATTAATTGATATTTGATGATCCTGTAATTGGTCCAAGTGACTGTTGGATTTATTTCAATAAATAAAAATAAAATAAAAAAAATTGAATTAAAATTAAAAGTATCGAAAAAAAAAATTAAAACCTTTTTGATGTATCGATTCTCGCCATTTCGTCTTCCGATGACTCGGTTTCGTCACTTTCGCTAAAGGAAGCATCGACTTTTTCATATTGAAGAAGTCGATCCAAAAGAAAACTTTTGTCTCTATTTACTTTCAAAAGTTTTCGTTGCGTTGAGCGTAATGCTTCTTGAAAGCATTCATTTTCCTGTAAAATAAATTCAATGAATAAAATCCAAATTTTTCCTAGTGAGAGCGATTTTTCTAAAATTTATTTTTACAATTTCGTAATTTTATTTATTTATTTATTTTTTTTAATTAGAAATGGAATATTTTGAAAAGAATTCTGTTAAATAGTTAATAATGGTTTATTTTTCAATTCGCCTCATATTTTGATAATTTTGTTTTGTTCAAACAAAGAAAAATATTATCAATTTGAAAAGAATTGAAAATAAAACTAAATTTTGAAAAAAAAATGATAATTATAAGCTTACGTAAATAAGAAATTTTAATTTTCGCTTAAGATTTCGATATTGATCTTTATAATTCGGTGCCTCTTCTTCCGGACTGTCTTCATCTTCATCCTCGGCATCTGCATTGTTGTTGGCAATTGAGCGACAATACCATCCTTCCAACATTGATCATCTGCAACTATTAAAAACTTTAAATAAAAAAAAAAAAAAAAATTATTTTACAAGACAATTTTTTTTGGGCAAAAATGATCGATTTATAATTCTCATCATTTCATAATTTTAATTCGAAAAAATTCTAATTCATAATTCTCACATTTAATTTTAACCCCTTTAAATTTAAATTATAAAACGAGGTTACAATTTTTTTCTCGCATCATTTGAATCCTAAAAACATACAGGGGTGGTCAAAAATAGAAAATAATCATTTTTTACCAGTTTTGAAATTAAATTTCCAAAAAATAAAAATTCTAAAATTGTCAAAAATTAAAACTTTTCTTTTGACCATCTTGTATGTTTGTAGGAGTCAAATGATGCAGGAAAAAAAAATTAATCTCCTTTAATAATTTAAATTTAAATGGGTCAAAATTGTGGATGTTACCTCCCTTTAATTTTGAAGATTACACTAAAAAAGAAAATTTATTTGATTCAAATAATCGATTATTTGGTTATTATAAAATAAATATTTACTTGGACCAAATAATTTTTGAATCAATTAAATGGTATTTGTTTCAAATACAGATATTATTGATTCAAATTCAAATTTTTCAATTTATTTAATGCAAATAAAAATTATTTGGTTCAAGTAAATATTTATTTGATAATAGTCAAGTAATCGAGTATACACTGAAAAAAAAATTTATTTGATTCAAATACTCGATTACTTGAGTATTATCAAATAAATATTTATTTGAACCAAATAATTTTTATTTGAATTAAATAAATTGTATTTGAACCAATAATTTCTGTACTTGAAACAAATACCATTTAATTGACTCAAATAATAATTATTTGATACAAATAAATATTTATTTGATAATAGTCAAGTAATCGAGTATTTGAATCAAATAAATTTTTTTTTTCAGTGTAAATAAATTATATAATAATAAAATGCTTGGTCTGTCCTACTGTCCTAACTTAAAGTTGGCCTTTTCTGATTTCACGTGTTTTTTTTGAATAGTAATCTTATGACGTGTCAAATTTTGACAATTCTTTTTCTCTTTTTTGCCAAAGTTGTATAATTGTGTTTCCAAATTTCGGAATAAGTTTCTTTAAAATTCCAAATTCCAAAATTCAATTCACGAAGCTGAAGTACACAACGTTTACCAACGAAATTTTTTTTAAAGTTGTATATTGATTCAAAAATTGTATACAAATACAAAAAATTTATGATGAGAAAAAAGATGCGCCAGAAAATTTCGTACAAGATAGTAATTTGAAAAAAATTTATTTTTAAAAATTAATTTTTAAGGTACCAGGGGGCCAACGAATACCTATTAAATATTAATTATAAAAACACAGGCCTCGAATCAACATAAAGACACAAAAAGTCGTTTCAGTTGATTTATATTCCAAAAGAAAGTGGATTTGTTTTTTATTTTAACAAAAATATTTTACAGATTTTTAAATAAAAAATTTTTTTTTTTAATAATAATCCTTTTCGAAGGGTTAAAGTTGAAATTTTTAGAAATAATTAAATTTCAAAAGATATTGTTAATTTTCAAACAATTATTAAATTTTACAGAACTAAAAATAATTTATCAAACAATTTTTGGAAAACATTTTTTAAATTTAATTGAATTTTCAAAGATTTAAAATTGAGATTTTTGAAATTAATTGAAACTTTAAGTGATTTTTAATTAAAATTTTAGATGATTTCAATAAAAATTTATTAGAAAATGCGGACAAAATACAATAATTTGAAAATCATTTTTAATTGAAAAATGGTTTCAGATAGTTGAAATTTCAAAGAATATTATTAAAATAGTTAAAAATAATTGAATTTCCTTAGAGTTATAATTGAAATTATTAAATTTAAAAAAAAAAAATTTTCGATGAAAAATTTTAGAAATAATTAAATTTTAGATGCTTTCCAAATTCAAATTATTGAAAATTCAATTAATTTTGAATTCAAATTTTTGAGAATAATGAAATTTTATTTGATTTTAAATTTGGAAAATAATTGAATTTCAGTTCATTTTGAATTGCAAATTTTGGGAAATATTTGAATTTTAATTAAAATTTTGGATAATGTGCGATTCCAAGTTAGATTTTGACTTTTTCGGAGTAGGTTAACCGATTGCAATGAAACTTTGGAATTTTGTTATATATAGTAAGACTAATCTTTAACGTAAATTTCAGCCTAAAATATTTGTTAGTTTACGAGATTTGCAATAATAACAAAAAATTTTAAACTGCTATATCTTCCGTTCTAATAAACGGATTGAGGTCTACTTTTTTTTAAAATGTCAAGGAAAATGAGAGGAATAAATCTCTTTCAGAACATTTTTTTATAATTTTACAACTAAAAAAATTATTAAATAATAATTGAATAACTTTCGCGCGACTAACTAAAATAGGGAGTTTGCATTAAAATTTTTTTTAATTTTAATCGATAGATTAGGTCTAATTTATATAACAAATTTTTTTTTAAATAATTTTTTAATCAAAAATAAGCATATAATTAAATAATAATAGTTTATATTATTTTAAAACATCGAAAACGGTCCGGAAAGAGCCGAGTCTTACCGAACAGAATGTGACGTATGTAGTGCCCAAATATTGCTGCTGTCATGAACTGTTTGTGAATAACCTAATGGAACGAAAGTTTTTTCTGGAAATTTTTATGAAATGGAGAAAATCAAGAGATATAAAACGTGTTTTGTGCCAAATTGTCTTAGTACAACAATTAAAACACCCGGAAAATTGTTTTTTACTGTGCCACAGAAAGAAGATATTAGGAGACAATGGTCTCAAGTTGCAAAACGAAATGATAATAATATGTTATCGATGAATTCAAAATTTTTTTTTTGTCAAGATCACTTCAATGTGAATATTTACATTGAAATAATTTAAAATTAAACTAGTTATAAATTATATTTTTAGACATGCAAAGTTAAAAAAACTTTCAAATGTCACTATATAATGTAAATAAAAGTAGTCAACATAACCTAAAAATAAAAAATTTTAAACCTCAAAATATTTTTATCACTTATTCATTGTAGTTGAAGGATGATATGGATAATTACAATAATAATACAATAATAATTACAATAATAAATAAACACAATAAATCACTTATTTTTACTTAAAAAAAATAAAATAATTTGAAAACAGCGAACGCATATATTAGTAAACACAGATCACACATGGATCATGTAGCAGACGATGCGACAGTAGACACTTATGACGTCACGTCCCAGCACCAATAAAAATCGTTTTCTTTCAGTATAAATAGTTTCAACTTTTAAATAAAAATTTTAATATGTAAAATTTAAAAAAAATTAAAACTTTCAACACTAATATATTTTAAAATACCTATATTTACGATTTTATAAAAAAAAAACGTAACATTTTTTTTATGCAAACTCCCTATTCAATCACTTAAACGCTAAAATGATCTTACCTGTGTTTTCTTTAATGTTCCAAAGGATTTTTATTGTAAATGTAAGTTTAACTTAAGAAATTTTATTAATTTATTAGTATAAACAATTGAGATTTCTGCTAGTTGACGTGCAGACGACATTGCGCACGCAGCATTCTCACATAGCCAATTTAGTCCACGAATCACGTCAGTTGGCTATGTGAGAATGCTGCGTGCGCAATGTCGTCTGCACGTCAACTAGCAGAAATCTCAATTGTTTATACTAATAAATTAATAAAATTTCTTAAGTTAAACTTACATTTACAATAAAAATCCTTTGGAACATTAAAGAAAACACAGGTAAGATCATTTTAGCGTTTAAGTGATTGAATTTTAGTTAGTCGCGCGAAAGTTATTCAATTATTATTTAATAATTTTTTTAGTTGTAAAATTATAAAAAAATGTTCTGAAAGAGATTTATTCCTCTCATTTTCCTTGACATTTTAAAAAAAAGTAGACCTCAATCCGTTTATTAGAACGGAAGATATAGCAGTTTAAAATTTTTTGTTATTATTGCAAATCTCGTAAACTAACAAATATTTTAGGCTGAAATTTACGTTAAAGATTAGTCTTACTATATATAACAAAATTCCAAAGTTTCATTGCAATCGGTTAACCTACTCCGAAAAAGTCAAAATCTCACTTGGAATCGCACTAATAATTTAATTTAAGTTCATTTTTGATTGAAAATTTGGATAATTCATTTTGAATAGAAGTTTTAGAAAATAATTGAATTTTATTTCATTTTAAATTGAAAACTTGATAAATAATTAAATTTTAAATTGAAAATTTTTGGATAATTATTGGATTTTAATTGATTTTGAATTAAAATTTCGGGTAATAATTGAATTTTAGTTTATTTTGAATTGAAATTTTTAGAAAATAATTCAATTTTATTGTGATATTTTTTTTAAATTATAAACAATTGTTAAATTTCATAAAAATTTTAATTGAAAAATAATTTTGATATAATTGAATTTGTGATGTATTTAATTAAAATTATTAAAAATAATTAATTTAGTGAAGAATCATTTTAGTTGAAAATTTGTTAAATAATTGAATTGAAGAAGATCTGAAGAAGATCTACATTTTATACTAAAAAAGAGGTATTTTTTTTACATTTTCTTTTCAAATATAAAAAAAATGTCGCATTTTATTAAGATAAGTCGATAAAAGTCGTATTTTTGAAAAAAGTCGGAAAAAGTCGTATAATCCGAGGCCTGTAAACATATGATTTTCATTATTATCATTTAATATGTAATAATATTCCAATAAATTAAATTATTATTGATAATATTAATCTTTAATTTCTATATAACAAATAATTAAATACTCAATTTGGCGTTTAATTTTGCTAGTTATAAATAAATTAATTATAAATAAATTTTTTTTCAGTGTAGATTAATTATAATTTCAAAAATAAAAAATAAAAATTTAAACAATGTTTTTTTATACTTCGACAATTTTTAAAATATTAAAAACTATTTTCAAATATTTAAATATAATATTAAAAAATAAACTAAGATCGAGGTTGACCGCTTCATGCAGAATGCCCCTTTTAGATATTTTTTTTAAGGTTATGTTTGCAAATTTCTATAAATATATATATATATATATATATAAATATTTAGGTTAATAATAATATAAAAAGAACTTTCTACAAATATTTGTCAAATTTTTAATTTACTTAAATTATTCAAACAGTAAAAATACTAAAAACCTCACGAAATAAATGTTAAATAATTAATTGGAAAAAAAAAATTAATTCACATCTAATTGTATTCAGTTATAATTATCTGGAAAAAAAATTTTCTTTTACAAATTAATGTTATTTTTACTTTTTAAAAAAAAATAAAATTTATGAAATATATATATATAACATATAGAGAAAATTTGGAATTGAAAAAAAAATGACATTTAAGAGGTTAATGTTTTGTTATGAATTTAATGTATACAAAAGAACAAATTTCACATGTCTTATGATTACATATAATGCAATAAATTAATAGAGAATTATTAATATTATAAATTAGAAGAAATTTAATTACCTGAAAACAGTGAAATACTTTGTATTTTGTAGCAAATGTTAACGAGGATTTGATTATGAACAATAATTAATGAAGAAAGAAAATAATAAGCTTTCTGTGAATGACATCCATTCTATAGCCATAGTTCGTATAAAACACAAGTGGTGATACAATGGTAGGCAAACTTTAAAGAAACTGTTATGTTAAGAGAGAGGTGGTTTTTAGTGACTCCGATAATGTTTCATTATTTTGCCGCAGCGCCACTTGTCTAAATAATAATCAAATATTATCATTAGGGAAAAATGAAATTAACACCGTAATTTTTTTTTGTTACTATTATTTCATCTAAATAGAAATATTTTAGAATAAAAAAAACTATGACAATGTATTCATTAATATTTAATTCAAAGATATTAGGTATCCAAATTTAATTTAAAAATGTTTGAATAGATATGATGATATTCTAAAAATCATTGGTTAGAATTTTCATTTTATGGAATTTCATTTGTTATAATTATTTTTGAGACGAATTTTTATTTGTTCGAATTAGTATTCTGTAGAATTATCATTAGAACGATTTTCTATATTACAGAATTTTTATATAACCGAAAAATTATTTAACATGAATTTCTAATTGAGGGTGGATTTACATTTTTATGTAAATGCAGAATGCAAAACCGAAAATAATGAGAGTGAAAAGGATAGTGATATATCCCTGTCCTTTTCACTCTCATTATTTTCGGTTTTGCATTCTGCATTTACATAAAAATGTAAATCCAACCTGATAGAATTTTCATTTGTCCGAAATTGCAAATGTCCGAACAAACAATCGACAGATTGATTTCGGCGCGATATTTAAAATCAACCAATCACAATTTTATGTATAATTTTTGATTGGTTGATTTTAAAAAACGCGCCGAAATATTTCTGTCGATTGTTTGTTCGGACATTTGCAATTTCGGACAAATGAAAATTTTATCAATTAGAAATTCTGACAAATAAAAATTCGAACAAATAAAAATTCTGTAATATAGAAAATCGTTTTGATGAAAATTCTGCAAAATACGAATTCGAACAAATAAAAAAATTCGGCTCAAAAATAATTATATGACAAATGAAATTCCATAAAATGAAAATTCTAACTAATGATTTTTAGAACATAATCATGCGTTTTAATTTTAATATGAAAGAATTGTATAAAATATAATTATTTTTTAGACTAATTTTCATTTTTCGTATTAGCATTTGACAGAATTTCTTTTTAAATTTACTGAACAGAATTTTTATTATACAGAATTCTTAAAACGCCAAAATTTTATTTGTCCGAAATCGCAAATGCCCGAACAAATAATCCGACAGAAAGAATTGAGCGCGATTTTTAAAATTCACGAATTTCTTGATAATTTTGGTCAATTTTAAAAATCGCGCCCAAGTCTTCCTGTCAGATTATTTGTTCGGGCATTTTCGATTTCGGACAAATAAAATTTTGCCGTTTTAAGAATTCTGTGTGATAAAAATTCTTTTAAATAGAAAAATGAAAATTCGTCTAAAAAATAATTATATATAAAATTTATTAAAATACAATTTTTGTAAATGAATAAATTTTACATTTTGTACCAGAAAAGAAAATAATTTTTATTTCACAAAACTATAAATCCTTGGAAATACAATTTTTAATAGATATTTTATATATTAATACAAAAAAATGATTTAGAAAACAAATTTCACATCTAAATTTTTTTTTCTATTATGATGTTTAAAACAGTACGCAAACTAAAATAATGAATGAAATCATATTTCATGAACAAGAACAAAACAAAATTCTTTAATTTTTTTTATAATTTAAAGACGTTTTACAGTTTTTTTTTTTTACCAATAACGAAGATTAAGAACAGAATTCAATCATTTTTCTTAAATCAATTGTTGATAATGATTCAAAAATTGTCATTATCACTAAACATGGTAATTGAATTTTATATTTTCTTTCAATAATATTAAAAAAACAATTAATGCTATCGTCAATTAATTGATATCTCTGTTTACCTTTTTCAACACGTGCCTTTAAAAGTTCAGAATATGCTGAAAATTTATCATAAGAAGATTCTAATGATGTAACCATTTTTTCACATCTTATATAATTTGCAATATTTTCTAAAGGTTTACTTAATATATCATAATAAGTTACATCGGAATCATTGTAAATTTTTGTATTTTTCATAATTATTAATTGTTCATTGCACAATTTATAGTAATCATTAATGGAAAATTTGATAATTGTTTTTAAATGATTTTCAATTTTTAAATTTTCAGAAACAGACAATAATAAAACTAAGCGCGCAACTAATATTTGACAAAAATTTTTACATTCTTTAATTTTATTATAAAATGAATTATCCACTATTCCATTTAATTGTGAAGCAAGATCATTACGATGCATATGATCTATGAGGATTGCAAAATTTTTATGATCATCAAGAAAATAATTCAATTTCATATAAGAAATATCACTAACATAATATTCAAATAGAACATTTAATAATTCTATTGGTGCTTTATATTCAAATGCACTATCAATAAGTTGTAATACAAATCTTTGATTTTCTGAAAAATAATTAAGCAAACATCTAAGACTTTTAACTTGACGTTCTATCATTAATTTTAATGGAACATTTGAATTCCATTTTTCTTTGTCTAATAACATATTAAATGGTCTTATTCTACAATAATATTCATCCTTAAAAGGTGATGCTCCAGCATCTAATAGAAATTTAACTGCTGACAATTGACCCGATCCAAGGGCAAAATGCAATGGTGATTCATAATTTTTTGTTACTGAATCAATGCTAACGCCTGCTTTAATAAATAAATTAACTAATTTCCAATTATTAAATGCTGCTGCAGCGTGAATTGGTTTTCTTCCTTTAAAACTACTCTCCATAGAATATCCCTCATCGAGAAGAATATTTAATATTTCTTCATTGCCAACTTCAGCTGCAACATGAACAGCCATATCGTTGAACATCATTCTATATGGAGTCTCTTTGGCATTACTTAAATTTAACAATTCTCTTATAACTGCAATATTTTTTCCTCTTATTGCATAATGAAATGGTGTTTCATTATAATCTGTTTTCACATGTACATCAGCACCACATTCAACTAGATATTTTATTATATCCAATCGTCCATAAAACGCTGCAGAATGAAGTAAAGTTTCCGATTTTGAATCCTCATCATTGATTCCCATTTTACTGTTAATTAGACATTTTACAATATCCAAACAATCATTTACAATGCATTTACGAACAAGAATATGATTTTCTTGAATTGATAATTTTTTTCTATATCCCTTTTCAATCAAATATTTTACAATTTCAACATTATTATTCTCAACAGCAAAATACAAATGTGTCATTGCTGTATTATTTGTTAATTTAGAAATTTTCTTATCACTATTTAAAAGTTGTCGAACAATTTCAATATTGTTTTCTATAATAGCAACAATTAGTGGTGATTTTTTACTTCTTTTAATTTTTTTACTTAAAGCTTCATCATCATCATCATCTACGCAGATTATTATTTTATTTTCGTCATTTTTTAAATTTCCTGAACTATTTCTCTTACGGCTCGACATTTTATATATGCAATCACATAAAATAATTATTTATGTTAAAAAATTGAAGAACAATTTATATTTTCGATTCCGATAATTCTCTCTGTTTAAATATTTCTGTAAGCAAACCAAAAAAAGAAAGAAAAGATTTAAAATCTAGAATAAAAAAAATTTATTCTTGATCAAATTCATTTCGAATCAGACAGGCTGAAACGTCGTTTCTCAAAAATTTAGGGGGAAAAAAAAATTTTTAAATAACTTTTAAATTAATTTAGATATTTTTTCTTTTTGCATTTGAAAGAGCTTTTATTTTTCTTTCAAAATCCGTTGGCGAAATTAAAAAATGTTCAAAAATAACAAAATGGCGGCCATTTTAATAAAAAAAAAATTTTAATTACTCAAGAACTCCACTTTTTTTTTGCTCAAAATTTTTTTGTGAATTTTCTTTACTGTGAAGAATATTTTTTATATGAATTTAACTTGAGCTCGATTCTAGTAGAAGAAAAAAAATTTTTTCTTAGAAAATAACAATAAAAATTGTTTTTTCTTCTACCAAAATCGGGCTCAAGTTAAATTCTTATAAACAATATTCTTCACGGTAAAGACAATAGACAAAAAAATTTCAAGCAAAGAAAAAGTGGTTTTTTTTTTTATTAAAATGGTTGCCATTTTGTGATTTTTGAACATTTTTTAAATTTCGCCAACGGATTTTGAAAGAAAAATAAAAACTCTTTCAAATGCAAAAAGAAAAAAATATCTAAATTACTTTAAAAGTTATAATACTTTGAAGTTTTTTTCTCCTAAATTTTAGATAAACGACATTACAGCCTGCCTGATTTGAAATGAATTTCGTCTGTTAAATTTTTGGACTTATTAATTATTTTTAAAAATTGACAGAATTTTGATGATTTATCAATTTATCATTAACACTTTAACGCCCAAATGAGCTGATTCTCGACTTGGATTTCAACCTCATACCATTAACAGAAAAAAAAATTTTTAAAATATCAGACAAATCATTTCCGACTGCTTTTTTATCGCTCTTTCAAATTGCGTGGTCAAAATTTTCAAAAAATAATATTTAACCCCCTTTTTTTCAAAAACATCCAAAAAATACAAGTTTTTGTCATGTAAAATTTTTTTCAATTGCAATTCTTTCCAGTATATCATTTTTTGCTTATTCTTTAATTAAAATTTAATTTTTAAACGAATTTTTACTTATATAAGAATTCTTAAAATATCGAAGTTTTATTGCACAGAATTCTTAAAAAGCCGAATTTTTATTTGTCCGAAATTGCAAATGGCCGAAAAAACAATTAACAGAAAAAATTAGGCGCGATTTTTGAAATTGAACCAATCAGAAATTATCAAGAAATTCGTGATTGGTTGAATTTCAAAAATCGCGCCTAAATCTTTCTGCTTGTTTTTTCGGCCATTTGCAATTTTGGACAAATAAAAATTCGGCTTCTTAAGAATTCTGTGCAATAAAACTTCGATATAGAGGATGATTTTTATGTTCTGGACACCATAAAAATTTTTTTTTTTATCTCATTATTTCAGTTTTTTTAAACAAAAAAAATCAGTGGAATTAAAAAAAATTTTTTAGGGATCCGGAACATAAACATCACCCTGTGTAAAAATTCTGTTAAGTAAAAATTCGTTTAAAAAAAAATTCTTTTAAATTTTAATCTGAAAAATGAATATTCGACTTTTTGATAGAATTTTCTTTTAGCCGAATTTTTATTTATTTCGAATTATTTTTTGTAATACGAATTTCCATACGGAGAAAAATGGAGAAAGGAATAAATTAACTTTTACTATACTTAAAAAGTAAAACCAGAACTGTCTGCAGTTTCTGCACATTTCTGGCAATTTTTTACTTCAGAAATAGTAAATTTTTCCTATTTCCGTAATAATTTTTATTATTTTCGAAGTAACTTTTAATATTTTCGGAGTAAATTTTACTATTTCTGGAGTAAAAATTGACAAAAATGCGAACAGTTTCGGTTTTACTTTTAAAGTATAGTAAAAGTTACTTTATTCGTTTTTCCATTTTTCTCCGTGTATTATAATCCGATTTTTAATGTAACAGAATTTTTGTTTAAATTTTTATTTGTATTTATTTGCTCCGTTTATTTTTATTTGTTCGAATTTTCATGTGCTTTTTAAAAAATAAAACAAAAAAAATATCATTTTAACGAATTTTTTATTCAGCAAAATTTAATTCTCTGGATTTTTAATTTAATAAAAATATTCATTCGAATTATTATTTAAAAGAATATAACCGATTTATCATATTTATAAAATTTTTACGTGACAGAAAATTAATTTAACACAATTTCAATTTAATTGAATTTTTATTTTTTTAAATAAATAATATATCGGCGCAAACTTTCAAATTAACCAATAAAAATTTTCTGGCTAATTATTCTTATTGGTTAATTTAAAAATTCGCTTCCAAAAGTTTCTGACGAAAATTAAATCGAACAAATAAAAATTCTGACAAATGAAAATTCGAAAAAATGGAAATTTTATGATGTGAATTTTCGCTTAAGTAAAAATTTGCTCTAATATAAAAAATCAGTTTAATGGAAATTTTGTCAAAAAGAAAAAATAATTTGAACAAATAATTTCGACTAAAAGAAAATTTGGATGAAGTTCCGAAAATTTTGTTTAATAAAATTCTCCATCAAGTAAAAATTTTCTAATCAAGTTTTTTTTTTTTTTTTTTTTTTGTTAATTTTACAATTTAGACGGGAAAAAAATAATATTTTATTTAATTTGTTTATTAAAACTATACATTTTATGCTTCATTTTAAGTGGTAAAAAAAAAGAAATAAAAAGTCTTTTTTAAAGGGCAAAAAAAAAATTCAAAATTTTCCCGTTTTTTGAAAATCAAAAATTTTTATTTGAATTTTTTTTTGATTTTCAAAAAAGGGGTAAATTTTGAATTTCTTTTTTTGCACCATTCGAAAGAGCAGAAATTTTTTTTTTCGAAAACATATAGGTCAACATTTTTTTCATCCTTTTATACAATAGTTATGATTTTTCAAAAAATTCAATATTCACATTTTTGCTATTGGATCACTTCAGAAATTTTGCCCCATTTCAAAGAATAAAAAAAAAATTAGTTTAAAAAAAAAACCTAATAATTTAGAAAAATATTAGCAGCAAATAGTAAACAATTAAAATAGTTTTAATTGCAAATTTTTATCATCAAAATATTGTCAAATGTTGACGAGGAAATTGTTTTTGAGGTTATATTTATCTATTATTTTTTTGTTAGCGTGTTTCTCATTTACAAAATTCGATAAATATATGACATTTTTCATGTGTAAAATAATAAAATAATTGTATAAATATTTAATTACACTTACCTTATAGCGATAAGATTTTAATAATTTATTTTATTTTTATCAAAATTATAGAAAGTGTATGCTGATTGAATATCAATCTATTAGTAAAACATTTAAAATGTGACATTAACTGGAGTTCCTCATCTTTGTCAAAAATAAAACTCACTTCGCTCTCTATGTATAACTCTCTATGCCTATTCATTCGCGACTATATTCAGAGTAATTCCATACCAACATCACGAGTTGTGATTATAATTCGGGTATTATCGAAAACGTAGGAAATACGTCAAAAAAAAAAGAAAAAAAATTGTCTATATAGACAATAGTAGTTAATTTTACGCAAAGCTTTATTGGCAGTTATTACAATTGGTTTAGTAAAATTTTCATCTTACGTAATGTGAGAGTAATTTTTTTTTTCTCTCTATTTATGAAATACTCGTGAGAATTTTTTTTTTTTTTTTTTTCTTTTATTTTCAATGGTGTGATGTGTGATAAAGAGGGCGAGACAACATGTGCGCGACAATAATAAATTGGAAGTGTTGAAAAAAGCAGGAGAGGCTCCTCCATAAAATGCAGTCCATTTATTGGACTGGGAGGTTGCTCTCGCGTGCAATTTGGAATGGATTTACAAATTTCTCAGCAATTGCCGAGCCAAATGTTACAAAAAAGCGCGAGGCGTCACTTGTCTCGGCTGTTTGCGGTTTTCCAAAGGACTTTGCCCGTGGTCGAATGCCCAAGGGTCAATTTGGCGACGATGCTTGGTTTAGTGCTAAATTTAAGGCTGTGGAAGTCATTGGTGAGTATTTGAAGGTTAATTTTTTTTTTTTAAATTCATTTTTTTCGATTCTTTTTTTGGTGAAAAAAAAAAAAAAATTTGTTATTTCTAACCTCGAGCTTTGTACCCGGATTTGAAGAGCGCAAAGCGCTTATGAAATTTTTTTTTTTTGGTAGAAATAAAAATTAAAAAATTCATAACTCGAAAAGTGGGAAATTTAAAATAAATATATAATTTTTTTTCTATTAAGAACCAAAAAAAGGAATTTAAAAAATCGATTATAAATTTTAACATTGTTGTGGGTGATTCAAGATCAAAATTTATATTTCGATATAATAAATAAAATACAGGCCTCGGATTATACGACTTTTTCGAGTATTTCCGACTTTTTTCGACTTTTTTTTTTAATAAAATGCGACTTTTTCGATTTTTTTTTTTTACAAAATTTTTAAACAAAATACGTTTTTTTTTAGTATAAAATGCAAATCTTCTTTAGATAATTTTTATTTAAATTATTTAACAAATTTTCAACTAAAATTCTTCAGTATAAATTAATTATTAAAAAACTATTTTTCAATTAAAATTTTTATGAAATTTAATAATTGTTTATAATTTAAAAAAAAATTAGCAAATAAAATTACTACAAAATTTTTAATTCAAATTCACTTGAAATTTAATTATTTGCAAAAATTTCAATTATTTTCAAATTTTTCAATTTAAAATCTCTTTTAAAATTCAATTAAGTATTTTCATAATTTTCAATTCAAAATCAACTAAAATTTAATTATTCTCAAAAATTTCAATTCCAAATTAATTATCAAAATTCTCATTTCAATATCAACTAAAATTAAATTATTATCCAAAAAATTTCAATTGAAATTCAATTATTTTCAAAAATTTCAATCCAAAATCAAGTAAAATTAAATTATTTTAATAATTTTCAATTCAAAATCAACTAAAATTTAATTATTCTCAAAAATTTCAATTCCAAATTAATTATCAAAATTCTCATTCCAATATCAACTAAAATTAAATTGTTATCCAAAAAATTTCAATCCAAAATCAAGTAAAAATTCAATTGTTTTCAAAAGTTTCAACTTCAAATTTAATAATTTAATAATTTTAATTATAACTCTCCTGAAATAAAATTATTTTTAACTATTTTTAACTATTTTTATAATATTCTTCGAATATTCAACTATCTAAAACCATTTTTCGCTTAAAAAGTTTTTATTTTTGTCTGCAATTTCTAATAAATTTTTTAGTGAAATCATCAAAAGTTTTTTTTTATTTTTAATCACTTGAAGTTCAATAAATTTAAAAAAATCAAAATTGTAAATCTTTGAAAATTCAATTACTTTTAAAAAATGTTATCTAAAATTTATTTAATAAGTTATTTTTAGTTCTGTAAAATTTAATTATTATCTAAAAATTAACAAAATCTTTGGAAATTCAAATAATTTCTAAGAAATTTCAACTTTAACTCTTCCAAAATTATTAATTATTTAAAAAAAAATTTGTCTATAAAAATCTCTAAAATTTTTTTATTAAAAATTAAATTAATGATCAAAAACATTAAAAATTGAATGAATAGTTTTATTGTTAGTTTGATAAATAAAAATTATTAAAAAAATTATAAAATTAAAAATGAAATATAAAAATAAAATTAATTAATTAATATTAAATAAAAAAATAAAGTAAAAATAAATTAATAATAAAATAAAAATAAAACAAAAAACATGATTATATTCTAAAAATCATTAGTTAGAATTTTCATTTTATGAAATTTCATTTGTCATATAATTATTTTTAAGCCGAATTTTTATTTCTTCGAATTAGTATTTTGCAAGAATTTTCATCAAAACGATTTTCTATATTACAGAATTCTTATATAACCGAAAATTCATTTCACAGAATTTCTATTTCTTCGAATTTTTATTTGTCAGAATTTTTATTTGCTCGAATTTTCATTTAACTTAATAGGCATTTTAAAGAATTTTTATTTGGTAGAATTTCATTGCATAGATTTTTTATTTTATTCTTTCAGATGAATTTTCATTTGTTCGAATTATTATTTGATATAATTTCCATAAAACCGACTTTTCTGCAGAATTTTTACTTAACCGAAAAATCACAGAATTTCTAATTGATAGAATTTTCATTTGTCCGAAATTGCAAATGACCGAAGCAACAATCGATTTCGGCGCGATTTTTAAAATCAACCAATCACAATTTTATGTATAATTTTTGATTGGTTGATTTTAAAAATCGCGCCAAAATCGATTGTTTATTCGGACAAATGAAAATTCTATCAATTAAAAATTCTGGTAAATTGGTAAATTTTTTGGTTAAGTAAAAATTCTGCAGAAAAATCGGTTTTATGAAAATTATATCAAATAATAATTCGAAGAAATGAAAATTCATCTGAAAGAATAAAATGAAAATTCTATGCAATGAAATTCTACCCAATAAAAATTCTTTAAATTGCCTATTATGTTAAATGAAAATTGTGTTAAATAAAAATTCTGACAAATAAAAATTCGAAGAAATAAAAATTCTGTGAAATGAATTTTCGATTATATAAAAATTCTGTAATATAGAAAATCGTTTTGATGAAAATTCTGCAAAATACGAATTCGAACAAATAAAAAAATTCGGCTCAAAAATAATTATAATATGACAAATGAAATTCCATAAAATGAAAATTCTAACTAATGATTTTTAGAACATAATCATGCGTTCCCAAAAAACGTACCACAGAAATAATCAATTATTAAAAATAAAAGTAGAAATAAAAATTATTTATTATTATTCATTATTTATTTATAAACAATTTAATTTTCATTCCTCACGGGTCGTTTATTAAAAAAAAAATAATTTTATAATTCTTGAAAATACGAAAAAAGTTTTAGAATAGAAATAATTAAATTTTTTTTTATTTAAATAATTTGTTAAATAAAATCTTGTAATCTTTTTTTTTATTTTTCAAAATATTTTTCTATTTTGATTTACTTTTCTATTCTAGTGTCAAAAAAAAATTTTTTTGTTTTGAAAAATAAAAAGATAAAAAATTTTTTTTCTTTAAATTATTATTTATCACGTCAATTTGTCTCATTTGTTAAATAAAAAAAAGGAATAAAAAATTATTTAAACACAAAGTTTAAAAAAAAACGATTCAAAAGCAAAGAAAAATAATTTGTTTATAAGTTTTTTTTTTTAAATAAAAATTGCCAAAAAAATGGGGCAATTGGGAATTGTAAAATAGGTCTATATTTAAAAATCGAAAATTTTAAAAATTTTGAATTAAAAAGTATTAAAAAAACGATTGATTCGAATTAATTAGTAATTAAATATTAAAATTTTGAAATACGATATTTTTTTTAAAAAAAACCAGTTTGAGAGACTATAAAAAGCATTTAACACAAAGGTGACAATAATTATTCCGCAATTAGAGTTCATTATCTATAATTTTCAACGATTAAATTAACCTTAAGAGTAAATTCTAAAATGGAATTTGACTTTTTTTTAAAAACTCCACATATATATTATTTTTATATTTATTTCTTTCGATGTTTACAATTTATTTATTGTCTCTGTTTATATATTTTATTTCTCTCCATTTTTTTTCTCACTTTTAATTTAAAGTAAATTTAAAATTATTATCATTTATCAAACTCTGCTCTTTGATTGTAAAAACAGCGATGTTCAAAGTCCAAATACAATATAAAGAAAAAAGAAAATTTAATTTTTCTTTAAATTTCCAAGACGATATTAAATTTTTTTTTATGTTTTTTTTTTCTCAAATTATAATTTAGTTTTTTTAAATAAATTTATTGCTTCTATTTAAATTTTATTTCTTTTATTCTAAAATTTTGCTAAAATAGATCGTCAACAAAGTTATTCTTAAATAGTTGCTTTCAATAATAATTTCATGAAATTTTTTAAAAATTGTTTTTTTTCTCACGTTAACATGTGACATAATGTTTAAATATCTCTCTTTTAATAAATATTTGACAATGTGCCAAAACTAACAAATTTTAGTCGTGAGATATTTTTAGTAGCGTTCGTTTTACGTTTTCACGGTTGTTCGCTTCATAACAAATTTTATTCAATTATTATTATAATGAATATCGCGCAGCATCAGCAATAATCTTTGTTTGCTGACTTTTTATAATTTAAAGAAAGAAAAAAATTGTTATTAATATAAAAAATTGTTTTTTTTTAAAATTTTTTATATAATTGTTTTCAAATTATAAGATTTTAAAAATAATTTAAAAATTCTTAGAGATGAAAATTTCATTTTCTAATTTTTCTATAATAATTCTTACTAGGGAAACTAAAAAAAAATTGTAAAATAAAATTAAGAACGTTTAACCACGGAAATGGAGACCTCTAAAATTAATTAACATTTAAATAATTAAAATAATAAAAATTAATTTTACTTTCTGAAAGAAGAAATATCAATTTTCAAGAAAAAAAATTAAAAACCTAAAATATTTCCAATATCTGCTTATTATCTCCAGAAAATAATTCTGTAAAAGTGATATAACAGAAAATTTTTAACTTATGCAAATTGTGTAAAAAAAAAAAAAATTTCTACGTTTAAAATTAATTTTTTCTTGAAAATTGATATTTCATTTTTCAGAAAGTACAATTAATAATATTTTAATTATTTAAATGTTAATTATTTTTTTCAAAAGGATTTCCGAGATAAACGTACTTAACAAAAAGAACAAAAATTTATAGTGATTTTTCAATATTCAGTACAAAGATAATGTTGACTCAAAGTTGCGTGAAATATATAATTTACTTTGTACGAAAGGGTATAAATAAATAATTTATTCTATATTAAAAGAATAATAATAATATATATGCGAAATTTTGCAGGCGTAGCCGATGGAGTTGGTGGTTGGATACACTATGGAATAGATCCAGGAGAATTTTCAAGTTTTCTCATGAGAACATGCGAGAGGCTAGTTAATATGGGAAAATTTACACCTACTGAACCAGCGGGTTTATTAGCACGCAGTTATTATGAATTACTTGAAAATAAGCAACCTATATTAGGTATTGAAATTATTTATTTAACAAAAAAAAAAAAAGAATCTTCGCGTTAAATCTTTTTTTATTTCAATTATTTAACAAAATTTTTAACTAAAATTCTTCACTAAATTAATTATTTTTAATAATTTTAATGAAATTCTTCAACAAATTCAATTATCTGAAAACAATTTTTCAATTAAAATTTTTATGAAATTTAATAGTTTATAATTTTTAAAAAATTAACAAATAAAATTAACAAAAAAAATTTTAATTCAAAATCACATGAAATTTAATTATTTACAAAAATTTCAATTATTTTTAATGATTTTTATTATATTCTTCGAAAATTCAACTATCTAAAACCATTTTTCGCTTAAAAAGTTTTTAAATTATTGTTTTTTTTGTCTAGAATTTCAGATAAATTTTTTAGTGAAATTATCAAAAATTAACGAAGCTGAAGTATACGCAACGTTTATGATAAACGATTTTTAAAGAAATAATTTTTTAAAATGAAAAAATTCTATAATTTTTTGCCTAAAAAATATTTCTTGTTGTTTTTATTAATCAACTAATTACAAAAAAAAAATTTTTAAGCAAAAAATTATAGAATTTTTTCATTTAAAAAAATTTTTTTTTTTTTTGAAAATTGTTTATCATAAACGTTGCGTACTTGAGCATCGTAAAAATTAAAAATTAAAAATCACTTGAAGTTGAATTAATTTCAAAAATCTAAATTGTAAATCTTTAAAAATTCAATTACTTTTTAAAAAAATATTATCTAAAATTATTTGATAAATTATTTTTAGTTCTGTAAAATTTAATTATTTTCTGCAAATTAACACAATCTTTTCAAATTCAATTATTTCTAAAAATTTCAAATCCCTTTAACTCTTCCAAAATTATTATTATTTAAAAAAAAAAAATTATTTAAAAATCTGTAAAACTTTATTAAGTATTGCCTGAAATAAATTGCTTAAATCAGACTTGAAAAAATTATAAAAATGGAACTTTAAGAATTTTTTCTTTTTTAGAAATTTGTTCTACTTAAATAAAATTTTGAAAATTTGTCTTACAATTAGTTTGATTCTGAAATATTGGAAATAGATTTTCTTGATAATATTCATTAGGGTCAGTTGGAGTAAATAGAAACAAGGGGTAAATCGAAACAGTAGTTATTTCAATTAATTAAAAAATTTTAAAAATAAATACGGCCTCAAACCTTGTTGGGGGTGATCTAAGGTTCAAGGTTTGAGGCCTTATTTATTTAAAAAAAATTTTTTATTTAACTGAAATAACTACTGTTTCGATTTACCCCTTGTTTCAATTTACCCCAACTGACCCTATAGAATTATTCTCATTACAGAATTAATAAAATGAATTTAATATCTAATAAAATTTGTTATTTAAAGTAAAATATTTATTAATCAATTAAATTTTGTTAAAAATAAAAAAACATCGACTTTTTTTTGGAATTTAAATTGACTAAAACGATTTTTTTTATGCCTTAAAGTCGATCCAAGTTCTGAATATTTTCTTGGTATATTTACGAAAAAAAAATTATTGTTAATTCACAGGTAGCAGTACTGCATGTGTTATTGTATTTAATAAGGAAACGAGCAGTATCTATGCGGCGAACATAGGAGATAGTGGTTTTGTTGTTGTACGAAAAGGAGAAGTGGTGCATCGTTCGTCCGAACAACAACATTATTTTAATACACCTTTTCAGTTGTCACTTCCCCCTCCTGGACACTCTGGACAAGTCCTCAGTGATAGGTATTTATATTTTATAAAAAATACTAGCAAAATTAAACGCGCGCCAAATTGAGTATTTAATTGTTTGTTATAAAGAAATTAAAGATTAATATTATCAATAATAATTTAATTTATTGGAATATTATTACATATTAAATGATAATAATGAAAATTATATGTTTACAGGCCTCGAATTATACGACTTTTTTCGACTTATTTTAATAAAATGCGACATTTTTTTTACATTTGCAAAAAAATGTAAATAAAATACATTTTTTTAGTATAAAATGTAGATCTTCTTCAGATCTTCTTCAATTCAATTATTTAATAAATTTTGAACTAAAATAATTCTTCACTAAATTAATTATTTTTAATAATTTTAATGAAATACATCACAAATTCAATTATATCAAAATTATTTTTCAATTCAAATTTTTATGAAATTTAACAATTGTTTATAATTTAAAAAAATATATCACAATAAAATTGAATTATTTTCTAAAAATTTCAATTCAAAATAAACTAAAATTCAATTATTACCCGAAATTTTAATTAAAAATCAATTAAAAATCCAATAATTATCAAAAATTTTCAATTTAAAATTTAATTATTTACCAAGTTTTCAATTTAAAATGAAATAAAATGCAATTATTTTTTAAAAATTTCTATTCAAAATTAATTATCCAAATTTTCAATCAAAAATGAACTTCAATTAAATTATTATCCAAAATTTCAATTAAAATTCAATTATTTCCCAAAATTTTCAATTCAAAATGAACTGAAATTCAGTTATTTTCCAAATTTAAAATCAAATAAAATTTCATTATTCTCAAAAATTTGAATTCAAAATTAATTGAATTTTCAATAATTTGAATTTAAAAGCATCTAAAATTTAATTATTTCTAAAAATTTTCATCGAAATTTTTTTTTTTTGAAATTTAATAATTTCAATTATAACTCTAAGGAAATTCAATTATTTTTAACTATTTTAATAATATTATTTGAAAATTCAACTATCTGAAACCATTTTTCAATTAAAAATTATTTTCAAATTATTGTATTTTGTCCGCATTTTCTAATAAATTTTTAGTGAAATCATCTAAAATTTTAATTAAAAATCACTTAAAGTTTCAATTAATTTCAAAAATCTCAATTTTAAATCTTTGAAAATTCAATTAAATTTAAAAAATGTTTTCCAAAAATTGTTTGATAAATTATTTTTAGTTCTGTAAAATTTAATAATTCTTTGAAAATTAACAATATCTTTTGAAATTTAATTATTTCTAAAAATTTCAACTTTAACCCTTCGAAAAGGATTATTATTAAAAAAAAATTTTTATTTAAAAATCTGTAAAATATTTTTGTTAAAATAAAAAACAAATCCACCTTTTTTTTGGAATATAAATCGACTAAAATGACTTTTTTGTGTCTTTAATTTGATTCGAGGCCTGTGTTTTTATAATTAATATTTAATAGGTATTCGTTGGCCCCTGGTACATTAACCCTCGGAGCACACACCTCTTTTTTCGAACAAGTAGCACAGTCTGGGTCGCTGTGACCCTGTTTACTTTACAAAACTCCCCCATTTTTGAACTTTTGGACTGATCAACACAAAAAAAATATTTTTTTATTCATTGAATCTTGTAAAATATAAGAATATGCAGTTTAGAAATATTATTAAATTATTTGCATATTGAAAAAAAATTCGTGAAGTTAACTAATTAAAAAGAAAAAGTTGAATTTAAAAAAAAAAATGTAACTTTTGTAATTTTTAATATTTTAAGCTAAAAATTGGGATTTATATTCTCGAAGTGTGTTAGAATAAGGGAAAAAATACCACCTTATTTTATTTTTTAAAAAAGGTATTTATTTTGTAGTTTAACGAAGGTAACTTTTAAGACGATAAAAATGTGATTTTCGACACAACTTTTTAAAACTATACTTTTTTAATAACATATTTACTAGTATTTTATTATTTTCTTTGGATTATCATGTTACTTATTATTCCTTATTAGTTAGTTACCACTATATGGCCTTAGGTTCGTGTTGTATTGCCGACTTTTCAAATTACACTTCATTGAAATTAATGACAGGGTCTGTGTGACCCAGTATGTGCTCCGAGGGTTAAAAATTAATTTTTAAAAATAAATTTTTTTCAAATTACTATCTTGTACGAAATTTCCTGGCGCATCTTTTTTCTCATCATAAATTTTTTGTACAATTTTTGAATCAATATACAAGTTTAAAAAAAATTTCGTTGGTAAACGTTGTGTACTTCAGCTTCGTGAATTGAATTTTCGAATTTGGAATTTTAAAGAAACTTATTCCGAAATTTGGAAACACAATTATACAACTTTGGCAAAAAATGAGCCAACTTCAAGTTAGGACAGAAGGACAGACCAAGTATTTTATTATTATATAATTTCCTTTTTATATGCAAAAGTACCATATTTTGCTTGTTAGGTATAAAAATTTGTTAAATTAATTGGCAATTTGAAGTTTTGAAAAATAATTATTATATTGAATTGATTGATTAAAAAAATGGTTCTAAAAAATTAATTTTTTTTTTTTTGATATTTAATATCTAAACAATTTCATTTTTGAGGCTAGCTACGTTTTTCTTATATGGAAAATAAAATTAATATTAACAGAAAAACTTATTCTTAGCTTGATCAAGGTACAAAACATTGTTAAAAATTCAAAAACACTACATAAAACAATTAAGAATGAAAAATTAAAAAAAACTGACAAATAATTAAATTTGCTACTGGTCTTGCAAATAGAAAAACTGCAATAAATCAGTCAATTTTTAAAGAAATCTATTCAAATATTACTCGTTCGACGCAAAATTACGTTTAAATATTACATAAAAAAAAATATTTAAAATATAATTAATGCCATAAATATCAGTTAAAGTTGAAAAATTGAGGAAAAAAATGACAATTTCCAAACTTTCTTCGAGCTTTTCTCTTGTAAATATTACTTTTAATGAAAAAAAAACAATTAAGGGTTGAAGAGTCCTTATTTTCAGCTTTAATGACAAAAAAAAATTTTAATCGGCGTAAAATTAAAAAAAACTCTCCAGGGTTTTTATTCGAAAAAAAAGGAAAAACGATATTTTCTTGAGCAGTAATAATCAAAATCAATTAGATATTGTTAATTATTTTTTTAATAATAATTTTGTGAAATTTGTTATTTTAAGTCCGGAATCCGCAGACACGTCGAGTTTTGGCGTTGAGGATGGCGACGTAATTCTTTTGGCAACAGATGGGGTGTTTGACAATGTGCCTGACCAGTTGCTAGTCACTGAGATGCGTAAAATTCAAGGCGAACGTGATCCTTGTAAAATACAAGGTGTCGCTAATACAATTGCCTGGATGGCGCGTACTCTAGCTTTTGACGGAGCTTTTATGTCTCCGTTCGCTGAAAACGCTAGGGAAAATGGAATAGACGCTATAGGTAACACAAAAAAAGAAAAAAAAAAAACCAAACTGAAAATTTGGAATAATAATTATAATAAAGGATTATTAATAATTCTGCGTTCCAAAGTAAAAACCTAGTAAATCACTTTTTCATAAATTTAAAAAATCGATAGATCTAACCCTTACGAAAAATCGACTAGGTTTTTACTTTGAACAGTAGAATTTATTTTTGACAAAAAAAATTTTTTTCTATTTACAGGAGGAAAACCTGACGATATAACGGTGCTGCTAGCGACCGTAGCGATGTGAAAAAGAAGACAAAATGTATAATAGTGCTCCCCAATCATTGTATTATATTCCATGTCATTGCATATAATGTAACTAGTTACACATGACTGTAAACTCGTACGATATTTCTTATTTACTATTTAATTGTTAAATAAATACGATTTAGAAAATCACTTCTTCTCTCATTCTCGCTTTTTCTCATCATTATCCAATTTTTTTTTATTTTTTATTTTTGGTAGGGAAAATAACAGCGAGTAATTATTGTCTTTGAGAGAAGTGGTATATAGAAAACAAAGAACAAAAGCTAAAAAAAATACAAATTTTTTTTATCGTGTTTTTCGATTTGTCGTTTGCAGGACATGGAAAAAAAAAGTAGTGGTGCATCATTTGCATCTTGTCGTAGGTTATGTTTAATAGATTGTTATTAGGAAAACAAATTACGATGCCGATACATAATGAACTGAAAAAAAATGGTGATAAATAAAAATTATTATTATCTTACAATGTGTTATTTTTTTTTTATTTATTTCTTGGAAAGTTATGCAAATCCCATTTTGAAATTTACAAAGGGTCAAGAGGTACGTTTATACCTTTATACCTTTTTATTATTAACCATAAACAATGAAAGAAATGAATATAAAAGTGAATATATTATAACAAAAAATAATAAATAGAAGACCAAATCGTAATGGCATGAAGAAATTAAAGGTTATTATAACAAATATATAATATAATAAACCTTTTTATTATTAATCATAAACAATGAAAGAAATGAAAAATTAGTTATTACACAGGCACACAAAGAAAAAATATTTTCTGATTATTGAACTTGCACGTCTTTTAGTATTTTTGCCCGCTGAAAACAAATTTGAAATCAAAATTGTTCTATCGCCCTCTGTTTTTTTTTCAAATCGAAAAAACTACCCTTAAATGGATTAATTCAAAACTTGAAAGATAAAAAAATTAAATAACAGACTATTTTTTAATACAGAATTATACTTTACACTAAAATCTCAAAAACAAAGTCATAATTGCTCCATCACTCCTATTTTTTTAATCAAAAAAACTATCCATAATTGGAAAGAATCAAACTTAAGAGGTAAAAAAATTGAAAAACAGATTTTTTCGATTTAAAAAAAAACAGAGGGCGATGGAACAATTTTGACTTCAAATTTGTTTTCAGCGAGCAAAAATATATTTTTTCTAAACTCTTTGTAGAAAGTTTTTGAGGATAATTAATTTTATTTTAACCTTAGAATTGAAAAAATATCTAATTGATTTAAAGTTGAGAAAAAAATTAAATTTTCAAATTTTTTTAAATTGCTAATTTAGGACGTCTAACAAGTTTAATAACAAAAATAATAATTCATTTAATTTAATTTAAATTTTATTAATAAAATTACTTCAAAAATAAAGTGTAGAAAATACTAATTAAATACTAATACTTTTTGTACAAAAATACTAATGATTAACGCGCCACTAGATGTCTCGACACAGCCAGTTATATATGTCATTTATTAAAATTGTCACAATAGCGTATTTCATTCATGAGTATATACTCGCAAGGTGAAATAAACACAGACGTTTCTGTTGATTTCTGCTTATATGTACACTTCACATAAGATAAAAAATTAGAAATTAGAAAATCAAAAATACAATTAACTGCGTTAACATAGAAAGGTAAATTAATTATTTTCTATTATCAGTTGTTTTAAAAGTTTACATATTTATTAACAAATTTGAAAAAATGAAGTAAATTTTGTAAATATTGAAAAATATTTTTTAAAAAATTCTAATTTTTTGTAAATATTATATATTATAAGAAAAATTTCATTTTTTTTATAATGGTTACTTTTTTGTTTACTTTTTTTTTTTTTACTATAAATCACTAATTTTATTATGATTATTATTATTGTATAAAATTACTTGTATAGAAAAAATTGTGCTTTTTGTTGTTGATATTTTTACTTTTTTGTTTCATAAAACGAATTTAAAATGAAGAGGAAATATTTGTTTTAATTTTAATCTTATCGCGGTTATATTTCTCAAACGAATCGCAAAAAATATGATAAAATTTTGTTATATAATCTATTTTTGCAGTATTTTTGTCGCAATGATCAAAATAATTTTAATATATTTTCTTAAAAATTAAATTTTACTCTTTGAGACGTATAAAATGTGAGGAATTAATATTTAATTTTTATCTAAAATTTTTGAATAAAATTTGATTTTTTTTTTAAGAAACTACCGCAAGGAAAGAAAAATGTCGTTTGATAAGGCTGCATTAGATAAAACTGCAATTGAAAATTTTCAGGAATATTTGAGAATTCCTTCGGTTCATCCGAATGTTAATTATGGTAAGTAAAAATTAAATCACAGGGGTGCGCACATTATTATTAACCAAATTGCAATTATTATAATTTCTATTACATCGAAATTTTTATTATCTTATTAAATGTAATAAAATTTTTTATTTTTGTTATACAGATCCTTGTGTAGCTTTTATATTTAAATTGGCAAAATCTTTGGATTTGCCAGTGAAAATGTATGAACCAGTGCCAAAGAAACCAATAGTAATTATAACATGGAAAGGTCTCGAGCCTGAATTGCCTTCAATTTTTTTAAACGGTCATATGGATGTCGTTCCTGTCTATGCTGTAAATTCAAAAATAATTCAATATTCATATAAAATACTGAACACATGATTATGTTCTAAAAATCATTAGTTAGAATTTTCATTTTATGGAATTTCATTTTTTCATATAATAATTTTTGAGCCGAATTTTTATTTTTTCGAATTCGTATTTTGCAAGATTTTTCATCAAAACGATTTTCTATATTACAGAATTTTTATATAACCGAAAAATCACAGAATTTCTAATTGATAGAATTTTCATTTGTCCGAAATTGCAAATGACCGAAGTAACAATCGATTACGGCGCGATTTTTAAAATCAACCAATCACAATTTTATGTATAATTTTTGATTGGTTGATTATAAAAATCGCTCCAAAATCGATTGTTTGTTCCGCCATTTGCAATTTCGGACAAATGAAAATTCTATCAATTAAAAATTCTGGTAAATGATTTTTCGGCTAAGTAAAAATTCTGTAGTATGAAAAATCGGTTATATGGAAATTATATCAAATAATAATAATTCGAAACAAAATGAAAATTCATCTGAAAGAATAAAATGAAAATTCTATGAATTTTTCGGTTATATAAAAATTCTATAATAATAGAAAATCGTTTTGATGAAAATTCTGTAAAATACGAATTCGAACAAATAAAAATTCGGCTCAAAAATAATTTATATGACAAATGAAATTCCATGAATTGAAAATTCTAACCAATGATTTTTAGAACATAATCATGCGTCCCTAAAATATTTATTTTTAAGATATAAATTAATTTTAAATTTAAGTTTTTAAAAAATTTGTTTTTTTTTTTTTGAAAGAAAATTAATGTTTTTTCTACAGTAAAAGAATTTTTTTTCAAAGAAAACAGTTTTTAAAAATTCAAAATGCCGAATTCAATATGGCGGACACTTTTTACATTTGTTGGGTTTCGCTCGAAATTTGTTACACTTGTTGCTTTTTGTGTTCGCCGATAACAAAATTTGCTTTCAATATTTAAAAATTTTAAATATCAAAATATTTCTTAATTCATCAAATAATTTTTGTACTTTTCATCTTAAGGGTATGTGGGAACCTCCCACGTGACCTAGTATGGGAAAATGTGTTTTGGTAGTATACATTTCACTCTAAAATGAGAAAAAAATTTTTGTCTAAAATTTTGAGGGATGATAGATTAGGGTACAAAGAATCTCGCTGTTCTCCGAAAAATACATAATTTTGAGTAAAATTATTAAAAAATGGAGTTTAAAAAGTGGCATTTTTAAATGAAAATGAAAACAATTATGGCGGCGCATACACAGACGTTGTTTGAGTGTGTCAGTGCTCCAGTAAACAGCGCCAATTCGAGCGAGTGGCCACTGAATGAACTATGATATAATACATTATTTTACTATTTATTGCTTTATTTTTACTATTTTTGCGTTAAGTTATGGTAAATGAGTAGAACAGCGAGATTCCTTGTACCAAACAAAATCATTTCTCCAAAATTTTAATCCAAAATCATTTTTTAAAGTATCGCACAATTGTTTTTAAGGAAAAATGGACATATCCACCTTTTGATGCGCATATCGATGAAAAAGGAGATATTTATGGCCGCGGTAGTCAGGATATGAAAAATGTTAGCATTCAATATGTAGAATCAATAAGACGATTAAAATTAAATGGCATTCGTTTGAAACGAACAATTCACATTTCTTTTGCACCAGAAGAAGAAATTGGTGGAAAAGATGGTATCGAGTCATTTGTCAAAACGGAGGACTTTAAAAAATTGAACGTTGGTTTTTGTATAGATGAGAGTGTTGCTTCTCCATTAGAGTCAATATTTTTATTTTACGATGAAAGATGTCAGTATCATGTTTGGATTCATTGTACTGGTAAATCAGCACACGGCAGTATGGCAAATGAAAATACATCCGGTGAAAAATTATATAAAATTATTGGTAATTTTATGAAATTTCGTGAAATTGAAAACAATAAATTAAAGACACTGAATCTTAAACCTGGAGAAGTGTCGACAGTTAATTTAACAATGCTCAAGGTATTTTGTTTATAAATAGAATAATGAAAAAAAAAATAACCAGAAATTCTTATTAAGGGGGGAACACCAGTTGTAACTCAAGAAATAATGCTTTTTACAAGAATATTTTCCAAAAGAACAATGAATCTTTTTAAAGAATACTATTTATTAGTTAAAAGTACATGTTAAAAGCTGTAATTTAAAAGAAAAAAAAAATTTTTTTAACAAAAACTTTTAGAGATATGAGCCATTGAAGTGGCGCCTTAAGAAAAAAGGCGAATTGCGGTGACCAGCATTCTGCAAGTATACTTCGTCTGAAATACAAAAATGAAATTGATTTACATTTATTATAAGATTATCTAGTTCGTGATCGAAGGATTTAAAAAAAAAAAAATTTGACAAAATGGCGACCTGTCAAAGTCAAAAGTATGATTTTCGTTAAAAAAATACGGTCGATTTTCAGCTATATAAAAAAAAGTTTTGCATAAAAAAAAAATCCTTCGATCACGAACTAGACTTATATGTGTAAATGAAGCACACTAAATTTTAAATAAATCGGTTTAATGGTATTCGAGTAATCGTGGTCACCGACTTGGAAAATGTCATTTTGAGAAAAACGCATTCAAAGTTTCAACTTACTTTTTTTTGTTCAGAAGAAATTTTGTTTCCAATTTACAAAGAGTCATCGATTCCTGGACCATATAATAACTCTTCCGCAGTGGTTGCCGTTTCTAAATCATAGGAAAAGGCTATCTGTCGTTAGGGTCAGGTATGGCTGGCCACCTTGTCTGAAGCCACGGGACGCGCCGCTGCAGTGTTCTGTATATCTCATTTATTTTTCACCGGATCAAGTTTAAAATTTACAGACACATTTCTAAATATGTATACTTTAAGAAAATGCAAAAAAAAAATTCGATTTTTCGAAAGTTACAACTGGTGTTCCCCCCTTAAGGCCAGGTCCAAGTGCGAGGCAGCGCCATCTACATTGAAACTAAAATTTTGGAAAATTTTCAACAGCCTTTTCTTGAAAACAAGAAGGTAAAATGCTTTTTCCTTTATGGATAATTGATTATTGGCAAGATATACACCAGCTAAAACTTTTTTTGAGTTAAAATAATAAAAAAAATTTCATGTCAATAAATTAAATATGAGCACTTTTTTCACAAAAACTGTAACAGTACTTTCTCAGAAATTACAATCAAAAATGCAATTTCCATTTGGAAAATTAATAAACGCTAAAAAATACACGACCTAAGATTTACCAATCACGAAAATAACAAAAAAAAATTTTATTAAATATTTAACATATTGATACTGCTTTACTGATTGTGACAGCCCTTTGGTAGATTATGTATTTCAGGTGGTTAGCAACAGCGCCAATCTCCTCCTTTCGGCTAAACTGCGAAGCGTCTGGTGACATATATAACCTGCCAAACGGCTCTCATAATGAGTAAAATATGTTATGTTAAAATACTTTTTTTTTGTTATTTTCGTGATTGGTAAATCTTAGGTCGTGTATTTTTTAGCGTTTATTAATTTTCCAAATGGAAATTGCATTTTTGATTGTAATTTCTGAGAAAGTACTGTTACAGTTTTTGTGAAAAAAGTGCTCATATTTAATTTATTGACATGAAATATTTTTTATTATTTTAACTCAAAAAAAGTTTTAGCTGGTGTATATCTTGCCAATAATCAATTATCCATAAAGGAAAAAGCATTTTACCTTCTTGTTTTCAAGAAAAGGCTGTTGAAAATTTTCCAAAATATTAGTTTCAATGTAGATGGCGCTGCCTCACTTGGACCTGGCCTTAATATGTAGGTGGGTAAAAAATATTGAAATTTTTTTTTTTTTTAATTTTAGGGTGGTGTACAAATAAATGTTATTCCCGAGGAATTATCAGTGGGTTTTGATGTTCGTTTAGCTCCCGATGTTGATCATGAGGAATTTAGAAAAATGATAAAACAATGGTGTGAAGAAGCAGGAGATGGGGTTTATTTTGAAATAATAGGTAATAAACGTGTTGAAGGTACAAAATTAGATGATACCAATCCTTTTTGGTTAGCATTTAAAAAAGCTTGCGATGATAATAAAATTAAATTAGAGCCTATTGTTTGTCCTGGAGCTACAGACGCTCGTTTTTTGCGTGAGGTAAGTTTTTACTATTTTTTCAAAAATAATAATAATACCCTAATAACACAAGATATCTTGGGATATATTGATAATATCCCGCAGATATCCTAGGGATGTCCTATGGATATCAAAAGGATCTCTTAAGGATATCCAAAAAATCGGCGGTTTGGATATCCTTTGGATATCCCATGGATATCTGAGGATATCCACAGGATATCTGAGGATATCCACAGGATATCTGAGGATATCCACAGGATATCTGAGGATATCCACAGGATATCTGAGGATATCCACAGGATATCTTCGGGATATCTCTATAGACTTTCATAAATGTCCTCCAGATATCCCACAGATATCATCAGGATATCCCACAGATATCGTCAGGATATCCCATAGATATCGTCAGGATATCCCACAGATATTTTCAGGATATTCTCAGTATATCTTCTGGATGTCAAGAAGATATTCTCAGGATACTGTTTTTAAAGTCATTATGAGACTACGAGTGAGAATATTCTGTGAATTAAATTTTATATAAATAAAATAAAATGCAACATGTTTTTCGAGAAAGTTGTTTAATTTGAAAAATAATTAACTAATTTTTTTCTCATTCGTGATTCATTTCTTTATTCATATGCTTAATATTGTCAGAAAATAAATTGGCTTTAAACAATATAAATTCTTCCCCGCAAATAACGAATAACTATTAATATTAATTATACATTAAGTGCTTGAGTTTATTTAAAAACTTTGAAAAATGCGTTTCAAATCTTCATTTAAAATAAATTAGAAGCTCATAAGATTTTTGTTTTTATTATATTATTATTCATTATATTAGCTTAACAATTTTAACCTTTTAAAATATATGTTGAGATATTAAATATCCCGTGAATATCCCGTGAATATCCTTCGGACATCCTGAGGATATGCCATGGATATTCTGCGATATAATATCCAATAGATATTTTGTGGATGTCTTAGGGATATCCTGTGGATATCCTATGGATGTCCTGTTGATGTCCCACAGACCGGCGGTTTGGATATCCTAGGAATATCCTGGGGACCATTCTAGGATATAGACCATTGATATGGATATCCTAGGGATATCCTTTTGTTATGAGGGTAATAACCAAATTCATTTCAAATCAGGCAGGCTGAAAAAAATCTAAAATTTTAAATAAACGTCGTTTCAACCTGCCTGATTTGAAATGAATTTGGTATAATAATTTCTGTTCTTTTTATTGAATGAAAATTACGTTTTAGTTGGGAATTCCAGCATTTGGATTTACTCCAATAAATAATTCACCAATTCTCCTTCATGAAAATGATGAGCGCCTCAATAAAGATATATTTCTTAAAGGTATTGAAATTCTGATGAAAGTTATAGTAGCGGTATCAAATGTTTAATTGATTTTCTTAATATATTTATATATATAGATCGATAAAGAAAATTTTCTTATGGAATGTAAAAGAAGTTTCACATTTGCAAAAAAATTATTACTTTGTTTATAAAAGTAATTGTAATAAATTTCTATGTTTATATTTAATCAAATTTTGGCAATAAAAAAAATTTTTAAATAGCAAAATTTTAAAATTAATTTTTCAATTACCTTTTAGTTAAGTGTTAAAATTAAAATAATAATCTTAAAAATTCAAAAAAAAAAAAAAAATTATTAACTCATAACTGGCAAAATTCCGTGTTCGAACATACCCAGATAGCACGTAAGCTTGCAGCAACCTTGCCGCAAGCTTTAAATGTCCCACCTAACCCAAGCTTGCATGGTAAGCTTACCGAAAGATTGCAGTGTAAGGTTACTGCAAGATTTCACAGTAAGATTGCTCAGTAAGATTGCACGGTAAGCTTGTTGCAAGGTTGGTGCAAGATTGCCAAATAACCTTGCCAATCAGCACAGAAGGTTGCAGCAAGCTTGCCATGCAAGTTTGCTCGCAACCTTATGACAAGCTTGGCGCAAGCTTGCGGAATATAACAAAAAAATTTTTTGTGAGAGGAAATTTATTTTTGTACATACATATATTGAGCACCAGTTCCTGGGGAAGGTTATTGTCAACCTTGCACCAACCTTGCCACAAGTTTACCGTGCAAGCTTACTATGCAAGCTTGCGATAATCATATCATGCAATCTTGCAGTAACTTTACACTGCAATATTTCAGTAAGCTTACCATGCAATCTTGCAGTAACCTTACACTGCAATCTTTCAGTAGGCTTACCATGCAATCTTGCGATAATCTTATTGTGCAATCTTGCAGTAACCTTATACTTCAATCTTTCGGCAAGTTTACCATGCAAGCTTGGGTTAGGTGGGACGATGTAACTTTGCGGCAAACTTGCCGTGCAAGGTTGGAATTATTGCGTGGCAAGCTTGCCGCAAGGTTGCTGCAAGTTTACGTGCTGTCTGAGTAAATGGCACAACGGGTCTGCTAGACCCGACGTATTCAAACGTGTATTATACAGTCGGTATTGAATATTTTTGCACAAAAATTTAATCTGATGTAGCTTATAATGTGTTTTTTAAATTTTCATTAGTTTTACGGGGATTAATTTATTTAAAATTAGTTGAAAAAAATTGTAAAAAATAAAAACGAAAAATTGCGTGTTTTTACTTAAAAATTCATGAGTTATTTAAATTTTAATATTATGACTTAAAAATTTAAGGTTATACTATTGTATTCTTTGAGGAAAAAATTACCAAAACAGCAGGACTTGCTCACAAATTAGTCAATATTTGCTTATATTTTCGGTTTGTTTGTACATTTCACATGTTGAACATACCCTTAAGATATTTTATAACAATTTGATTGTTTAAATTTTGAATTAACATTATTATTGTTAACTGACTATTTAGAATTTAATTGTTTATTTTGATAATTATTAATTATAATTAAAATTTAATTATGTAATTATTATAATTATAAGTTATTGTAATTATTATAATTATAAGTTATTATAATTATAAATTACAATTCTATAATTTATTTGCTAATTATTAATTTAATCAATCAATCAATCTAACATGAAAAAATTTAATTCAAAAATTTTGAAAAATAGAAATTTTTTTTAATTTATAAAAAAATAGTTTTTAAATCCCATTTTTTTCAGTTTTCACATGATATTTTAGTTTACTTTTCTATGACAATGATTTTAGTGACTGTAAAAATATATATATTTTATTTTTTCCAAAAAAAATTTTTTTTTTCTGTAAATTATATTTTTTGAAGTATTATATAATGATTGAAAAAAAAAATGTTTTACTATGCTGATGTATTGCTTCGTACGATTTGAAGCATTGAGTTTGCGCAATATAAGTAGGTAAAAGATTCGGCGCAATCAAGTGCGTAAAAAGAGGGTCGAACGAGCAACAGGGAGGGTTGTTCAGCTGCTGCTCCTGTTGCTGCTGCTGCTGCTGATTCTCAGGTTACTGTGTTAATAAGTCAGAGAATCTGACGGGTAATTTAATATAAATGTTTTTTTTAATTATATTTTATTTCTTCTATTATTTTTTTTTTAATTTAATATTTCGTTTTTTAGTTTTTATCAAAAAATTAAAATTTATTTTGGTATTTTGATATATATTAAATATATATATATATATATATATTTATTTATTTATTAAAAATTTACAATAAATATTTACAATTTTTCTTCATTGCCTTGCAAAAAAAATTATGTAAATTTAGATTTTCAATTTTAATATTTAATAAAATAAAAAAAAGTCCTTGTAGATGATAAAAATGTCATGCCTGTTTTTATATTTGTGTAATTTTATTAATAATTTTCTATTTATTATAATTGTAGTAATATAGTGATTGCATTATTTTAGTGTGTTAAAATTAGAAATAATGTGAGATAAATTTAAATAAACAAATATAATTTGCTATATAGTTTATGTGAAGTTTACTCAGAGTTGGTTAACAGGTGGCTAAATTGTTGTATCTCTCCCACCCACCACTTCATCTCAACTTGCACGAATCCATAGTTCATTTTAGTGTGTAGTCAAATTGAAAATTATATTTTTAAATAAAATTGTAATAGATATAATAATATATATATATAATTATAATAGTCTTTTTATTATATAAATACATTTACATTATGGAAAAATTGTCTTATAATTATTGATATTTTTAATATTGGTAACAAATGTTGCTAATGATTAATAATAATAATAATAATAATAATAATAATAATAATAATAATAATATAGTAATAATAATAATAATAATAATAATAATAATAATAAATAATAATAATAATAATAACAATAATATAGTAATAATAATAATAATAGTAATAATAATAAAATAATAACAATAATAATAGTAATAATAATAATCTTTCTTCTATGAACAGATTTTTGTGTTTTAACGAAAAAAAGAAAAAGTGATTTTTAATAATTCAAGTAGTAATAGCTACTGAATAAATGACCTCACATTAGTTATTGATACTCATCGTAAATGGAATATAAAATAAATTGTTTTAGGTTAATATCATCATAAATAAAATTGTTGGTTTAAATTACTATTATTATTATTATTTATTTTTATCTGAATTGGAAGTAAAAAGTTAATTAGATAGAAAGAAATATAATGTTTACTATCTCATTACATTAGCCAAATTGCATTTACAAAATATTGTATTTTTCTATCTCTGAATTTTTATTCCTTATTAAACACCTATATTGGATGATATATATATATATATATATTTATATTTCTTTATTTAGTATCCTTTTATTTTGAAGTCGTATCTATTTTGCAATAGATTTTTATATATAGGATGATTTTTATGTTCCGGATCCAATAAACTTTTTTTTAATCTCATTTTTTTTTCGTTTTTTAAACAAAAAAAAAAGTGGAATTAAAAAAATTTTTACGGGGTCCGGAACATAAAAAAACAAGCCTGTATTTTTCTATTTTAACTATAAACGAATTGAACGAGGAATATAAATCAGATTGAATTTTGTATAAGAAGATAAACCCTAATAACACAAGATATCTTGGGATATATTGATAATATCCCGCAGATATCCTAAAGATGTCCTATGGATATCAAAAGGATCTCTTAAGGATATCCAAAAAATCGGCGGTTTGGATATCCCATGGATATCTGAGGATATCCACAGGATATCTTCGGGATATCTCTATAGACTTTCATAAATGTCCTCCAGATATCCCACAGATATCGTCAGGATATCCCATAGATATCGTCAGGATATCCCATAGATATCGTCAGGATGTTCTCAGTATATCTTCTGGATGTCAAGAAGATATTCTCAGGATACTGTTTTTAAAGTCATTATGAGACTACGAGTGAGAATATTCTGTGAATTAAATTTTATATAAATAAAAAAAATGCAACTTGTTTTTCGAGAAAGTTGTTTAATTTGAAAAATTATTAACTAATTTTTTTCTCATTCGTGATTCAATCCTTTATTCATATGCTTAATATTGTCAGAAAATAAATTGGCTTTAAACAATATAAATTCTTCCCCGCAAATAACGAATAACTATTAATATTAATTATACATTGAGTGCCATGAGTTTATTTAAAAACTTTGAAAAATGCGTTTCAAATCTTCATTTAAAATAAATTAGAAGCTCATAAGATTTTTGTTTTTATTATATTATTATTCATTATATTAGCTTAACAATTTTAACCTTTAAAAATATATGTTGAGATATTAAATATCCCGTGAATATCCTAAGAATATCCCACGGACATCCTGAGGATATCCCTGCGATATAATATCCAATAGATATTTTGTGGATGTCTTAGGGATATCCTGTGGATATCCTATGGATGTCCAGTTGATGTCCCACAGACCGGCGGTTTGGATATCCTATGGATATCCCAAGATATCCTGGGGACCATTCTAAGATTAAATATCCCGTGAATATCCTAAGAATATCCCACGGACATCCTGAGGATATCCCATGGATATCCTGCGATATAATATCCAATAGATATTTTGTGGATGTTTTAGGGATATCCTGTGGATATCCTATGGATGTCCTGTTGATGTCCCACAGACGGGCGATTTGTATATCCTAGGGATATCCTATGGATATCCCAAGATATCATGGGGACCATTTTAGGATATCGACCATTGATATGGATATCCTATGGATATCCTAGGGATATCCTTTTGTTATAAGGGAAAATATATAAAAAAAAGATAATAAGAGATAAAAAGAAAGCAAAAGAAATAAAAACATATGAAAAAAAAATTAAAAAAGACAAAAAAAGATAAACAAAAATAAAAAGCGATAGAAAGAGATAAAAACGGATAAACAAATATGAAAAGAGATAAAAAGATATAAATGGAGATATAAAAAGAGATTAAAATAGATAAAACGAGATGAAAATATATTTAAAAAAAAACAAAAAGAGACTAGATAAATTGAAATAAAAAGAGATACAAAGAGATAAAAAAATATTTAAAAATTACAAAATGTGATTAAAACCAGATAAAAAGAAATAAAAGGAGATAAAAAAGAGAAAACATTGTTTTTGAAATATACAAAAACAGATGAGAAAAGATTTAAAAAATACAAAAAGAGACAAAAATGGATAAATTAAAATAAATTCAAAACTAAAGAAATATAAGTGGAGATAAAAAAAGATTAAAATATATAATAAGATATAAAAAGATCTAAATAGATGTCAAAAGAGATAAAAGGATGTAGAAAGAAATAAAAATAGATAACATAAAATAAAAAGATAAAAGGAGATAAGAAGAGATAAAAAGATATAAATAGAGATAAAAAAATAATTAAAAAAATAAATAAAAACAGATGAAAAAAGATTTAAAAAAGACAAAAAGACATAAAAGAATATTAAAAGATAAAAGGAGATAAAAAGAGATAAAAAGAGATAAAGAGAGATAAAAAGAGATAAAAAAAGATAAAAAGAGATAAAATAAAATAAAAAGAAAAAAAAGGTAATATAATTGGAGGTAAAAAGAGATAAAAAGAGATAAATGAGATAAAAATAGATAACATAAGATAAAAATTTAAGATGAGATACAAGGAGGTAAAAGGTGATAATTAGAGATAAAAAGAGATAAAAGGAGATAAAAAGAGATAAAAAGAGATAAAGAGAGATAAAAAGAGATAAAAAAAGATAAAAAGAGATAAAATAAAATAAAAAGAAAAAAAAGGTAATATAATTGGAGGTAAAAAGAGATAAAAAGAGATAAATGAGATAAAAAGATATAGAATGAGATAAAAATAGATAACATAAGATAAAAATTTAAGATGAGATACAAGGAGGTAAAAGGTGATAATTAGAGATAAAAAGAGATAAAAGGAGATAAAAAGAGATAAAAAGAGATAAAGAGAGATAAAAAGAGATAAAAAAAGATAAAAAGAGATAAAATAAAATAAAAAGAAAAAAAAGGTAATATAATTGGAGGTAAAAAGAGATAAAAAGAGATAAATGAGATAAAAATAGATAACATAAGATAAAAATTTAAGATGAGATACAAGGAGGTAAAAGGTGATAATTAGAGATAAAAAGAGATAAAAGGAGATAAAAAGAGATAAAAAGAGATAAAGAGAGATAAAAAGAGATAAAAAAAGATAAAAAGAGATAAAATAAAATAAAAAGAAAAAAAAGGTAATATAATTGGAGGTAAAAAGAGATAAAAAGAGATAAATGAGATAAAAAGATATAGAATGAGATAAAAATAGATAACATAAGATAAAAATTTAAGATGAGATACAAGGAGGTAAAAGGTGATAATTAGAGATAAAAAGAGATAAAAGGAGATAAAAAGAGATAAAAAGAGATAAAGAGAGATAAAAAGAGATAAAAAAAGATAAAAAGAGATAAAATAAAATAAAAAGAAAAAAAAGGTAATATAATTGGAGGTAAAAAGAGATAAAAAGAGATAAATGAGATAAAAAGATATAGAATGAGATAAAAATAGATAACATAAGATAAAAATTTAAGATGAGATACAAGGAGGTAAAAGGTGATAATTAGAGATAAAAAGAGATAAAAGGAGATAAGAAGAGATAAAAAGATATAAATGGAGATAAAAAAAGATAAAAAATTTTTTTTTAATAAATAAAAGCAGATAGAAAAAGATTTAAAAAATACAAATAGAGATAAAAATAGATAAAATAAAATAAAAAGAAAACAAAGAAAAGTAACAAAAATGGAGATATAAAGAGATAAATGAGATAAAAAGAGATAAAAGAAGATAAAAAGATAAAAGGAGGTAAAAAGAGATATAAAGAAATAAATGAATACTTAAATTAAAATGGAGAAACAAAGATAATTAAATGAATCGTATGGTTATGAAAAGGAATAGATTAAGGAGAATTAAAAAAGATGAAAGAAGAAATAAAGATAAAAAGAAATCCACTTAAATATGAATGAATTGGATTTGCATAAAAAAAGAAATAAGAAGAGATAAGTGTATACCTAGATTAAAATATAGAGAAAGAGAATGAAGTGCAAAGTAGAAAGATTAAACGGAATATTGTAAAGGGAATTAATTAATTTTAGTAACAATAAAAAAATATTGAAACATAATTTTATTAATTTAAAATTAATTATTATAAATTATTTTACAGTTGGAGCTTACTATAATAATGTTCTTGTTGGCTGAATCTAGAAGTCATTTAATTTTCATCGAAATTTGGAAAAATTATTTTAAAATTTTGTGACGAGAAAATTTTTTCATATGTCATCATGCTAAGCCCCAAGATGCAAAGGACTGGTATGGACAAATGTAACTTTTCAATATTTATATATTTTTTTCGATTATATTGATTATTCCTTTCTTGCTAAGTTTTTTTTTTTTAGTGGATTATTTTTAATATTAATTAGAAAATCCAGCTTTTATTTGTTATTATAAAATATTGTAGATTATTATATAAATAAATTTTTTTTTATTTACAGTACGTGTAAACGATTCGCAGCTACTGATGTTATCTGAAAGAGCTCGTTATGATCATTCAGTTGCCGGTTATTTGCATAAACGAACGTCTGACTCTACTAAATGGCAAATACGTTGGTTTGTTCTTTATCAAGTAAGTTATAATAATGCCTTGTACATTAATATTAATGCATAATTAAATATTATAATTTAAAATTTTAAGCCCTGGGTCACGAAATAATAAAAATTTACCAAAAAAATTGTATAAAAATGACGCAGGCAATCGGAAATTGAATGTGCAACGAATTTGTTGCACATTCATTAATTCCAATTTGCCATGGGAATACAAAAATTTTTCTTTATAAAAATATTGCTTCCCATACGTTAGTAAATTGATAATTTCACTAATTTTACAGAATATACTCTTTTACTATGAAAATGAAACTAGTACTCGACCTAGCGGTATTATTTTATTGGAAGGTTGTTATTGTGAGCGTATTATTGCAGCAAAAAGCAAGGAGACAGAAAAGCAGGTATATATATATTTAATATAAAATTACTTACTCTCCCATTGATAAAGGATTATTTAATTTAAAAGAAACTTTTGTATATTTAATTGCAGCACAGTTTTGCTATATCTTATAGAAGAGAAAATTTACGACAGTATGAACTTAAAGCTGCAACTGAAACATGTTGTAAAATGTGGATAGAAGCAATTTGCGAAGCTAGGTAATTAACAACTATTATCAACAACAACGAAAATTGTATTTACATTATTAATTTCTTTTGCAGTTTCAATAAATTATTATTGCAAAAAGAAGAATTGGAACAGAAGCATTTACATTTGTTGCAAATAGTGGAAACTGAAAAAACAGCCAAATGGCAATATACACAACAATGTGAGGATTTAGCATCGGAAATAAAAAAGCTTCGAGCCGAGGTTTGTTATAATATTCTATTTTTCAATTTATTTTCTGCAAAAATTTCATAGGAAATATGAATGTGCAACAAATAAATAAAATTGCATTTAATTTTTTAAGCTTTGTGCAATTAAAAAAGAATTGAGGCCCAGTTCTGTTTGTACAACTGCAGCATCTGTTACTACATACGGTATGAGACGACAATCAATTCAAAGAAATTTCACACAATGTATTTGTTCAACAAGCAATAGCAGTAACAATAATACAACATCTTCTTGTGCAACAACAACTACAACAACAACAACAACACAATCATTTTTACAATCATCTGGCATTGAATCGGAATTACCGTGTGGTAATAGTACCAATAATGGTAATACTGGACATTGTTTTAAAGAAATTACCGAAGGCTCTATTGAAATGCAAAAAATAAAAAAAGTACAAAGTTTTTTTCGTGGTTGGTTATGTAGACGTCGTTGGAAACAAATTGTTGAACAATATATAAAAAGTCCACACGCTGAAAGTATGAGAAAAAGAAATAGGTAATAATTTTTTATTCATTATTTTAGATTTTAAAGAAATTATGAATTTAATTTTGATTTGAATTTTTAATTAAAATTTATTATTTCAGTTTAGTGTTTCAAATGGTAGAAGCTGAAGAGGAATATACAGAGCAAATGGAAATATTAGTTAGTTGTTTTTTGAGGCCATTTAAAATGGCAGCGAGTTCAAAAAAGCCTCCATGTAGCCATGAGGATGTGAATAGTATTTTTTTGAATAGTGAAACAGTTTTATTTTTGCATCAAATATTTTTAAAAGGTCTTACATCTCGTATGGAGAGTTGGCCAACCCTTGTTTTGGGTAAGGATTGTATTTAAACGTTTTTTATATTTTTACGTATTAATTCTATGGGAAAAAGTTAAAAATACAGAATTTGATGATCAAAATGTAAAACTATCTTTTAATTATTTAGGTGACTTGTTCGATATGCTACTTCCAATGTTATCAATATATCAAGAATATGTTCGAAATCATCATTATAGTCTTCAAGTATTAACAGAATGTAAGCAATCGTCATCATCGTTTGCTGCATTATTAAATCGACTTGAAAAAAAGACGCCTTGTCATGGAAGGTCTCTTGAAACTTTTCTGACTTATCCTATGCATCAGGTAAAGTGAAATTTACGTCAGAGAATAAATAAACTCTGCTTGAAATTCCTGAGTGATTTCAGATTAAATACTGAGAGATCAGTCCGAATTAGTTAAGAAATTGTAGGAAAACAATACGAAAATGATCCGTTTTAGTCAGGAATCAATCTGGATGAAAAAATAAATCCAAAATCAAGCCGAAATATTCCCAAATTGACGTGAAATGTTTCTGACTAATTCCTGATTTATCCGGAAACAGTTCGTAATTTTTATCAGGGCAAAATATGAATGTGCAACAAATTCGTTGGACATTCATATTTTGCCCTGGTAAAAATTACAGATTGTTTCCGGATAAATCAGGAACTAGTCAGAAACGAATGTGCAACAAATTCGTTGCACATTCATATTTTGCGCGGGTAAAAATTACAGATTGTTTCCGGATAAATCAGGAACTAGTCAGAAACGAATGTGCAACAAATTCGTTGCACATTCATATTTTGCGCGGGTAAAAATTACAGATTGTTTCCGGATAAATCAGGAACTAGTCAGAAACGAATGTGCAATAAATTCGTTGCACATTTATATTCTGCCCTGGTAAAAATTACAGACTTTCCGGATAAATCAGGAATTAGTCAGAAACGAATGTGCAACAAATTCGTTGGACATTCATATTTTGCCCTGGTAAAAATTACAGATTGTTTCCAGATAAATCAGGAACTAGTCAGAAACGAATGTGAAAAAAATTCGTTGCACTTTCATATTTTGCCTTGGTAAAAATTACAGACTTTCCGGATAAATCAGGAATTAGTCAGAAACGAATGTACAACAAATTCGTTGCACATTCATCGTTTACGATTTTTTGTAATTAAATCCTCTTCCTAATGTTCATATTTAGATTCCACGGTACATAGTAACATTACACGAATTATTAGCTCATACACCGCACGATCATGTTGAACGTACAAGTTTACAAAATGCTCGTCAGCAGCTAGAGCAACTTTCCAGACAGATGCATGATGAGGTAAATAGACTTGAAAATATTTCCAATTATTTAAATATCTTTTATTATTAAATAATCATAAATATGAATTTATAGGTGAGCGAAACAGAAAATTTACGAAAAAATCTAGCTGTTGAGAGAATGATTGTTGAAGGATGTGATATTTTATTAGATGTTAATCAAGTATTTGTTAGACAAGGTAAGTAAACATAAAGCAAATACCATTTTTTTTCGAAAGAATTAAAGTAATTCATTTTGTGTTTAAAGGTGCACTAGTGCAACTACAAGAAAAATCTCGTGGTTCACGAAGAAAATTTACTGCAACGTTTAGTGGAAAAAATGTAAACGACAAAAAAACAATGCGACAGTGCTTTTTATTTTCAAATCATTTAATACTTGCAACTAGACAATCAGATGATGATGGTCGTTTAAATCTTGTTCCTCAAATTGGAAAAATTCCACTATGCGATGCAATTTTAATTGAAGATCCAAGTGATCAAAGTACAACGGATGATGATGGTCAGTAGAAAAAAAAATTTTAATACTCACTAAATAAGTGAAATTTTCAAAGTGATTTTTCACTTATTGTAGAATTATCAGTTTGTTCAGTGTCAAGCGGCATAAGCGAGAGTAGTGGCAGTGGAAGTGGTTACTCTGGACAAGTGCAAAATCTTGATTTTAAAGTTGTTCTCGATTTAAAAGGATCTGGAGGTCAAGTGGAAGTACATTTGGTTGCTCTAACTGTCCAGGTTCGTATAAAGTTTTCATTTATTAATAACTATTATAAAATTAAAAAAAAATTTCTTATCAGGAGAAAGCTGCTTGGATCAGTGATATTAGCCAATGTATGGACAATGTTCGTTTTAATGAATTTTTACACAGTTCATTGTCAGACACAAGTTCAGTGACAATGCCTCGATCAATTAGAAATGATCCAAAACTATTTAAAGATGACGTAGATATTAGATTTAGTCGCACATTAAATTCATGTAAAGTACCACAAATTCGTTATGCGACACCAGATAGAATACTACAAAGACTCACAGACCTCAGATTTTTGAGTATTGATTTCCTTAATACTTTTTTGCTAACATATAGGGTTTTTACTAATGGAGTTACTGTATTAGAGGCATTGAAAAAAGTATTTCATGACGCTGAACCTCCTGATGCACCTCAAGCATCAAATAATATTGGAGCAAGCAATTTCATAATTAGGTAAGAATTAATTAAACTATCGAAAGTGTGTAATTTTACATTAAGTTTTTGTATTACAGTAATCAGTTCCAGCAACAACTTTGTGAAGATAATTCGAGAAAATGTTTAACACCAAGACGAACAAGTGGTGCTAGTTCTGTATCTGGTAAGATTATTTGATTAAGTACTGTTTGAAAAATATTAATTAATGTTAATCACTAGGTTATGGATCCGAAATGAGTGAATGTGGCAAAACAGAAACGTTGAAAAATCAAATTAGTGGTATGGATCATAACAGTGCGATTGCTACTGGAACTTTTGGAAATTCAACAGCAAACACTTCGAAAAGTTGTCAACACAGGTGTTCTGGATTTCATAAAGGTAACTTTTTTCTAAATATTTTCTGGCTTTTTGTTTACCAAAAAGTAAAAACCAATTGAATTTTCTTACTACTTAGTAAAAGAAGATGAAGAACAAGAATATCACAATTTTCAACAGTCAATTAAAATCGACCAGTCGAATGCTCCTATTATTGACATCAAATCTGATTTATCTTCCCAGCAATTAATGTCTGATGATAAGACTGAGAAAAAAGAAAAAAATACTATAAATGAGAATGAAAGTACTAGTTATGAATTAGTACATTTAAAGATTCCTAAGGTTATAGCAGTATCCTCTAGCGCTGAAACACTCACTGGTGAGTTGACATATTATTTCACTCCATTTTTAATTTCTCTGGGATTAGGATTATCTCTTCCTCGATTAGGCTCTTCCATTAGTTTCGGCGTCGCAACACCTGGATATCTTTACTGATATTATTTTTGGCCTCCTTGTATGCTTCCTTTAGCAAAGGATCTCCTTTAGATCGGGTATATTTCCTTCTAGCCTTGTGGCAAGCCTTTCTCAAGAATCTTTTATGAAGATCAGTTAAAGTTAGGTTTTTATCCTGTGCATTGTATTTGCAGATAATACTATTGTCAGTGCACCATCATCTCCAAGTAATTTGAGTTCAGTTACATTGGTTGGATCAACAGGTTCTGGATCAGGTTCCGATCCAAGTCCACAACGTGGAGATTTTGAAAAATCATATTCACGTGAAATTTCCGAAGAAACAGTTACAGATAGTCCATTAGTAATAGCAGCACAGACAAAAGGTGAGGCATTATTTAATGACACATAATAAATTAATGAGCTTTTGGATTTTGAACTTTGCTTTCTAATTTTTCAGATGAACGTATCATTTACGAAGATGAACCTCAGGTTACATCAACGCCAGCAGTGGCATCAACTTCAGGTCCATCAACAAGAAGCGGTTCTTTCTCAACTACTTTTAGCGGAGTAAGTTAATAATTTATTTCATCTTTACCACAATGAATTTCAAATTAAGGAGATTTGTAACGTTTTAGAATTATTGGTCGGGAAGACGATCTATTCCGGAAAATGAAATTTACACTTCCTCCCAACATTGCAATATTCATAGTGATACACAGCAACCGTCTAGTAAAGCAGGTGTTGTGATAACAAGTTTTCGTCCTAGTCGTCGTAGGTATGTATTGCATTTTTTAAATTGTATTCTTAGAAAATAATGTTATCTTTCTTCAATTAGAAACAGTAACTCAACAGCAGCTACTGCTTTTGCAATAGCAACATCAGCATCAAGTAATCCACCAGATAAGGTTCATGAACGTCAAATTATAAATGATGGTAATAGTAATCGAATGAATGCAGGTTCTTGTAAAGAAAAATCAAGACGAAAGGAATCTGTTATGTCAACTGCAGCGACAATGCGTGTTTTAAATGTACTTAGACATTGGGTGTCTAAGCATGCTCAAGATTTTGAATTAGATCATAAATTAAAACAATTAACAATTGAATTCTTGGAAGATATAATATATAGTTCCAATTTACTTCCGGCTGAACATAAAGCATCCAGTCAACTTCTTCGATTGTTAACTAAAGAGGAACACGAGGGCAGCAAAATAGACTTAAATCAATTGCTTTCACCACCGAAGGTAATTCTCGTCAGTATCTATTTTTTATTTTACAAAATTTTATCTGTATATAGTTTCATCAGCATAGATTACTGTATAATTAGATTGTTCTTTATTTTTTATATTATCAGGTTCAAACAAAGGAGAACATTGAAACCCTATCAGCTTTGGAAATAGCAGAACAAATGACTTATTTGGATCATCGGATTTTCGTTTCGATTGCTAGCGAGTATGTATTTTAATTGACAAATGCCTATAAAAATTTGCAGCGCACGTTTGATTATTAAAGTTCCATTTATGAAATATAACAAAGGGTTTAGACTAAAGGAACTAACGCTGAAATAGTAATCTGAAATGATTCTAAATAATCGTTTTCTAATCAAGTGATTTTGCATTCTCTGCAAAACCATGTCCTCTAGAAGTTTGCCCATCGTATCCAACAGGCCAAATAGGTCTGTATGATGAGACCTTATCTAGAGATTTGTCATCCTTTCTTAGGACGACCAGTCTCTGTCTTTTCCAGTCGCGGAAGCATTCTTCCCTTTGTAGGCAACGATTGAAGCTGTTCAACAAAATCTGGGGGAATTAACAATCACCTCTTTTAGGGTCTCGTTACTTATCCCATCTATTCCAGGCGCCTTGCCTGTTTTCAAACTGTTCCCTGCAGTTTCGCAACTCTGCAAGAGTGGAGAATTCTTTCTCACCGACTTTACAGCAATTACAGACCGTCTTAATCCACGGCTCTACAGGAGGAAACAGAGCTTTTATTATCTGTATGACCCAATCGGGATTATCCAGGCTAGGGGGCTTTTGCTAATTTCTTAGTAACGATTTTAAAGGCCAGATCCCAGGGATCCTTATCGACTTCCTCTATTAGGCTCTTCCATCAGTTTCGGCGTCGCGATGCCTGGATCTCTTTACTGAGGTTCTTTTGGCCTCCTTGTATGCTTCCTTCAGCAAAGGATCTCCTTTAGATCGGGTATATGTCCTTCTAGCTTTGTGGCAAGCCTTGCTGAACTAAGCCAGCTCCTCTTACTACCAGTGCAAGGATCTCTTCTTGGAGAATGTGCCATTGCGACGCGGCATTGATGAATTGCAGACGGAGACATTTGTTATCTCACTGCCAGCACCTATCCATCTGCACTGTTCGACCTCATCACCAAGCCTAACTCTTGAATTAAGCGGGCTTCTTGAAGGGACTGGTCGTACTTCGCCTTGTCGAGTCTCTTAGTGTTCCACAAGGGGTTTCATGTCTTTTGCCTTCTCGTCTATGAAATAATAGAATTGTTCTACCAAATTGTCCACTTATAATATAATTCAAATAGAATATATGATTATTCAGAAGTAAACTAAAATATCGAAAAACCCTTCAAAATTAATTTTTTTTCCAAATTTCAGAGAGTTTCTCAGTCAAGCATGGATGAAAACGGATAAAGCCACTAGAGCACCACACATAACATTGATGACTAAACGTTTCAATCAGGTATCTTTACTAGTTGTTTCTGAAATTGTTAGAAGACAATCTATGTCTGCAAGAGTAGCAGCTATTGAAAAATGGACAGCAGTTGCCGATATAAGCAGAGTTCTTCGCAATTATAATGGAGTTCTACAAATATGTGCTGCATTCACCAATAGTAGTGTTTACAGATTGAAAAAAACTTGGGAAAAAGTATCAAAAACGGTATGTTAATATTACAATTTCCTTTTAATATTTTTTTGAACAGTTTAAATAAGAAATCTTTGTTTTACAGACAAAACAAACAATCGAAAGACTTCAAAATATTGTATCATCTGACTGTAGATTTCGTAATTTACGTGAAGCTTTACATCGTTGTGATCCACCATGTATTCCCTATCTTGGAATTTATCTTACCGATTTGTCTTTTATTGAAGAAGGAACTCCAAATTTTACCGAGGATGGATTATTGAATTTTTCAAAAATGAGAATGGTAAGATTATCAAAAGGATAATGATCTTATTAATCGAAGAATTGAATCAAAATTTTAATGTTTACTGTCATTTTAGGTAGCACATGTTATTCGTGAAATTCGACACTTTCAACAAACCCCATATAAGATTGAGCTAATCACAAAAGTGACGAATTATCTTTTGGATCCATCTCTTTTATTAGATGAAGATGAAATGTATAGTATGTCATTGACAATTGAGCCCAGGACATCAAGATTAAGTAATGCAGGATTGTGTAATCTTTATACATCACTGATAACATCTCCAGTAACTAATACAATCACTAGTACTACTTCTACGACAATCAAAAGCAACCACAATCAACATTTATCATCAGTATAATTATTCTTCTGGGTAAACAAATTTAGTTTTTATTATCATTTTTACTATTAGTTAAGTCATTATTATTTTTTATGAACGTACAAATTTTTATTCAGTACACATACTGAAGATAAATATTGCGCCACAAAAATTATTATTTTTGTTCATTCTACAAAATAGTGGTGGACAAAATGAAAATTTATTTTACCTTATGAAAAGGATTATTTCAAAATTCCTCTGATTCGTAGCCGGTGAATTAGCGTTCTTGACTTGTGATTCTTTATGACTAAAAAAATTCTGATAGCACGAACCAAGAAAACAGATTGCAGTGCGGTATGTTGAATCTGTTATTTGGATGTTAATAGATAGCAGTGCTAAATTGAATCTGTTCCCAATAGATAGTTGAATACGTTCGATTGAAAATAGCGTTAAGAAGAAGTAACAAAAAACTTCACTTACCCTTTTTCACAATGATAAAGTACCTTTCAAAATTTGTTTTGGTAACACAAATTTTTGTACAACTTAACGGAGCGTATGATTTTCGAATTGGGACGTTCTATTAAGTTTGAAGAATATATTTCCTGAAGTTTTTAGAATGTTCTATAAATAAAACATTTTCAATTTGGAAAACTTTCAATTTATCTCTAAAACAGTGAAAAGGTAAAATTTACAACTGTAAAGAACTTAAGGGGTTACACCACTGTAGAAGGTTAAAATTTAACGTTCTTTTTGGCTATTTTTTCGTGGGAGGAGAAATAGGAAGTGTAGCGAACTTCGCGAGACTTTAAATAATTTTAATTAATTGAAAGTTTGGGTCCGGCTCGCGATAGCCGACACAATGCAATTGAACGAGATCTCCACGATCTATGAATAGAAGTGATCCAACCTGCGACGTAATCAGATGAGCAGTTGCGAATCGAGACGAGGTAGATGAAATTAAAGAGGTGATCATACTTACCATGTTTGCAGATTGTTGGATAGCTAGTAGATAAATAAAATAATTAGTTAGTCTTTCATAGGATGAGATGCACAACACAAGAAAAACAATTGAATAACTAAATTTTTATATTTAATAATAAAACAATATACATCAATTAAGAGGATGCTACGTAACGGCCATTCTTCGAAAATGGTTTTTATTGGAGGGGCTCCACTGCACGCAGCACACAGGTTGCAAAAGTTAATCAGCTATGGGATTCCTTTTAGCAACGGCGCTAAGTAGCGCATTGCATTAATTAGCACTAAAAAATTAATTTTTTTTTACAGACTTATTGTATATGATAATCAAGATCAACTCCCATTTGAATTTTGTTAAAAAAATTAATTAGTGGCGTGTAAGATAAAAAACAAAGTCAATCGGCGCTACGAGTTAGCGAATTGGTCAAGCTTTTGTTACAAATCGCTAGGGTGTAATCGCTTCGGAGCGTAGCGCAAAGTCACTAGCTATAACACAAATTCAAATTGCGGTAAAAATTGTTTACAATGTTTCCAAGGGTTATAACATGGTTAAAATAAAGTGGTTAACCCCTTGCCTGTTGAAAAGGCGTTATGAAAATTTTCATTTTTGAATTGAGTTATACTGCGTGCAGATTTGAAAAATCGTGTTTCGAGAAAAACGCGTTTAAAGTTTCTGACATGTATTTAATGCATGAAAAAATAATAAATTTAGGTACTGAAATTTTTTTGCCATTAGTCTGCTATTCCAGAACCATATAGTTGAGCTTCTAATGAGATCTTTTAATGAATTAGAAAAGTTCGAAGTTGAATTCAAAGGTATTATGTGGACCCGACGAGCAGGTAACAACTTATAAATAGTCGGTTTGGATTAGCTGGAACGGTTTGGGAAGGAATGGGAAATTTCAAGGGAAAACTTGTCCGATCGATATAAAAACCTTCTGTCCCTTATTCTAGAAGGTTCAAAGAATTTTTTAAGCAAGCATTTTTTGATTTTTAGAAAATTCTACAGTGGTGTACGCCTTTAAGGAACACAAGTCGATAACGTAAATCATCTAATCATACACTTTTAAAAGCAATAGGAATCCATAAATCATTTCTAGTACATAAAATGAATTAAAAATGAATACGCATTAGACCAAGTAAAAAGGCATATCAAAATTGAGACTGCAATTTATAAGTAAAGAATCCAAAATTAATACACAATTATATCAAATAATTAATACCAAAAAAAAATAGCTAAAATTATTCTGGAATTATTTCCCTATACATTCAAAATCAGTCCGCATTATACTTTTTATTACTGCTTATTGGAGATTTAATGGACTAATTCCGACAACAATTGCAGAATATCCTCAATAAATTTAGTTTTAAATCAAACAGAAAAACATATTTTCTAAATTCAATCCCATTTCTGATTAAAAAAAAAATTTTTTTATAACCTTTTTTTTTAATATTATTCAAAAATGGATTAGTAGTTCTTGTAAAGTTATATTGTTTTTAAGAAAAGTATAATCATTCTTGGGAGAACAAATTTATTCAATATATATCTACAAAACGCGCGTAATTTTATCGTCAGAATTTGAATGCCGTTATTATTAAGAATATTTAAAAAAAGAGACTCTCTTTACATAGAGGATTAATTATAAGATAAAATTTACTTATAACTAAAGCACATGATCATTCAATGAAATTTTCTCGAGGAGAAAATGTGATGTTAAAAAAGAAAAATATGTTGTATTTATATATATATATATGTATATACACGTATTACCTCAATTTTACATAATACTGTCAAATGATAATTTCATATCATACATTGTTTTTATCCCCCCCACATGTCTATAGTGACACATTGCACTTTTCCGGAAGATTTTTATAAGCTTATTGAATTAAAAAAAATTTGCAATACAAGCTTATGAAATTCTTCAGGTGCTGTGTGTGAATGATTAGAAAATACGATAAAATAAGTATTTGTAAATATTTGATGTCCTATTTTATCGATTTTATTAAGTATAAGATACTTTAAAAATCAGTTATTTCATTTTGTGTAGTAGTATAGCAAACATGGGTCCAGTGATACGATTCTGATTTCGATTAGGTACCTACAATCGGTATTGCAGATTTCTGTCTTAATGGAAGTCGGTAATTGTTTGGTGGTAATGCAGATTTCTACATTATCGACAGATGGCAATACAGATTTATATTTTATCGACAGATAGCAAATATAAATTCCAACACAATCAATAAGCTAGGAAACTGTTTTACCGACCGACAGCGAAATCGTAGTAGATTTTTACCTTTACGAATGCTTGTAGTATAGAAATTTATATTACCGACTGTATGTACGTAGCAATCTGCATTACCTACTAAACATACATCATTTACGATAAGGTAGAAATCTACCATACCGACTGTAGGTATTTTGCTAAAATCAGAATTGTGTCGTCGTACTGTGTTTGCTGTACTACTTTATATAATTTTTATGTAAATTTGTAAACGTCACATATTTTTAAATTGATATATACATTATTGTATGTATTACATCAGACTTTAAAATGTCTAAAAAATATTATTGTTAAAAAGTTATTAGTTGTATTTAATTTTCTTTTTAAAATATCTAAAACTAATGTTTACATTATGTGTATGTGACTGTTAAAAAATGTGTGAAAATTCTTTTTGTCGTAAAAAAAAGTTATACTGCTTTTTTCTATTTCATCTTCTTGTCTTCCAAAATCGAAAACATTGTATATTATATATTTTTTTTAATACTTTTTTTTCATGAGTGTAATACATACATATCTCATAATCGATAAAATATTCCATGTATCTAATATTCAAAGAATTTTTCAAGTTTGTTCTAGAAAAACAAAAATCAGAAATAATAATAATATTAATAATATATCATATTAATATTATTATTGGCAAAACCAAAATATTCTACTTTCGTATTTTTTAATTAAACGGATTCAGTTGAACAAATTAGTTATAATTTTAAAATAGTTACATATTGCAACTTAAGTTTTTGTAATTATAAATGTTTTTCTAGAGCACACTTTTTGTTCTCTATTGTCTGTGATTGAACTGAGCTATATATAATATATATACAAAAAATGCTCAACACTTGTTCTCTTTATTGTTAAATGCAAAACAATATGCACAATATCAAGTATTTTTAATGATCAAATTTTAATGCATATTAATAATAAGAGTTATTGACTGAAAAAACTTTACTCTAAAATGAAAAAATATGCTTTACAAAACAAAGTATCTTTCAAATCTTTATTAACTTGTAGGCATATATAAGATCAGTTTAAATAGACACTATATAAACTGGAGATTTTAAAGAAAAAGCGAAAATATTCTAATGTATTTCTTAGAATGTTAGAGAAATTATCTCAAATGTAGTAATTTCTTTACTTTACAAATACTAAGAAAAATAGAGATATATTTTATTTTAGTCTAAGATTCAAATAGAAAGAGATCTTTTTCTGTCTTCAAATAGAAAAAGATGAAAATGATTTTTTTTAATCAAATACACTAGAGTCTCCGAAGAGAGGACAGAAAGAGTCTTGGACCTCTCTACGGAATTCGTCCTTGACGCCGAAAATTGTAAACACTCCAGGGCCGTATATCGTATCACAGAGATGTGTTTTTTATAACAGAATACATTCTGTTCCGTATGTAAAACACTACGCGAGAAAGGTACACTAAAAACAAACGCTCCTGAGTTCACGTTCCTCTTTCTGATCCCGCCCATCTCTTCCCCCCTCACTCCTTACCGCGCCGCGTCACTACTTAGTCCTCTCTTCAGAAGTCCTCTCTTGGGAGACTCCAGTGTATAACATGTAATTGTAAACAAAGGTGTCGCAAAGTGGGTGCATAATATAATATGTATGCAACTAAAAACCATACCTTTTGGTTGGACTAATTTTTATAATACGGAACTGTTGTCAAGCTTTAAACTTCGTAGGTAAAGGTCCCTGGGATCTAGCTTTCGCAAGGCTATTGTGATTCTTATCCATTGCCAAACTTTCTGGTCTATTTATTCTTTGTTCGTGTGAGAGTCTTCTGGGAGTCCTCAAGGTCCGTCCTAAAAACGCCACATCCTCCGCTGCCTGCGATATGACTAATTTTCGCCTTACGCGATACTTTTCTCTAGATAAGAAGCAGGTTGGGCTTCTACTGCAGTTTGCAAACTTATGATTAAATTCATCGCAATTGAAGCACCCAGTCGATCTGTCCGCTGCCTTACAAACTCTTCCTATGTGGACGTACGCCAGGCGTCACCGAATCACCCTTCTTTTTATTGGACAACACATAATGCTAATCCTTATGCGTCCTAATTTTTCCAGCTTGTCCGCCTCTTTTGGATTGATGACTACAACTGCGAGCTTCATTCCTCGTCGGTTGGATCCTAGGTCCGTCACCTTTCTCCTTCCTGTCTTCTGGAGCACTTCCGCCAACGCCTGTTGGACATTTTCTTCATGGGTAAAGCAATCCAGGTCGCGGATCTCCAATGTAACCTGTCGATCCACGATCTGCAACTTCCCCATGCTTCCAACCGCTTTGGTGACCTGAGCAGTGAATGCCTCCTTATTGGAGTCTCATTCGATTTTGATCAGGAGATCTCCCTTTCTTGTAGCCTTGCATCCACGACCTGCGTGTGGTTGATGTCTGGATTTACTTCCCTCCGAAGTTTGCTCAGTACTTCGGCATACGTTGTTCCTGTTGCGACTCGGATTACCATTGTCGATCCACTCCCTTCTTACTGGTTTGCTTAGGATTCGGTGTAACCGTCACCTTCGCAATCTTTTTGTCGTCCTCTTCTTGCTTCTTCTTCGCCTAGGCGTCAGTCTGGACTGCCAGAGATTTTTCATCGTTTCTGCGCCTCTATCACTGCTTGCTAAAGCCGCTTCTCATGGATACGCTCTCTTTTCCTGTTTCGCTCTTCTTGGTTCACCTCCGTATAGCCTATAATGCCACCAAGGTTGCTATCTCCATTATCAGCTAGGGTATGCTTTGTCTTCGCCTCACTGACAAACTCCTGAAAAGTCTTAAATCCGTCCTTAATAGTCATGTTGACATTCTTCCAGTCTAGGTCCCTCTGCGTATCGTAAGAGTCTACTAATAAGGAGAAAGAGGCGGTCAGGCTCAGGGTTTGGATAGAATCCTCAAACTGATACTCGCACCCGAGTCTAATGCTACCACGGTAATCGCGTGCCCACTGAGACTTCATTTGCTCCGGCAAAAACTTGTCTCTATTCCACTCATCTGGCGTCAGACTCGTGGTGGCAGTGGTTAAAAGTTCACATCGCTTAGAGCGAGACATTAGAGAACAAACTGATCCAAAGTGATCAAATTTTTTTTAAAACTCGACGTTTGAGTTGCGGCATAACAAGTCAGGCAGGAACCTGCATAGTTCCTAGGGATTGGAAAAGTCTCGTCCTAAGTCGAGGGTCCGTGGTGTCCTATCCTGACCAACGGAAAACAAGTGATGACGAAGATTTTGGCCGTCAAATCTTCGTCATCGCAGTTAAGGAGTTAATTTAAAGTGAGAGCCAGTGCTGTAGAACAATGACTATGTTGAACAAATGTTTAAATAACGATAAACAGTCAGGCGGAATCAAACTTCTTCCGCTGCTAACACTAAAATCGCTTGAAACGCTTCCTATTTGCTACACCTTTGTTTACATATTATATTTGATAAAAAAAATCGATTTTAGGTCAATTGCATTTTCATCTAGTAAACAAATGGGTGAAAGTCCCTTTCTATTCGGATCATATGTACTATTTGTAAATCATACTGGATAAATGTATACTTTGTTTCTATATACTTATGAAGCTGCAATCAGTTTTAAATTTCCTAGAAATACATGTAGAAAGTTTAATTATTTTTGCTAATGCTTCTCTGTATTTCTAGTTATATTTATCAAGAGCGTCGATAACCAGCAAGAACTGAAATTGTAGCTAATCTTCTATACTCTCAATTTAAGATTTTTACCTACTTACTACTTTATAAAATTTTTGTGCCAAAGTACGTATTGTCAATGTTTCTGACCTACGGGAAATTTAAACCTTCTGTTTAGAAAATTATATTGATATAATATATTTTCTACTTTTATTATAGTTTTAAATACTAAAAATGTATTTCGTTATTGAAAATTTTGGAAACTATTATTCAGTTGGTGAAATTTTTTTTAATATTTGTCCTTTAATCCTATTGTATAATTAATAAACTGTTTGGTTTTTTCTGATAATCTTCGTTAAAAATGTAAATCGTAATTTGTAGTTTTTAAAGTTTTAATTGCACAGAAATAAAGTGGTGTTAACCGAATTAAGATTCTTTTTTTCCAAGATCCTTAAAGGATTATACCTGCGGAACGCATAAAAATTATACTAGCAATAATAGATGTTTAATACTTACTTTTCATTCCGATTTTTATACGATAATATTGGAAAACTGTAAGTTGAAGAGAAAATATAGTGGAGACTGAACTTTTAGAACTTTTTTTGAAAGAAGGTATTCATTTGAAAACTAATAATATGATTTATTGCATTTTCTTCTTTTTATAAATAAACAAAAATAAATAGAACAAACTTTCTATAATATTATTTAAATACGTTGATAAAATTCAATATTGATATTGAAAAAAGCATTTTATGGTAAATTAGTGTATATTGTAAACACAATATAATGCAATATTTCAAAAAAATAAAAAAAAAATTTTTGTTAACATTGATTTACTCAATGTAGTATCATATACAATATTCATCATTCAACATTTTTTTTTGTTCTTTAATACATACAAATTTTTATATACATTAATACTCACAGTATTAGTAGTGGGTAATGTGTGTTTTTGACATTTAAGTATACACTATTTTTTTTCTTAACATTTAAATCAATAAAAACACAAGTCATTTTCTCCTATAATGAATTCGATATTTTTGAGAATAAGATTTCCCATTTATCTACTTTTTTGTATAAATTTTCTTTTTTTTTCCCCCACAATATTTGGAAATCTTTCGCGAGAATGACAAAATCAATGTCACTTCTATTTGAAGTTATAATATTGTTTTTTTTTAATATTATACTTATATATTAACAGTTCATCTCTCATATGTTTTTTTTTATTGTAGCATTCTCACATACACTATTTTTTTTCATATCAATCATCAATTTTTTTTTATTTCAGGCAAAACTCATCAATATATTTCATATTCTCTACTGTTCAATAGGGTGATCATAGGTTTGGTTTTCCCCTAATATTTAGAATTGAAAAACACATACAAAATAAAAATCAAAATAAATTTTGATTTTCAAAGGGAAACCTTTACTTTTATTGAAGGTAGTTCCAAAATAATTATACGCAAGTGTCAACAGTCAAAAGTTTAAGTTTTCCTGGGTACCACCCTCATAACAAAAGGATATCCCTAGGATATCCATAGGATATCCATATCAATGGTCGATATCCTAGAATGGTTCCCAGGATATCTTGGGATATCCATAGGATATCCCTAGGATATCCAAACCGCCGGTCTGTGGGACATCAACAGGACATCCATGGATATCCACAGGATATCCCTAAGACATCCACAAAATATCTATTGGATATTCTATCGCAGGATATCCGTGGGATATCCTTAGGATGTCCGTGAGATATTCTTAGGATATTCACGGGATATTTAATATCTCAACATATATTTTTAAAGGTCTGGACCTCTATAGAGATATCCAGAAGATATCATGTGGATATCCTCAGATATCCATGGGATATCCAAAGGATATCCGATTTTTTGGAAATCCTTAAGAGATCCTTTTGATATCCATAGGACATCCCTAGGATATCTGCGGGATATTATCAATATATCCCAAGATATCTTGTGTTATTAGGGATATGATTGTTCTTTTAAATTATTAATTATCAAGAAAATATTATTTTTATAACAAATAAATAACCTTTGGTTCAATTATCATTTTGTTCATTCATTTAATAACCCTTTCCCAACTTAGTTTCTTTAACTAAGTTAAATTAAGGAATTAGAGTAGGGAACAATAAGTTCCTAGATTAGAAAAAATTAATAATAATTAAAACTTAAATAATTATGATATATTACTATAATAAAAAATATTATTGAAAAAAATTATATTCCCTAATAAACATCCGCAAGTAATAGTTCTGGAAATAATTATGTCGTATTTTTGAAAAACCAAATTCACAGAAAAAACCTGAATTCAAATTGAGTATAGATTCTATACTCAATTTGATTCGCAACAAAAATGAAACTGGTTGTTTCATTTCGAGTTCTAAGGTAAAAGTATCAAAATGAAACAGGCAAGTTTCATTTTGAGAAAAAGAAAAATGGAAAAATATTGTGAAATAACGAATAATTTTGCACAAAAACATGAAATATAATAATTACAAAGAAGTAAATAACACGCTAGACTTAATATATTTGATTAAAAATTGCTTGTAATCGCGTAATAAAATAATAAAGGAAATATGTTTTTAGGTTAGAAAAATGAAAACATGTGTTTTGACAACAGGAACGGTACTGCCAACTTAAATAATAGCGGTAAATTTAAAAACTTATGAAATTAATTATTATCTACGTAAATAATAATAAATAATTTTTATTTAAAAACTTCTAAATATTCGTACTGGTCAAAATAAACTTTCTGGTGTTGTTGAAATATTAGAAACAATAATTGAAATACAAAATTACTCTGCTTATGATGCCAACTTAGAAATCTGAAATTCCAGCCAATATCATTTTGAATAACATGAAGTTTGTCCCATACTCATTTCGATACCCAAAAGAAAATGAGTTGCAACAAAAATGAGTCCAAGTTTTTTCTGTGTTATGATCACCCTACTATTAAAGATATTTACTTTTTTTTTTTTTTAATAATTATAAATCATTCGTAGGTCTATACATTAGTAGCAGAACAATTTGTTTCTAAATTAACAGAGCTCAATCTTATAGTTCCCATAAATAAACAATCACACATTCATTTTTCAATATATACATAGAATTTGTATTAAACTTTTAAACAATTAACTATAAATTTAATAAAGAGCACATTTCAATGCTTTGTTTTTCTCGCATCATCAAATCACTATATTTATATATGAAGAATATATTGTGCGATTCGAATGACAAATTTTTTTTTTTTTTTACCGTATATATTATTTTTCACACGCAGTTGTCATTTATTTCGCATTTTCGAGCTTTCAAATGATGAGCATATATTTTACATTGTTTCTTCATCTTTCATTCTTCATGACATTATATTACAGGTTTTTTTTTACTAATTTTTGGAGCTATAATTTTATGCACTTATACATATATGTAGTACATATATATATACATATATGACGTTTTGTATTTTCTGAAAACAAAAATTGATGCAGGTTTATCTAGTGGATAAACAATTTAATTGAGCCAAATATGAGATATCGTCATTATTTTTTGCATATTTCTAGCTATATTTATTTATATTTATATCTGAGGTGCAAATACTCTTTTTTGTATGGTAGTGGTTACTGCGTCATTTTATGAAATTATTTTTTTTTTTACAGTAGTGCTTAATGCTCATGTTTTATATGCTTTTTGTGAAAACATATAAAGAGTGCAATTAGATGTATGTACTGTACAGCAATTCTTTCATAAAAGACTTGTTGCTCTGACAAAAAAAAAATTTTACAATTTTTTTTTTTATGTTTTGTATTAACAATGTAAAATAATATTTTATCTAAACGTCGAAATTTTTATCTCTATAGGTATATCACACACGGAGTAGTATAAAGAGTTGGAACGTTATTTATAAAGAATAAATATATGATAAATTAGAGATAAATAATTTTTTTGCATTTTTCTACTTTCAATTTTTGTAGCGGAATTTTTTATTTTGCAAAAATTTAAATTTGAAATATGTCGAAACAGGAAGCACAATATTGTTTTTTTCTTTTATGAAGGTAACACTAGGTAAATTGTAATAATTCTGTCAAATGAGTTTTAAGGGGTTACACACCACTGTAGAATTTTCAAAAAATCGAAATTTTGGGCTTAAGGCCAGGTCCAAGTGAGGCAGCGCCATCTACATTGAAACTAAAATTTTGGAAAATTTTCAACAGCCTTTTCTTGAAAACAAGAAGGTAAAATGCTTTTTCCTTTATGGATAATTGATTATTGGCAAGAAATACACCAGCTAAAACTTTTTTTGAGTTAAAATAATGAAAAAAATTTCATGTCAATAAATTAAATATGAGCACTTTTTTCACAAAAAGTGTAACAGTACTTTCTCAGAAATTACAATCAAAAATGCAATTTCCATTTGGAAAATTAATAAACGCTAAAAAATACACGACCTAAGATTTACCAATCACGAAAATAACAAAAAAAAGTATTTTAACATAACATATTTTACTCATTATGACAGCCGTTTGGCAGGTTATATATGTCACCAGACGTTTCGCAGTTTTGCCGAAAGGAGGAGATTGGCGCTGTTGCTAACCACCTGAAATACATAATCTACCAAAGGGCTGTCACAATCAGTAAAGCAGTATCAATATGTTAAATATTTAATAAAATTTTTTTTCTTATTTTCGTGATTGGTAAATCTTAGGTCGTGTATTTTTTAGCGTTTATTAATTTTCCAAATGGAAATTGCATTTTTAATTGTAATTTCTGAGAAATTACTGTTACAGTTTTTGTGAAAAAAGTGCTCATATTTAATTTATTGACATGAAATTTTTTTTATTATTTTAACTCAAAAAAAGTTTTAGCTGGTGTATATCTTGCCAATAATCAATTATCCATAAAGGAAAAAGCATTTTACCTTCTTGTTTTTAAGAAAAGGCTGTTGAAAATTTTCCAAAATTTTAGTTTCAATGTAGATGGCGCTGCCTCACTTGGACCTGGCATTAAAAAATTCTTTAAACCTTCTAGAATAAGGGAAGAAAAGGTTTTATATCGATCGGAAAATTTTTTCAATATTTTTAAAATCGGCCACGTTTTTCTGTAGCTATTGTAATGTTAATTAAGAAAACAAATTTTATTTTGTTCCACACGGAGAGAAATAAATTTCCGATGGAATTCCGATGAGATTCCGATTAATTCTTTTTTAATTTTTAGAGTCATACATTAAGAAAATTATTATTATTATTATAAAATAGAATTTTTATCATAGAAACCTTACAAAAATTTTTTTTTATTTTTTATGAAATATTTATCAGCAGAGCTAGAAATCAACTAGCTTTTCATTGTCCAACATTCATTTGGACAAGTATCTAGAAAACATTTTTAATTTCTCTAAATTATTAATAATTTTGATAATAATAACAATTTGAGTGGAAAAAAATAATTTGAATAAAAAAAGATATCGATCTGTCAAGTTGAAGAAAATTGTTTGAATTTGTTTTATGTTTTTCTTTTATATTTTTTAATACATAAACTATTTTTTTAACAATGTCAAGTAAATATTTCATTAAAAATATATTTTTTTAAAAAGTTTCTATGATAATTCATCGGAATTCCGATTTCTTTAATTAAGCCATACATCAAGATAATAATTCATAAAAAAAAAATAAAACTTTTTAGTAAAGTTTCTAAGATAAAATTTCTATTTTATAATAATAATAATTTTCTTAATGTACGACTCTAAAAATTAAAAATAATCAATTCCGTCGGAATCCCATCGAAAATTCTTTGAAACTGCGATGAAATTCCGACGGAATACTCATGGAATCTCCAGGGGGAACTTTCCGGGGAATCTTTTCAAAAGTGGGATAACCCCTTAATAATGTCAAATAGTTGGTATTAATATGCATCTTCAATTTGTATTTATCACTAGGCGGAATTCATGAAGATTATGAGTTAAGTCTGATGTTAATTTATTTGATTTTTTATTTTCCAAAGTTTGTGAGATAAAATTCAAAATTTCAAAATTTAAAGACAAAGATGCTGATAATCATGACATTTTTTTTGAACATCCTCTTTTTTCACCATTAACGCAATATTATGAAAAATAATTAAAAGTTCTTTGAACGAAAATAATTATTAGACGATCGTTAGTCTAAGATTTTTCTCTTTGATATATAAGATCGTTGTAACAGATATATTTTTTTTGTAGTAAAAATTTTTAAAAAAAGAACTAAGTGGACCCAATTAGATATACTATCGTATTGATAGTAGTAGATGTAAAAAAAAAAAATTAAAAACTTTTGAGTTGATTTAAAGTGACTATACAAAATTGGCTGATGTATCCAACTCTTAAAATTTGTAACCAATAAAAATAATTACACCAGCCAACTACTATAGGGTCGCAGTCCATAAAGAATATATATAATTGTATTATTCAATACACAGGTTCATCTACATATATATATATATTTTTTTATATAAATCTAACTATTTCTCTGAGTGTATTATTATTATTATAGGTTTCAGCTCTCAACACTATTTCGAGCATATTATGTAATACGTTTACATTGTTTTTGTTTTTTTTCAAAGCGTGTTTGGAAAAAAAATTTTCAAAAAGCAATTGAACATTTGCGCCTTAATGAAAGTATTTTTTTTACAATATTCGCAAACAGTCTTTTTTTTAAAAATTATAATGATGCATTAAACAAGATATGTATAATAATAACCTATCTATCTACAAAAAACAGTATGTACTTTTCTTGCGCCCAATTTTTATTTAAAAAAAAAATAATTCGTAAATATACCTAAAAATACGTTAACTGTAAATAAGAATTAATTTTCGGAAAATATTATTTAATTAAATAACAAATACATAAAATAGCACAGCCTTCTCTAAAATATGAAAAACAATAATAGCTTTCTCGAAATTAAATTAAAAAATCTATAAAAGTTATTTTTTTATTTACAAAAAACCAACTTTGTGCATTGTTTGTTTGTGCATTAAAAAGTATTAAAAAAAAAATTGATAAAAAAATATTTTACTGGAAGAATGAAAAATATGATTCTGACAAATAAAAACTTAATATATTTTAATTTCATAAACGTAATTAATTATTTTTTAAAACTAGTATAATGTTTTTCTAATAGAAAAAAAAATTGTTTACGAAATTTGCTATGTGTCTTTAATAATCCCCACATAACACAACTTCTTGCACGAATATTACCTTCGTATTGTGGTACAAGATATGAAATACATATTATCTTGCCTGAATATTTCACTATAATAATGTATGTCTTACACTACTATACTCGTATGCAAAAAAGTTGTGCCATATGTAATTCAATCTCTACACCTTGCGTTGATATTCAGTTTTATTTCTACATATATTTCATAATATAACAATATTTTTCAAAATAATAACAAAAAAATTTTTTACGTTTAAAAAAAAGTACAATGTTGCTAAATTAATTTTTAAATTAAAACTTTCGTTTTTTTAAAGAGTTCTGCTATAATTAAACTATACAAAGCCAGTTACAGGGGAGGAATTGTGTAATTTCATTTTGTCTTACATTTTCACTTTCATTTCCAATTTCACTTTCACTTTAATTTCCAATTTCACTTTAACTTTCGGTTCTATTTTAACTTTCATTTCCATTTAAACTGGAATTTTTCACTGAAAAATGAAAGTGATAATAAAAGTCAAAGTAGAAGTCATTTTTTCAGTTAAAACTGAAATTACTAGTGAAAGTGAAACTCTAACTGGAAGATAATTTTCACTTAAAACCGGAAAGTGACGTTAAAATTGAAAATCAAAGTGGAAGTCATTTTTTCCCTGTAAAATGAAAGTGAAAATGAAAGTGAAAATGAAAGTGAAAATGAAAGTGCAAATGAAAGTGAAAATGAAAGTTAAAATGAAAGTGAAAATGAAAGTGAAATTACACAATCGCACTACTGATTGCTGTTGGTAACATTTAATAATACTAGGCAAATAGCGCTGGCATTATAAATAAACTAAATTGTCAGAAAAATCTCCATTCGATTGTTTTAATATATTAATATTTTTTTTTAACGATTTACAAAAATTATTTTTTTTTTCTCTCTCGAAATACGTAAATTGTTGCGAATTACAACGATATTCGACATTTTTTTTTATTTCGAGATGTAATTTCGCGACACACGCTAAATTCTTGAATGTAGATCAGCTCAGCTACTTCATATATATATAAATTTATATATATATATATATATCGTTCGTTGATCCACAGTCATTAAAATATAAATGACGGACGCACATGACAGTGGAAAGACGTATTGGATATTGGTAGATTGGCCGAACTTTAATGCGTGTCGCGATCAAACAGTCACCTTGTTACTCCAGCGTGTAACAATAATAGAAGAAGTGCTAAAGTGCGCGTTGTCGCTCCACTATTGCTAGAATTTCCATGCTGCATTGCCGCAGGATGTTCTCCTGTAATTAAGAAAAAAAAAAATTTTTTTCTTGAAAAATAATAAATAATTTAATAATATTAAATAAATAATTTTTTTTAAATTAGTGAAATTAAAATACTAGGTTAGGTAGGTTTGGATCAGAGTTACCAATGATCCTATTTAAACACAACTGCGCTTGCGCTACGACAACTCGAAAAAAGCGCGCTTATATAAAATGTTTAATAATGAGAAAACGTTAAGAAAGCAAGAAGTGTTTAAAATTTAGGCAGGAGGAAGCTGATTGTCTTCAGAGGATCGAAGAGAATATCGCCAAGATGGAAAAGCCCAGAAGAATGTCAACATGACTATTAAGGACGGACTTAAGACTCTTCAGGATCCTGTCAGTGAGGCAAAGATAAAGCACGTCCTAGCAGATAATGGAGATAGCAACCTTGGTGGCGTTATAGGCAATGCAGGAGTGAATCGAGAAGAGCGAAACAGGAAAGAGAGCGTATCCCTGAGAAGCGGTTTCGGTGCAGTCATAGAGGCGCAGAAACAAAGTAAAATTTCTGTCAGTTCAGACTGACGCCGAAGCGAAGAAGAAAAAACAAGAAGAGGCACCTTTTGTCAAAAAAGATTGCAAAGGTGACGGTAACACCGAATGCTAAGCAAATTAGTATAAGAAGAAAGTGAATCTATAGCAACAGGAACAACGTATGCCGACGTACTGAGCAAAATTCGGAGGGAAGTGAATCCGATCATCAGTCACATGCAGGTCATGGGTGCAAGGCTTTAAGAAAAGGAGATCTCCTAATCAAAATCGGAGGAGACTCCAATAAGGAGGCATTCACTACTGAGGTTTGAATCCTAAGCAAATCAGTAAGAAGAGAGTGGATCGACAATGGTGATCCGAGTCGCAACAGGAACAACGTATGCCGAAGTACTGAGCAAACTTCGGAGGGAAGTAAATCCAGACATCAACCACACGTAGGTCGTGGATGCAAGGCTACAAGAAAGGGAGATCTCCTAATCAAAATCGAATGAGACTCCAATAAGGAGGCATTCCTGCTCAGGTCTCCAAAGCGGTTGGCAGCATGTAGAAGTTGCAGATGGTGGATCGAAAGGTTACATTGGAGATCCGCGACTTGGATTGCTTTACCCAGGAAGAAAATGTCCAACAGGCGTTGGCGGAAGTGCTCCAGAAGACAGGAAGGAGGAAGGTGACAGACCTAGGATCCAACCGACGAGGAATGAAGCTCGCAGTTGTAGTCACTAACCCAGAGGAGGCGGACACACTGGAGAAAGTAGGACGCATAAGGATTGGCTTTATGTGTTGACCAACAAACAGAAGAGTTAGGGTCATTCAGTGCCTGGCGTACGGCCTCATAGGAAGAGTTTGTAAGGCAGCGGACAAATCAACTGCGTTCTTTAAGTGTGGGGAAGTCCATCATAAGTTTGCAAACTGCAGTAGAAACCTAAGCTGCTTCTTATGTAGAGAAAAGTATTTGCGATAAAGTAAAAATTAGCTATATTGCAGGTAGCGGAGGATTCGGAGTCTTCAGGACAGCCCTTGAGGAGTCCAAGAAGATTCTCGCACGAACGAAAAATAAATCGGCCAGAAATATCGGCAAGGATCGCGATACCGAGATCCTAGAGACCTTCACCTACGAAGTTTAAAGCTTGACGACAGTTCCGTAGTGCCAGGATTAGTCCACCTAAGGGGTGTGGCTTTTAGTGGGTCGACCATAACAAGAACAACGTGCAGTAAATTTGAAAATTACATTTAATAATTTTGAAAAAGTAGATCAGTTGAAAGTTTGGAAATTTTTTTTTTAATTAGTATAAGGTATTTTATCACTGTTGAAAGGAGTTAAATTTTGTAAATCTGACTTTAGATTCTCGTTTAGTGACCTCAAAAACCTCTAATAGATACCAAGTTTCATGTAAATCCCTACCAATACAAACTATTTAGAAACTCACTAAAATTCATTGAAAGCGTATTGAGGTAATAAGTTTTCAAGGAGTTTCCAGTGAGTTTCTAATGATTTCGCATCAGTAGGGTATCTATCAATCTTTAAAAAATTCCTTCGACGTCATACAAAATGCGCCGTATTTTTTGAAATTAGAAAAAATTTAGTTCAATTTTCATTAATTATTCTAATATTTTCCTAAATTTCCTTTGTAAATAAATTTACAATTTACTTTTTGCGACTATATGAAATTTTTTTTATAAACTAAAATATTTAAAAATAATCTACAAGTGAGATAGAGAGAGAGATAGAGATGAGAGACTTATGTGAAAAGCATGCTTTTCAATGTCTGACATAACGTTTTTCTATACAAACTCACTCACCATTAAGTACGTGGACTAGGACACTGGCTGATTCAGCTGTCGAAGGAGCGCACGTGTAATTGCCTGAATCGGCGGAAAGTGCTCTTGAAATTAACAAGCGCGACGTTCGCGTTTGCTTTTCTGTAACTACACTGATGCCACCACGTTGACTGTAGTTTATTACGTTTTCACCTCTATACCTAAAATCAAATTAAATAAAAGTTTTATGAAAATTATTTCTTTTCAATGATTATGTTTTCTACATTATAATTTATGAGTAAATAGATTTTGAATGAAAGGAATTTCCCTTTACTATACGGATGTTGAAACTCGTTTATAGAAAATTTTGAAATAGAAACAGAACGTAATTTACATTTTTGGACAATGAAAATTGATAATTAATTTTTTTTGTTAAATATGCGTATATGTCGTAATTTTAATGGTATGTGCACATTGATTTCTAATTGCAAAACGATCTATGCTCGAGTAGGCATTCTGCAACATATATAGCTAGTTCTAAAGTCTGGGGTTGCAAACTCGTTCGGTGGAGTTAATGAATGTTTGAGTTCAGCACTCGTATAATCCGTTGGAGATGATGGAAATTGGATTCGAGGGAACCCAATTAAACTCACCAGTAAATGAAGGACGGTGGCTCAGGTGTCTGTTCGACGACACATGTTAGGTTGATGTCGCTTCCACTCTTAATGTAAAGTTCTGCATTGGCAAGAATTTTTGCTTTTGAAACTGCAACAAAAAGTAAGTCACTATATTGCATAAGTAGTAATTATTATAATAAAATAATATCCTTAATCCCAAAAATACGAATTCGTATAAGTATCATAAATAAATGCTCATTTACTTTTTTGAACAATATTTCTAAATTAATTTACATCCACAAAAATTAATTTGTAATTTAGATATTTTGTCTTTATTAATTCTTTGCGAGCTGTATAATTTCTGATGAAAATTTTCTGTAGCTTTTTTATATTGTTTAATATAATTCTGTTATTGATTTGGATTTATTGAATGAAATAAAATTCGGAAAGCAGATACTGACCTACTACACTGAGTTTGTAGGCCAAACTAATTTTTGGTTCTGTCGATACTTGACATTCGTATATGCCACTATCACGAACTTGAGATGAACTAATCTTTAATGTCCATTCGTCACTTCCATCACTGTGCAACGATTGAAAACGTTGATCATTTGTATATGTTAAAATTCCTACAGTGAGAATATGAAGATCCCTTTTTCTAATCCATGATACCTATTTTAATATAGAAAATAGAGAAAAAATTTAAATTATGAATTGGAAATTATTTTTATTGCTAATTTCGCAACAGTCGAAAACTTATTTTCTTTAAATATTTATTGCAATGCTTACAGCTCGATCACCAAGATTGCGTACTCTACAGTGTAGATAGGCTGTTTGTCCAACTGTTGTGATTGTCTCTCGCTTAGTTGTATTATCAAAATATGGTTGACTAAAAGGTTGTTCCCAATATGATGATGGATGATGTTCCACTATAGAACCACCTCCTCCTTTCGCTGAACATTCTGTAAATAATATTTCAATTATTCCGAGTGCCAAAAAATCAAATAAAAATTTGTTAATAAATTTTTAAATTTTAAATGAGAGAAGAAATCCTCATTGTATTTAAATCTGAAGAGATATTTTTTTTAGGGACTTTTGGGAAATCTGCATACAGATACCTTTGCTTCCGCATGTCAATGTTATGTGGGTTTGGTAAACAAAACTAAAAAAAAACCCCTCATTTTAGAACTCTTTATCAACCCTTGCAACTTATTCCTGCGGTTCTCCTGCGTTATTAATTTTAAAAAATAATAAAAACGATTATCAATGTCAAAGCGGAATTAACAGCAACTTTCGAAAAATCGATTCTTTTGCATTTTCTTAAACTATATGTTTTTAGAATTGTGTCTTTTAATTTTTATGCTGATTTGGTAAAAAATAAATGAGATATACAGCACAATGAAGAGGCGCGTCAGATAGCTGCAGGCCAGGCAGCAGCCACATCTGGCGCCAATGACAATAGGGGTTCCCCTTTTATCATCCTCTTCGAAAGAGGAGAATTGGAAGGAGTCGATAATGTTTTGGAGTTCAGTTTCAGAATTAACGTTGCAAACATCACACATATTTTACTTTATTACTTTTTATTGATTTGATTTTATTATGTTTTATTAATTATTGATTATTATTTATTTAATTATTTATTGTTTGTTTGTTAATTTTTAAAAAATGAATTCATTTAATTGGTACGTATTTATAATTTTAATTTTCCTTTCGATTATTTAATTAATAATTAATGTTAATTGATATTAATTAATGTTAATTGATATTAATTAATGTTAATGGATATTAATTAATGTTAAGAGGTATTAATTAATTTTAACTGACATTAATTAATATTAATTCACAACAATTGATATTAATTAATGTTAATTGATATGAATAAATATTAATAGTAAAATCCTATCAATTAATCTATTAATTTATGTGAATTAAAATTTTTTTGTATAAAACGATAAAATATATAAAAATTAACCTATTTTGAATTCTGCATTTGCATTCACTACGTGTACACAAATTTAATTATTAGTTTCATAAATATTATTTAAAGTTAGTACCAACTATTTTTTCTTCTTTTATTGAATTATAAATCGTAGGATCTTATATCTACAATATTTATTAAAATAAAAATACATAAATAAATATTGACCCACGGTATACGATATCTGATATTCACTTTTAGTTTTCGTTTATTCATATTTTTTTGTACATCGTATACTATTTCACACAGAGTTACTTGATTTTCGTTAAAATTATACACATCACGTATATACTGTATAAATCTTTGGTCGTTGAATCCTAATACAAAGAATATGGTTTGCGTGTCTAGCGTCGTTAATCTTGGAAAACACGAGAGACTCTCGTTATGTCTATCGGTTGCGCAGCGCGACTAGTTATATTTGATTTAATCTATGATAAAATATCAAAAAATATGATGCAAACAAATGTTCTCTAAGTACATGTCAATATTAATAATATAATAGAAGAACAGTAAAATTTAAATCCCCCTTCGTCCAATAGGTTTAATTAATGTCCAATTTAAAATAGATTCGTCATGCCTCAATTTTTCTATTCTATAGTTTGGTATTTTTTTAAATATCAGGGTTTTTATAGATTTTTAGATTTTAGTATAATCAAAAAAAAACTACAGTTAATTGTAAAAATTATCGTCTAAAAATTCGTGAAATGAATATTTAAATATTTTAAGAAACGATTTAATTTATCTTTGAAAATAACAGATGCTGGAAAAAAAAATATTTACGATTTTCATTCATATTCAGAAGAATGTAAAGAATATTAAATTTGAAAATCCAAACCACACAGAGTTATATGTTTTGACAGGTTGGAGAATTCCGTTTAATCCTCATGATCATCTTTCTCCTCGACATGAATCCGTTAGAATCTCCCTTGATTGTAATATATTGTACGTTAGATTTGACGTATACGTTACCATGACTACAGAATGGAACAAAAGATGAACTTTGCAAACTAGTTTTTACGATTTTTTTTTTATTAAATTCGTTTTCAATACAATTTTTCCAATATTGACAATTAATTTTTTATGTTTTAATTTATTCAATTTTTCATTGTCGAGAGAATGTAGAATTCGTCAATTGTACGATGATAAAATTTATGACTCTCTATATTAATATTGTAGTCTTATTGATTGACATCTTCAGTGAGATATAGTATTTGAATTACTGGAAAGTTAATATTTTTGTAATTTATAATTTTAATAATAATATGGACTCAAAAGGAAACGACTCATAATTAATTTATTGGGATTTACTGTCCAGTTGACGATGACGATAACGCTTCGTTCCATTTTAATTATTTCACCAAAAATACAACTTGACTCTACGAACACCAGGATGAGAATGAAGATTAAGGAATATTGTATCAGCGATCGATAACCGATACGTGACGGTCGGTAAAGCAGATTCCGGAACTATCCGATAAAAGCCCACACGAAAATGGCTTTTAGAAATAATTAAACAGATCATCAACGATACAGCGTTTTCGTCTTTCTGGTGTTCTTGAATATTTGGAAATAAGATTTAAATTGACTATTAATTCCAACAACTTTGGTTTAATTGTTATCTATTCTATTATTACACTTCAAAATGCAGCGTTTTTTAAAAGAAAAAAGCTTCTTTTTTTGTGTACAGAGTGCGCATGCTCTTGACGGAGACAGACGAGAAATACTACTCGACAATTCTCCCACCACTTCAAAACCAGTAAGAATATCGAGTTAACAAGTGTTTTCTTTTCTCCACTCCTGATGTCCAAAGAACAATTCAAAAAAGAACGTCGCAAACTTATGAAAAGACTAAATGTTTGGTGACAGTGCTGGTCTCATCTCGACGGGCTTTATCCCTGAGGTCAACAGAAATACATACACGAAAATCGATCGTTCAATCGCTGGCAGCATGATTCTCGAGGTCATCGCCACTGCCTCGATCGACTGGTCTCTCCCTAGTCACGTTGGAAATATGAATTCTCAAAATTGGGTTTTTTTTTTCGAAATTAAATTTACTTTTAAAAAAAAATTTGTTTACTTTCTTCTACTATGTCAACTTTTCAGGTGTTACTTAATTTATAAAGGAGTGTACGGCTAAGTTCAGCCAAAGTGAAACCTGATAAATTTTTCGTCGAGAAAGTTTTAAGTATAATAAACTGATCTCAGGGTGGGTTCAAAGCGTGGAATCTGCTAACCCGATCTCATTTGACGCCAACGTCATTTTTGTAGCTTCACACGGTGAAATTTCACGTGTTCTCGTTACAATATAAAACGCTTAAGATTATGAATTTTGTAAAGGGAAAATTAGTTATATTAAATTAAATTTAATTAATTGAACTTGTTGCGGATTTTTGAATGTAAGCAATTCAGAGTGAGTAGGGACTTCTCGGGAAACTCAGTTTTGCGAAAAATTGTATTTAATTAATTGTACTATTAAATTAATTTAATTAATTGTATTTAATTAACTGTACTATTAAATTAATTTAATTAATTGTACTATTAAATGAATTTAACTAATTGCATTTAATTAATTGTACTATTAAATTAATTAAATAATTATTTGTATTTAATTAATTGTACCATAAAATTAATGTAATGAATTGTATTTAATTAACTGCAGTATTCAATTAATTGTACTATTAAATTAATTTAAACAATTGTATTTAATTAATTGTACTATTAAATTAATTTAATTAATTGTATTTAATTAATTGTACTATTAAATTAATTTAATTAATTGTATTTAATTAACTGTACTATTAAATTAATTTAATTAATTGTATTTAATTAACTGTACTATTAAATTAATTTAATTAATTGTACTATTAAATTAATTTAACTAATTGCATTTAATTAATTGTACTATTAAATTAATTTAATAATTAATTGTATTTAATTAATTGTACCATAAAATTAATGTAATGAATTGTATTTAATTAACTGCAGTATTCAATTAATTGTACTATTAAATTAATTTAATTAATTGTATTTAATTAATTGTACTATTAAATTAATTTAATTAATTGTATTTAATTAACTGTACTATTAAATTAATTTAATTAATTGTACTATTAAATTAATTTAACTAATTGCATTTAATTAATTGTACTATTAAATTAATTTAATAATTAATTGTATTTAATTAATTGTACAATAAAATTAATGTAATGAATTGTATTTAATTAACTGCAGTATTAAATTAATTTAAATAATTGTATTTAATTAATTGTATTTAAGTAACTGTACTATTAAATTAATTTAAATAATAGTATTTAATTAATTGTACTATTAAATTAATTTACTAATTGTATTTAATTAACTGCACTATTAAATTAATTTAATTAATTGTATTTAATTAACTGTACTATTAAATTAATTTAATTAATTGTACTATTAAATTAATTTAATTATCAAATTAAATTCTTCGAATCTAATATTAAAATATATTTACGCTATGAATAGAAAATTATATAGGGAACGAATTTGTTCATTGAAAATTGAATCAATTGACATTCTAAATTCAACTAGATTAGTTTAAAGTTTAAACCAATTTCCTTTTGGAAAATTCACCATTCAAAAACCCATCCAATTATATATGAAAAATAATAAAATTTATATAATACACATTTTTTTTTGTAAGGATTTTTAAATTGTAAATCTATAAAGATATGGAATTGCCTACGTATATATAAAAGTATATAATTTTAAACGTTGGAAAAAAAGTCGAAGTAAAACAAGGGATAAAGGAGAGAGTGCAGTATAGGTCTTTTATATTAAGATATCCAACACGACATTTTCAGTCAAGTAGAGAATCGCATGTAAAAAAATACCCTGTCACCATATTGCCCTGTACCATGTACTTCCTAATAAAAGTCCTTTACTAAGGTTATCCTTTTGTGTCGCAAGCACTATAGGTGTTAGACGAATGTCTAACTTCTTATCGAGATGGAAACACGAAAAGCAACACTTATCGTCTATCGGCCTCGAAAGTTTGCCTCTTGCCATATCAAACGAATAAAGTTTTCAAAAAGAGAACCTCATATATTTCTAAACACAAATTTATTTTTCCCTCGTTTGCTATTTAAATTCAAATTAATAATACAGTTAGGTACTATAGGAAATTATAGTGGAAATTCTAAGTAATTATTAATTAAATATAATTATACTTAATTCAATGATGAATTTATCACTTGGTGTAATGAATAGTAATGGAATAAAATTATCAATCCATCCATTTTGACTTGTATAGATTGATAATTTTATTCCATTTCTATAATTATATTTATTGTAACGTAGTTTTTGATTCGGAAATGCGGTTGGAAAAGGTAGCGTGAAAATAATATTGCTTTGTAAACTAATGATAGCTACGATTTTAGTTTCGTTTTTCTGCATTTGGTATTCGATGATTAATTTTCGAGGACAGATAGACGCCTTCGGTGCAACGTAGTACGATTAGTTATATGTTCTGTACGTGTTCAGTATACATATACGAGTCTTTAAAAAAACATAAAAGTAACCGCAACAAAAAGCTGCATCAAGGGGAGTAATAAGGATTTTATAGCACGGTCATCCGCTACTCGTACAGGTGACCAGCAAGGGTTCTGCTCATAAAGGACCCAAGTCTTTCGTAATAAAGCAATTAAAGAAGCACACACAACTTACTATTGTTGTTAAAATGCCAGGAATTCATTTTCCAGAGATTTAATAAATTTATATTAATTTCAGATGAATTAATATTAAATTCACCAAGTTGGTCGAATATCTAAATAGCACACATTTATTTTTATTAATTTTCAATAATTAATGTTATTAAATAAAAATGTACAATTCAATATTTTAATATTATGGACATTATTCTTCTTCATATTTTGTAGTATATGTTATGTTTCCATTAATAGAATGATGGTCTGCTTCTTGTTAATAATTAATTAAATTAAAAAAACCTTATTAAATTATTGATATCCAACTTGAAATTGTACATTTTCATTTAATGAATTTAATTGAAATCTAGAGATAACTAATAAGAAGATTTGTACTATTTATATCTGACCTACTTGAAAGATTTTTGTATACACAATTACATAATTCATAATCAAATTCATAATAACATTCTTAATTACATTCATAATTATATAATTAATAAATACATTCATAACTATATCTAATTAATAATTACATAATTCATGATTATTCATAAACTTCGATTTTATGAAATTAGAATATTGTTTGCAACGAGGGATTGTAACAGTGAAATAAGATTATATAAATATTTAAAAATTTGAGTAAGATAAATTAAAGTCATTTATTTTCGCATTACATTAATAAATATTTCAATTATAATTAATCATCATCTTGTGCTTTAAAACGTTACTTTGGCATATCTTTCTTTAATTCCTAAATTTTACTATACACAACCATTTTTTGATATTTCGATTTTTCATATAAACAATGACAAACATGAATACATTCATGACTTCAGCGGGCTTATGTAAAGTATTTTCAGATTATGATTCATAACACTGTCTACAGTACGACATCTGGTGATTTCCTCACAAATAAATATTTAAGAAGACAGCATTTCCGTGATGGGGATAGGGAGTTGCAACCCAGTGACATTATACAGGATCATTTAGAATTGTATTGATTTGTTTCGTTTTTATATCAATTTCATGAATACTTATCAAAAATGTTCAGAGGATCAATATAGAGAAAAGCAGTCAACGCTAGAAGGTACATCAAGAAATTATCTTGATCAGTGCTTTCTGGTACATATAATCGGATGTGAGTGCTGATTATTCAAGAATGTCAGGAAGACGAATCTATCTGACTGAAGATGTTTGTCATTTGTCAAATTAGATGGACGCGGTCATTTTGACTGCTGTCGGAAGTCATGTGTGAGGATAGCGACTGTGTAATTACACTCCACGCCTAGACGGATGAGTATTGATTATTCTAATCGATCGCTACTTGGAACGTTAGTAGTTTTGTAACCCCTATAACAGGTAACTTACACATATAGTCAAGCTTTAAACTTCGTAGGTAAAAGTCCCTGGAATCTCACTTTCGCGACCGTTGCCGATGTTTTTGGCCTATTTATTCTTCGTTCGTGCGAGAATCTTTTTTGACTTCTCAAGAGCTGTCCTGAAGGCTCCGAATCCACCGCTACCTGCAATATAGCTAATATACCTGCAATACTTTTCTCTTCATAAGAAGCAGCTTAGGCTTCTACTGCAGTTTGCAAACTTATGATCGACTTCCCCACATTCCACTGCCTTACAAACTCTTCCTATGTGGCCGTACGCCAGGCGTCACCGAATCACCCTTCTTTTTATTGGGCAACACATAAAGCCAATTCTTATGCGTCCTAATTTCTCCAGCCTGTCCGCCTCCTCTGGGTCGGTGACTACAACTGCGAGCTTTATTCCTCGTCGGTTAGGTTTTAGAACCATCAATTTACTGTTTCCTGGCTTCTGGAGCACTTCCGCTAATGCCTGTTGGACCTCTTCTTCCTGGGTAAGGCAATCCAAGTCGCGGATCTCCAGTGTGACCTGTTCCAACCGCTTTGATGACCTCAGCAGAGAAAGCCTCCTTATTGGAGTCTCCTCCGATTTTAATCAGGAGATCTCTCTTTCTTGTAGCCTTGCACCCACGACCTGGTTGTGGCTGATGATCGGATTCACTTCCCTCCGAATTTTGCTCAATACCTCGGCATACGTCGTTCCTGTTGCTATAGATCCACTTTCTTCTTACTGGTTTATTTAGGATTCGGTGTTACCGTCCGTTTTGCAATCTTTTTGACAAGGGGGAGCCTCCTCTTGCTTTTTCTTCTTCGTCTCAGCGTCAGTCTGGACTGCCAGAGATTTTTCATCGTTTCTGCGCCTCTATCACTGAGTGCCAAAGCCGCGTCTCATGGATACACTCTCTTTTTCTGTTTCGATCTTTTCGGTTCACCTCCACATTGCCTAGAGTGCAACAAAGTTTGCTATCTCCATTATCTACTAGGGCGTGCTTTGTCTTCGACTCACTGACAACATCCTGAAGAGTCTTAAGTCCGTCCTTAATAGTCATGTTGACATTAATAAAATCATGATTAAAATTTTATTAATTCATTATTTTAATATCATTTAAAAATTTTAAAATAGTAGTGATGTCCATAGAATATCCTAAAATATCCATGGCTATAAGGGAAATTGAACTACATTCATAATTATAATTTTAGTCTGCATCCTTAGATCAAATTTTAAATTCTTTTCCAATGTCCAATTAAATTATTTTTATTTAAGTAGGTGTAAATTGTGTCTGGATATTGCTTCCTATTTCCCGTCTCGCAGTCCATTTTTACTATGAAATATGACTTTATTTCGTGACCCATATTAAAATTTTAAATTAGTCGTGCAATCTAAATAAATTTCAAGTTTAGTTATATTTCTTCAAAAATAACTTTGTGTCTTGGGATATGTATATTAAAAATCAAAGTGTAGTGTAAAGTGTAATTCATCATTAAAATTAATTTAAAAATTAATTAAAAAGTCTTTTAAATAATTAGATAATAATTGAATTTAAAAATAATTAAAAATAAATCTTTAATGAAAAAATCCCTATTGTAAAGTATAATTTTGTGGGTCATTCATTTATTGATTCATTCTAACCCTTAGTTGATTTTTATCAACTAAGTTAAATAAAGTACAAGGAAAATGTTATAAGTTACGAGATTTTAATTATTAGGTATGTTATAAAATTAACGTGTGTCATTTTTTTTTTTTTGTTCAAATCATCAATAATAATTTATAATAATGTTGGTAGCATTTCTTTCTTTACGGAAATCTGTCAAGATTTCTACTGAGTTGGCAACCATAAAAGAGAATCCATGGAACAATAGCCAGAGAGAGAAAGAAATGCTTTAAACAATAAAGATAAGGCGAAACATCTTACGTCACTCTTTTTGGGTAGAAAAAGGAAAAAAAATTTTGTAGTGTTCTGTATAAAAAGAAACTTTTCTGTTTCATGTCAAAAAGAGAAAGAAAAACTTTACTTGATCTCCTTTGATGAAAAAGAGAGAAACTGATTATCAAAGTGGATGAATTAACAGTTAGATATATCTAGAGTAAAATTATTTCTATACGGTGAATTTATTATTTTTCATTCATTAACCTTTCTACAAGAGGAGGGATTTTTAAAACTTAATAAATGAAAATTAAATTTGAAATTGATATTTCCAAATGTACCCCTAACAACACAAGATATCTTGGAATATATTGATAATATCCCGCAGATATCCTAGGGATGTCCTATGGATATCAAAAGGATCTCTTAAGGATATCCAAAAAATCAGCGGTTTGGATATCCTTTGGATATCCCATGGATTTCTGAGGATATCCACAGGATATCTTTTGGATATCTCTATAGACTTTCATAAATTTCCTCCAGATATCCCATAGATATCGTCAGGATATCCCACAGATATTAAATATCCCGTGAATATCCTAAGAATATCCCACGGACATCCTGAGGATATCCCATGGATATCCTGCGATATAATATCCAATAGATATTTTGTGGATGTCTTAGGGATATCCTGTGGATATACTATGGATGTCCTGTTGATGTCCCATAGACCGGCGGTTTGGATATCCTATGGATATCCTAGGGATATCCTTTTTTTATGAGGGACATATGATTTTTGCTTTTGAAAACAGTGATTCAATAAAAATTTTGTTTTTTTTTTGATATTTTGAAATGTAGTAATTGAAAATTTAATAAAAAGAATCTGATTTATTGCTTTTGTTGAAATATCTGAATTTTTGTTAAAAAAGAGGAAAATGCTGTGATTTAGTGAATAAAAATTGTGGTAATTTAGTAAATGATGAGTGAATTTAAAAAATTTATTGAATAATATCCGATGTTTTTTTTTTAACGTAATGAATAGAAAGTGATTTTTTGTTATTGAAAATTTAGTTATTAGGTGAATAAAAAAAACTGGACATACATAGATGGTTATAAATGAGAGAAAATTGGATATAAATGTGATATAGATATGGAAATTGGAAACGATTTTTTTATATATGTAAATTTGAAATGGATATTGGATAATAGTGCACATTTATTGATGTATGGAATAAGTGACTTTCTGTTTTCGCAATTTTTTTTTTTTTTTTGATTTAGTGATTGAAAATGTAATGTTTTGGTAAAAATAAAAACTGATTTTAAAAAGTGAATAAAAAATAAAAATATGAATGAAAATTCGATTCAAAAGGAATAGGTAAAAAAAATAAAATCAACGTTTAAAATCTACGTTTAAAATTTAATGCAGAGTATTTAATTTATTTGACTTACACATAATTTCTATTTTTTGAATTTTCTAAAATATATTAATTTCTTTTATGTAATTAGAATTTTATCAACTTTTTTTTACTAATTATTTTTTTTAGTACTGCGCGCGATAAACGAATGGAAACGTGAATACAATTTTTTTTTTTGATTTCTTTTTAAACTTGGAAACTTTTTGTTAGGGTAAAAGATAAGAGATATATATCAGAACGATTTTCACAGAATAATATCGACCTTACAATTTAACATTTACAGCATTCTTTACAAAACTTTTTGAGAAAGAAGATTCATACAAGAAAATAAGAAAAGTTTTGAAATCAACGGGAAATTCTGAAATTGAGTTTTTCTGAAAAGGAATAAGAAAGTTGCTGCTTCTTTTTTGCAAACTCATAGAGGTAATTTGTAATTCAAAAAAAAAATTGAAACATTGATTTTATTGATATATTTTTGTTTTATGATCTCAGAAATTAAAAAAATTAGTTTTTTTAAAATTGTACTTAATTTATTTAATATTAAATCGTATGTTTTTAAATCAATCAAAATTTATTTTATTTTGAAATTTAAAAAACAACATTTTTTTTGGTAATTTAGAAAAAATGTTGCAATTTTATTTTTCTCTATAAAAATAGGTCAATTTATTTATATTTTTATGTCAGAAAATAATCTGCTATAAAGATATTTTTTTTCATAAAAAGAGACTGATAAAACAGTGATCCCTGAGATTAAAAAAAACCGTTATAATAATAATTATTTATTATTTTGAAAAAAAAAAATTATGCTTCTGAGAAGATATTTCTAAAATGATAAATTATCAATTTATTCTTAAAAAACAATATTAATATTTATAATTCTAACAGATAAAAATTTTATTCTTACTGCAGAGTAAAAGTTCAATTACATGAAATAAAAAATTAATTTAATTATCACTGACGTTTTTCGAAATTCAATTAAAAATATAATTCACTTTTACTAATAAATTATTTTTAAGCGATAATAATTTGAATCCACTGATCAAATGTATTGAATATTTTATGTTTCATAAAAAATTGAAAAGTGATTGATTTCACGAAAAATTGTACGATTTGTATAAAATCCTATTATATACGTAGAAAATTATAAATTCTAAACATACATAACTAGCAATCACAACTCTTCCAATTCAATTTAAAGTTTTTTTTAAATTTATTTAATTTTACAAAACAATTAAGATTTTTTTCTAACTATCGAAACACATTCCATAAATCATTAATACAACCACCATACTGTTAAAGAACGCCTATTTCAGATGTTCTTAAAAGCGTTATCCTGCAAAGTTAAAAAAAAAAGGGAACAATGGCTCCAGTAGTCCAGGGGCGAATAAAAAAGCGTAGAAAGCGGAAGTGCCTCAAAAGCGAACCGGAAGCAAGGCAACAGAGAAGTCGCGAAGCCACGCCAAACCAATAAGGAGAAAATGGTGACGAGTGAATCAACAATAATCATAAATATTGCCCAAGGCAAGAAGTATACTGACTTTCTGGTGAAACTCCGGAAGGAAGCTAACCCAGAGGGCAGGATGTTTGGAATAAGACCCACCTTATATTCTCAACTATAAATATACAGAAAACAGATTTTTTAAAAATTCGATGCTCCTTTTGCGATGAGGAATTTTTGAATTCAACTTTGAACTTTTCTAATTCACTAAAAGATTTCATTATAGAAGGTCAACTATATTATGGTCCATAGCAGACTAATGGTACAAAAATTTTTAGTACTTCAATTTATTATTTTTTCATGCATTAAACATATATGTGAAAATTTTAAACGTGTTTTTCTCGAAACACGATTTATCAAATCTGCACACGCAGTATAATACAATCTTCATTTTTTTTAATGCAAATTATTATCATATCATTAAAACAATATTCCTCACAGAAATACGTAGCCGATTTTCGATATGATGAAATCATACCATCCGTATACCAAACGCGTCAGTGTTTTCGGAGTGAAGCCCCACTTGGAATGATTCCTCGGAAAGTGCCCCCTGGAGGTTCTATCAGAATTCCGCCGGAACTTACAACGTAATTTCGTCGGAATTCCATAGGAGTTCCAAAGAATTTCCTATGGGATTCCGACGGAATTCCGATTAATTTTTTCAAAAATTTTAGAGTCCTAATTCCGTCGGAATCCCATCGGAAATTCTTTGGAACTTCAATGAAATTCCGACGGAATTACGTTGGAAGTTCCGGCGGAATTCTGATAAAACCTCCAGGGGGCACTTTTCAGGGAATCTTTCCAAGTGGGGCTTCACTCCGAAAACACTGACGTTTGGTATACGGATGATTTAAAGGGAAAGTAGGGTGCAGGAGTTTTTAGGAATCAGAAGACGTGAGACACTCGAATTGTCTGGGGTCAACTACTACTGTTCTACAATCTGAAATAATTACCATATTCAATGATGCTACTGAGGCACTGGAATGTTGTAGCCATAAAAATAAATTATTTCGCAGCTATTTATGCCTTGAAACGTTATGTAAATACATTACAGTTGGTTGATGGAATACAATACTCAACAGACTGAAAATAACCGCGTTACTCTCCTCTGGGTCCCAGGACACAGAGGGATTAAAGGTAACAACATAGCGGACAAACCAAAATAGAAGCTAGGAAACAATTTATCAGACCTATTGGTGTCTCTAAGAAAAATGTTAGGTCCCGGAATTTAAGCGGTGACGAGGTATAGAACATCAGAAAGAGTGTCAGACAAGTACAGGTTGTAGCCAAGGCACTCATTGGAAATAATATCGATCTAAAAAGAGCAACGGAATTCCGCAGACTCAATAGAAAAGAGGCGAAAACCGTAATAGGCCTTTTAACCGGTAACGGAGACTTACGCTACCACAGACATTAAATAGGTCGTAACATCCAAAATGTAGGTTTGGAGAGGAAGTAGAAACCTCATCACATATTCTCTGTCATTGCTCCGAACTTGTGAGGTAGCGCCAGTTGATTCAGGTTATTTTTTCCTCAAAGAAATTGGTATGCCTAATAGAAGTTTGGCTGCAGTTCTACATTTATGGAATTGGTCGATTAGATATAGCTTTTGGTGACGTATAAGGGATTACCCAAGCGTCAAAGGCTTTCACGTAGCAACAACCATTAGATTAATAATAATAATAATAATAACCAGACATTCTACGAACGAAAATAAAGAATAATTTTCAGAATTAGAATTTAGTATTCCTCAGTGTATTTAGTAGCTGAATTTGTTAGGAAACAATAGATGAAGTCATTGATCATAAACAGGAAAGTTTTGGTAATTAAAGATAATTCTGATAAATACAAACAAAAAGAAAAGCAGAGAAGAATAAAGAACTCGGAAGGGGAAGTAGAAAATTTCCCCACGTGAAGGAAAATTAGTCAGTATTTCGTGTAACTTTATACGAGCCATTTGAAAAATTTAGGCTGAATATCTGTTTAGAAAAATTATATTTTTTTCACACTATCTAGAATAGCGAAAAAGTTTTGTTAGAATAGCAAAAATTGTAATTGTTACATTTAAATCATTAACGATTCTATTGAAACCTTTCGCTGTTACTGATGAAAATTTTTTTCGTGTTGGTACTAAGAAGCTATAATTAAGACATCATTAGGGATTAGAAAAATGATAATGGTACAGATAAAACTTGCTGCTGTGTTATGTCATCAGCCCAGAAAAGGAGCTAAATTTTTTCGTTTTGAATAATTAATAGACAGTTAAAAATTCATGGGGCTTCGGAAAGGACGCCAGGGATTTTTCCTAATCAGCCTATACCTTGGATGATTGTTACAAAGCAAATAATTATCCACTTGGATTAACATTGCTTAATTCCACTGGAAAAATAGTTTTTCCTATTTTGAACTATTCAAAAAGGGCAAAACATTACAGCAGTATTATTTGTCAATTTTAATGTGCATGGAGTGTTGAGGCAGTATTGATTAGATCCGCATTCGAGCGACAATGTCAAGCAAGCATTTGATAACAAATGTGTTGAATATGAACATAAAAGTAAGAACATTGAATTACAGCTTGTACCAATCATCGAAAAATTCTTCAACCAATTTATTAACGACTTATAGTTTTTGTGGAATGTTAAATATAAAAACATCAATACTGTATCATTGTGTCATGCAATCTTTTTATTCTTGTTTATACGTAAGTTCCTTCTTAGTACGGCAGCATTTCTATCATGGCAGGAAACAAAAAAGTTACATATGAATTATTATTCATATGAAAGTTTTTTTTTCCATTCACATTCTCCATACCAGTATGACAGTATTCAATTATAATTATATATGCCAAAGTACCTTATGAATATTTCTTCTTGAGGTATAAGCTACTGAATATTTTGGTAACAGATATTCGAAAAAAAAGAAAAATTTACCAAATTCTAAATTTTATATTATTTTCCGTGAAATTCGAATTTAATAACGCTCAAACACAGACAAAAAAAAATTCCATTGACTTTGAGGATTTCGTTTTTTATAAAAATGTATACCAAAAGAAATTGCATATATTATTTCTAATGTAAAATTAATTGCTCTTTCAGACTTTGCAATTGAAATTTGTTTATAAGAAATATTAAAAAAGTTATAAACAATTTTTTTTCGGAAAAGTTGATTTTTCAAGGAAACAAAACTTTCTTTTCTGCTTCTCGTAAGTTTTAGGGGTTGCTGATTACGAATCCAATGAACGTTTTTAAAAATTCAAAATGGCGGTCCAGTTTTGTAAAAATTCGCCGTATTCACTTGAAATTCGTTACTCGGGGGTTTTAGGGGTCGCTGATTGCGAATCCAATACGCGTTTTTAAAAATTCAAAATGGCGGACCAATTTTGAAAAAATTTATCAGATTCGATTCAAAATCATTACTCGGGGGTTTTTGGGATCGCTGATTACAAATTAAATACGCGTTTTTAAAAATTCAAAATGGCGAATACAATATGTCGAACGAATTTTTTTCAAAATGATTAAATTCTTTTGAAACTTGTTACTTGGAGGTTTTCGAAGTCGCTGATTACGAATTTAAAGAATTTTTTGTTTTAATTTCATATTTTGGATGTAATATTGAAGATTAAAAATTCCTTAAATCTTATTCCAAATTCTACAAAAATTGTCTAAATAAATTTAAATCTTTAAGGGAAAAATTTGCTTTGCAACAGGAAAAATTCACACAATAAAGAATAATGCCTCTGACATCAATTCACTATTGATTAAAAATTTCCGCCCTATAACAATGTTTGTTGATTGGATTTAGAAGTTAGGAATTTTGTTATTTTTTCTCCTTCGTCCCTCTTCTGCTCTCCCTCTCTCTCTATATATATATACACAACATTTAAAAGTCAATTAGATTGATTTTTTGACATCGTAAATTGTTAGAAAAAAAAAGATCAAATATTTGTCGTTTATATATACATATATATATAGAGAGAGAGAGAACCATGAGTAAATATATATATAACACTAAGAATAAAAATAAATTGATTTTCCGCCTAACGAGACGGAAACCAACAAATACAACTGCCATGTCGTGCATAGTTCTGGAATTCTGCCAACCAGCAACCACACACGATCACGTTTTTACATTGAAAAGCAAAATAAAATACTCTCTTTTCTCTCTCTCTCTCTCTCTCTCTCTCTCTCTCTTTCTCTCTCTGTATGCTTGCGCGAAAAACGTGATGGTGCAGTTTGATTCCATTCTATGAAGCATTTATTTAAACTTAGTAGTTGACTACGCATTTGCTGCGAATATATAGACGGAAATATTGTGGTCTCTGACGATTCTAATCCCCTCTTTCAACATAAGAAAGTTTTTTTTAACTTTGAATTTTAACAGAAAAATAGCGTTGCATAGGTCTTATAAATTATTTAAAAGAAGATTTCAAAATTTTGAAATTTTTATTGTAATGTTCGATAAATTTATATATATATATATGACGCTCTACGAGAATAGGTTAGAGGGGAAAAAACATTTAGGTTATGTTTATGATCGTTTTACCTTTGTGTCGATTATGCGTAATTTGAATTGACGTCAAAGTCAAATTTAATTAGACAAATTTATTTTTTGATATCAATTTGACGTCAAATTGTTATCAAAAAATAATTTTGAATTTTACGTCAAAAGTGAAATGCCAAAACTAAATTTGAATTTGACGTCAAAGTTAAATATAAAAATGAATTTGTCAAATTAAATTTGACGTCGAAGTCAAAGTCAAATTACATCCCTCATAACAAAAGGATATCCCTAGGATATCCATATCAATGGTCGATATCCTAGAATGGTCCCCAGAATATCTTGGGATATCCATAGGATATCCAAACCGCCGGTCTGTGGGACATCAACAGAACATCCATAGGATATTCACAGGATATCCCTAAGACATCCACAAAATATCTATTGGATATTATATCGCAGGATATCCATGGGATATCCTAAGGATATCCCTAAGACATCCACAAAATATCTATTGGATATTATATCGCAGGATATCCATGGGATATCCTCAGGATGTCCGTGGGATATTCTTAGGATATTCACGGGATATTTAATATCTCAACATATATTTTCAAAGGTTAAAATTGTTAAGCTAAAATAATGAATAATAATATAATAAAAAGAAAAATCTTATGAGCTTCTAATTTATTTTAAATGAAGATTTGAAACGCATTTTTCAAAGTTTTTAAATAAACTCATGCACTTAATGTATAATTAATATTAATAGTTATTCGTTATTTGCGGGGAAGAATTTATATTGTTTAAAGCCAATTTATTTTCTGACAATATTAAGCATATGAATAAAGGAATGAATCACGAATGAGAAAAAAATTAGTTAATAATTTTAAAAATTAAACAACTTTCTCGAAAAACAAGTTGCATTTTATTTTATTTATATAAAATTTAATTCACAGAATATTCTCACTCGTAGTCTCATAATGACTTTAAGAACAGTATCCTGAGAATATCTTCTTGACATCCAGAAGATATACTGGGAATATCCTGAAAATATCTGTGGGATATCCTGATGATATCTGTGGGATATTCTGACGATATCTATGGGATATCTGGAGGACATTTATGAAACTCTATAGAGATATCCAGAAGATATCCTGTGGATATCCAAACCGCCGATTTTTTGGATATCCTTAAGAGATCCTTTTGATATGCATAGGACATCCCCAGGATATCTTTTTATTATTGAAAATACACAAACAGGATCAAAATACAAATTTTTAAGCGAAAATAAAATTTGATTTTGATTTTAATAAACGTTCATTTATATTTATTTATTATAGTGGTTTATATTAATAGTTAATCCTCTTTGTGTATTTTAAATCCAAAAAATCACAAACATAACCTACAATTTTTTGTCTCCAAACTTTTCTCGTAGCAGCGCCACATATTAAAATTTTAGTAAAAATTCAGCGTTCAATAAGATAAGTGAAATAAATTAATGAATTAAATTTCTGACGATATTTTCAAAATAAAAAAATATTAAAAAAAGTTTATTTTTCGAAAATATTTGAAAATCCATGCCTGAAAGTAGTTATATAAATTCAAAAATCGATATTACACTTTTATCATAAAAGATATATGAATTACGACTTCCATAACTCATATTTTCAAATCCTCAAAAATCAATAGTTATACAGAAACATGAGTTTTAGATATGAATAAATCCTTTAAAAAAACCACTGCCAAGTTATAGTACTCAATGTTTTGTTGTTTTTAGACACACATATTTCTTTCTCATTGATGTATATACATTTGCTTTGTGGTTATTTTATGAACACTTTGCTTCTTTATGGAGATTAAAATTTTTTTTCATTGAAAACTGATACATTTCAAAAAGTCATATGTTTTTCAGAAATTTTCGATTTTTTTTTGAAACGTTAATATTATCTCTGTAATATTTAATCGTAAAAAAATTTGTAAATAGATGATGCGTTTTTTTAAAAATCATTTATGATTATAGTTTAAAGGTTACATAAAAATTATTTTTAAAAATTATACAATTTTAAAATTTTGATTTTTAAAACGTCAATAAGCTACATTTAGCAATGCGTTTTAATTTTTAAATAATTTAAGCTGATTGTGACAGTTTTAAAGTTAAATAAATAAAAAAGTTTTTCATATCAAAATTTTCGAAACGTCAAAATAACTCTAATATTTGATCATAAACAATTGACTATGCATTTTTTAAATAAAATTTAAGCTGATTGTAATAGTTCAAAGGTTACATGAATAATTTAAAAAAAAATTTAAATTCGTGTTATTTAAATATTTTTTTATTTTAAAAACGTCAATAACTCAGTAATATTTAATCGTAAAAATTTTGGCGATGCCCTTTTAAATATAATTTAAGCTGATTATTATAGATTAAAGTCTTCATCGAGATTTTAAAATAAAAAAAAAATTAAAAATTCATGTTTATCAACATTTTCAACTTTTGAAACATTAATAACTTTATAATTATTTGATCGTAAAATGAACACGAATAGGTCAATCGATGCGTTTTTAAATATATACCTACTTTAAGCCGATAATAGTTTAAAAATTACAACAAAAAAAAAGATTTTATAAAAGAATTTAATTATTTTTAAAAACCTTTTAAATTGGTTAATGCTGGATAGAAATAAGTTTTTTAATTTATTTAATTATTAATTGAAAAACCACAGAAAACTCGCTTACTGGACAGTGTAAAGGAAAAATAGATTGAATGGTTTTAATTACCTTGGATTACTAAGAGAAAAATTTAACGATTTCATAGCGTGACATTATAATTGACGTTCATTGAATGATTTTCTTTGTTAAATAAATTAAAAAACTTATTAATAAATTATTGATTTATAACATTCAATTGTACATTTTTATATAATGAAATTAATTTAAAAAAATAACTATTGAAAAGAATTTATTAAAAAATGGTTCATCAGAAAACATAATTTATAATTGGATCATCTTTTGTTATTTAAAGCTTTATTGAGTTTATTTAGTCAACTCCCGAAAAATGTGTTTATTTTATTTCAAAAATAATTGAAGATCGAAAATTTAAAAATTTTCGATATCAAAAGCTTGCTTGACAATGTCGCTCGAATGCGGATCTAATCAATACTGCCTCAACACTCCAAGCACATTAAAATTGACGAATAATACTGCTGTAATGTTTTGCCCTTTTTGAATAGTTCAAAATGGAAAAACTATTTTTCCAGTGGAATTAAGCAATGTTAATCCAAGTGGGTAATTATTTGCTTTGTAACAATCATCCAAGGTATAGGCTGATTAGGAAAAATCCCTGGCGTCCTTTCCGAAGCCCCATGAATTTTTAACTGTCTATTAATTATTCAAAACGAAAAAATTTAGCTCCTTTTCTGGGCTGATGACATAACACAGCAGCAAGTTTTATCTGTACCATTATCATTTTTCTAATTCCTAATGATGTCTTAATTACTGCTTCTTAGTACCAACACGAAAAAAACTTTCATCTGTAACAGCGAAAGATTTCACTAGATTCGTTAATGATTTAAATGTAACAATTACAACTTTTGCTATTCTAACAAAACTTTTCGCTATTCTAGATAGTGTGAAAAAAATATAATTTTTCTAAACAGATATTCAGCCTAAATTTTCCAAATGGCTCGTACAAAGTTATACGAAACACTGACTAATTTTCCTTCACGTGGGGAAATTTTCTACTTCCCCTTCCGAGTTCTTAATTCTTTTCTGCTTTTCTTTTTGTTTGTATTTATCAGAATTATCTTTAATTACCAAAACTTTCCTGTTTATGATCATTGACTTCATCTATTGTTTCCTAACTAATTCAGCTACTAAATACACTGAGGAATACTAAATTCTAATTCTGAAAATTATTCTTTATTTTCGTTCGTAGAATGTCTGGTTATTATTATTATTATTATTATTATTAATCTAATGGTTGTTGCTACGTGAAAGCCTTTGACGCTTGGGTAATCCCTTATACGTCAGCAAAAGCTATATCTAATCGACCAATTCCATAAATGTAGAACTGCAGCCAAACTTCTATTAGGCATACCAATTTCTTTGAGGAAAAAATAACCTGAATCAACTGGCGCTACCTCACAAGTTCGGAGCAATGACAGAGAATTTGTAATGAGGTTTCTACTTCCTCTCCAAACCTACATTTTGGATGTTAAGACCTATTTAATGTCTGTGGTAGCGTAAGTCTCCGTTACCGGTTAAAAGGCCTATTACGGTTTTCGTCTCTTTTCTATTGAGTCTGCGGAATTCCTCTGCTCCTTTTTAGATCGATATTATTCCCAATGAGTACCTTAGCTACAACCTGTAGTTGCCTGCTGCCTCTCTTTCTGATGCTCTATACCTCGCCACCGCTTAAATTCCGGGACCTGACATTTTTGTTAGAGACACCAATAGGTCTGATAAATTGTTTCCTAGCTTCTATTTTGGTTCATCCGCTATGTTGTTACCTTTAATCCCCCTGTGTCCTGGGACCCAGAGGAGAGTAACGCGGTTATTTTCAGTCTGTTGAGTATTGTATTCCATCAACCAACTGTAATGTATTTACATAACGTTTCAAGGCATAAATAGCTGCGAAATAATTTATTTTTACGGCTACAACATTCCAGTGCCTCAGTAGCATCATTGAATATGGTAATTTATTTCAGATTGTAGAACAGTAGTAGTTGACCCCAGACAATTTGAGTGTCTCACGTCTTCTGATTCCTAAAAACTCCTGCATCCTACTTTCCCTTTAAATCATCCGTATACCAAACGTCAGTGTTTTCGGAGTGAAGCCCCACTTGGACAGATTCCCCGGAAAGTGCCCCCTGGAGGTTCTATCAGAATTCCGCCGGAACTTCCAACGTAATTTCGTCGGAATTCCATCGAAGTTCCAAAGAATTTCCGATGGGATTCCGATTAATTTTTTTTTCAAAAATTTTAGAGTCCTAATTCCGTCGGAATTCTGTCAGAATCCCATCGGAAATTCTTTGATACTCCGATGGAATTCCGACGGAATTACGTTGGATGTTCCGGCGGAATTCTAGTAGAACCTCCAGGTGGCACTTTCCGGGGAATCTTTCCAAGTGAAGCGCTAGCCCCTTTTGTCCAATCTTCTCTGGTGTGTATATATTTATTTTATACCTTTTATCAAAGAGATAAAGTGAAAAAGTCCTATCTCTCTAATCAATTAAGGAGGGGTATTACCACTAAATTGTTAGAAATATTTTTTTTATTAAAAAATCTGTTACTAAAATTTTAAACGCATTTTTTCAAAATCACTTTTTTTTAACTAGTGCCAACGATTTCTCAAATTCTATTCAACCAATCGGGCTACAATTCGGAGGCATTATTCTACTATTGTTCGAACCACGATCATGATTTTACTTAAATAATTTTCTCTTTTTTTTTTTAATAATTTTTAATGAAAAAAAGACGATTTTTGAAATTTTTTTTTTTTAACAGTCCGCCGTTTTGTTATTTATTGGGGTAAATTTTTTATTGATGTTCCAAACGATAGCGGCAAGTGTTCTGAGTAAAACAACGTTTGATTTTTTTTTGTTTCAGACAATATTAGCACCGTCAACCCACGCATTTCTCAAGGAGTCAACTTTGACCCAGATAAAAAATTATTTATTTACTTTAAAATTTACCAAAAAAAAAAAGTTTTATATACTTAAAGATACCAATTATAATGTGTAAAAAGAGCGAAAGAGTTGTATTTTAGTTTCTTAAAAAAAAAACTGAAAAAATTTAAAATTTCGTCCGTTACATATAGGAATAGTGTCTTAAAAGTTTTTAAGGATTCTTATGATATTAATTGTAAATAAATATAACTTAGATGTTGAAAATCAGTTATTTTAAAATTAATTAAATTATTTTCTTTTAAAATAGAAAATTTTACAATTTTGCGTTTTTGTAAATTTTTTTCTAAATGTAAAATTTTATCATCAATTGCTCTCTAAATCTGAATTAGTAAAAGTGTTTACTAATTCAAGTGACTCACTTTTTGCTACTGAATTAGTAAAATTTTACTAATTATTAGTAACTTTTACTAACAATTAGTAAAATTTAACTAATTCTAAAGAAAAAAGTGAGTCACTTGAATTAGTAAACACTTTTACTAATTCAGATTTAGAGAGTGATGAAAAATTAAAATAATGTTTTGATTCGATTTTTATGTATTTGTTGACAAATTCAAAATGATAATTTGTTATTGCATAAAAGATTTTTTTTAACTTAATTTTTTTCTTTACCAAGTTTTTTTTAGCGTTGCTAATTTTAAGATCAGAAATTTTTCATGAGTTAAAATTTACAAACCGTTACAAAAAAATGACGATAAAACCGTAACTTTTTTTTTCTATACCTCTCTCATAACAAAAGGATATCCCTAGGATATCCATAGGATATCCATATGAATGGTCGATATCCTAGAATGGTCCCCAGGATATCTTGGGATAACCATAGGATATCCCTAGGATATCCAAACCGCCGGTCTGTGGAACATCAACAGGACATCCATAGGATATCCACAGGATATCCCTAAGACATCCACAAAATATCTATTGGATATTATATCGCAGGATATTCATGGGATATCCTCAGGATGTCCGTGGGATATTCTTAGGATATTCACGGGATATTTAATATCTCAACATATATTTTTAAAGGTTAAAATTGTTAAGCTAATATAATGAATAATAATATAATAAAAACAAAAATCTTATGAGCTTCTAATTTATTTTAAATGAAGATTTGAAACGCATTTTTCAAAGTTTTTAAATAAACTCATGCACTTAATGTATAATTAATATTAATAGTTATTCGTTATTTGCGGGGAAGAATTTATATTGTTTAAAGCCAATTTATTTTCTGACAATATTAAGCATATGAATAAAGGAATGAATCACGAATGAGAAAAAAATTAGTTAATAATTTTTCAAATTAAACAACTTTCTCGAAAAACAAGTTGCATTTTATTTTATTTATATAAAATTTAATTCACAGAATATTCTCACTCGTAGTCTCATAATGACTTTAAAAACAGTATCCTGAGAATATCTTCTTGCAATCCAGAAGATATACTGAGAATATCATGAAAATATCTGTGGGATATCCTGACGATATCTATGGGATATCTGGAGAACATTTATGAAAGTCTATAGAGAAATCCAGAAGATATCCTGTGGATATCCTCAGATATCCATGGAATATCCAAAGGATATCCAAACCGCCGATTTTTTGGATATCCTTAAGAGATCCTTTTGATATCCATAGGACATCCCTAGGATATTTGCGGGATATTATCAATATATCCCAAGATATCTTGTGTTATTAGGGCTTGAATTTCTCAGTATATTTATTTTTCTAAATAGAACAACCTCTGTAAAAAAGATATATAGACATAGTTTGATAATTAGCTGAAGCACTTAATCGAGTTTACTTGTGAGTTTTTGATTAAGCTCCCGTTTCTTGGATTCATGGAAAACATTTAACGTGTATCCTCTTAACGAGCAGTAAACATTTATAATTAACATTTCTTCTCTTTAAAAAAGATTTTTCTCTCTCTCTCTTACCTAAATGATGAGACAAGACAGCTAGAAGCGACCAAATAGCGCTGAACCACCTTCTGCGGATCTCCTGCATCCCTGGTAATGATTCTCGTACTTAAAATCCAGATTTATACACTTTTTTTAAAAAAAAAGTTCAACTATTACACCAATCAATTAAAACTACTGAAACCGCCATTTATATCAATTTTTTTTTTTTGCTTTCTTATTTCTTCAGCAATTGAATATTTTTGCCATAGTTATTAGGGTTTAATTCACTTTTGGAATTATAAGTTTTACACACACATAATTTATCATCAGGCACTGAATTTTTTTAAAATATATAGTTTAAAATTCACTTTTGCTTTGAATTCACTTTCATGATGCCTTTACAGCATCATTTGAGATTTTTTTAAACTAAAAAATAGTGCGCGCACCATTATTCATTAATTATCATTAATTATCATCCAAGTCCCAATTTTTAACACAAACTTATTTGTCACTTTTTCCATTTTTCTTCATTAATTCCTTTGGATATGATTTTCCACTTATAGAAAAATTGGAGTTTAGTATTTTGAACATTTTTTTGCTTTTGTTACCTCAAATAAATGTTCTTGTCAATCATTTTTTTTTTTCGCGAGGGAGAGAAAGATTATTTCGATTTCTTTCCGTTATTCGACATCGATGACTATCAATCTGAAACAAAAAGGAAAAATTTTTTTTTTTTTTTTTTGTAACAAGTAGGTAAATAATTTAAAAATTGTTATCGTTCGAATTTTTTTTTCAAAAATTTTCTCTAATTTTTAATAGAAAAAAAAATTTAAATATTTAACAAAATAGTAACGGGAATATAAAGATAAAAATTAATTTTTAATTTAATACAATTCGGAATGAATGGAATTTAAAAAAAAATAGAGTTGTGAATGTTAAATAAACAAATTTTTCAAACGCGTCTTCTCCAAACCACTCTCCCACTCAACCGTACACTGCCGAGTTTTATTGATTTGTAACAGTGCTGAATTAAGTTGTGTTTAGCAATTTTCGAGTTTCGGCATTCTATATATCAGCAGCTGTCAAACTTCACTAACACTAAACTACAAAACCTTAAACGATAATAGAAATAATTTTAATTCCAAATTTTAGAAGAAAAATTCCCAAAAAAAACGGATTTAAATTACAAAAAATTTTTTTTTTTATTTAAAAATGCAGATAAAGCCGATTCGGACAAAATTTTGAAAAAACCCGAAATTATGATCTAAAATCTAAGTCATCAACAAAAATTATATCACGCAATTCTCTTAAAATGAAATGCGAAAAAAATTAATATTTAAAAAAAAATGTTTCCTATTAACTACAGAATTAATTTGTCTTACAATTAGCAAAAGGTGTTTGCTAGTTTCTCAGAGACAAATAAATATTTATTTGATTTAAATAAAAAAAATTTATTTACATCAAATAAATAGGCTAATTGACTCTGAGACGTTTATTTAACACAAATATATTATATTTGGTTCAAAAAAAACATATTTCTCTGGGTGCTGAGGCAATAGAAAAATTTACAATTGAAAATTTTTTCGATGAATTTTTTTCCAATATTATTTTTTAAATACCACTTTTTAAATATCTCCTTTCCCATCCGGAGAATAAAAAAAAGAATACCAATAATTTATCATTGGAAGAAAAAAAAAGTTTTACAGTCAAATTACTTGTGATTGTGAACTATAACAGGGGGAGAGAAAGACGAGATCCGATACTCCGGATGCAACCACTATAATGCCGAACAAAAAAAAAAAAAACTGATTGCCTCCTTTTCATTTCTATTGGCAATAAAAAAAATATTTCTCAAAATTATTGACTACAAAAAAGAAAGTAGATTTTTACTCGAAAATAGAAACACTTTTTTTAGATTTAAAATTTTATAAAAATTCCTTATTTCTTCAGTAATAGCACACTTTAATACTAATACCACTTTACCGATTATTTGATGATGCTCCAAAAACGAAAAAAAATTTTACAATGAAATTTAGATATCCATAATTATTTTCGTGTTTTTTTTCCCCTCTTTTTGTTTTTTTTTTTGAACAACTTTTTATTAACAAGAAACAAATAAAGTATTAAACGCGTCGGACAAAAAAACATACGATCCACTATGATGATTTTCCGCGACTGCTGAGCAGCAGCTCACTCACGGGCCAACCCCCTGAGCTTATTTCTCGATTCGAGCGATAGTTGGCGCTAGTGTCGTCATCACCAGCACACCATGCGCCAAAGCTCTATTTCCACTATTACTACTGCAACTACTACACACACTAGGAGAGCTGCACCTCTCTCCTACACGGAGTTTCTGTGTGATAAAACCAATACATTGAACTCGCTCACCAACTTGTATATACAATCTCATATATTTCTCATATATATATACATACACAATCATAACATTTATTCACATATACAAACCTGGCTACAACTGCTGCGGAAGCACAGCCGGGCTTTCGCGCGACCAAAACAAGCGTTTGTGTATATACTATATATCCATTCGGTTATTGCTCTCAGTCATTTTGTCCTCAGTATCAGATTTTAACATCTCATCAAGTCATTTCACACTACGCAATACTTTGCAATTAGGTCAACTGATTGAAAATCTATAAAACATAAATATATATATATATATATATGGTTGTATAACACGATTATGTAATGGTTATGTATACTTTGTTGTGTAACAGGATGAAACATGTTCTTTGCCCCACGTAAGTTCTAATTAATCATGTAGGATGCTATTTTGTAAGTTTATTTCGATTTTCATTTCGATCCTTATTTTTACTTTTCTACTTTACAAAAAATGGTCAAACTAGCTTGAAACTTGTTACTCGGGGGTTTTTGGGGTCGCTGATGACGAATCTGAAGAGCGATTTAAATAATTCAAAATGGCGGACAAATGTTTTTAAAAATTGTCGAATTTATCTGAATCATGGTATCTAGGGGTTTCTGGGGTCACTGATTACGAATCTGAAGCCATTTTTCAAAAATTCTTTCACCATAGTCGATCATCCATTTTTATTTTCATAAATCTTGATAATATGACTTCAAATTCTTAATCAGTGACCATCAAAAACTCCTGAATACCATGTTCCAGATAAATTGGACAATTTTTAAAAAGTAACATTAAATTCGTAATCAGCGACCCCAAAAACCCCCAATTGACGACTTTCAAGTAAATCCGATGAATTTTTGTAAAACTCGTCCGCCATATTGGATCCGCCATTTTGAATTTCTAAAAAGTAACATTAAATTCGTAATCAGCGACCCCAAAAACCCCCGAGTGATGAGTTTAAAGTAAATCCGATAAATTTTTGTAAAACTCGTCCGCCATATTGGATCCGCCATTTTGAATTTTTAAAAAGTAACATCAAATTCGTGATCAGCGACCCCGAAAACACCCAAGTAACAAAATTCAAGTGAAAAATTATGGTAAAAAAATTCAAAAGTCTGTCATTCGGTTATTTTTTAATAAAAAATTCTGATTCTAGTCAACACGATAGCCAAAATGGTACAGATTAAGAAACTATTTACTTTTTTCATTTTAGATTAACCGTTCCAGAGAAAAAGTGTGAACCACTTTTAGCGAGGACCATTTTTGGCAGCCATTTTCTAAGACGTCATTTTGAAAAAAAATAATAATAATAATTTTCGATTATCTTAAGACATATGTATTTTTAGATAAAAAAATTTTAAGTGACAAATATTTTTTTTATTATAAAAAAAAAATCTTTGAAAAAAACATCAAAACCAGTGGAACCTCCCCTTAAGAGAAAATTTTATTTTCATCGAGAGATTTTAATATAATAAAATTAAATATCTCGACATAATTGATCTATTCCAATTGTAGTAGGAACACGGTGACCTAAAAAAACGGTCGATTTTCATCCATTAGTGACTTTAAAAAACTCAGATTTATTTAGAAAATTGTTTAAAAGAAAAAGAGTGAAGAATTACGAATCCGATGTCAGTTTTTCAAAATTCAAAATGGCGGATCCAATATGGCGGCTTTTTGCCAAAATTAATCAAAAATCGTCATTCAGGGGTTTTTGGGATCGCTGATTACGAATTTGATATCAGTTTTTCAAATTTCAAAGTGGCGGATCTAATATGGCAAAAAAAAAAAAAAACACCGAGTAGCAAATTTCAAGTGAATTGAATCAATTTTTCAAAAATTTCATCCGCCATTTTGAATTTTAAAAAACCGACATCTAATTTGTAATCAGCGATCCCAAAAACCCTCGGGGTGACGATTTTGATTAATTTTGGAAATAGCCGCCATATTGGATCCGCCATTTTGAATTTTGGAAAACTGACATCGGATTCTTAATCAACGACCTCAAAACCCTCGAGTAAGAAGTAAATAAAATTCGTAATAATCGACGGCAAAATTTACCCATAGTAACAACTATCAATCAAATATGAATGGTTTTTAATTTTTTTAACCGCCATTTTAAATTTCAAAATTTTACAAATCTGATATCAAATTCTTAATAATCGAATAAAAAATTTCTCCCACTAACAAGTTTCAATCAAAGTTTTATGTTTTTTAATTTTTTTTACCGCCATATTGAATCCGCCATTTTAAATTTCGAAATTTTGTAAATCTAACATTAAATTTGTAACACCCAACCCTAAAAACCCACCGAGTAATGTAAAAATTTGTTTACAAAATTCTGTCAAATGGTAATTTGAAAAATAAAAATTTTAATTATATATATATATATGTATATAATATAAAAATCTTCAAAATAAAAATCCTAATTAATGATTTTTATGGTATCATGATGTGACCCTTAGGACTAAATACATTCAGGGCTAAATGGGTTAAAGTATCTAAACATTATTTACCCCAACCAACAGAACATTTATTTTATTCTAATAATAATATTTAATATACAGACCAAATTATTTGGTTACTATTACTATAAATAAATTCAAATAAGCGTAGGTAAAAAATGATTCAATAATAAGAATTCAAAAAAAATATATATCTAAATATAAGGGTTTTTATACTATATATATGAACATTAAAAAAATGAAAAATTATTTTTTTATTATTATTGATCGCACAGATTTTTTTTTTACGATCTATATAGTGTTATTACTTTAGGGCACATAAAAATGCAATTTACTTCTATGTTACTGTGCGCTATATGTCACACGGCGACTTTTTACTTTCGAATTATAGCACAATACTATCTTTAATTACATCTTCACACGTGTATCTCGCACATAAGTCGTTGGTGTATTACAGCGCCAGTACAGTAGCTAGATTGTTATCTTAATTGCGTCGCAACTTTCATTCAACACACCTCAAAACCACTATAGTCAGCAAATACATTGGCTACTATATATATATATGTATATACGTATATATATATAGGTATATATGTTATAGGATCATAGTACATAATAACTAGATCAACCCTTTCTTCTTCTGAATAATAATTATTAATTGTTGACTAGCACAATTCAATACAGATAAGCAATGACATAGATTTCCTTATGAGGTGTTTAGAAAATTTTTAACAATTAACAATAAATATGTTTCATTTTTTTTCAATTTTATATTTTACATTTTTAAATTTTGCAAAATTTGACATCAAATTCGTAATCAGTGACAACAAAAAACCCCGGATATCCAGTTTCAAAAGAATCCTACAATTTTTTCAAAATTCGTCGCCATTTTGGATCCGCCATTTTGAATTTTGCAAAATTGACATTAAATTCGTAATCACTGACCCCAAAAATCCCCGGATGCTAAATTTCAAAAGAAGCCAACAATTTTTTTACAATGTATCTGCCATTTTGAATTTTGCAAATCTGATATCAAAATTCGTAATTAGCAACCCAAAATAACCCCGGATACTAAATTTCAAAAGAAACCAACAATTTTTTTTTTTAAATTTCGCCATATTGTATCCGCCATTTTGAATTTTGCAAATTTGATATGAAATTTGTAAAAATTATCTGCAAAAACCCCCAGAGTAACAACTTTCAAGCAAAGTCATACAATCGTTAATTTTGTGCCGCCATATTTGATACGCCATTTGAAAATTCGAAATTTTGCATTTCTGACATCAAATTCGTAATCAGCGACCCCAAAAACCCCCGGATATCTAGTTTCAAAAGAATCCTACAATTTTTTCAAAATTCGTCGCCATTTTGGATCCGCTATTTTGAATTTTGCAAAACTGACATTAAATTCGTAATCACCGACCCTAAAAATCCCCGGATGCTAAATTTTTAAAGAAAGCAACAATTTTTTTTACATTGTCCGCCATATTGGGTCCGCCATTTTGAATTTTAAAAATATAATATCAAATTCGTAACAATCGACCCAAAATTCTTCCTGGTAATAAGTTTCAATTAAATTTTGTATACTTTTTAATTTTTTTTACCGCCATTTTGGATCCGCTATTTTAAATTTAGAAATTTCGCAAATCTAATGTCAAATTCGTAATCAGCAACCCAAAAAATCCCCAGGTACATAATTTCAAAAGAAACCAACAATTTTTTAAAAAAATTTTCGCCATATTGAATCCGCCATTTTGAATTTTGCAAATCTGATATCAAATTCGTAATAATTGACCACGAAATTCCCCCTAGTAACAAGTTTCAATCAAATTTTGTATGCTTTTTAATTTTTTTCGACCGCCATATTGGATCCGACATTTTAAATTTTGAAATTTTGTAAATCTAACATCAAATTTATAATACTTAACCCTAAAAATCCCCCGAGTAACAAATTTCCTGGAAATCTGTATGATTTTGATTTTTTTTGCCCGCCATATTGGATCCGCCATTTTTATTTGCATAATTTAACTTCAGTGTTTCTAAAAATCATATTAACGATAACGTTCATAATTTTTTTTCAATTATCCTAATTGCATGACTGAAAGTCGTACAGAAACAAATGAGAAATAAGGCACATAATTGATTATTATTATTAATAAGTTAAAAAATTTATTTTCAAAGAAAGAAAAACGAAAATAACCCCGGCATTTTAGGAATATCTTAGACAAAAGGAAAAGAAGACAAATGGTTTTAACGATAAAGCAAAAGTTACTGGTGTGACAATGCTGCACTGAAATAAACGGAATCTAGGTAAAAGCAATAAATTTGTAAGCTCGATGACAACTGAAAGGGATGCCTGTCCTATCCAAAGAGTTTGATAGCAATATCGCTGAAAATGGTGGTCTATATTTTAAATTCAATTTTAACATTGTCAAGAACTATTTATTTTTCTTTTTCTCTCTCTCTCTCCCTCTCTCTATATATATGTATATATATTTGAAATATTGCTTAAATCTTTGTACTTTTGTTAAAACATAAATAAGCTGACTATAATAATGTCGTGAGAAATGATGTGTTAAAATCAGATATTTATTTTTCCCTTTTCCCAATATTCAAAAAAAGGGAAAAAAGATTTTTATATTTTTTCTTTTTTAATCTGTTCGGATTACGTAGAGAGATAGAGTGTGAAACACTGAATTATTTTAGTTTTTTGAAAAATAAATTTTAAAAAAATTTATCTAATTCTAATTAATAATTATTAATTAAATGGTAAATAATTCTTAATATATTATTGAGATTTCTTCTGAAGACGTGGTGTTATCTAGTTCTATTTTTCGCCACTGAGGTTATAAGCGATTCTGATTGGCGGACGCATCCTTGGCACTCGTAATTGTTGTTTACGATAATCCAATAATTTTCTCGTTCAATTTGTTCACAATATTAAGGCCAGCTCTAAGTGAGGCAGCGCCATCTACATTGAAACTAAAATTTTGGAAAATTTTCAACAGCCTTTTCTTGCAAACAAGAAGGTAAAATGCTTTTTCCTTTATGGATAATTGATTATTGGCAAGATATACACCAGCTAAAACTTTTTTTGAGTTAAAATAATAAAAAAAATTTCATGTCAATAAATTAAATATGAGCACTTTTTTCACAAAAACTGTAACAGAAATTGTATTTCTCAGAAAATACAATCAAAAATGCAATTTCCATTTGGAAAATTAATAAACGCTAAAAAATACACGACCTAAGATTTACCAATCACGAAAATAAAAAAAAAAAGTATTTTAACATAACATATTTTACTCATTATGACAGCCGTTTGGCAGATTATATATGTCACCATACGTTTCGCAGTTTTACCGAAAGGAGGAGATTGGCGCTGTTGCTAACCACCTGAAATACATAATCTACCAAAGGGCTGTCACAATCAGTAAAGCAGTATCAATATGTTAAATATTTAATAAAATTTTTTTTTTGTTATTTTCGTGATTGGTAAATCTTAAGTCGTGTATTTTTTAGCGTTTATTAATTTTCCAAATGGAAATTGCATTTTTGATTGTATTTTCTGAGAAATACAATTTCTGTTACAGTTTTTGTGAAAAAAGTGCTCATATTTAATTTATTGACATGAAATTTTTTTTATTATTTTAACTCAAAAAAAGTTTTAGCTGGTGTATATCTTGCCAATAATCAATTATCCATAAAGGAAAAAGCATTTTACCTTCTTGTTTGCAAGAAAAGGCTGTTGAAAATTTTTCAAAATTTTAGTATCAATGTAGGTGGCGCTGCCTCACTTGGACCTGGCCTTAATAAAACAATTCATATAAAAGGGCACAATATATAATAATTTTATTGTAAATCTTAAATTATAATAAGTGATTCTATTACAATTATTCCGCGAAATATAACGATATTACAAATTAGAACCGGCGAATGCAACGAATCGCTTCGCTCTGAGCGTCTTATTCCCGTTTATGCCGGCAGACGTTTGTCGTCTGCTCGGACACGAACTGGAAGCGCCATCTACAACTTTTCGGAATTCATACCGCGGGATAATTCAAATTATTATTGAGCTATCAGTAACAACATATTTACTTTATTTATCTATTAATTAGATAATAATAATAATTTCAAACGTAACAATTTAGTCCTTTCTTATAGTGGCAACAATGAAGAAAGAGACAGAAAAAGAGAGAAGCATAAACCAATAAAGTATTAAAACATTTCCTCTCTCTTTTCTTCAATAGACAAAAAAAGAAAAATGATTTTTCGATTTATTCCCATGGTTAGCGCATGTTTAATTCATTTATAACACTTCACTTGATTTAGTAAAAAATAATTTTATTCAGTCTAAATATAAAGTGACCTTCAAGTCCTTATTCCGCAGTGTTCATTTTGGAAGAAAAAAAAATCTATTTTTATATGTTAAAGAAAAGTAATATTATATTATTAAAGTAACTAAAAAAAAATGAACAGAAAATATTTTTTAAAAAATTCTATAATTTTAAAATAAATAAATAAATAAAAAATGTAATTAAATTGTAATAATATTTTACTATTAAAGTAACAGAGGAAAAAAAATTATTTTATTGACGACGAAAAATATTTATTAAAAATAAATTTTGGGTAATTTTTTTTTCAAAGGAAGCCCTTGAAGTGTTGGTTCCGCACTGTTTATTTTAGAAGAAAAATTTATATTTTTATCCGTTAAAGGAAAGTAATATTTTATTATTAAAGTAAGTAGGAGAAAAAAATTTAATGACAGTAGAAAATACTAATTTTATAAAATAAATAATAAAAAATAGTAATTAACTTGTGACAAAATTTTAATATTAAAGTAGCTGAAAATTTTTTTTTTAATTTATTGTAGAAAATATTATTAAACAATTTGTGGGGTAATTTTTTTCAAAGAATGTCTTATTAAATTTTTTATACTAATTATATTGTAATATTTTTATGAAAAATAAAATAAATTTTTAAAACATTTTAAAAGTCAAACAAATTAAAATTTGTTAGGTTAATAAAGTTTCAACATTAAATTGGAATAGAAAATTTTTTTTTGTCATTGATTAAAATAAAATTTCAAAAATAAAACTAAACAACGCGCTTGATTAATAATAATTTAATTTTAACAAAATTTTATTGATACACCAATTTAGTTTTTACTAAAAATTTAAATGACTTAAAAAAATTTTATTTTTACTTCATATTTTTTATAGAGTTCAATATTGAAAATTTAATTTTCATTTAAAATCTTTTCCCACTGGCGTATTGCTTCTATTCGTCCTGTTAAAAAAAGAACAAAAATAAAGTTTCTCTTTCTTTTCCCACTTGGAAAGATTCCCCGGAAAGTGCCCCCTGGAGGTTCTATCAGAATTCCGCCGGAACTTACAACGTAATTCCGTCGGAATTCCATCGGAGTTCCAAAGAATTTCCGATGGGATTCCGACGGAATTAGGACTTTAAAAATTTTGAAAAAAATTAATCGGAATTCCGCCGGAACTTCCAACGTAATTCCGTCGGAATTCCATCGGAGTTCCAAAGAATTTCCGATGGGATTCCGACGGAATTAGGACTCTAAAAATTTTGAAAAAAATTAATCGGAATTCTATCGGAATCCCATCGGAAATTCTTTGGAACTCCTATGGAATTCCGACAGAATTACGTTGGAAGTTCCGGCGGAATTCTGATTATTTTTTTTCAAAATTTTTAGAGTCCTAATTTCTTTGGAACTCCGTTGGAATCCCATCGGAAATTCTTTGGAACTCCTATGGAATTCCGACGGAATTACGTTGGAAGTTCCGGCGGAATTCTGATAGAACCTCCAGGTGGCACTTTCCGGGGAATCTTTCCAAGTGGGTTAATTGAAAATTATTAAAATTTTTTATTTCTAATATTTACCAGCAGCTACACGTGCTTCTCCATATGTAACATAACAAACAACTAAAATTGCTGCTACAAAAATAATAGAAATCGCTCTCATGATTAACTTTTAAATATTGTAACTTTTACGAAATTTGTAAAGTATTGTAAAAAAAAAAAGATTTTTCTTTACCTTTTTATACTAGTGAATTAATTGCTTACAATTACAACACTTTTTTTTTGTCTAATCTTTAGCCATTTATCATTAAATTGAGTGATAAAAAATAACTGGTGACTAAATAACTCAGTTTTCTACTTTAAAATAGAAAAGAAAAATATTTGTTTAAATTTTTTTTTGTATAAAATATATTTTATATTTATTGAAATAATTTGTAAATATTACAATAAATTTGTCATTAATTAAAATAAAATTTGATAAATTTTTAAAAAGAAAAATAAATAACGCTTGATTAATAATTTAATTTCAATAAAATTTTATTTATATTAGTTTTCCCTAAAAATTTAAATGAACAACAAAAAAAATTTATTTTACTCCACATTTTTTATAGAGTTCAATATTGAAAAAACGTAATTTAATTTTTATTCTTTTTCTTTCGGCGTATTGCTGCTACACGTCCTGTTAAAAAAAATAACAAAAATAAAGTTTCTTTTTCTTTTAATTGAAAATTATTAAAATTCTTTATTTCTAATATTTACCAGCGGCTCCACCTGCTTCTCCATATGTAGCATAACAAACAATTAAAATTGCTGCTACAAAAATAATAGAAATCGCCCTCATGATTGACTTTTAAATATTGTAACTTTTACGAAATTTGTAAAGTATTGTGAAAAAGAAAGATTTTCCTTTACCTTTTTATACTAGTGAATTAATTGCTTACAATTACAACATTTCTCTTTTGTCTAATCTTTAGCCATTTATCATTAAAATTAGTGATAAAAAATAACTAGTGACTAAATAACTCGGTTTTCTACTTTAGAATTAGAAAAAAATATTTGTTTAAAATTATTTTGTATAAAAAATATTATATTTGTTGAAATTATTTTAAATAATTATTTATTATTTTAAATAATATTATAACTAATTTATATAATTTTAAATATAAAATTGCGCTTCTTGGCCAGACAACTCGGTGTTGGTTATGATTTTTTCTCTCATAATTATGATGAATTACGTTCGCGATTTAATATTCCTAAAATTGAGACCAGATTTTGTTATAACGACTTACTTTTTTTGTTTAAAATTATCAATGGTGTCACAAATTGTCCGGCGATACTGTCAATGATAAATTTCTGTTCGCCAACTAGACAATTAAGAAATTCCTCCTTATTTTATATTCAACATCATAGAACTAATTATGGTAAAAACTCTGTCATTAATCGACTATGTCGCGAAGCCAATCTGTATAGCGAGAATCTTGATCTCTTTGGCGTTAGTTTGAGAGGATTTATTACATCCTTGCGCACAACTCTTTTTAAAAATCGTTCTAATAATACCAGGTCGTTCATTGCTTAAAAGTTTTTCTTTTGTTTTTGATTTTGGACGCCTTTGGTCCAATTATGTATATACATTTATATTTTTGCATTTTTATGTAAAGGGCTTCTCATGCCCGTGTATAACTTTAAATAAATAAATAAATAAATAAAATTAAAAGTTATTATAAATAATAATTTTACGGAATTTGTAATAAAAATTTCTAACGAAATAATAAATTTAATGGAATTTTTTTTCAGGATTGATTTAAATCTCATTTTCTCATATAAAAATATTGAAAATAATAATAATGGGTAATATGAATTTAAATTATTTAATATGTTTATGATAATAAGAAAAAAATGTAAAGGAATAAGAGAGAAATGATTTAATTATACTAATTTAACAAAATATTAATTTTTATTTATTAATTATGATTGGATTAATTCTCCTTAAAAAATGAATTTTAATAATGAACTACCATCTACCCGAGTAAGTTAAGAACATTTTGAGACAAGTTTAGGATGAGTAAATTTTTTAATTAAATTTTTTTTTTTAAACTGATTTGTTTTAATTCGATATTTTAGGGAAAAAAGTCCTACAATATTGTTTTTTTTTCGATTCCTTTAGGCTAAAATAATGGTAGATTCGAATTTTCACGACATGGAAAAAGATCGACAAGATCTTGCATCTGTGCCTGAAGTAAATCTTGATTAAAACCTTACCCCTTACTACAGTCTAGAATTCTTTAGAGTCGGCAGATTTAGCTCGAAGAGAGATTACTAAATTCCAAAGCGCCAACTTGTATATAGTATACTCTTAGACTACTCGCTTGTTCTGGATGCTTCTAGAAAGTTTTCTACGCGCCCCAATGGACAAGAAAAGAATGTAAAGAAAACGCTTTTAGCGAAACATTACGTTTCTAGTCCAGCTGTTTATGTTCACAGACAATGAAGTGCAATGAGTAGTCGTTTCACAGCTGTTTAGTGTCAAGACATGTAGGACTGGAAAAAATTAATTGGTTCGACTAACTAATTTATTAGAAGGTAATTTTTTTTGCTGTTTGTATAATATATGATCTTGGGAAGGAAAAAAAAATTCAAAAGTGTGTAACGTTTGTAATTGTAAGAATCAATATTTTAGCTCGCCGAGCCAGGGTTCGTTTTGATTCGAACAAAAATAATAACAGGATAATTACAGGTTAATTACAAACTGAAACAAATTATTTATTTACAACGGTATTTACAGGTGACGAAAATATACAGGCGTACAGATAAATCGCTGATTCAAGGATTTGACTCCCCATAATGTTTAGAAATCATTTTTTTCTTCTGGAAGAATTTAACTGTTTGTGTTTCATTACGGTCAACTGAACTCCGGACCTGTGGTCATCACTAAGGCCCGTCAACCTTCCTGTGAGCTCTTAAACTATATCTGGTACCAGAAGTTCCTATCATAATTAGGACACAGCAGTGGTCCTTTTTCATACATCTAAATATTCAAGGTAAGTTGTAATACTTTTTATCTAAATCCTTCCTAATTCCTTATAAAAATTTGTAGTAACCTTTACATTCCTTGTTGCAGTGGAATGCTGACATCCCTTTTATTTCAAGAATGGTTGCTTCAGGATACTCTCTCTCAAAGATCAATTTTATAACTCTAAATGTTTGTCTAAATAAATTTTGTAACCTTGTCATTAAAAATCACTATTGTCTTTCTTTCCTGTACCCATAGCTAGGAGCCTTCTGCTCTGCAAATGAAACAGGAATTCACTGAATTACCGAGCGGCCATAAATAAAATAAAATATTATTTCGTTAGTTATTTCTCTATTTGAGACGTAACAATACGTTACTTTACAATATTTCTTTACTATACATTACGTTACTTTACGTCGCGATACATTACTTTACAATTCGTTACTATACACTATTTACACATAAAACCGATATGATGTTCGACGGGTAAAACCCGACGAACGAGAGTAAAACTCTCTACAAAGATTTTCGGAGTAAAACTCCTAGTCAAGTGGGTAAGACCCACCCGGACTCTGTGTAGCACGAGAGTGACGGTCCTCAGCGAGAGCGCAGCTTATATAGCCGATCGGTGGGTTGGGCGCACGCGAGTGAGCTTTGGCGATGCGGCCCGCGCGGCGAAATCGGGTACTACGTCTTTATGCTGCGCGGTCGGTAACATGTTTATCGACGCGCGATAATATTTAGTACAAATATTTACCGGCCGATTTCTAACTATCATTACAAGTGTGATGTTAAAGAAGGGACGTTTCGTTGGCTAGAATTTGCAAACTTAATTAGGTGTTTAAAATTTAGAATTCAGAAATATAACTTGGAATTTGAAATAATTTGAAAATTTAAAAAAACTCTTGAAGATTTAGAAGTGACTTTTTAGAATTTTGAATGAGAGTATATTTTTGAATTTAGAATTTTTTAGAATTGTGAATGACTGACTGACTTACGCAAACATGCATTTTTAAGGGTCTATCCCCACTACAAATTTAGAATTTTTGTGGGTTGTCCCTTAAAGGAACAGATTTCCAAAAAGTGGTGATAAAAATCTTAATGAAGGAGAGATCAACTATATTTTGCATCATTTTACAATTAAGCTAAATTTTGTATTATTATCAATGATGAGTTTTATTATAATTTATTATTAAAAATTATTATTTAATTTGTTTTACAAGTTTGTTTTTGAATTTTATCGATACGATGATTATTGTGGAAATTACAATTTATTTGTTTAATTTATTTATAATTTTTTTATAATTATTATATTAATTTTATAAATTTTATTATTAATTTTAATTATATTATAATATTTTTTATTAATAATTGCAATTTGAAATTATTTAATGAATTTATTTAACATTGATTTTTAATAAAATTTTCTAATATGGAAATGGCGCAGAACGTTACAGTCTAAAATGTCCGTAGTTAATTAATAAAAATAACATACCTTAATTTGTTAGAATATGGAACAATTGCTAATAAGTCAAATTAGATTAAAATCGTTAAAATGCAATAAAAATCGTTCCCATGATGTAAGTGACTACATTTCACTAAATAACGGAGTTGATATTATAATTTTTTTAACGTGACAGAATAATCGATTTAACAAGAGGTACATCACTTTTAATAACTCGGAAACACACCGTCTAAACAACATCATCCTTTGAAAGACCCTTGACTCATTTTCATATACAGCTTTGAATAATATAAGGCTTAATTACTCGATTGTTCAATTTAGCTGTCACTTTAACAAACGCCAGAACGAGAATTAAATTAAATGACAGACCTGATGAGAACATGGTCAGATATCGGTTAAACAATTCTCTGTTTTTGGTGAATCCTCTAAAAGTTAATTTATCAGCTTATTGAATTACATCTGCAGTCAATGTTGATTTCTTTGTATTTCGTTAAAAAAAAAACAAAATTAAAATCATAAATAATCTCAATATTCTTACTAATGATAATTATTTATTTTACATTTGTAAAAAGTGCTGTAATGATAGTTAGAAATCGGCCGGTAAATATTTGTACTAAATATTATTGCGCGTCGATAAATAAATGTTACCGACCGCGGAGCACAAAGACGTAGTACCCGACTTTGCCGCGCGGGTCGCATCGCCAAAGCTCACTCGCGTGCGCCCAGCCCACCGATCGGCTATATAAGCTGCGCTCTCGCTGAGGACCGTCACTCTCGTGCTACACGGAGTAAGGGTGGGTCTTACCCACTTGACTAGGAGTTTTACTCTGAAAATATTTGTAGAGAGTTTCACTGTCGTTCGTCGGGTTTTACCCGTCGAACATCATATCGGTTTTATGTGTAAATAGTGTATAGTAAGGAATTGTAAAGTAATGTATCGCGACGTAAAGTAACGTAATGTATAGTAAAGAAATATTGTAAAGTAACGTATTGTTACGTCTCAAATAGAGAAATAACTAACGAAATAATATTTTATTTTATTTATGGCCGCTCGGTGATTCAGTGAATTCCTGTTTCATTTGCAGAGCAGAAGGCTCTGAGCTATGGGTACAGGAAAGAAAGACAATAGTGATTTTTAATGACAAGGTTACAAAATTTATTTAGACAAACATTTAGAGTTATAAAATTGATCTTTGAGAGAGAGTATCCTGATGCAACCATTCTTGAAATAAAAGGGATGTCAGCATTCTACTGTAACAAGGAATGTAAAGGTTACTACAAATTTTTATAAGGAATTAGGAAGGATTTAGATAAAAAGTATTACAACTTACCTTGAAAATTTAGATGTATGAAAAAGGACCACTGCTGTGTCCTAATTATGATAGGAACTTCTGGTACCAGATATAGAAGAGCTCACAGGAAGGTTGACGGGCCTTAGTGATGACCACGATGACCACAGGTCCGGAGTTCAGTTGACCGTAATGAAACACAATCAGTTAAATTCTTCCAGAAGAAAAAAATGATTTCTAAACATTATGGGGAGTCAAATCCTTGAATCAGCGATTTATCTGTACGCCTGTATATTTTCGTCACCTGTAAATACCGTTGTAAATAAATAATTTGTTTCAGTTTGTAATTAACTCGTAATTATCCTGTTATTATTTTTGTTGGAATCAAAACGAACCCTGGCTCGGCGAGCTAAAATATTGATTCTTACAATTACAAACGCTACAGTGCAAAAGATTTTTAATTTTTTTTTGGAAGATTACATACCTATAATATGTCCGACTTAAATCAGAACACCTGTTATAATTGCAGTGACAACTAACAAATTAGGAATAAATCAACTGAAAATGAGAAATCATTAATTTGTTGCTTCCAAGTAATATTTTTTATCAGTTACAGAATTTAGTATTGGAAAGCGAACAAAGAGAAGGTACCTTGTATGCCAGACACGCCGACGATGCGATGTCGCACTAGATAGTGATTTTTCTACTGCAGACCTAATTTCTAAGTAGTATATATACCCAAGAGATAGCGATTTAATTCCTCGTACTACGAAACAATATGTTTCGCTTTTATTCTCTATTTTCATTTTTTTGTTATAGGAAAAAATAATAGGAATAATAAATTATGCTTTCTAGGTTCACGTCACTGAAGTGAGGCGACACTAGAAAGCATAATTTGAGGAAAGTAAAGAGTGGCGTAAATTTTAATAAATATTTTGATATCCCTCAAAATCTCCAAAACGTTTCCTAGTCGGGACTTTAGGTCCACACAAAAAGGGCCTACCACCACAATAAGACAGTTTTGACATAGCAGAGACTTTGGGTCTGACGTCGATTACATCATCCAAGTAACGCGATATTCTTTTAAGAAATAAAATCATTGCTACAAAAGGACAATAATATATTTCTTACTGTAGAAAATTTAAACGGATACCCAACGGTATATAAATAAAGGATTTTAAAAACCAATAGAGAATATTCTCCGAGGTAAATTTTAAAACTAATTACATTAAAGGATTATTTGAAGTACATATACTTGAATCTTTTTAAATAAGAATAATTTAAAAATATTATCACTTAATTATTTAAATAAATTTATAAAATTTTATATTACGTTCATTGATTTTTACTAGCTCTTGTCAACTTAAATTAACTAAATTAAATTCTCAGATTAGGAAATTTTATAAGTCTTTTAAAATGGGAAAAATTTAAATATTATGAAATAATAATATAATTATAATCTTCCCTATAGTAAAAAAAATCAATCTAAATTTTGCAAACCTTTTGGGAATTTAATATGTCACGTCACTGCGACGTATTTATGACCAAATAAACAAAAATAAAATTAATCAACTATTATAAATATTGCACGTTTTATACGAAATTAATTAATGGAGATAATTTATTAATTAATATGAAAGAATAATTAATTGCCAATAACAGTATGTATTTTACAACCCAATTGTTAACAATACTTTACCGGTAATTACAACAATTAGTTAAAGATAATAATTTAATTAAATGATAAAAATAAAATTCTAATCGAATAATAAATTAACATCCAAACCAACCATAAATTAATAATCAAATTTTCAATCGTAAATCAAGAATAAATGTAATCTTTAAAATTGTAAATAAATGTTTACAGCTAATAAAAATTAATTAATAATAAAATAAATGGTTAATTATAGCAGTATGTAATTAACAACAATAATTATTGCTTACTTCACGAATGATTAAAATTTTTGTTTTATTAATATAACAATAGCAAATAATCGAATTTGATTTATTTGAATCATTTCAAAAAATTTCCATTGTTAAACGTGGAAGGCAAATTTGTGTTATTTATTTAACTGTAAAACAATAAATATAATTTCCAAATAGTTGTTTGATTAACGCTTTTATATACCACTGATACGAATTTATTATTTATCTTAATTTAATATTTCATTATCTATTTTTATTAAAATTATACATAAAAATTATTTATTTATCATATAAATGTAATTATATTACTTACAATAATAGCTGCAAAAAAGCTTTGAATTAAATTTCCATTCGCCAAAAAGAAAACTAAAACACAACACCTTAGACATTATTCAATTATTAAAAATCTATTTTACTTTTAATTCTTCTATTTTCCTCAATATTTATTTGCGAATGTATTTTTGAAATTTATTTACGTAATATTTTGACAGCAAAATTAAATTACATTCATTAAATTAAAAAGAAATAAAAGAAAAAATATTTTCTAACCTCCAGCAGTTTTGATTTCCCCTACTTCGCAAATTTCTCCATCTCCTTTCATTAAGGAATTTCTATCTTACGAATTGTTTGGGCCCTATAAATTATTAGGAAAATGAATTTACAATATGAAGTAATAATTATTTATCGTTAGATTCAAGAAAAGTATTTTCTTGGTTTCAATATAATAACCAATAGCACGAAAGAAAAATTCGAAGATTTACCATCAGTAATAATACATCACCAGTGAGACCAGTCAGTCAAAGTTCTAGTTAAGCAGTCAATAACAGTCAGTGCTATATTACAGTCAAAGTCAAGAAAATTCGGTTCGGAATTATTCTTCGGTGAGTTACATCATCAGTCAGTGCAATCGAATTGTATTCAGTGTGAGTTATATCTTTTCGTGCAAATACCAACCCCACTGTTGTGCTAACGCTCATAAATTTTGCGAACCCTAGAACGTCATTGAAGTCCTCAATCGAAAGTGAGACACCTGTACGTCTTTCTTCTTCCAAAGAATAGGGTTATCTGTTACCGTTATAATAAATTTATTTCTGTTTATGGTTTTGAAGTTTATATTTGCATTAGATATTATTTTTTATTTATTTATCACTATTAGTTATCTTCGCTTTTCTTAAGGCAAGGTTAGAAAAAGGATAGATCATGTAGCGGTAGAAAAGGGATAGGACTAATTACTTTAGAAATAATATGGAAGAAGAGCGTCAGTATCAAATTAGACAGTGAGGTGAAAAGGTCGACCAGAGGAGCTTCTGAAGGAAATGGAAGTAAGAGGTCCAAGAGAAGACGGTTTCTCACCAGTGTCAGCAATGTAAGTACAATATCATTTTCAATAACTTTAAATAATACAGTACAAGGTCCGTATATTTAAAGTGAAGGCGATCTGGGCCTTATTGATGGCGAGAGGATTACTCCTGGTATTGACAAAAATAAATAATTTTAATTTAAATAATATCATTTTTCAATTGTTATATATGTACATATGTTTATATAAATAAAGTGTTGTAATAGTGTACATTAATCTTAAATAAAAAGTTAACGATATTCAAAGTATAATTTCCTTTCATTAATCTTCAAATCAAATTTCTACCACTTGCTTTCAAAAGTTCCGGTTATTAACAGTATCGATAAAGAATTCAACGTTGGTAATTCTAAGCAGTAATTCTTAATTCTACAATTATCTATTGGATCCTTTCCTAATTTGATAATAGATCTTAAAGGTTTATTAACAATAGGAACAGTGTAAATTTTATATGTTTCTAGAATTTTTGCCAATCTAATGAAATCTGTATTATTATAAGGTAAACTAACTTTAGGAATTTGTTTATATAAACGAGCTCATGAATTTACAATATTATTATTTATATTCTTTCACGGATTTAATACTATTTAATCGAATTTTTGTTATGTTTTTTAAATGGATAATCGTTATTTTGTAAAATATTTTTAATTTCCGTTAGATTGTCATTGTGAAACGAATGGTATAACATGGCTCGATCGACAAGATTATATTCAATGTTTATTTTTTGTTGCAATGGATGATTCGAAAAGTAATTGAGTAATTGATGAGTCTAACAGAAAAATATTTTGCACATCCTTTTTGCAAAATTCTTCTAATTATACAATCAGGTTAAGTTTAATTGGACCAAAAGTAGAGTAACTATTTATTGATAAAGAGGTACATGACTCTATTATATTTAGGACATATTAAAATTAAATTCCATTATATTATAATCTACCATATATATATATATATATATATATATATCTATACCGATTTTGGATACTGAATTGCACACTTACAAATAGAATAAGAAACTCGTGAATTAGCAGAAATAAAGCAGAGCACAGGGACAAGACCGGCAATGGAGGTGGAAGTTAGCGTAGCATTAGTTAATTAGGTTGAGCAGGAGGCGTGACGTCGTAATTATTGCAACGTAGTAAGCTCCCATGCCCGCTGAGCCTACTCGCCTGCCTGCCAGCCAGCCTGCCAGCATGCAACGACCAAGTTATTAATTGCTTCCTACCATTCTAGCACCCGTTCTAGCAAATTTATCCCTCTCCTCCCTCTCCAACCAGACTGCTCCAAACACTAAGCTTTCCACTAAAGAGAGATGTTCACATACTATAGTAGGTTTAATGATCTATAACATCCAGCCTTGTCATAATTATACAATAAATATACATATTATTATTTAATTTCTAAATATACTATTATTTTGCCACTTAAAAATTTTTTACCACATCTCAAAAATATCCATCGTTGAGTGTGATAAGGGCAATTCGTGATCTTAATTTCATGCTGTGAAAAAGTTTCTTTTAGCCAAAGGTAATATCAACTGACATACCGACATGATAAGAGTAAGTATTGTGATAAATAATTCCATGTACATTTATGTAAAGAAGATAAATAATCTGTGGCTGATTTTTGAATGTACATAATTTAAAGTGAGGGGAAACTCGGTTTTGCGAGAAATTCAACATTGTTCGACAAAAATGAAAGATTCGTCACTTTCGTGTGAGACGTTGGAAAAGGCAGGTCGAAAACCCAAATTAGGATAAGTCTTTAAGTCATTAAATTGTAAACGTTTGAGAAATCTTATATGATTGTAAATTAAATTTTATAGTTTCGGTAGTGGGGCAATAAACAGAATCATATTTGTCAACGGGGACGTTATTCCCAAAAAATTTGTATACGATTGAAATCCTGATGAAGTTTCATTTCAATTTAACTATCCACGCTTCGTGGACATAATTGGCGAATTCTCCGGATTATAACAATCGAGAAATACAATTGTAAACTCATAATTTTGGGCCTCACTAAACGGAGAAAAATCGGATTGTTATGCAAACAATTTTTGGATTGTTTTCAGTAGATTTATTGATATTACAATTCAAAATGTTAATATTACAATTCGGATTGTTGTCAATACAAATGTATGTTGTTTTAAAAACAATACGAACTTTTTGTTGTCAGTTTTGTTCAGTATGCAATTCCGTACAGTTGCAGAAGCAAACTCTCCGTCGATTGCTGATTGAACAATCCGGATTTGTTCAGCTGACTGGTTTATTGTTCCATGTCACGTGGTCATCTTGAATTCCCGCAAACTGGCGAGCAGATTGTTGCTTCATTTCCTTCTGGCACATGTGCCACTTTTACTTTTATTATTGTTTTTTTTTAAATGACAAAGTGCTGTTAAATAATGAATCCGGTTAAAGTGAGAAATCTATTGCAAGTGTAGTGAATGGATGAAGAGACAATTTCATCGTTTATCGCTAAGTTATACTCGGTTACTATTGAACATAACCTCACCTTAAAAAATGCAAAATGTATATTAAATATTATTTAACAATAAATTTCAACTCAAAATAATTTTTTGGTTTCAGGTCAAAGAATTTGATTCAGAAGCTGCATGTTCCAAAGATTTTAATGCAAATAAAACTGGTGATATGACCTACGGAAATCTGCTATCGATTATTTTAGAAGGCGAGGAAACTGAACAAATTGTATTAGACGTATCAAAGCTTTGTTAATACAACAAATTGTATTGACGATTTAACAATTTAGTATTGTTATTTCAACTATTCCATAACAATATTCTTTGTTCATTAAACAATTCTGTTTGGTCACCGAATAATCCGAATAGTTTTAATAACAATCCCATTTTAATAATTTCTTTTGTCCCAAAAACAAATAGAACTGCTGGATCTATATTGAAAATCCGGAATTGTTGTGTGGACTTAATTTTTAGTAACTACAACAATGCTTTTTTCTCCGTGTAGCATAAATTGAAATTTTATTACGAATTGAAATTTTAAAAGATTACTTAACATATAAAAAACCCTGAGAATAAATTATAAATAAATAGTGACAAATCTCTATAATTGAAAATAATTTAAAATCTTTTGTCAGACTTGAGTGGAACAAAATAATTAGATTATTATTTTATTTCATGTTTTTGGAACATTATTTTTTCGCTCAAATCTAGAAAGATCTATTAAATAAAAATATGAAATCTTTCTAATATTAAAAAAGCAATATTAAGAAATCGTATAATTATTGTTGGAATGATAAATGAAAAGAGCAGTAAGGTAATAAATTACTTGAGCTTATGCTGCCAACACCTAAAAGGCATTTTTGTTTTGGGAAAAAAAAGAGAAATGAAATCAATTTGAGAGCAGAAAAGTTAGAATTTTAGGAGAAATTGTCTGGGATATAAGAGAATAGAAGGAATGTTTTTCTTGCTATAGTGTGCAAAGAGAGAAGAAAAGTAAGATTCCAGATGGTACCGTGTGTTAGGTGGTTTTGAGTACTAGCAATCGGATAGCAACAGCTGTGTTAGCACGTTGCGATGGTAAACGAGTATCTTTAGGGTCAAAAGGATAATGTTCGAAAATCCTAAAAGAAGGTTCCTTCTATTGCTTTTGATATGAAATTCTATAATCGCGCCAAATCCAAACACACTTGACTTTTTGTATATTGGTTTTTTTTTCATATCTTCACAATTAGGCTCATTATCAAGAAACAATATCTTGCACCTGAGGTGATAACTATTTTGAAGGAAAGTAATTACCAAATACAAGCTGGGAATTCAATTTAAAAAAAAAACTCGTAATATTTTTTCAAATAAGTTTTTAATATTAGAATTACTTTTTTTATTGAAAAATTTAATACCGAAAGCTTAATTTAAATATTTAGTTACGATAAAGTCTCTCGATTTCTTGTCAGAATTAGATCGAAGTCCAGCCCATCGCGCATCAAGCGCTGAACACGAATCTAAAAGCTTCTGCGCGTGGTCAATGAAATTAAAGGGTAATTATGGCAAGCTTCCGCGACACCTAACGAAGATAGATTTGGCGCACGAGGTGCAAAATTACGGCACCAGTAATTTCGTCCATCCAAAGTAGAGATCGAGCTTCGTGATACTAGGAAACGACATATTAGACATCAATTTCCATCAAGTTCCGTTCGTCGTCATCGTTGCATTGAAGTTTGTCAATGTACTTAAGGCTTCCAATCACAATCAATATAAATGTAGGCACTGTTAATAAATCATTTATAAATATTTCTATTGGAAAATGTTTACTAATATTTGTAATAAACCTGAAGCATTCATAACAGACTGATGACACAGAATCGAAACAATTGTTTAAGGGGTTACATTACTGTTGGAGGGTGAAATTTAACGTTTTTTGCTGTTTTTTTCGTGGAAGGAGATGTAGGAAGATAATTACATTGACCTTTTAATGACATCTTTTAGTGAATTAGAAAAGTTCAAAGTTGAATTCAAAGGTATTGTGGATCCTTTCATAATTCTATTAACAATTTTTACTAGATTAGTGAAATCGTAACGGTTTTTTTCGAATAGAAATAGAGACAAGTAAAAGCAAAGCAAGCGGAAATATGAAAAAAAGGAGAAACAAAGCTGCGTATATATGATGGAAAGGATACGAGTTAGAATATATATATATATACGTGTGTAGAAGGAGGCTGCATGCGCTTGTGTGCTAATTACTCGGTGTCGGCACATTTGCATCCACGTTCGCGCCCGCTCTGTCTGGTGGCGTTAACCCTCTCATTAAACGTAATTGTTTGCAATAATTTGATGCCACCTGTCTCCCTTCGTCGTCTCTGGGGGCAACTTCTCTACGAATCCACTCGTCCTTGATGACAATGCATTCTAGCAATCTCAACTTGTGCGAGTACTTTGTATTGGTACCCCCATATGATTGTGTATATGCGTGTGTGTACGTAATAAAAGACGAGTATTTGCGTTCAATTTCACTAACTTTAACTGTTAATGCAACTACTCTAGCTTTATGGTCTCACTCGCTTGCGATTCATTTTCAAAAACGATTCAAAATTCTCAAGTTAATTAAGCAAAATAGAATTATACAATTTTTTTTTGCGAAATAAAATAATTTAGTTATACAATTATTAGGGTTATAAAAAGATATTTCGAGGCAAATGTTAAATTCATTCTGGTGTAAATTATTTCTTCACACATAGTAGGAAACGCGTTTCGTTGATACTGTTAACGCACTGCCTGTGCAACTATTGTGAGATGACGCGCGCATCAACAGTGGCTTAAGACTTTTCTAAGCGGCTTATCTCTCATGACGATGCTGTGCATTTTCTAGAGATATCAAGTCTCGCAGGTTTGAAATACTTGAGTGTTCTTGTTCGATAGCGGAGTTCCAATGTACATTTTTAAATAGAAATTTTGAACTAAAAATTTTAATACTTATTTGTCGCGTAACAAGAATCAAATTAAATTGAAAAATATTAAAATCACAATTATTTATTATCCAGCTAATGAAAAATTATAATTTTTTGTCCGAACCTAATGGAAAACTACACCACAGTTGATTTATTTTTATTAATCGCTTATTGATCCAGTATTTTTTCATTAAATCAATTGCTTGTTGAATGACAACTCGACTAGGAATACAATGTCAACGGCATATGCCAACAAAATAACATTAATTAAATGATTCATGGAAATTTCGTCAACAGTATGATACCGCAAAAATTTGCTGCAAATGATAAAAAAGCAGTGGGTTGAGAATTTCCCCCTGGAAAACTTCTGAAGATATCAGCCTTTAAATGATCAAACTTTTAGAATTTCTTGGATCTAATCTTGGTTAGAAATTCTATATCCAAACATAATTAATTGCATTGTCTTTTTACGAGGGAAGTGGAAAATCTGGATAACCGTTGGTATCCAAGGCAGATATTTGGAGCCAGATATCCGAGGTTATGTGAGGATGACCGTTCTGGTTCCAGTCGACTAAAAACCACACCCTTTGGCTGGATTTATCCTCTACGGAACTTCCGTCAAGCTTTAAACTTCGTAGGTGAAGGTTCCTGGGATCTCGCTATCGCGACCCTTGCCGATCTTTATGGCCTATTTGTTTCTTGTTCTTGCAAGAGTCTTCTTTGCTTCCTCGAGAGCTGATGGGAAAGCTCTGCAAACTCCTGTACCGGCGATATGGTTGTTATTTACCTTATCGTCGTACTTCTCGTTGCATAAGAAGCAGTTTAGGCTTCTCTTGCAGTCTGCGAACTTGTGATCAGCTTCACCGCACCTAAAGCACGCTGCCAATCTGTCCGCCGCTTTACAAACTTTTCCAATGTGGGCATAATCAAGGCATCGATGACATCTTGTGACCATCAATCTTTTCCTTATTGGGCACAAAATAAAACATATCTTTATGCGCCCCAAATGCTCCAGCCTGTAATGTATACCTGAGTTCTGATGCTCTGATTAATTGGTAGAAGCAGTCAACGCTAGCATGTACGTCATCAGAACCCATCGTGGAAAATGCTTCTTGGCACAAAAATCGGAGTCCTGATTATTCAATACTCCCAGTCAAAAATCTTAGGCTATATATAGTTGAGTAAAAAGCAGTTAGGATAATTTCTCAGAAGCTGTTAAATAGCTGCGGGAAAGCTATCAGGAAGCTATTTCTCCGAGGAAAAAATAACCTGTAATCCGCTGGCGTTTCCTCACAAGTGCGGGACAACAACAAAAAATATGTGATGAGGTTTCTACTTCCTCTCTGTCTGCGGAATTCCGCTGCTCTTTTTAGGTCTATATTATTTCCAATGATTGCCTTGCTTGTCTACAACCTGTAGTTGCCTGACTCTCTTTCTGATGCCTTGTATCTCGCCACCGCTTTAATTCACCAGACATTTGTCAGGAACACTAACAGGTCCGAGAAATTGTTTCCTAGATCCTATTTTGGCTAGTTCATCCTCTATGTTGTTACCTAATTCCGCTCTGTCTTGGGAATCATTATTAGTCTTAAATCACCTTAACTAAATCTTAGCGTTGTCATTATCAACTGCAAGGTAACCTTAAAGTAAATTAATTTCAGTAAAGTTTAATAAAATTATTATTAGTGTTAAATTATCAAGGAAGATTTCCTTAAATTAAAGTAATTAAAATTCAAAAAGTTTAATAATAATTGGTGTTAAATTAAAATTAATGCTTTACCTAAATCAGTGATATATTTCCTTATAATCCATATTCTGATTATCAATATTTCGAGTTATTTCGCATTTCTAATGAAAACCAAAAATTATATCGATATATTTTGATTAATAGATAAAAGAGAAGTTTGTTAGTAGTGTTAGATGGGTACCTTTGTCTCGAGGGGTTTGTTTAACCTGGGGTTTTAAAGTTATCTTTGGGAAGCAACTCTCTTTCAACGAAAAACCATTTCCTGTGTTCTCTCACGGAAGGTCGTCTTTGGTGGCATACAAAGCGCCTTTGGCACTTGTTCGTTCTAAGTAAAATCTATGTTTTCAAAGTTCAATGAGCTTCGAAACGTACCTTTACTATAAGGACGCAGAGAGAGACGGCAGATCGTGTCAGTGCATGTAGATGTAATGATACTTTCGGGGATTGCGCACTGGAAATAAAATAATCAACCCTCTTTTCTAATTCAACTATTAATTTTTATAAAAAATTATTTTATTTCAATTTTTTTAATAAACAAATATAAACGTATTTAATAAAGTCAAATGACATAAAAATTAATTACAAACTAAAACAATTATTTGGACTATCCGAATAAATGTTGAGTAAACTTAAAAGGAATATAAATTTTTAATTGTATTTGCCAAAAAATGTTAGTCAAACTGTTTATGTAATTTGGAATTTATAAAATCTCTAGAATCGTTAATTTTAAAATTGAGTAGGTCATGAAGAGAAATCAATTCTTATATACAAAGAAATATATATGTTGAATAATTCATTACATATATAGAAGTAGAAGAAGAAGCTTGAGCAGAAGCTTTAAATAAATTATGAAGAAATATTCATGTATGGATATCGTTCTTTGGATCAGAAAAGATTAAATGTTCCCCTCATGTAATAAAATAACAAGAATTTATAAGACGGAGAATCTCCAAAAGATTGCGTGATATTTATCCAAAATTTTCAATTATTTCTTTAGAAAAAAATGTTGATCCATTGAACATTTATTAATATGAAAAGGAACAGTAATATAATAACCTTATTGTAGAAATGTATTTCTTTTTTTAAAAACTTTTTTTCAATTTATGATCCTGTATAGTTTTATTAATCAATTTCTTTTCTTTTCCAGTGTAATATACACGCTAGCTACTATGTAGATATCTATATAGTAGATGCAGTTGCTTTTATATTCTTCTAAAAATATTAAAGCACTCCAGATCAAAGGAACTCGCATAGCTTTTACTTGCTTTCTTTTCACCTTGTCTGAACTTATCTGCAAACTTTTCCAAGCCTTTGCTCTGAACGGTATGTGACGCGGTTCATGGAACGCAAATTCAACCGGAAAGATAATTTTCCTATCGGAAGTTTTGAAAAAACTTACTTTTCACACTAAAAATTAGCTACGACTGCAACTTTGCCTAACTCTAATCTTACTTTATCGTATATGAAATATGTTATATTTTCACTTTATATTCCTCTTTTGTCAGGGTGACTGCGAATACAGTTGATTTTGAAGGAGAAAATCTCTATAACAGTGAACTTTTTTAATTGAATTTTGTAATGTAATTTAATTACAATTGGATTATCATCTGTTAAAATAAAATGTGGGTGCAGCCATTTTGTTTGACTAAACTTTACTCATCGCTCACCAGAGGTGCAATAATTACATGGGTCCTAAAAATACTCTTACAGTCTCTGGATGAACACATGAAAATTATGTTTGATAGCAGAAGACAAAAGAAAACTGGTACATGGCAACCAAAATAACAAAAAATCTTTTAATCGGTATCGGCAACCTCCAAAGGAATTCATATTAATTTAATTTTTGGTATTGTCAGAAATTTTTATTGAAATTGATTTCCTTTTTCTGAATTTCTCTATTAATAATTTTAGTATTTGTGACTAATTTCGACATATTTTTATTATGTGTATCCCCTTTATTTACAAATGTATATTTATTAAAAATGTATAGACTCTTTTTCCCTATTAATATATTTGTTTACGCTATGACAATTATTAGTTTCCCTTTCTTTTATGTATTCCATTCCCTAAAGATTTTTCAATTTATTAATTTTTTAAAATTATTTAATCGATCTTGGAATTCCGTGACAAGAGAGCACAAATGTAACGTTTGTCATTTGTTTTGTTCATTTTGTAGTTTTAATCATCTATTTTAAAAATCTTTTCAGACTAGATTAAAAATTCCTTTCACTAGATGATATAAATAACCTAATTGTTACACGTTAAATGTCGCCCAATGTTCTGCCAGAAATTAAAAAGTATAACAGAATGTAAAAACTGTTAAATTGTATTAAAGCAATATTATACGGCTGTTGCCTTTAAAAAAAGTAACTACATCTATTCATTATGACATTAGATAACTAGACTGAGTGTGGCAAATTGTATCATGTTGATAGCTGAAATTTCACAGATGGTGCAAAAAATGTACGAGGTACTTAGCCAAGTTTTGAAAGTTATGGTGCACGCTTCATAAATATCCTTTCAATGTCTCGACGGAACGGTATAACGATTAAACTCTTATTATGTGTATGTGCTAAACGGGAAAATCATACACGTGACTTTAACAAGTTTTCTTAACAGCTAAACGATATAACTACACACCTTTTTCTTCCTTAGAAAGCCAAGTTTTTTCATATTTACCAGATTGAACATTAAATCTCCACGATATTACTAATTATTAATAAATATTCATCAATTTCATTTCTATAAAATTAGCTATTAATTATTATTTTATATTATACACTTTTTAATTATAAGATCAATAATTTAGTTCTTTCATTTTTTTATTCAGGAATATTAATTGTTCCATAATTATTTATTTTTGGTTCAATGGATTTAAATAATTTTTTTTTGATAATTATTCAGATTGTTTCCTTACCGAAATCATTAATCGACGAAGTTATTAATTGAGAGCGGATATTAAAAAAAATAATTTTTTCCGCGAGGTAATAGTTTCTATTTAATTTCCAAAAAGTTGTTTGTTGCCTTAATTGATTTCTATAAGTGATTTTGTTAATTAATTTATTGAATTAGGATAAATATTTATAAAAATAAAATAATTATAAATCAGAAACAAACTAAGAAAAAGAATAACGATTAAGAGGAGGAGGGAATTCCTCAAGTATCTGGTAACACATCACTTGGATTTGTATACTCAAGTGAATTATCTGAATATAGTAATAAGATACCTTTCCGGTTTTATTCAGGAATTAAATCGTTGAGTGAATTAAAGTATATTTTTAAATCGATTTTACACTGTATCTCATTAACGGTAATTAATTAAATAAATAATGTTTACATATCCAATTGTTGAAATATAAATCACAATTTGAGAAATGATTCACTGCCAATAAATAATTTTTACTGCAAAGAACAATTAACATTTACTGCTATATGATAATGATTCAATTTTCATTAAATATCATAAAGTTAAATCTAAATTTTACATTAATTATTTATTATAATTCCTAAAACTCATCCCTCACATAGCAACGGTTATTTCAAAATATGCAACGGACGTCCTAGAAGTATCCGGAAATTAGAATATCCCTAAAATGTCTTCAGGACATTCATATCCTAATTTTCCCGAACCAAATGATATACCTTCGTTGGATATCCTGAATATGTGAGGGATTAAATTACAATAAATTTAAATTTTCTGTTTTGGCAAAAAAATTCCTTTTAAAACAAATTCTCTAATCATCATTTTTAAAATAATTGTCCTTTCCATTAACAAAAGTGTAATTAAAAGAATGCTCCTTTTGGGAATTAATTGAATTTTTGTGAGTGTAGAGTAAGCAAGTAGATTCAGAAAATGTGAAGCGGTAGAGGGTGTTCATTTGTCTGCGGAATAATGTATATGCTCATTTTTCTAGAAATAAGGTCAAGGAAACACAGATTTTCCTCTTTATATTATTTTCATCAAATAATACCCAATAAATATATTTATTTAATTCGAAGGAGTGTTTTTTTAAATTCAGTGATACTAAAATATAATTAAAGGGAAGTGTATTATAAATAGTTTTATTATTAGTAAAACGTTATTTTATTTCAAATACAAGTTTTTCTTCCACTTTCAAAATAATTATTATTATTATATAAAATTTGCAATAATTAATATAAAGTTGTCCACAGTTATTCCAGTAATCAATATGTAATAAAAATAACTGATTTTATAATTATTATTAATAAAAATGTTTTTATAAATATTATTTGATGTTAATGTATTAATATTCTTTACTTTGTATATAGGTTCGAGTGTAATATGTGAAATAAGTTATTTTCCTATTTACATATTGTATGCAACTATACGCCTAGTGTAAGCCTTATTTGATTGACGAGTAAATCCCCTTTACTTATATATATGCTCGCGAAACCTCCCTGCGTCGCTTCACTTGATGCGCATAAATCATGTATAACATTGGTAAAATGTCAATGAAGTACTCTCGTTATTTACGATCGTAATCGAACAACGCTATATCTCCCATAAACAATCAAATCCATAGTCACAATTATTTCCTATTACATGCCCAATAATCACTCAAAGTACTATATACAATTTAAAGAATTATTAGAATCTATAGATAGAAATGATTAATGGAATAGTTAATGAAGTACAAAGAAATTGGATTTTCGAAAAAAATTAAAATCTCTTGAAATCGGATCAGTAAAGTCTGAAACCACATTTCAGAGAAGAATTTGCAATCATAAAGTAAAGTAGTTCGTTCATTTCACGCACACTTATTATTATTTTTTTTTTTGCATGAAATGATAAAGAAGAAAAGTGAAAGAAAAATGTATTACACTAATCTAACAGTATAAATATTTTTAATCTTGTGTCAGCAGCAGCTTCCGTGGTTGAAAATTAAGTGCACTCGTTAGCTGGCGATGGTCGCTAATGTGGAAAATATTCGGATTCGTGTTATTCTCCGTCTCTCTTGTTACACTCTGGTACATTTACAATCTTTTACATTAATTTACTCCGTATCGCGCGGAAGTCACCGCCATTCTTCCGCCTCAGCTTAGTTGTAGCATAGGTCATTGCAAAACGTGCTCCCAATAAACGACGCAATGTTGACGATGCTTAAAAGAATTCTGTATTGCTATATATATATATATATCATTAAAAATAAGATTAGGAATTTTGTAGAATTCACTTTTAGAAAACTTCTAATTGATTAACTTTCTCATGTAAAATTTCTAGGCAAAATAAACCTATTTCTGATGATTCTCCATTGTCTTCACTAGTATTTACTTCTTTAATCTATCTAAATATTCTCATCCGACCCATCATACCTTAAAATAATCGCGTTACTCTTCTCTGGTTCCCAGGACACAGCGGAATTAGGTAACAACATAGAGGATAAACTAGCCAAAATAGGATCTAGAAAACAATTTCTCGGACCTATTAGTGTTCCTGACAAATGTCTGGTGAATTAAAGCGGTGGCGAGATACAAAGCATCAGAAAGAGTGTCAGGCAACTACAGGTTGTAGACAAGCAAGGCAATCATTGGAAATAATATAGACCTAAAAAGAGCAGCGGGATTCCGCAGACAGAGAGGAAGTAGAAACCTCATCACATATTTTTTGTTGTTGTCCCGCACTAGTGAGGAAACGCCAGCAGATTACAGGTTATTTTTTCCTCGGAGAAATAGCTTCCGAATAGCTTTCCTGCAGCTATTTAACAGCTTCTGAGAAATTATGCTAACTGCTTTTTACTCAACTATATAAAGCCTAAGATTTTTGACTGGGAGTATTAAATAATCAGGACCCCGATTTTTGTGCCAAGAAGCATTTTCCACGATGGGTTCTGATGACGTACATGCTAGCGTTGACTGCTTTTACCAATTAATCAGAGCATCAGAACTCAGGTATACATTACAGGCTGGAGCATTTGGGGCGCATAAAGATATGTTTTATTTCGTGCCCAATAAGGAAAAGATTGATGGTCACAAGATGTCATCGATGCCTTGATTATGGCAACATAGGAAAAGTTTGTAAAGCGGCGGACAGATCGGCAGCGTGCTTTAGGTGCGGTGAAGCTGATCACAAGTTCGCAGACTGCAAGAGAAGCCTAAACTGCTTCTTATGCAACGAGAAGTACGACGATAAGGTAAATAACAACGATATTGCCGGTACAGGAGTTTGCAATGATTTCCCATCAGCTCTCGAGGAAGCGAAGAAGACTCTTGCAAGAACAAAAAACAAATAGGCCAAAAAGATCGGAAAGGGTGGCGATAGCGAGATCCCAGGGACCTTCACTTACGAAGTTTAAAGCTTGACGGAAGTTCCGTAGAGGATAAATCCAGCCAAAGGGTGTGGTTTTTAGTGGACCAGAACCAGAACGGTCATCCTCACATAACCTCGGATCTCTGGCTCCAAATATTTGACGAAATTTCCATGAATCATTTAATTGATGTTATTTTGTTGGCATATGCCGATGACATTGTATTCCTAGTCGAATTGTCTTTTAACGAGCAATTGATTTAATGAAAAAATACTGGATCAATAAGCGATTAATAAAAATAAATTAAAACTGGTAATTTTCAATTGGGGTCGGATAAAGGATTATAATTTTACATTAGGTGGAAACTAACTTTAAATAATCACCTAATATTGTAATAGGCCTTTTAACCGGTCACGGAGATGTCCTTCTTTTTCTAAGACTTGACTATCTTAGCCACATTTCCACTTCCATTATTCGAGGCAATACTTTCTTTCACATTCGGTATTTCAAAATTTCTACCTTACCAACAAACATGTACTCTTCCTCGCCTTTCTCTCTCATTTCCGGTTCACTCAACCTAACCAACAATTCTCGCTTTTTCCCTCTTTTTTTTATTACTAACACACTCACTTTTTTTCCACATTTACGCTGTTCATTCGCACCGCTAAACTTTACCTTCACTCTCCACCCACTATGCTAACCGCCCTTCAATTATTGCCTAAAATTTTGACCAAAAACACTTCACCTTTGACAAAATTCGTGCACCACACAACGGTACTGAAAATGGAATCCATAATACTATAAATACTAATACGTAGTTTTGTAATATATTTCAAATTATTAATATATTAGAAATCAATATAATTTTTTTGGATCCCAGCTCACAAAGGAATAATAGGAAATGAAATTGCAGATAAAGCTGCAAAAGAAGCAACCAAAATGTTACTTATTTATCACATTGCAATCCCAAATATCTTAGACAACAAAAAATTTCTATTTAGAAAAATAAAAGAAAAATGAAACTATCAATGGCTGAACACTTTATCAAAATTACATAGCATAAGAAAAGATATCTTTGAAATACCTAAATTCATTCATAAAAATCGACAAGAAGAAACCACCATAAATCGACTTCGAATTGGGCACACAAACTTCAGTCATCTACATCTAATAACGAAGGAACCACCACATTTTGGTAGATTGTCCAGATTATAAAAGTGAAAGAGACTCCATTCATTTACCATTGCAGCTCAAAGACATACTCAATAATCCAAACGGTTGTGAAAAAGTGATTCAATTCTTAAAATCTATCTCATTGTACAAATTTATTTAATATTTGTTTATTTCTCAACGATCATTTAAAAATTATACTATAAAATAACGATTCAATAATGAAAAATGTAAAGTACTAAACTGTTTAGTCGCTTATGACCATAGTTGTTAAAGCGACTTTAAATAAATCTATTTTAAAAAAAATCAATATAATTTGTAATGGGTAAGTTGGGAGTTATCGGGTAGATGACGAATATGGCAAAAAGGAAGAAGGGGAAAAGGGTTCCCCATTGGAAAAATGAAACAAAATGAATAGATTTGTAGAGGAGATGAGGAACAGTAAATAATAAATACAAATCTAATAACTAATAGTGATTTTAATCCCGTGCAGAAATTTGAGTTAGATTTTAAAAGGGACCTCGCTGTACGTCCCTTTTGCCAGATGAGATCCGGAAGGGAAACTCTAGGCGGGACCCGGCATTTTTCGTCACGATCGACGCCAGCGAGGAATGTTGGTAGGGATCTAGCAGGGATATCCCTGCAATTTCCCTACCAGAAGTAAAGGGTTCTCGCTAGAACCCTATTAGCTCCCTTTAATCGATTATTATTAAATAAAAATTAATAAATATTTAATAAATCCAAAAAACATATTTATATAAAGATCCAACGTCCTTTCTTCCGTGTGTGTTTTTGAAATTGTAGAATTAAAAACGCCCGTTATGCTATTTATTATAGCCGTGAATTTTAATTGAACTTACTAACCTCCAAACAGTACTAACACAAATTTTAACCAGAATTATAAAAAAAAGTTAGAAATCATAATATTACCTGAAGAAATTGGAATAATCATAGTAAAAATTAAAAATTTGCAATAATGATATTAACATAAAGACAACATATGAGGTTACAAAACCAATCATTTTTTTTTTACTTTTAATATTCTAAGTACATATTTCATGTTTGTTGGCTTAATATTAAATATTCTTAAATTGATAATATTATGTTAATATTTACTTTCTGATAAAGAAGATGAGTGATTTGAGTCATCTAAATTGTCAATATCCATAACTTGCTCTTGAACATATTGCATTCTATTTAATTCAACGCGTACGGATTTCACCTTACGATATTGTTTGCTACGCATTCGTGATTGTTTTTTTTCCTCTCATTATTTTCCATTATTAATTAACAAAAGAACAATAAATTTCAGGTTCACACAAAATGACATGTGCACTTGCACCATTCATGTCATCATTCTCGACGATGGAACGTCGATATATTGAAAACTTCGATACATCGATTTCGATATTTTCGATTTAAATTTAAATATTATTTTTAAATTAAATAAAAAGTGAAACTATATATAATAATGTAATTTATTAATAATATTATTTTGATTCTATCACTCGGTGTTATTTAATAATAAATTTAATTTAATTAATAATTTTATTATTATAATTTATTGTTATTAATATTTATTCTTTTTATTATTTTTAAAACGAACATTTTAAAAATATTTGTGTCCCTTATTGAACATAATTAAATTCATATTTTAAATAAAGAAAACATCGAAAAATAATCTAAGTCCGATTCGAGGTATTTCTGGCTAGATTTTAGTAAGGGCTTAATCAGATTTTTCTAGTTTGAATTGCCTTTCTAGAATTCAAACGGGATCTCAGCAGATATTTCTTGTCTGAATTTCTCACAAGAATCTAATCAGGTTCGAGTACAACTTTTTTAGGCTAGATTTTCTAGCGCGGTTCTAGTCGGAATTCATTATCACGTTGGGAAGCTTAGGGACATTTCTACACGGGATGAAAACTTACAAATTACTCGAAATGTAACACTACTAGTTATTACAAATTAAATATATGTATTTCACTACACATAACACTTCCTTGATAGTTGAAATTAAACTAGCGAGTAGGTAATCGAAAAGTAAGGGACAAATTGAAGGGAAAAGGATCCAGAGAGTGATAGGAAACATCATAAACTTAAAGTACTGAAAGATATTGAATCCCAGATATAAACGATTGTAAATTTTATGTGATTTATTTTTTAATTTAAAAATGTTGGAACTCCACCACAAAATTTGGTGAAGCCACCTCAAACTTTAGTGCCATTAACATTTTATTATTTGACGATTTGAAAGAAAAAATTATATCTTTACATTGCTAGATCAAGCGTAACTGATTTGAAAAATTTACCTAGAGGAACAGTTATGGCAACGATTGACAAAATTGTGGTAGAGGGTAAATGGGAATATTTCGAAGACGTTTCTTCGCACATAATGAAATGGACTAAAAGCGGAATTGAATAGGCTACTATAATCATAAAATTGAACCTGCAATGTTGATCGAATGACAATTGTAAAATTTATCATAATGTGTTCTCGTGAATGTTACAAATCCATTTATAATCTTAGGCAATAAAATGAAACGTGACAAATTTAAAATTGCGACGATTTGAGAATGTTGTAAAATTTCATAGGGCAAAATTTTTTAATAACGATGATAAAATTTATGTTCCTAAAGAAAATAAATAAATTCCTTTAACGCTTTATAAAGTTGACGCTTTGTCAAGTAAAAGATTTAAAGATTTAGGAAAATAAATAAAAAATATAAATAATATAAAATATTGTTAATGGGTAACAAATTCTTTAATGGAAATCATCATCGTAAGGCTAGACCAATTTTTTTAGAGGAAACATGATAGTATATCTTTAAATATTTTAATTCAATTTTTATTTCCATATCTATATTAATTTAAAACTGTTATATGATTCTGTAATTTTTATAAGCTCATCTTTGACTGTCTTTATTGAAAATATTATTATTAATTTTGATTGACTTTAATGGTTATAATTTTGAAATAATTGATAAATATATCCATTGTTAATTTTAAGTCAGATTTGTTAGTGAAGAAGAAATTTGTGAATGATAATTATAGTTTTATTTGCAGATTTAAAAATCTGTTGTAAAGAGAATCAAATTCTATTTTCAATATTCAAAATCCTTGATATTTAAATATATTTTATGAAATTATTTCTATTGAAAGAGAAACAGAAACATATTTAAATAATTTTAAGTAACTCTTCTAATTCTTGTTATTGGATTTTTCTTTTTATATTCGTGGAAGTTTAAGTTAAATAATGAAACATAATTAATTGAAAATTTCACATATTTGTATATTTAAATATATATTCTATTGATAATGACATACGTCAGATATTAAATCGTATTTAATTATTAAAACTGACTTAAATTAAAACCGTCGTATAACAAAATTGACATTAACAATGAGATTATTAAATTAAATTTTCAAAAATTGAAATTAATTTAATAATTTTATTTATTTAAGTTTATTTTGCTCTTTGTTTATGTTGAATAATGAAATACAAATCGTGACACATAAATTATAACAGAAATTCTATATATAACCTGCAATTTGTTCAGAATTTAAAGTCTTAATATGCTTCTGCATCAGAAATTTGTTTTGCTGACTTCTAAAGGATTTTTCGAAAATATTACGCATACTGTTTTTACTTGCTTGTATGAATTTTAGTTAGCTCAGAACTATTGAGAGAAGCGAATCCCTTTTCATTTTCTATTCCTCCTATTAAACTGAATAAACACGTTATTGATAGTTTAAGTTTACATTCAGTGAGATTTTAATTCTTTTACCTTTCAAGAATCCAGCAACAAGTTCAAATATTTATTTAACTTAAAAATTTAAATAAAAAAATTAATTTAATTTAATTAATTTAGATTTTTAAATTAAAAAAAGAGTATTTTCAACACAATTCGACTTATAAGTTTACTTTTTTTTTAGTCTCCTGTTCTTAAACTTATGAAGGGGACACTATTAGATTATTCCGTATTTTGAGAAAATACTGTGGTTCTAAGACGTAATTCAAAATTACGTCAATTACGTAAATTTTTTCGGATCCCAAATTCCGGATTCCACTTTTCACATTCCGGATCCCAATGCTGGATCCCCCTTTTCACATTCCATATTCCCCATTCCACTTTTTAAATTCCGTATTCAGGATTCCCCTCTTCACATTCCATATTCCGAATTCCACATTCAAAATTCCGCATTTCGGATTCCACTTTAAAAATTCTCTATTAAGGATCCGGTTTCCACATTTCACATTCCGTATTCCAGATCCCACTTTTAAAATTCTGTATTTCAGACTCCACATTCCAGATTCCACTTTAAAAATTCCGTATTTCGAATTCCACATTTAATATTCCGTATTCTGAATCCCACATTCTGGATTACACATTCCGGATTCCATATTTCGGATTCCACTTTAAAAATTCTATATTATGGATCCTATATTTCACTTTCCACATTCCGGAATGTGAGATGTGGAATCCAGAATTTTGAAAGTGGAATCTGAAATATGGAATCCGGAATGTGTAATCCGGAATGTGGGATCCAGAATACGTAATATTAAATGTGGAATTCGAAATACGGAATTTTTAAAGTGGAATCTGGAATCTAAAATACGGAATTTTTAAAGTGGGATCCGGAATACGGAATGTGAAATGTGGATATCGGAATTTTGAAAGTGGTATACGGAATGTGGAATTCGAAATACGGGATGTGAAAAGTGGTATAAGGAATACGGAATTCTAATAAAGAATACGGAATGAGGAATACGAAATGTGAAAAGTGGAATGTGGAATCTGAAATACGGAATTTTGAAAGTGGGATCCGGAATACGGATTGTGAAATGTGGAAACCGGAATTTTGAAAGTGGTATCCGGAATGTGGAATTCGAAATACGGTATGTTAAAAGTGGTATAAGGAATACGGAATCCGAAATGTGAAAAGGGGAATGCGGAATCCCGAATAGGGAATTTTGAAAGTGGTATACGGAATGTGGAATTCGAAATACGGGATGTGAAAAGTGGTATAAGGAATACGGAATTCTAATAAAGAATACGGAATGAGGAATACGAAATGTGAAAAGTGGAATGTGGAATCTGAAATACGGAATTTTGAAAGTGGGATCCGGAATACGGATTGTGAAATGTGGAAACCGGAATTTTGAAAGTGGTATCCGGAATGTGGAATTCGAAATACGGTATGTTAAAAGTGGTATAAGGAATACGGAATCCGAAATGTGAAAAGGGGAATGCGGAATCCCGAATAGGGAATTTTGAAAATGGGATCCGAAATGTGGAATCTAAAATACGGAATTTTGAAAGTGGGATCCGGAATACGGAATGTGAAATGTGGATATCGGAATTTTGAAAGTGGTATACGGAATGTGGAATTCGAAATACGGGATGTGAAAAGTGGTATAAGGAATACGGAATTCTAATAAAGAATACGGAATGAGGAATACGAAATGTGAAAAGTGGAATGTGGAATCTGAAATACGGAATTTTGAAAGTGGGATCCGGAATACGGATTGTGAAATGTGGAAACCGGAATTTTGAAAGTGGTATCCGGAATGTGGAATTCGAAATACGGTATGTTAAAAGTGGTATAAGGAATACGGAATCCGAAATGTGAAAAGGGGAATGCGGAATCCCGAATAGGGAATTTTGAAAGTGGTATACGGAATGTGGAATTCGAAATACGGGATGTGAAAAGTGGTATAAGGAATACGGAATTCTAATAAAGAATACGGAATGAGGAATACGAAATGTGAAAAGTGGAATGTGGAATCTGAAATACGGAATTTTGAAAGTGGGATCCGGAATACGGATTGTGAAATGTGGAAACCGGAATTTTGAAAGTGGTATCCGGAATGTGGAATTCGAAATACGGTATGTTAAAAGTGGTATAAGGAATACGGAATCCGAAATGTGAAAAGGGGAATGCGGAATCCCGAATAGGGAATTTTGAAAGTGGTATACGGAATGTGGAATTCGAAATACGGGATGTGAAAAGTGGTATAAGGAATACGGAATTCTAATAAAGAATACGGAATGAGGAATACGAAATGTGAAAAGTGGAATGTGGAATCTGAAATACGGAATTTTGAAAGTGGGATCCGGAATACGGATTGTGAAATGTGGAAACCGGAATTTTGAAAGTGGTATCCGGAATGTGGAATTCGAAATACGGTATGTTAAAAGTGGTATAAGGAATACGGAATCCGAAATGTGAAAAGGGGAATGCGGAATCCCGAATAGGGAATTTTGAAAATGGGATCCGAAATGTGGAATGTAAAATACGGAATTTTGAAAGTGGGATCCGGAATGGAGCATTCAAAATACGAAATGTAGAATTCAAAATACGGAATGTGAAAAGTCGTATCCGGAATTCGAAAAGTGGAATACGGAATGTGAGATCCGGAATTTTGAAAGTGGAATCCGGAATATGAGAAGTGGGATCCGGAATATGGAATACGGAACGTGGGATCCGGAAAAAGTAACGTAATTACCTTTTGTAGTTGGCTAAAATTTAACGTTTTTTTTTTTGCTATTTCTTCGTGGAAGAAGAAATAGGAAGATAATTAAATTGAAGGATATTGTTAGGCATATTTTAATGTTCGTAAAAAAATTTGTTTTATTTAAAAAAGTTACAAAATGGCGGAGTTTTGGCCGTTCTTCGAAGATGGTTTTTATTGAAGGGGCTCCACTGCACGCAGCACACAGGTTGCAAAAGTCAATCTGGAACAAAATAAAATTTTTTTTCTTAATTTACATCAGAATAGCTACAGAAATACGTGGCCGATTTTGAAAATATTAATTTTTTTTAAATTGGCGAGTTTTTGAAATTACAAGTCGATTTTTGAACCAAAAAATTAGTACTTTTTCGTCCCTAAAAAATAGAAATTTTATTATATCGAAAATCGGCCACGTATTTCTGTGAGGAATGTTGTTTTAAAGATATGATAAAAATTTGTATTGAAAAAAAATGAAGATTCTATAATACTGCGTGCAGATTTGAAAAATCGTATTTCGAGAAAACCGTTTTTAAAATTTTGACATGTGTTTAATACATGAAAAAATAATAAATTGTACTAAAAATTTTTTACCATTAGACAATATAGTTGCGATCGTCTAATGACATCTTTTAGTGAATTAGAAAAGTTCTCAGTTTGAATTCAAAGGTATTATATTTAATTTTTAATTTATTATAACTTGTCGTTCGACATAAACGAAAAATGGATGTATGATGCGAATATGAAAGGTTTTGGGAGTAATACAAGTATATAGAATACTATTTGATTCGTTATAACACAATTGCGAGTTGCGACACGCATTGTCCTCCATATTTACTTTGCATTATACAAACTCGTTGTTTCAGAGGCACGTATCGACACAATGCTTTCATATATATATATATCTCTTTCCATGGTATAGGTAAATGAACAATTCAATTACAAAACATATTTATTTATACCATTTCAAAAATGATGTTGGCCAAATCATTAAAGTGCTTTAAGGCATTATTAAATTAAGCATAGAAATACAAAAACCTTTTTTTGTGAATGTATAAAAAAAATTTTTCCGAAAAAACGAGAATTTAGGTCAATATACTGTATATATATGTATAGTTCATACAAGATTGGTATACGTATATATGTCGAAAATGTCAGATAAAATCGGATAACAAAATTCCTGAATACTTCCGTGACGTGTGACCTGGCAAAGAAAAGAAGACATTTGGGCAATAACAACAATCTTGTTGAAGATCTGTCGATTGAGCTTGACAGTGGATTCAGCAGCCAAGTGCACAGCATGGTATACATATGTAACCTACTATATAGTATCAGACAAAAGGGGGTGAAAAAAAAAAATTTCTCCCTCTCACATATTGCTTACATGTATTACTTTTAGAAACAGTTTGTGTATGGAATGTGTGAGCGCGACTTATTTCGCCTGAGGCTAAATATAAGGTTGGATTTTCTAAAACGCTTCTTCGATAGACAATATTGAGAGATGTTTTATTTTTTCAAAATCCAATTTTTTAAGTACGTGGCGAAGGTAATTTTAATTTATAACAGAAATAGATAAAAAATCTTAAAGAATTATTTGATTCAAAAAAATTAGTTATTGAGAATGAAATCATTTATTATTTGTGACGCTCAAACAAAGTAATTGAAACTCATAAAAAAATTATTTTTTTATTTATTTTTCCAGTCAAAAGTTTTGTTCTATTATTCAACATCTCTGAATTATAATACATTCAAAGGTTAGTGTCTCGGGGACGACGTGACATTACCGAGACGTGCATGTAACGCATTTCTGACTATGTTGTTCACACGTCAGAAACAGTTTCGTTAATGATGCATTAATCTGTCGACAAATGTTGATTTGTTGACGGCACATTTGATGCAAGCACCTGCCTACGAAATTTTGCATATCAATTCATACGTATGCTATTGGCATTAGTAATTCAGGAAATCCCATAGAAATCTTGTATAGTAATTCGATAAATAAGACAAGTAAGTGTTACCATCGACAACGCAATATAATTAGTAAATTTTAATTTATTTTCAACTCTTAACCACATTGTCCACAATTCAGGAATCTTTCAAATTAATTTGTTTTAAAACAAGGGAAAATTTAAAAGGATTGAGAAGATATTACAAATAGAAGTACGAACTGAAGGTTCTCGGTTTCATTATCGGTTCTAAAAGGAAGAAATAAATAATTTGTAAAAAGGAAACATAGTTTTGTAAAATATTAATAAAAAAAAATTACCTATTTTTTTGCTGACCATTTGCAATAGTCAACGGGTACAACATTAAATTTTGTGTTTGTTAAAAATTTTTTAAAGTTTATTTTTATACTAACGAATACTACATCACTCTTCAAAATAGATGTGCGAAGCCAGAGTTGATGTACGACATGACATTTTCAACGTAATTTAAACGTCCCCTTTTCTACAAACTTTATTTATCTACACAAATATTATTAGCTATAAAAAAAGTATATTTAAATTTATACTTTCTAAAGATATTACATTTCATATTCACATGTTTATTTTTCTAAATCAACAGTTTATTTTTTTTCATTGTAATACTTTATGTAAAGAAAAAATTTATTAAGTAAAATTCCCCATCCGAATTAATATACCTGGAGAATTTAGAAAATTTGATCTATGCAAGCGTCACGTCACCGTGACTTATTTAATAATATAAAGATAATAAAGTTCTTATTTCCTTCAAAATAGAATTATTATTCATCAAATTATTGTTATTTCTTTTTATCAATTAATTTAATTATATATTGGATCAATAAATTTATTTATCAGAAAAGTATATTTGAAATTAACAGTAAATCTAAATAAATAGAATAATAATTTGATAAATAATTATTACAAAACTCTGGACTCTTTTAGTCGAAAAAAAATTAATTATGCTTCAGTGTCTTCGTTGCAAATTGCCAATTTCGATAATATAGTATATACATCGTTGAGAAGTAGAGGAGGTCTATTACCGTCAAATAAAAACTGCATCCAAATAGCACAGGAATTCATTTCCTTGACGCATCACCTGGTATTGATTATTGCATAAGTTTTAATGAGTCTATCAAGCTAGAGAAAATAATGTTATGTATGTCAGCAATGTATTTTCAAAAAAAAGTATCAAAACACACTTTACAATCTAGATGATTCTAGAAATCTTTGACAATAACAAAATTTTTAATAAAAAAAAAGACAACAATACTTTATCAAATATATGGAATAATAGATATCGTTTGCTAAGGTAGTAAATTAAGACACGTCCAAGCGATCGACTTCCAATGCCATCACGTAGATCCACATTTTACATAGAAAACTGAGAGTAAGTTCGTTTGCCAAGATACTTGAGCCCTGCATATACATATGTATGTATATATATATATATAGTATGAAACTGCTGATGCTGAACAGGGGACGAACGAGCAGTGACTATTAGGTTGCGCGGCACGGCGCCACACCGCACCCCCACACCACCAACAATTCCTGAACCTTTCTCACCATCCCTCTGCTTAGAGGGATGCATATACCGATGCGGAAACACGTCCACAGAGATACTTAACCATTTCCATAATTGCACGTTAAATGTCATAATTAAAGAGGAGAGTCTTATCAGTAGGTCGCTTTTCAACTCATTTACAATCCTTGGTATGCTATACTGGTGCAAGCCTTATTAATATATATTTAGTTATTTGTTCACATTACTGAATTTATAACTTTTTCCACTAACTGGTTTCCCGAACAGTTAGGGGAGTTGAGGGAGAATGGGATTTAAGGATTAAGAATTAAGATCCAAACTATTCGGTGATCAGTATTTGATATTATGTGGAAAAACAGGTTGAGTAACAATTTTACAAACGACTCGCGGGAGAGCGTTACGGAAAAATTAGCTCTTGCCGCACTAAAAAAAAATCCGCATTTCTTCGATGCCTTTTGAAATCTTTGTAAACTACCGTCAGGCTTCAGTCTTTGTAGATAAGGTCTCCTATTCGACTTTTACGTGACTCTTTCCTATCGTCTTGCTGGAATTTCCTGTAGGTCCTTGGGAAAGTCTTCTTTGCTGTCACAAGACTCCGTTGCATGCAACGTCCAGTTTCTCTTTGCATAAGAATTAGCTTGGGCTCTTTTTACAGTCTGCGAACTTATGATCGGCTTGAATATGAAGCAACCTTCATTTACTCCTAATTGATTGAAAAGGCATTCGAATTTATATAAACACAAAAGAGAATTAAAGATTGAAGTAATTTTGACCATCTCCAAATAACAAATTCAAATCTCCAAATACAAAGTACAGTAGCATCGGTTTATAATGACACTGAAGGGACATAGAAATTTGGTCATCACTGTAAAACGAAAGGTATTAACTTAATACCGATTTTAGGTACTATATTGTCATTTGATTCTATTTTGATATCTAAAATCAGTACTATTTTAGTACTTTCTTTTTACAGTGATACTAAGCGGACAATAAGCTTGTTAATTACCGGAACATTTGAAGCAAGTGATAGAAATGTTACTCGAAGGTAAACATATGTAAACGCATGTACATACATAATAAATTGAAAACAATATCATTTAAATTATTTAATTTATGGCAATAATAGAAGTAAACCTGTCACCATCAATAAGGCCCAGATCGCCTTATCATAATAAGGCAACGATCGCCTTCACTTTAAATATATAGACCGTATTATTTAAAGTTATTGAAAATGATATTGTACTTACATTGCTGACACTGGTGACAACCGTCTCCTCTTAAAACTCTTCATTTCTAATTTCTTCAGGAGCTCCACTGGTCAACCTTTTCATCTCACTGTCTCATTTGATACTACCCGCCTTATTCATAAATATTCTTAACGTAATTAGCCCTATCCCTTCTCTACCGCTATATGAGTTATCCTTCTCCTGACCTGGCCTTAATAAAGCTGAAGATAACTAATAGTAATAAATGAACAGGTATATAATAATAAATGCTAAATTGACCTGAAGGATCTGCCGGTGTCAAATTGTCACTGTCAATAGAATAAGAATTTTAACTTGAATAAATTAATTTCAAAACAGACAAATTGTTCATTTTAGATGCTTAGATTCTATTTCAGCACCGGACGTGTGTCTCGAACCGAGACATTGAATCAAATGATCCCCTCCACTTTGGATGACCGATATTTATAGCCGCGTGAATAGACTCTTACGGTATTGGTCAGTCAAGTGGTGGTGGGGATACAGTAGGCCTTTCTTTACCGTCCGTGCGAGTGGAATAAAACGAACAATGGAAGAGGAGCATTTCGCATAATGTCACTGCCACTAAAAAGTGAGCTATAATTTTCCAAATTTTTTAATGGTCGCTTTATGATCCCAACAGTACTTGACAACATCAGGACATTTCGTGTGACACGAATATTTTCAACGAAAAGTAAACAAAGCGATCTTTCTAAATAAATACTGACGAAGTTCAAAAAATGAAGGAATAAATGAGATTGAATGATTGCATCTATTAATTAAAATTAACATTTTAAAAAGGTTAAAATTTTCCAAAACATAAATTTACAAACATCGAAAAAAAGATATTGTCAATTTAAATCGAAAAAAAACAAATTCAATTTAACTTGTTTTGACCTCCCCCGAAACAAATTCAATCGATAATTTTCAAACTACCTATCGAAAGTTGAATTAGTCAAATTCGCGAAATTGCAAACACGACAGGAAAGTGGAAGCAAGGGCGCCTTTGAACTGTATTCGCTTGCTTCACAATTCAAACACGATAATGCGCAGGTCCTTCTCTATCTCACTTTCTGTTTTTCTTTCTCTATACATTTCTCTCTTCCGCTTCTCATTGGGCAGTAGTTATTCTTTTTCATTCTCTTTTTCCTGTACATATATATATATTTATATATATAGCTCATGAATACTGGTCATTGTTCCACAAAAATAAAAAGATCAAACGTTATAATATTTCAGTTGATATCTTTTTAGTGACATTTAAATTACGAAACAAATCAATACGCCTTTCATCTTTGAATTGTTTTAGATCAATAATGATGTATTTCGAAAAAAGCAGTTATTTAAAGAAAATAATTAAAAATTAAAATCGCTTAAAATATCAAGAATTATCTCCCTAACAACATTTGCATATTTAAGATATCCTACGAATTAGGGAAATCTAATTTTTACGCCCATAAAATTTTTCAATATTTTTTCTCCTCTTAAAACATAAAAATACAACTGTATATTAATTTTTCTTCCTCTACGGGATAAATCGTCATGGACAAAAAGTGAATATAATAGGATTTCGTTTTTGGTTACTTCGGGAACTGAATCCTTAAAATTCAACTCTTGTTTCGAAAGTAATAATAACTGAGGGTTAACTATTTAAAACTTTCAAATTGTATAAAAAAAGGAAATAATTATTAGTAAACTTATTTTGATAAAATATTTGGAACTAAATTAGTTAAAGCAAGTACGTCACGATTAATGAAATGAAGCGTACGACTACTTGGATGGCTTTTTCGTCTATAACAATGTTCCGGATTCCATGGTTGAAACGACGCGACGGGAACAACTGCACACGCAGTGGAAAATGAAATTTCATGCGCTTTTGCATTAGCATGAATTAAAACTAACCTAATGCCACAAAGGACAAATTACGTCCCTTCATCCTTTCTTTCCATCCATCCATTCTTCCGTCCGTCCTTCCTTCCTTCCTTCCTTCCACCTCATTCCTCTCGTCAGCATTTGCACAAACTCACACATATATATATATATTTATGTTGAAATGAACACACGCACATTTCTCCAACTCGTTCCACAGACACAGTCTTTATACCATCTCTCTTGGATTCTCTGTCGGTTAAGTCGGGTCGGGATCCTCTTCATTCCTCTCTCTCTTTCTCTCTCAGTTTTCTCTTTTCCTTCTCTACCCTTATTTCCTTCCCTTCCTCTCGTTTCTTCTCGAGAGAGACGATCCTTTTTGTTTGTCCCCTAATTAAGAATTTCCTTTTCAGCTCCTGTAGACGCTAGTGAAACCTAGCTACTTGAAATGAATTTTCTTGTAAAATAATTAACCTCTGTTATCTTTCCTATGTTTCTACACTGCATCCAACGCTGTATATCTAAGCTCTAAAATAGTCAATTAGGCTCAACATCTAAAATATTGTTTCTTAGTCAAATTTATATCAAAATTTTATGTTGGAAAGAAAATTGCCTTTTATGAAAATATTAAAACCACTCCTTTATTTCAATTGTTCTCTGGAGATTTAAAAATAAAAATTATTCCTAATAATTAGTCAACGAATTTTTTTTATCAACTTTTCAAGAAACTTTTATATATCTTTTTTTTTAATGATAAAGCTACAAAAATGGTGACAATTAACTTTTACCAAAAAATTTAGATATGCTAGTCATACTTTGGACTCAAAAATACCCGTGGGCGATACGTTTTATTTAAATTGAGGACATTTTTCACGGCGCTAGGTAGGGATTTACCTCTCTGCGGCAACAGAAGATTATAAACTAGGCACATTAAGAGATTGTGCATCTACTGACAATAGAGATTCATCATCAAGTTCAGCGCCAAGGAGTCTTTGGTGTTGATATAATATAGGTGTTGCATTTTCGTACTGTTCTGCGCAAATCGTTACTTGGACATATTGTAAAAAAAAAAAAAAAAAATGTCATATTCATTCACTAAAAAATATCTAGTAAATAAAAATTAATAACAAATTTTAACAGTTCTGAATTTAAATTCCCCTTTTTTTTATTCTTGGAAGCAAACTTTCTCCAATAGACAAACCTCGGGAGACTTTTATGGAACCTGACCCTTTGCAGATAGGTAATCCACACCTTGTCAATTTCCCCGATTGTTCACAGGACTTCATTGTCCTATGGGTAGGAATTTTTCCAATTACCCGCTTGTAACAAATAATTCCAATCTGCCAGGAATTCTCTCGTTTAATATACGAGAGACCTTTTTTGCTTCATCGTATTGTAAATTTCCTCTTTGTTAATTTTTGCCTTTTATTTTAAATAATTATTTGACATACAGATAAAGCGTGCTCTCTGGCATACACATTGATAATTTAATAATATAAATATATTTAATAATATATTATTAATGAATAAATGTTATACAGTTTAATAAATTTTTACCACTTAGCAAAATCAGAATTGTTAAATGGTAAACTTTAAGAATTTGTTTATACATAAAAGAACCAATTTAAACATTTAAAGTAATATCTAGAAAATTAATTTGATTATCAATTTTTAATTCATAAGTAAATTATAAATTGTTATTGTAAGAATTAAATGTGTTAATGACCAAATGAAATGGTGGAATCTATTAGAGTGCCATCGATTTGTTTATTACTGATGTTTTGTTCACTTTTAGTTAATGAAATAAAAATCCACACTTCTGAAAAATAGTTTTTCTTTTATTTAAACAACTGACTTCTGAAAATGGTGATTTGCGTTTATGCGGTTAACCTCGCTAAATGCAGCGGTATTGTTGACAAACCGACAACGAAATACTGTATTAAATTAGCCACATGACCAACGAATTAAGAAATATCAAACCACAAACTTTTTAATTTCTGAAGTAGAATGGACGTACTTTATGTTTCCGATTCGACGCTACAAAAATGTCGACGATGGTCAGAAAAAAATTAGGGTTGCTGAATTATAATCAAAATTATGATTTTTAATAATTAATTAGATAATTAATAATTAATTAATAATTAGAAGATATAAAATAATTATATAATTCATAATTTATATCATTGTAGATATTTAAATACACTCAAAAACTTTTGAAATTTTTAATTTTTTATGGTAATTTTTTTGTAACATTTGCTAGTAAATTTTTATTTTCTTCGATACTATTATATTTGCATAAAAAGTTATTTTTTTGTTTTCTTTATTAACTTATTAAAATGTTATACGCGGGACCTGATCCGACTATTTAAATCTGAAATTCATAAAAATATAGATCTGATAGAGATATGATCAGATCCTCTAGATGCTTCTTAGCTGATTCATCGCTGAATTCATGACATTAAATGATACTTACAAAAAGTTGTGAAATCCCAACAAAAACATCTTCGCTGCAAACAGTTACGCCAAGTAAAAATTATCTTATCAAAACTATTCGTGAAATGAAAGTTAGCCATGTAAATTTTCGGATTATGTTAAGTCTTAATTAATTTTTTTAAATATAAATAATTCAAATTAAAAATGGAAAATTATAATTTTAAAATATGCGTGCAATGTAGAAAAATAGACTAGTTTTTTGGTCTAAATATGAAATAGAGTTAATAATTATAAAAATAATTAATTGAAATCAATTTTTTGATAAGGAAAAATTTCTATCGTAAGCGTAGTTATGAAAACTTGGTGTGAATTATTTTTTTACCTACACTACTGCTGTTATCGAAAAATTAATGAAGGATATAAATATTAAAAAATAAAAAATAGTATTAAATACTGTAACGCACTTTGCGAGACTTTAGATATTTTATATTAAATAGAAAGTGGGGGTTCGGCTCGCGATAGCCGATACAATTAAATTGAGTGAAAATCCAAGCGAAATCCAAAACTCAAAAAAGGCGATTCGACCTGCGACGCAGTCAAATGATCAGCTGCGAGCAATTGATCCGAGACGAGTCCATCCAGATGAGGAATAAAGATCGATTGATCGAACTTACCAGTTCCAAGATCGTCGAATCGCTGTGGCGCACATCGGAGTTCCTGAAGGATAATCCTTGGAATGTGCGCGAAACTGAATTCGTTATTCTTGTTTTTAAAGCGCTTTATATATTCCTCCATTTTCGGAGAAGCTGCACTAGTTCTTCATTTAACATTTTTGAATAATAATTAATATTTACTTACTAATATGTCGCTGCAACAAAACTTTTCCGGAATTAACTGTCCATGCCTTTTGAAGCGAAGTAATACTGACGTCACACCGCAATGTCGGGAGGATACGGGGTTTACAAGCACGGACTTGATAATCCTTAACTGCCACAGTTAAGGAAGCTAATACTTTTTATCAAATGTAGCAAATATCTATTAGCTGCAATAGCAAATAACTTGCTGAATCAGCTAAATCGTTAGCAGAACCTACTTGATTACCGCTAAGACATATACAGCTAAATCAGTCTTCTCCGTGTGTAGTAATATTTTTTCGTTTTTAAATCTTGAGAATAGGACCGATCATTTTTTCCAATATAAATGTTTTTGCTCCTACTTGGAAAGATTCCTCGGAAAGTGCCCCCTGGAGGTTCTATCAGAATTCCGCCGGAACTTCCAACGTAATTCCGTCGGAATTCCATCGGAGTTCCAAAGAATTTCCGATGGGATTCCAACGGAGTTCCCAAGAAATTAGGACTCTAAAAATTTTGAAAAAAATTAATCAGAATTCCGTCAGAATTCGGTTGGAATCCCACCGGAAATTATTTGGAACTCCGATGGAATTCCTACGGAATTACATTTTTTAAAAGAAACAAACATCTATTTATTAAAAAAATCATGTTCTTTCTTTTTATTCACCGACTCATAATGTATCTGTTTTTTCTCTTGTTTTCTTTTTGAGCAAATAATGAAACGTGTAACCTTAAGTGGTCAACATATATACAGAATGCACTTTTTCCAAAAATCTTAGAAACCGAAACATTCGTAAGCAATAAAATTACAAAATACAACCATAAAATCTTTTCGGAACTTTACAAGTGCATCATATTTATACCGAAAACTATTCTTTTTTTCTACATTGCACACATATTTTAAAATTATAATTTGTATAATTTTTCATTTTTAATTTGAATTATTTATATTAAAAAAAATTAATTAAGACTTAACATAATCCTAAAATTTACTTGGTTAACTTTCATTTCACGAATTGTTTCGATGGTTAAGATAATTTTGGCTTGGCGTAACTTTTTGCTTCGAAGAGGTTTTTGTTGGGATTTATTAATTTCGAGTAAAAATGTTATGTGAAGCATGTGTATGTAAGCCAATATAGAAACAACTTTAAGGGACATCTGTGCCATCTGACCCATCTTCATTGATAGAAGAGTTTGCGCACTTTGATCTGCGCCTGCAGATTGGCTATACGGTAATTCCCAAAAGCTGACTGCAGAATAATCTGGGTTGACTTTAAACAATATATGTACCAAAAGCATAGAAATGTAAAAAAAGCGTCTAAAATAGCTAATGTTGAGTCTCTAGTTTCAAATCTCCAAACTATAATTATTTTATCCAAATATATATATAATACAATTTTCCGCAGAAGTGAATTTCCTTAGAAAATAGAATCAATTATACAATTTAGAATTTATAAATTCAGTTTTAAATAATAATAATATTATTATTTTAATATTTTAACAATAAACCCGAGTTTTGCTTATGTTTTACGATGCGTTTTTCTTCGTGGATATCAAAAATCACACATATATAAAGCACACAAAATTCTAGAAATGGAAGTTTCATCTTCTCTATATCATTAGTGTAAGTTTGAAATCTTAAAGGTATGAAGAAATAAAGATCTTTTCAGAGCACGCGAAACAAGGTCCATGGTCGTAAACTATCTATGATAAGGAAGGAAGTCTTGGCCCGAGTCCCACGATCGATGACGATGCGGTGTCTGGAAAGTTTATCTAACCAACGAGTATAGAGTGGTGCTATGCTGTTAACTTTCGATTTATAAATAAACTTGGTTACACGACTTTAGTATTACTTCTAAAATATGTAAGTACTTTAGTAGAGAGTTAGTTAATTAGATGTTATAGGTATGAATTGACAACTAAAAGCAAATTAACTATAGGTAGAAATCTTATTAGAAATTTATATCTAAAATTGTTTTCCTCATACCCTATAAAATTTTGCTAAAGAAAACCAGTTTTTTTTTTAAATTTCTATTATATTTTTGAGGAAAGTAATTGAATAATAATTAAATTTATATCGATAATTGTTTGGTTATTGTTATGTCATACACTCTTTTTAGTCATATTATATGTCACTACTATCTCGTTTAACATTTTATTGTGAATAAAAATAGACATACACACATGCGCGATCTGGATTGTGTATATATATATATATACCGATAACCAGTGGTTCGCGGGCAAAACAAAGCGAACGGGTTGAAATCTCCGTTAAAAAGCATAATTGTTTCGTGTAGTAGATTCCCCCATGGCGATAAATCTCTGGTTCAAGTGACCTCTCGTGTAATGTATATAACGCCAGCAATACCACTCAGCAGAGGGTCACGTATATACAACCGATATTGCTTTGTGCTACTCTCTCTGTCTCTCTCTCTCTCTCGTTTTCTCTCTCACCCCTTCTCCTGTTCTGTTTCATTCTCTAGCATACTGTTCTGCTTCTCTCTCTCTCTCTTCTCTGATAGCTATAGAGTATTACATATATTTGTTTGAAACATTAAAGCAACGTGTATACGAGTGTGCTCTGCCTGAGTACCTGCGGTCCTGTCCAAGTAATAAGGTTTCCCAGTGTACTCCACAAAATCATCTTTCTAACTTTCCTTTCCTACATTTATTATCAGTTGTTACATAGCGATTTCATTTTTAGTTTTGTAATTTCTTTTTTACAAATTATAATTATAACAATAATTATTGTTTAAAAGGAAAAAAAAAATTGTCTGTAATAACAATTCATTGTAAATATAGCCCACTTGGAAAGATTCTCTGTTACGTAATGTAACATAAATAATATTTTTATAACAAATAATAATAATAATAATTTAATATTTATATTTTAAATTAAAATTATAGTTATAAAAATTTTATTACAATTTTAAGCCTGGATTCTCATCCAATAGTTTGAGAATTGATTTTGATTATTTTATTTCTATTGAATTTTCTTATAGATAATTGAAAAATTAAGAGAATACATTATATAAGGAGTAAAATTTGTTAGTCACAACTATATAAAATGACGTTAACAAATTTTAATATCAAAGGTTAAAATAATTTGGAATCACATAGGTAAAAATTAAAATTTTAAAGAATAACCGCCATCTTTAATACGACAGTATTCTTTGGAATTGGGAAATTGTGAAAGATTTTTAGAAAATGAAAGAAGTTTTCAAAAAGAAATAAAGAAAAGATAGTAATTATAATTTTAAAACTTACTTTTTTATTTATCAAAGATAATTTTCTCTTGAAGATGCAAAATATATTCGATTAATCGTCCTTCCTTGATAATTTCTGATTCGGTAATAATTGTAGAAAAATCACTAAACTTTTGAAACTTGAAAATATAAAATTTGAATAAATTTAGAATTTGGAATAAATGAATAACTTTTTAGAATTTTGATTTGAATTAGTTTATGTGAATTTAAATGTGGAAAATGACTTTTGAATGACTCTTTTGAGTTTGTAAGTAGAAATTTGAATGTTGAAATAACTTTTTGAATGACTGTAAAATTTTTGAATGAGTTGCTGACTTACTCAAACATGCGTCCCCACTCAAAATTTAGACTTTTTGTGGGTTGTCCCTTAAAGAAACAGATTTCCAAAAAGTAGGGATAAAATCTCAAAGAAGGGGAGATCTTTTATATTTTGCATCTTTTTACAATTAGATTAATTTTTTGTTATAAACAATAATAATTTTTATTATAATTTGTTATTAACAATTATTATTTGACTTAATTTACATAACAGAAGGAAGTCTTGGCGACTGGGACTCTCGGACCTGTCGTAAGAAAAACGAAAATGAAAGGAAAAGGACCATAAATTACCATAAAAAATTGAAAATTTCAAAATCTTTATAAGTGTTTCAAATATCCACAAATATATATCGAGGTTTTGACATAATTAATATTAGTGATAAGTTTCATGCGAATCGGTAAAGAATTATAAGCTCCACATCCATCTAAAATTTAAGTAAAAAAATTGAAAATTTTAAAAATTTTTGAGTGTATTGAAATTCCCTGAAATGTATATCGAGTTTATAACTTAATTAATATTATTTGTAAGTTATATGCAAATCTATTAAACTGTTTAGGCTCCAGGCGTGGCTAAAAATAAAAAAATCACCAATTTTTCAGTATTTTAACTCTAATTTTCATAATTCTTTGGGAATTCTCCTATTATCACCAAAGAAATTATTTTTTTTACATTCTTCACCCGGCAAAATAGATTTGAATGAAATCGGTAAAGAATTTTCCGAGATATCCAATTTTGGTCGAAAAATGCCAATATTTTGAGAAAATATATTCGCGGATTTTTTTTTTACTCGGCGTCGATTCTCTATGGCAAATCTTGATTTATGTTATTAAAAGAAAGAATTTTAAAAATAAGGACCATGTGCCTTATGTCTGAGGAGAGCGTGAAAAAGTTATTTCTCAACAACTCATCAAAAATTCAGTTCCTGAAGCGCGGAATCTAAAAAATTTGTTACGTCCACTAAGGGACCCTTTGTTCAAAGAGCAACGTAATAAAAATCGAATAGAAGACCCACTATCAAATAATACATAGAGATCCACAATAAGTCCTTGAGTTAAATAATAACAAAAGTCTAAAACAAGGATTATTTGATTCTTGGTAGCGATTATGTATTTTGATTTAACTTTGACGTCAAAGTCATTTTCATTTTAACTTCGTAGTCAAATGTCATTTTTCGTAGTTTTACGTAAAATGATTGTTTTGATTTGTCAAATTGTAATATCCACAATTTATTTAGGAATTAAATTATAAAAAAGTAAAGTAAGTAATTTTAAACAATTGAAAAAGCGGTATAATTAAGAAATTTTTAAAAGATTAATAATTAGGTTAAAATTATTTAATAAAAAATTATTTCATCTATCAACGGTAAGTATTTTTTAATGTTGAAACCAGAGATATGTTATAATTGTTTTGATTAATGCCTTACTTTCATTTTTATAAATGTAGTGAGAATAAAATAAACTAAAATATCAAAAACTAAAGAAGAAATTATGTCGTTTAAAAGATAATTCAAAACATAAAAAATTACTTACATTTGACCGATGAAATATTTTTTTCCTAAAATAATTTTAACTTAAATTAGTTTCCTACTGTTTTGAGCAAATTGACATTTTGTACATAATTTATTGATGTAATTTAAAATAGAAAATGCTCAACATAAATTATTATTAAAAATACTCAATTTTTCGGCATAATGTAATTGCAATTAATTCCTAAACATAAATTCAGTAACGAGACTGTTATTTATATTTGTGTAAATAAAAATTAACGATTAATTTTATTTAAACTGTAATTAATTATATATAAATAGTAATATTTAAATAATTCTTTCAATTTTTCCTCTTAACATATGTGAATGAATAAATAAATAAAATAATATTAATGTTTTAATTATATTTCATAAATTAAAGTTTTTTTAACCTCTTACTTTTACTTAGTTTGTTAAAGTCATAAAAGTTTTTTTAAAAAATCCTTGTAATGCTGTCTTGATCTTTTTAAAATTACTTACTTCACTTTTTCATCATTTAATTCCTAAATAAAGTTTTTATTCTTAAATTTTTAATAAAGGGAAAAAAGTAATTATACTTGAAAATTGTGGTTATTACAATTTGACAAATCAAGACAATCATTTTACGTAAAACTATGTAAAATGACATTTGACTACGAAGTCAAAATGAAAATGACTTTGACGTCAAAGGTAAATCAAAATACATAATCGCTACCCTTCTTTGACAAATTATTAACTATTGAAAATATAATATTTTCTCTGTTTAAATAAATAATATTAAAAAAATACCTTAAATAATTATCATTCATCCTCTTCTGAACTTCATTTTATTAAACTAAGTTAAATTGAGGATTAGCTTAGGGAAATATTATAAATCATAGATGAAAAGTTTAAAATATATAAAAATTAAAAATTAGGACATAACACTAAGAAAGAGCAACGGAATTCCACTACCACAGACAAAAAATAGGTATTAAAGATCCAAAAAGAGTTTTTCTAATTAATTTATAATTAAGAACAAAGTAATTTCCCTTTATTTTAGAATTGCTAAATAAATATCAAAAATATTAACAACTTAACGATAAATAAGTTTATTATACTTTTCCCGTACCCTTTCCATCAACTAATAAAATTAATTATCAAAGGGAAATCGTAGTCTCGCTATTATTTTTGAATCAGAAATTGAAATTGTTTCATATGACTGTAAAATACGTTTGCTTGAGAAACGAAGCAGGTAAAGAGAAAAAGGGTCGAACCCGCCTGCATTGAACTTTAAAGTAAATTGAAAATCAAAATAAGCAGAACTATAGAATTTAAATAATAACAATGTCTAAATCGTGTTTCGTCGATATTTTAATCTTTTAATAAGCTTAAAATTTTGTAATACAAATGGATTTATAAAACTTGGTATTTAACAATTTCTGCGCGTCGACGATTAGAACTTTTATGTAATATATTTCAAAAGTTAATATCAAATTCAATATTCCCAGAAAACTAAATTTTTTTTTTGGAATTTCTACAAAGGTTCTCAGAAAAACTGAAATCGATGAAAATACAAAATAATTTGTTTAAAAAAAAATAGAAAGGGAGATGGTTTTTTTCAATTCAAAAAGTATCCTTACCATAATTTTTTTTCTGAAATGAAAGAAAATTGCGGGCTGAGAACAAAGAAAAACAAAACTCCTTTTATTTTTGCTTGAGATTTCCTAATATATAAATACTCTTTCAACATTGTATATATATATATATGTATGTACAATCCTCTGTCTTGTATATTTAATCAAGAATTTTATATGTAAATTCTAGCTCTTTTCCGTCGTAGCAGTATTTTTAAATGACAATCGTTAAAGGACACTATGTTTCAGTAGGGCTCGATTCACATTTTTATTACCCGTATACGAATCCAAGAGGGCTATGAAATTCTTTAGCTTTATTTCGGTACACGTTTATATATATATTTATTTAAGAGATTTCTTAACTTTAAACTTTTATTCTTTACTTCTTTCTTATTTTTCATACTATTGTAATGATCAGAAAGCTCAAAAGATCCTTAAAATATCAAAAAAAAATTTGCGTACAAAAAAGTTTGTAGATTCTATAATAGGAAATCTGCATAAAATAAATCCTCTTATCATTAAAAAACTTTTATTTTAGATACCTACATTTACATTCAATGTAGGCACAAAGTGAAGCACTTAGCGATTTACTTTGAGATGCAGCAAAAATAAGCCACTTTGGTTGCGATAAGGTTCTATGTCTAGTATATATGTAATTTTAAACAGAGGGAGAAATAATCTTTTGTAAGTTCGAATTTTTTACTCTTTTTTAGATTTTAATATTAATTAAGAATTTTTCAATATTTTTTTTTCTATTCCTCTAAGATCTAGTCTGCGATTTTATTAAATAAATAAAGTATAATTAAATTTGGACTCCTGACAAACAATAATTTCACATATATAAATCTGTCGTAATTTTATAAATGATTTTTATTTATTTGTTATGTTAAAATTCCAAATTATAATGATTTTTAAAATTTCAACTAATAAAGAAATTTCTGTGCAAAATAAACACGCTTTTTCACCCAATCGGAATTATTATTTTTTTATATTCCAACGCGTAAAAAAAGTGACTTTACGAGTCCGATGCAAATCACACGGGTATAATCAGATTTTACGCACACGTGTGTTAATCACTGTTTTTTTTTGTAAATCCCATATCTGTAAAGTTAAATTAAAAATATACTGCGATTATAAATGTTATGTTATAAAAAAAAATGAAAACGTTAACATAAGCAAAAAATTTGACCACAACGGGTTGTGACTTTTTTTTAGATTTATCCATAATTTAAAGTTTATGTTGTGGCACTTGCTAAAACGACCACAACGCATATTTTGACAAACTCAAAATGGCTATACCAAAGCAAAATTTTCTTTGTTGTTCTTTTAACATTTTAGCATGACGCGTTGTGGTAATATAAGCGCAAGTGCCACAACGCGTTCTGGATGCGGTTATATTGATGCAGCCATAATGAGGAAGGATAAAAATACCTAAATAAATTTAAGTGCTTTATTTAAATTTATGCAACAACTTGTTTTTTCATTTAGCTTCTTTTTTTAAAATCATTAATATTATCGCCACCTTATAAAAATTACGCGGATATTATTACCAGTTTTTTTTTTATTTTTCCTTACGTACTGTTATTAGAGTAATTGAAATTGATGCATTTTACGTTCTTATAAATATAAATAATAAAAATGCTCCATCATCTGTAATTTAATTTATTATATTTGTGCTGTTTTTAAAAAAAGAGGAATATGAAAATAACTTACCTATTGATTTTTGTTTGTTTCGATGATACAGTGAAATCATAATTCAACCCTGATATAAAAACGCTAAAATATACAATTGCAGAAAAAAAATATTTTTTACATAAATTGACAGCCAATTCTACAAATTGAATTTCTAGTCACCGTTCCTGAAATTCTAAAAAATCTGCTAATCAATTAGCTAACTCCTTTGGCATTATTATATTAATGTTTATCAATTTGACAAATGTAAACTGTCTAATCATTAATTTTGACCTCGAATCAACGAACCAAAAAAACATTTAGGAAAGTTGCTGGGTAATTAATTGGATTGTTTTTCTATCGCTCAGCAGAGCCAACGGACAGAAAATCTCATGTAGTTTATTTTTATTATTAATGGCTGTATGTCAAAAGAAAATAATGTTTGAGTGAACAGTCCTTGTATTCAGTTGACGAAAACATGCCTCTGAAACTATTTGTAAAAAGTATAAACACCAAGAAAGATAAATTGGTGTATAAAAAATTTAGAGGAGAGATTTTATTAATTTGAGATGAATATAGTGAACCAGTTCTGGTACTTTTGAGTTACAAGGCTGAATAAATAAATAGGGCTTCATTATTGGTGTAGGTTGCAGTTGTAGATGAACTGATATGCAAGTACCTAAAGTTTCGAGGAAATTTTTTAGGATTCCGTAGTCAAAATTGTCAATGCGTAGTAAAAGTTCTCAACAGGCTGAAGCAAATCATATGCACGCCACACTAGTAGGAAATCCATGGGAAATGATTTCAATCGACTTCGTATATGTACGCTATAAAGAACAACTTCTGGAAATACAACTCTCTGCCCTATTCAAGGTAAATAATTTATTTATCGTTATGGATACACTCAGAAAATTGTTTCCGAAGAAGACAATTTATTTAGTAAAGAATTCAAATCGCTCTTAGAAGATTTTGGTATTACACATCGTCTTATACCACTGTATTCACCTCAATGCAATCCAGTGGAACGAGTCAACAAAATAGAAAAGACCATCATTACAATAAATTCCAAACAATTCGAACTCGTTTATTTAAAAAACTATTTCCAGTTCAAACTAAGAAGTTCCCTTGATTTATATTTTTCAATCACACAGAAAAAAAGGTGGGTTAAAAATTGTAAAGATAGAGGATAAAAGTCGTTAGGATACAGGGTAAAGGATAAATTTGTGATGGATAAAAATGTTACTAAAATATTACTAGAAAAATGGATGTCATATTTGAGTAAACTGTCTAATTTTAATAAAAATATTAGTAATTTTACACTCAACTTATTAAATCCACAAATTTTTTATAAATAAGTAATTGCATGTGGAAATATTTGGCCTATAATTATTGTCTATTAATAAAAATATCTTTGACTAATACAACTGACAGCTGACGACAGTGCGTAAATAATCAGAACTGAGAAATTACAACTCAACGTCTGTATTGTTGCACGAAAGCAGAGTTGGGTAGTAACTGAATTTTTTGTGCATATTAGGCTGTGTCAGTTCATGGAGATATTTCGAGTTCAAGATATGACGTCAGAGGCCTGGAGGGACAACAAACAGACGACACAATGTTATTCTTGCAAGGAAGAAAATTTGTTTTAACTTTCATCAATTTTATTCATACTTTAAACACGGAAAACGCTTGTTGACATATAATAAAATAAAAATGTGTGTTGATAATTAATTTTGTTATATATTTGATTTATTTGCATTGATAAATTCTCTGAATTCGTGAGAAAATATAAATATTGAGGTTATAAAAGTTTGTTTACTAATCACATTTTACATTTTAACATTATCAAACAATATCCAGTATGCATGTTATTAAGAAAGATATAAAATATATATTTTAAGTGGGAATTACCGCAGCAGTAAAAGATTTCAAGTTAGTAAACAAACACCCCTAACCTCAAAATTTATATTTTATCACGAATTCAGAGAATCTATCAATGCTAATGAATCAAATATATAACAAATTTAATTATCAACACACATTTTATTTTTATTATATGTCAACAAGCGTTTTCGTGTTTAAAGTATGAATAAAATTGATGAAAGTGAAAACAAATTTTCTTCCCCGTAAGAATAACATTGTGTCGTCTGTTTGTTGTCCCTCCAGGCCTCTGGCGTCATATCTTGAACTCGAAATATCTCAATGAACTGACACAGCCTAATATGCACAAAAAATTCAGTTACTACCCAACTCTGCTTTCGTGCAACAATACAGACGTTGAGTTGTAATTTCCCAGTTCTGATTATTTACGCACTGTCGTCGGCTGTCAGTTGTATTAGTCAAAGATATTTTTATTAATAGACAATAATTATAGGCAAAATATTTCCACATGCAATTACTTATTTATAAAAAATTTGTGGATTTAATAAGTTAAGTGTAAAATTACTAATATTTTTATTAAAATTAGACAGTTTACTCAAATATGACATCCATTTTTCTAGTAATATTTTAGTAACATTTTCATCCATCACAAATTTATCCTTTACCCTGTATCCCAACGACTTTTATCCTCTATCTTTACAACTTTTTACCCAACTTTTTTTCTGTGCAAATAAATAGTAATTTTAAATATATCTAATTTCTATTTTTTTTAAATTTTGTCACAAAGAATTTTTGTTCATAATTATTTCTTCATTTTTTCATAATGACATTTAAATCATCTCAACAATGCTTCCCTTTAGTACTTGCTAAGGAACTTTTATTTCTTAACCCCTTCACGCCCCTGGGACATATACGTCCCAACTACAAAAATCTCAATGTCTTCAAAAAAAATTAATATTTTTCATTCAACTTTAGTGCGTTTTCTTGAGAAAGGATAGAGCTTTAAAAATATGTGTCGCTGATTACGAATCCGGTGTTAGTTTTCAAAAATTCAAAATAACGGATCCAATATGACGGAGAAAAATTGTTTATATTCGCCTGAATATTGTTACTCGGGGGTTTCTTGGGTCGCTAGTTACGAATTCGGTGTTAGTTTTCAAAAATTCAAAATGGCGAATCCAATATGGCGGACAAAAAAATTGAAATTGAATTTTAAATCGCTGTTTATAAATCCGCAGTTATTTTTTTAAATTAAAAAAACTAGATCCAAAATATTTGTTCACCAAAAGTTTTGGAGGTTGCTAATTAAAAAATTTGATCTTGTAAAAATTGTATAATTTTTAATCATTTAATACTGAAAAAATTAATATTTAGATTGAGTCGATTTCTCTTATATCCGCAACTAATAGTCAACATCATTTATATAGTATATTTATATGATATATACATATATTGCTTTCACAAGAAAGCAAAATATTTCAAAACTAACACCGAATTCGTAATCAGCGACCCCAAAAACCCCCAAGTAACAATTTTCAGAGGAATCTAAACGATTTTTCAATTTTTGTCCGCCATATTGGATCCGCCATTTTGAATTTTTGAAAACTAACACCGGATTTGTAATCAGCGGCCCCAAAAACTATAAGAATCACTATAGATTTCTTTTTTTCATTTCTCAGTTTGGCTCTGGGGTGTGAAAGGGTTAAATAAATAATACTTTCATTTATCAAATAAATTAAATCTCACTCGAAAACTACGCCGGGATTTTAGATTTTCAATTTGGTAAAGATAAGATTGAACAATTTTGGAATAGGGTCGAATTTTATATAACGTGACTTTGTCTAGCTTGACAGTGTCTTTGGTCTAGTGCGAGAATTGTGGCTAAAGGGGAGAAAATTGTTCGGAAAATGCTAACGTTTAGGGGAGTGATGATTTAATCAAGCATTTTATCGCATCGTGCTTTGGATGGGACAGCAGGATATGCGCCACATTCTCAAGTGACGGACACTGAGAGTGTGAGGTTTTATAACGTGGGCGGAATTCCCGTCAGCCCTTCGACACGTGGTCGACTGTAAATGATCATACCATTGATCCCAATGTATCTGCTCTGTCAATGGATGAAAATCTTTAAAGTAGAATTTAGAATTCTCAAAATTAAGTGATCTTATTAAAATCATTGATATGCAAAATTATTTCCTGATATATTAGACGATAATTATATTTGTTTTGCTTATTCAATTTACTTAGCTTTTGATAATAATCTGACTTTTGAAATAGATGTGATAAATTCGAGGGTTGTTTCTCTTTATTGATTCTATAACAGCCGAGAAAGAATACCATATTTGAGGAAGTGTAAGTCATTTTGAAGGATCAATACCTGACCAGAGTTCAATGTTCGAGTTTTCAAAATATAATTAGATTTAATTTCATTTCTATAATTTGTTAACTAAATTCAATCACTATTAAATGTAAAATATTTTGTTCTGTACTTTTTGTCAAAATAAATTAAAGCTTTTCTATAAAATGTATATATTTCTTCGCGTTTATATTTTTATTTTTTGCAATATGTAAACGCTATCCAGTATTTTAGAACGTTAATTGGAAGAGAATGCTGTATATTGAAGATAAAAGTGACAGATAACAAAGCATCAACGAAACAGATTTTGGATGAGACTATAGATGCTGTTGTGAAATAAAAATGTAAAATCTCTATTTGCATACATGTGTGCCATTCTACACGTATGTGGAATAGCGGAGGTATATGGCGTTGCAGACTCGATCACGTCGCTTGCGATTTGTCTGCCGCACATTCAACAGTCAAAGTACACTTTTGTGATGCACTGCACATACGACCCAACAACCAAATCAGTATTGACTATAGGAAATTGCTAGTGAAAACTTTTTATTGCAACTTTTTTTTTATATACTTATATACAATACATTTAATGATAAAATAAAAAAAAAATATATATATAAACTCATAAAACAAATTGTAGCCTACGTTTTTCTATCTCTTGGGAATATAATAATATTTCTAGAAGTTTTGGTAATCGTTCAATGGCGTTATAGGTTGAACGTCAATTACGAAACATACTCGTTTATTTTCGTGGATACAGGTCTCCAGAGACCGTTGAGATATAGTTTTCCACAAAGAAAGCCTGTGCACTTCAATTTAAAAACGTTCAAGTCGAAGGTTCTTTCGAGTATAATAGTATAGTATTATATACTTATATATCGACAAAAGAGTTCAATAAAGAGTACAGGAAGTGATGTTACACATATGTAAACACATACATTTATTTCTTCTTCTCAATTTCATTTCTTTATATATTTCGAGAAAAATGGTATATATAGTTTTCTTGTCAAGGTAAAGAAAAAAAAATTAACTATATTTTTCTTCTAATATTAAATGCAAAGCGCTTTTTCAAAATAAATTGAAATAACAAATTTAAAAATATTTCCCTCACTATAGAATGAACGTTGAGGTTGTCGTTTATTCGATCGTTGAGTGCGATTACTGTCCAACTGGGAGATAGTTATCGAGAATCTCCCCTTCTTCTACATCGATATACACAAGTGCTTCGAGGAGGATACTGCTGTGTGAGAATAAACAGAAAAATCAGAGAGAAACGCGCGAAAGAAAAAAAAACCTTTACCATTGAAAAAATGTACTTTTCTATATTAGTTATTTTTATAATTATTATTCAACTTTTTAAATATTTAATATATATTTATTTTCTATGTTCATTTTGTGCTAGTTATCATATACAGAATCATTTGCCAACTAATTGATAATTATTTATTGTGACAGAAAAAAAAGGTGGGTAAAAAGTTGAAAAGATAGGGATAAAAGTCGTTAGGATACAGGGTAAAGGATAAATTTGTGATGGATAAAAATGTTACTAAAATATTACTAGAAAAATGGATGTCATATTTGAGTAAACTGTCTAATTTTAATAAAAATATTAGTAATTTTACACTTAACTTATTAAATCCACAAATTTTATATAAATAAGTAATTGCATGTGGAAATATTTTGCCTATAATTATTGTCTATTAATAAAAATATCTTTGACTAATACAACTGACAGCTGAAGACAGTGCGTAAATAATCAGAACTGGGAAATTACAACTCAACGTCTGTATTGTTGCACGAAAGCAGAGTTGGGTAGTAACTGAATTTTTTGTGCATATTAGGCTGTGTCAGTTCATCGAGATATTTCGAGTTCAAGATATGACGTCAGAGGCCTGGAGGGACAACAAACAGACGACACAATAATTACGGGGAAGAAAATTTGTATCCACTTTCATCAATTTTATTCATACTTTAAACACGGAAAACGCTTGTTGACATATAAAAAAATTAAAATGTGTGTTGATAATTAATTTTGTTATATATTTGATTCATTTGCATTGATAGATTCTCTGAATTCGTGATAAAATATAAATATTGAGGTTAAAAAAGTTTGTTTACTAATCACATTTTACATTTTAACATTATTAAAAAAGATATATATTTTAAGTGGGAATTACCGCAGCAGTAAAAGATTTCAAGTTAGTAAACAAACACCCCTAACCTCAAAATTTATATTTTATTACGAAGTCAGAGAATCTATCAATGCAAATGAATCAAATATATAACAAAATTAATTATCAACACACATTTTAATTTTATTAGATGTCAACAAGCGTTTTCCATGTTCAGAGTATGAATAAAATTGATGAAAGTGGAAACTAATTTTCTTCCCCATAAGAATAACATTGTGTCGTCTGTCTGTTGTCCCTCCAGGCTTCTGACGTCACAAGTGACAGAGCCTAATATGCACAAAAAATTCAGTGACTACCCAACTCTGCTTTCGTGCAACAATACAGACGTTGAGTTGTAATTTCCCAGTTCTGATTATTTACGTACTGTCGTCAGCTGTCAGTTGTATTAGTCAAAGATATTTGTTACGGCATAACAATAAAAAATTGTATTTTCTATTTAAAGTAAAATCTTAAATACTATAATTACTTTTATAATATCTCTTAAGGTATTAGGGATAGAATAGAATCATCAATGTGTTTGAAAGGGAAAAACCCAAAAATTATATTACTGTAGAATAAACATTTAATAAAAATTGCCTGTAAATATTCAAGATTTTATCAGCAAATTAGTTTATGTCCTTATTTGAGTTCTTGAAATAACACCATTAAAAATGTGCAAATATAGAATTTCAAAACCAACCACTTTTAAATTGCTGAAAACATACCTGGGGTCTAGCTCATTGTGTCTAAAGGTGGTCATTCGAACCATCCTCTAACTGTTAGAGAAGAGGTAGTTACGGAAGCGCCTACGAGTCACCAGCAAACTATCTTGTTCGCGTCACATTTTTAGCTGTGAAACCGAGGAACGCGTTCGATGGTTTCGCTGTTTCCTTGTTTTTGAGTGACGATTAAACACACTATACGGTTCGATGGTTCTCTGGTTTTACTTAGTTCTATCGTTATCGAAGTCTAAATTTTGTATTAAAAAAATAAATTTAAATTTAAAAACCGAAATATAATAATATATTTAAATTATATATTTGAGATATATCAGATATCTTATAATGTGTGCCTAAAAAATTATTTTATTTAAAAATAATAGTACAAAATATTAATAGTATAGTACAAATATAAAATGCAAACAAATCAACTTACTTCAAAATAATATTTTGTACTATTATTTTTTAAATAAAATAATTTTTTAGGCACACATTATAAGATATCTGATATATCTCAAATATATAATTTAAATATATTATTATATTTCGGTTTTTAAATTTAAATTTATTTTTTTAATACAAAATTTAGACTTCGATAACGATAGAACTAAGTAAAACCAGAGAACCATCGAACTATCGAATCGTACAGTGTGTTTTATCGTCACTCAAAAACAAGGAAACAGCGAAACCATCGAACGCGTTCTTCGGTTTCACAGCTAAAAATGTGACGCGAACAAGATAGTTCGCTGGTGACTCGTAGGCGCTTCCGTAGGTAGTTGCACCCCCACCACATTAGAAGGCCCAGGTAATGAGGAAGGTAGATAGGAACCCTTAAGAGAATTCTCATTTACTAAAAATCGATCAAAATGGAAAGAAGTAACAAGCAGTAATTCTAAGTAGACATTGTATCAAAAATATTGTGTTTAAATAAATTGTTTTTAAGTAGACATTGTATCAAAAATATTGTGTTTAAATAAATTGTTTTAATTTATCTTAACCATTTAAAATTCAATTTTTTTTACCATCACAATACACAACAATATTTTTATTAATAGACAATAATTATAGGCAAAATATTTCCACATGCAATTACTTATTTATAAAAAATTTGCAGATTTAATAACTTAAGTGTAAAATTACTAATATTTTTATTAAAATTAGACAGTTTACTCAAATATGACATCCATTTTTCTAGTAATATTTTCGTAACATTTTTATACATCACAAATTTATCCTTTACCCTGTATCCTAATGACTTTTATTCTCTATCTTTACAATTTTTTACCCACCTTTTTTTCTGTGATTAATAAATGTTTTTATACAAATAGAAATAATATTATAATTATGTGTATAAATTATTATCCGTGTAATTTACACTACCGTCGGAAATTGTCGGTACGGCTGACGTGCGAGGAGTAGAAATTTGGTGCTGACTTTAAAGCAAGATATTTTAATATTAGAAAGAAGATAGAAACTTTTAACTTAGATGGTTGGAAAGCTGATAAAATTCTGCTTCTCAATGTATATCAAAAAAATTTTTTTTTTGGTATTTATTACACCGAAAAGATTTCAAGAAAAAATTATGCAATTTTCTACTTTCGTACTAATGTTTTTTCACTTCCGGCATAATCTAGAATAATGCATGGAAAAATTTGACAACATAATTACATCGATCAGAATTGAATTATGAGTTTGATTGGGATAGTGTATGTATTTGAATAAAATCTACTTCCCTTTAATTTCCAAATTAATTGTTTATTAATTATTTTATAAGTTGCATAATGTAATTTAACAATTAATTAGTAATTAATTAATATTTACTATAAATCATGCAATTTTAATTATATTCACTTTTTTATTATTATACTGTTCAAAATCATGTGACGGTGGTATGACAATGTCGAATAATTATGTATAAAATTAATATCAAATATAATACTAAATAATGATCTGAATTAATAATTTATTAATTAACTGTTCTGATTTACTATATAAAACATGAAATTTTATTTATATTTACTTAATTTGTTACTAAATAATTATTTGTTCAAAAATGCGTCACAGTGACGTAATAGAATTATAAAGAAAAATTAATAACAAATACAATACTGAATAATAATCTGAATATTTTTGACATCAAAAGAAATTTAACTTTAGAGGTTTGCCATAGTATTTCTATTTTAAAATTCTTTGACTTCTTCCAGTTTTCCAAGTAAAATAATAACTTTCTCTCTGCCTTGGGGTATTTTAAATTACAGGTGAAATATCGCAGATGTAGAATATTAATGTTCAACAAACATTATAACTAAGATTAGCAGCGTTTATTAAAAAAAAATGAAAACAGAATTTATTTAAAATCTATTATTAAAAATAATAATAACTTTATTACAAAAAAAAGTTTAACAAAAAAAAGGAAAGAACTTTAATTATTTTTAAAAACATCTACCTAACGATTTTTCAGAATTTTTTCATTAAAAATTTATCAGTTGCATTTAGAAACAAAGCAATGTTAGCACTTAAACTAATGACACAATTTCCTGTTTTTTAATTGCTTTCTCTGATTTTATCCAGTTTTGCAGATAATTTTAAATTCTTCTACTCTATAGTATATTCCCAATGTAGCATTGCTGAACCTTGCTGTATTTAAAGAATTTTTCAGATTATGCTTTAGCTAATGTTATCAAAAAAATACAATATAAAAGTTGTTTTTCAATCAACAAATAGAGCTATAAATTGTTTTAAAAGTATCAGGGATCCAATATCAATTCAAGATAAATCTAATGTAGTTTATTGTATCTCATGTAAAACATGTAATGGAAAATATATAGGTCAGGCAGAAAGATACTTAAAAAAAAAAATACATGGAACATAAAAGAAACTGTATATTGAACGTACCAACTTTAGTAGCTCACACATATAGTTTAACCCTTTACTTTGCATGAGTGACAAAAATATTTTTAACATTTCTTCAATCAGGAAAAATTAATTCAGTTTTAACTAATTTTGTCTAAATCTGTAATAAAATCATTCACATGGGTAACTAATTCTTGAGTCTTATCTGCTAAGTCTTTATTTTTACAGAATTAGACGTTAATTTTGGAGAAACCAGAAAAAAGGATAATCCATCTCAAGAAGGATTTCTTGCGAAGGATCACCTTTTTTTCTGATAGTATATAGCCTCGAGTTACTTCCAAGTGACCATAAGGGAAAAAGGAAGCCTTGATACTATATGTAGTAACCGAGAGGAGATAAAGCGCCACTTAGTGTAACAGTGACAAAACTGACGCGAATAAAAAGGAGCGAAGATCACTTTTACTTTGAACACTTTATTAAAACTTTGACCTATTTAAAAGATGATTCTTTATAGATTGGGATTGTTGGTGAAGTATATTTTTTAAAATTAATTTAGGTTGGTTTTTTTTCTTTGGAAATTATCACGGAGAAAAATGGGATTGTTGTGCAAACAATTTTTGGATTTAAATGGTTAAGCAACAAAAACGGTAATAATAACTTCTCAATAATTTTAATATAAAAACAATTTTTAATGTAAATTCAAAACTCGATACAATTATTAAACTTGGCAAGGATAGACTTGAGAGATATAATCAATGTAATTGTATATATAAATTTAAGTATATATAGGACAAACCAAAAGACCTGTTCATATCCGTAGACAAGAACATATTAGTAACATTGAAAAAAATGAAAAGTATCACAACGTAATTAGTAATCATTTGATAAATTACAATAATGACAGTACCCCACATTTTATTAAATGGGATGATTTTAAAATTTTAGATATTGAACCAAATCTTAGTAAACATTTTTCTTCTGAAATGATTTTCAAAAAAAAAATAAGGTAATAATAGTTTAAATAAAAAAAACTGATTTGGAAAACTTTGATAAATCGTATGAAATGATTTTGAATTTTGTTTCTAACAGATTGATTAAATAATACTCATTATATCCACTCTTTGTTCTTATATTTTTGTTTTCTGTCTCTTTTGCTTTTATTGTTACGTAATGACTATTGTAAGGAGAAATAGTATTTTGAGTTCAGTCATAATTGTACCTTCAGAAATGTCACAACTTTAAAAATCTGCCATGTCTTATTTAATTATTTGTTAATTAATTTATTTATTTGTTTATTTATGTGACAATTGTGTTTTTCTTAAAGAATGGATTATTTTTGTGTGTAAGTTTTTTGTTTTATTTTATTAATTATTATTATTTTTATTATTAAATTATTTTATTTTTATCTTTATGATTTTTTAATTTATTATTATTATTTTAATCATTTTTATTTTTATCATTTACTAATGTAACAATAAAACTATTCCTTCAATTAATTCTCAATTTTATTCATTTTTAATATTTAATTAAATTTTAATTCTGACTCCAGATACTATTTCTCCATCGTATGGGTGTTATTTTTTTTTATTCCATTTTTATCGATTTTTGACGATTGTGAGAATGACTGACTGATAATTGTTTTCATCATTTTTATTTGGTAACTTTTATTTTGTTTATTGTTTTATTTATTGTATTCATTTTGTTTTTATTTATTTTTTAATTTTTCTAAATATTAATTAATTTTATTTATTGATTTATATTTTTGTTAATTGTTCTTGTATAATTTTGTATGTATATATTTTTATTTATTTATTTAATACTCTGACTACTTTTGTATTTTTGTTTTTTGAAGTTTGTAATAGTCTTGGTCTCATATTAATTTAATTTCTTTGTATTTTTGTTTGTTGTTTTCAATTTTTTATAATTTTGTATTACTAGACTCCCTGAAGATGAAATCAGTTTGATTTCGAAACGTTGGAGAAAATTTAATTAAACATCCATTTGTCCGAATGTTATCGTTTTTGTTGCTTAACCTTTTAAATATATTCTCTCGGTCGTTAAGGAATTATTAAATTTTGGATTGTTGTCAGTAGATTTGTTGATATTACAATTCGAAATGTTTATATTACAATTCGGATTGTTGTCAATACAAATATATGTTGTTTTAACAGCAATACGAATTTTTTGTTGTCAGTTTTCAATTCCGTTCAGTTGCAGAACCCAATTCTCTGTCGATTACTGATGGAACAATCCGGATTTGTTCAGCTGACAAGTTTATTGTTCCATGTCACGTGGTCATCTTGAATTCTCGCAAACTGGCGTGCAGATCGTCGCGTCGTTTGCTTCTGGCACATGTGCCACTTTTGCTTTTATTATTAGTTTTAAAATGACAAAGTGCTGTTAAATAATGAATCTGGTTAAAGTGAGAAATCTATTGCAAGTATAGTAAGTGGATGAAGAGAATAAAAATAATTTTTTGGTTTCAGGTCAAAGAATTTGATTCAGAAGCTGCATGTTCCACAGATTTTAATGCAAATGAAACTGGTGATATGACCTACGGAAATCTGCTATCGATTATTTTAGAAGGTGAAGAAACTAAACAAATTGTATTAGACGGATCAAAGCTTTGTTAATAAAACAAATCGTATTGCCGATTTAACAATTTAGTTTTGTTATTTTAACTGTTCAATAAAAATTTTCTTGTTCACCGAACAATCCGATTTTAACAAATTTTTTTTGTCCCAACAACAAATAGAACTGCTGGTTCTTTATTGACAATCCGGAAATGTTGTATGGACTTAATTTTTAGTAACCATAACAATTCTTTTTTCTCCGTGTAGTCGAAATTTTTTATTAATGGGGGAAACCACATTAGATGGTTCGAAAAATCGAACGGTAACGGGAGAAAGTTCGTTTGTGATTTTTTCTTGGTTATAGTTGACCTGATGGTTGCGGTCTAAAGTTGATTCTTTGAGTTGGTAGAGTCACAGAGGTCCCTTGCTTTTAGTTTCTTGTCATTCTACTAACTTATTCTGGATGGCAAGGCAGTGCTCGTTAAAAGCAAGCGCGGAGACAAGCGTTAAATCAGAGATTCAGAGCCCATATACGGTACACACTAATTGGATCTGGATTATTCCTCTGGCCTATTTATCTGGCAGTGTCATGTAGAATAGAAGCAAGAGCTATGTGTATATATATATCTCGTATAGAAGAGTGCAGCTTATGGGAAAGAAAAGGTTAAAGAGGGGAGGAGGACGAAGGGTTGCCATCCTCATTATGCCGTCATTTAAGCCGAGTTACCAAGATTTCTCAAGAACCCTCAAACGTTCACGCTAGCTGTACTCGAGGCTCGGCCAACCACCACGGCGTTACTATATACATATACAACTCTGCTTATATCAGCAGCAATGGTTCTATATGGCTCACAACGACACTCGGCTACTTGCTGTGCGCGCGCTAAGAGTACCAGAGTTGACTGCAACGCACGGATAAATTTACGAGGACCTTTAACGACTCCTGATTCGAACCCACCTACTAGAATAACCTCTACAGCTTTCAAGTTTCGTACTTCTATATCTATACACACGCAAATTCTCTCTTACTCCTACAGAGTGTGTTAGCTGATTTGTAATTCATACGATAAACATGATAAAGGATCATTGGAAACGTTATCATGAAATAATGCTGCACTTTTATATCTGTTATATAATTTTTCCCTCGTTTCCTTTAAAGGGGTACACCAGTTGTAATTTTCGAAAAATCCATTATTTTTTTGCATTTTCCTATATATGTTTTTAGTAGTGTGTCTGTAAATTTTTACATTGATCCAGTGAATTGGCAGAATTGCTATATGGTCCAGGAATTGACGACTCATTGTAAAATCAAAAAAGAAATTCTTCTGAACACCTCTAATAATAAAGGATCTTTGCATTTTACAGGCACGTTGAAATGGAATATTTAATTAAAATTATTATTATAATAAAATAAAATTTTTATTTAATTTTACATACATTTTAAAAGAAATATTCATTATTAAATCGAAATCTTTACAATATATCGGAATTTTGCTACTAAAATTTGAGTACAATGTACTTCCAATGAAGTATTGCCTCCTGCTTATGGCATTTAATAAACGAGTCTCGATTCTATATGGTGTAGTATGCTCTACTTTAGGTAGATTATAGACAAACCAAATATACGAATTTAAAGACCTCTTAAGTTTATAATTCAACTCATTAGTTATATTATCATAAACAGTACAGCAATAATCGTAAATGAGTAGTATTAATACTTGATATTTAGTATGCATCATTTCCACATAAATTTTGTTTCCAATCGAAGGATTCCTTTTTTTAATGCAAAAATTTCTTTTTCTACAGCTGAAACTGGTGTACCTTTGTACACCAAGTAATACCTTTGAGGCAGCAATTTTAGCTCTTTTTTTATTTATTCATTTAATGAGATCAAGTTCCTGGGGAATTAGTATAAAAAATTATATAATTTTTCAACTAATTGATATAGAAGTTTCGAACTTATGAACTAATAAACTATGGTATAATAAAACCCATAATAAGGAGAATAAAAAAAATCGAATAACGGTTTTTACGTTAAATTTATTCAGATTTCTAGTTTATAAAATAATGCGATTTTTATTTCAGAATTTTTTTGTGTCTGGTTTATTGAAGGTGCCAAAACTGTCATTGCTGCTTGCTCCGCTCTCATTGGTTGGCACAATTGTAGCTGAACAATATGAGCTGGAAAAAAATCCCCAAAGTTTTTCTGGATTTTTATTTTGTAAATACAATACCTGCTCCATTTACCTGTCTTTCTGCATTGAGCCAGGCCTCATCTGAAGCTTGGCTCAAAAAAGCAGTGATCGATAAAAAAAATCTATCTAAAAATTACATTCCAGTTTCTCTACTATATTAATGTAATATTTTACCATTTAAATTTTTTTTGCTCGACAAAATGCCACGTCTCAATACACATATAATATACTAAAATTAAATGAAAGTGTATTAAAAAAAAGCACCTCTGGCGTCTTCTCTTAAAGAATGAAATAAAGGAAGTGAAGACAGTAAAATACTTCTTTTCAAAGAACGTATAAAAGAAATGAGTTATCGGAAAATTAACTTGACTCTTGAAATTGTATGAACATTGACCGACCTCTAGACTCAAAAAAAATGACACAACACAGTGTGTAGAGAGGACAAACGGGCGCGCGACACGTCACGTCAGCCAAATAAAACGCATTTAAATGTTTCATCGAATGTACGTGACCGACATTCGACATGCCAACCATCTCACTGTCGGCAACTGGCAATTGAATTCGAGTCGATCCTATTTCACGTTTGTTTTACAGTGGATCACTCGAATGTCGTCGTTCCATCGACAAATCGGAAAAGCTGCCAACGTGTGATGCAAGCGGCTGCGCGATCGTGCATATAAAACTTTCTTGCGAGGGTTGCACGACATAAAACACTATTTTATTTTCTTTTACGATATTCATCACAAGTCAAAAATAATAAAACTTTCAACTAAAATAAATTGAATTTTACTCACTCTATTGATTCTTCAATTCAATTTCCTTATACATTGCATATTAATGTTGAAAATGTTTTTAACGTATATATATTGTATATATTCCAATCCGATTATATTTTAATTAAATGTGATAGGTTAAATTTATGTTCACGTTCATTTTTAACTGACATATAGAGGTGTCTTCAAGTAGAAACTTATATGACGAAAGAGCTGTCTGATTATTATTCATAATGTGCTTGATAACTATTAGATATATTGGAGTGAAACATAAACTAATGAAACTCAATGTTATATTTGCTAGAGGCTTCTTAAATATATATATATATAAAACTTAGTTTATACATAATTAAGTAATTTTTTTACTACAAATATTCTTATTGGATTAATTGACTAGATCAAAAAATATGAATTTATAATTTTTAATTACAAATTCACGATTTTGATAAATAATTTATAATTTTAATAAATAATTTATATTAATAAAACTGTAGTCGATATCTACACCTTGAATTTTTAATTATTATTGAAACCCATGTCATCGGATTATTTTACAAAAAAGACAAATTATTAATTAATCAGAAGAAATAAAATTATGAATTCTTCGTTTTCTGTATTACGTTTGGCAACGCAACATAATTATTAAATTTTAATTTATTTTCGAGTCTATATTTATTGTCCACAACTCAGGAATCTTTCAGAATACTTTTGGAAATTCGTAAAACGTGTCCTGTCGCGTCACGATACGATTATAAATTTGTAAATGTGTCGAATCGCACCACAATACGATTAATTGTATCCAAACGTGCCAAGACACTTTCTTAAAATTCAACAACATTTCATGTCCGAGACAGTCCTGGGAAAAACTAAAACCAGCTCAGGACTTCGATTGTTACTTTACAGCAACAATAGACCGCGGAGAGGGGGGATAAGAATAAACACCATTAATTAGACAAAATTTATAACAATAACACTATTTATTAATATTCACTTCAAATTTTAGAAAAAGTTAAATAATGGCAGAAGGCCGAAAGAAAATATTTATCTTTTATTTATTCAATTATACTTTAATAATAATGAGATCGATTCTGAAGGAAACGACTCTTAATTAATTTATTGGGACTCACCGTCCATTTGACGACGACGCCTCGTCTCATTTTATTAATTTCAAATTTTAATTATTTTACACGAAAAAGAATAGAATACAACTTGACTCTACGAACATCAGGATGAGAATGAGAGTAAAATGGCTGACGAGTCAAACTCGAAAGCGTCGCTAAACAGCGACCTCTTTTCTCGGTGTTATTTTGATTAATTAATATTCAATACAATATCTGCGATCGATAATCGATACGTGGCCATGGTAAAGCAGATTTCTGAACTATCCGATATTGAATTGATTGATGTGAGAAGTCCATAGAAAATTGACGGCCAGTATTGATTTGACAGATCGTTAATAAAACAGCAATTTCGTCTTTCTAATTTTCTTGAATATTCGTGATTCTCATCCAAATATATATACGCCAGGAAGCTCTTCCCTTGATGACTTCTAATTTCAATGATAGATAGTGATGTCCTCTACGTCTTTGTGACCCGGAGAGAATCTTCAATGCCTCGCGAGAGTTTTCTTCACAGAACGAAAGGATAAATAAGAGTTGAAGAAAAGAAAGAACATTGATAAATAATAAAATTACTTACTTTTTACAATTTTATTTATGATGATTGTGGGAAAGACTCGTTTAATAATGAACCTTGGATCCTTGGTATACATTGCCGCTGAATAATATTTGCCCACCTTACAGCATATCAGGGCTTTGCAAAAAGTTTTGTATTTGTATTTTTAAACAATTAAATAATGAAAATTTTTTTTAATTTTCTTTTTTGTATCGTTTAAGTCAAAGATATAAGCTTTAAGATGAATATTTGAACTTTGAAGATAAAAATGACTAATCACTGGAGAAATAATTATAAAATTGAATGATTTAAAAGAATGAATTTGAAATTTGAAAGAATTAGAATTAGAAGAATGAACTGAGAGAATTAAATTGAACTGAACTTAAAAACTACTGACTTTTTATATTAGGGTCTTTAGTTTTTATATTGCTATCCATTCTTAATTTTTTTAAGACGGGTGCAAGTTTGGGGATGAATATTTTTAGAGTGGGAAGTTAGAAAAGGTCAACGATTGGATTTGTAGAAAACAAAAATAGAAAATCTTATAGAAAGAAAAATGTCATTGGGTCTTTTAGGCCGAGCCTTTGTAAGGAATGACGTTACGTGGGGGTATATCAAAGTGCAACCTGTAAATGTTTACCATTTAAGATTTAGTATTTCATTATTGGTTCTAAAAGGAAGAAATAAACAATTTATACTATCGTGTATAATTTCGATTAAATCTGGACGTGACACCTACAATTTCTAGTCTAATCCAGACTGATCTGTCTGTATTTAATCTGTAATCAGTCTAAAATTTTAACCATGGATGTGCGCGTTTATGTACAGCTGCACTTTATGATGCGGTAAATAGACCTACCGCCTGGATTGTTGGCGTGCCTCGGTTGCTGGTACTGATCCAGAGTCTGATTTGACCTTGACGAATTTCAAATTCTAAATTGGATAACTGAAATGTTGAACTTCACGATTTCCTTACATTTAATAAAATAACATCTGCAATATTAAATTAAGGTGATTTAATTTGGGCATATAAGTAAAAAGATATAAATTCCATTCGAAGAAGAATCAACACTGACCAGTGATCAATATCCGAATTTTTTTTTTAAAAACAAATAGGATTAAGAATCATCAAAAGTTAATCCATATATAAGATGCAATAATCACGTCGCGGTGACGTGACACTAAATTCAGAGATGATATTTCAGACGAAATTCGAATATCATTTTTTGTGTTATATCCTAGAAGAACACTGCTAGAAATATATAACTAAACTGGGACAAAATAAAAAAAAAATTTCTACCCGAGATGTAAATATTTTTTTTGCAACTTTCCTTGTAAAATATTTGATAGATGTTTCATCGAGGTGTCATAAACAGTATGTAAAGATTGTACGTGATGTGCGAAAACTTTAATATAGCCAAAACATTTATTCCTTAAAAATTCACTAACATTCATAAAAGTATTCTGTATAATATAGCTGCATTTAACGATGTATTAAAATTCTTTCATCAATGATTAACTCATCAGGATTTATTTTCATATTTAATAAAAACTGCTTTAACTACTTTAAAATATTTTTTTTTAATGTGACACAAAGTTCTTAATATCAGAGGTGAAAAATCAGTCAGCATATATTTCAAAACTAAAAGTGGTCATTAATTTTATTTTCTTCAAGTATGTGTACTTCAAAATTATTAAAGCTTGCATAAAGTAGAGCTTTTAGGTTGAAATAGGGTTTAAATTTCGACTCGGATATAAATGTCATAAATAATGTAAGATTTATAGTGTCTCTGGTACTTGTGTATATCTGTACATACACAGGTTATTATAACAAACTCGTGTATTATTTTCCCAGTAAATGATGAGAAAAATATAGTTTTATATTTATATTTCTTTGAATTATTCTTAAAACAATGGAAATGCATTGAATAATGTTTTCTCCCATCGAAAACAAAAAAAAACATGGATGAAATTTACATACAGCCAATGCGTTTCGTGGTAACATGGCAAAACGGAAATTGACTTCTCAGCGCCATAAAACTTGTGGAACTCGCAAATTTCTCCTACAACTTTCTCGCGCAGCTACCAAAGCAACTTTCAACTATATTAGATTGCTTCGAACCCAATGAAATGGTAAACTCAGCCGAATAGTGCTTGTTATGTTTGTGCAGTATTTACACACCTACAAGACCAAACAAACTTACCGACGACAGAAGCAATCTAATAACTAAAATCTTACAAACTCGTATACAAAATCATCTCATTTTAAATGAAATAGAGATACATGCGCATATAGTAAAATGACGTAATCACTGTATTTTCCAAACTGAAATTGACCCACTTTATCTTGGTTTTAGTGTTTTTGAAATAATCCAAGTTTCATTTGCAATTTTTTATTTGTATCGAAAAAAAAATAAAACATTTTAAAGTTAATTTACAAATGTGTTTTTGAATTTGTGTTTTCGGTGAATTAGCAGTTAGCAAAATTTTTGTAATGTAAAAAAAATCATAAAATGAAAATCCAAACTGTTCCTCTATGATTTTTATTTAGAATTTAATTATTTGAGAAAATAAATTTTAGAAGAATTGTTATAATGTTATAACATTAACTTATGCAATTAATTAGCATTGCAAATTAATTTGTTGCAAGTTTTTTTTCAAGTTTGTTATAAAAATTTTCTGCAAACTTGCAATGTAAAGTTTAAAAAGGGTGTAAATAACGCTATTTGCCATAATTTTGTAGTTAATTTACCATGCCAACTTGTAACTTGGGACTGTAAATTTGCTGCAAATAGTTGTGCTATAAGTTTATTATAATAAGAACTCAAATATAAAATCAAATTAATATAAGTATAATAAAGTATTACAACCAAGTATTACTAACAACTTACTTATGTGCTTTCCTCGAAGGAATGTATACGTAGTATGGTTGAATAAATTATGTGTTTAGATATTTTAACAATGTTTAGAATTGATTGGAAGTCAATACGGGTACGAGATTTTGGTTATCTTTTTATCGAAAGTAAAAATACTCGAATGCCGATCTTTGACCAGATTTTACATCAGAATCCGAAAAAAATTATACCGAGTACAATGGTTCGTATGGACCATGCCATATAATTATTAATTTTGTCAATTAGGCCCGAATCCGCTTTCGGAATAAATAAACGAATCTATTACTGATGGGATAAATGTTAAAGTACAGAAAACCGAAATACAGACAACTGTCTGAAGTAAACTGTCGCAGAAAAATGTATCAGTTCTGGAGGAGAATTTCCAGGCTTTTATACCCTTTGGTATAGGGGTGACGGGGCAAAGGTGACGTTGTGACGATTTTAAATAGCCAATCAACATATTAAATAATATATATCGTCACTGTTACCCAATCTAAATTAAATGGCTTTATAATGACCAATAAGAATTCATCTGATGGGGAGGAGTCATTGTTATTTCTTGGTAAAAAGTGGGGAAATGCACTGGTTTTTCTCCTCCAGACAATTCTTGGAAAAATGATCTTATTACATGACTTATATATATGCCAGTTAAATTATTTTTCAATCCTATCTAATTTTTTAAAGTTAAATTTTAATAGAATTGAATAAACAATAATTGTATAAATATAGGCTTTATTATATTAGGCTTCGTAATAATATCTATATTTATTTACGCTGACAAAATAAATTATAGATATATTATTGTATATGTAATATTATTGTTTTCTTAATTGTAAATAGAACTGAGAATGACTCCATGTAATATCTAATTTAAGAGTAAAACGATTTGGCAGCCCTCTGGAAAATCTCATCTCCGATGTGAACTTGGTTATTTCCTGTGAATGATTGAAAATCTTATAGTGAGAGAAGAAAGAGAGAATCCTAGTATAACGCAAATCAGACAGATAGATGTATATATGTGCACCGTATAATTTAAATGTATATAAGTGTTGTATACACTCAGAAGAAATAGTTGGATAAATCAACATGTGTAAATTTGTGATAACATAACTATTTTTAATAAACTCTAAAGCGCAATTTCATTAGTAGGATAAACTATTTTTAATGGATTCATAAAAAATTAGATATGTCGTAGTCACTTAGTAAACTATGTCATTTCCCCAAAAATATTATATCCATAAATTCATGGTGCGTCAACTTTTTTTTTCCTCTTTGTTTTTTCCTTCAGGGGAATTCTCCCTCGATCGTGTTTCACTCGTATATACTCCATAATTGATAACGGATCATATTTTCTGTCTTTCTTGATTGCTCTCGATCAGTTCTTCCCCTTTGTTTGATAAAGAAATCCAAGTAAACGGTTAGGAACTGTAAATACTATTTTCGATATATGACTGACAAGTTTATACAACTAAGAGGAAACTAATAGATTTTCTAAATCTTAATTTCCTAATTTCTTTATGAAATAAAATTCCCCTTAAATTGTCACTTGTAATTAATCAAGATAAGAGACGTTATTAAGTGGCAAGGACCAAATAGCAAAAAGATAAGGGTAAATGAAATTGTGATATTTCATAATTTTCACTTTTAACACACCATAAACTATCATCACTCGAGGATGGTTCTCACCTCTGCAGGTGGTAAACGCTCCCGTTCAACGATCTCAAACTAGCACTGTATGACGTCACAGGTCTTAACTTAATAGCTCAAATTTTACTCTGAATTTGATGTTAGGGTCTAAAAGACCCATGGCGTTTACGAGATGACTACTTCCAACGTTATTCAACCCCTTTTCTAATTATTGGGGTTAGAAAACGATGGACTAACTTTTCGCTCGGAGCGATCGTAAAGATCACCTCGTAAAGGTGACACATTGTAATTGTAGCCATATCAGGGTTTGAATCAGCTCACTGATATGAAAAGTCATGTATGAAATAAAATAATAATTTTCCATTGAAAAAGTACCTAATTTTCATCAAGTGATGTATAAAAAAAAACATTTTGACAAAAATTTAGTGATTCAAAAATTTTAAAAAAAAATTTACATACCAGAACGCAAAGGCTCTTGGCGTCATTAATTGTATAAAAAATTGTTATTGCGGTTTCGGTCAACACTCAAGTGTTGTGTATATCTCTCTTTCTGTGTGCTATTCATTTTATGAAATATTCATCAACTTTTCAAATCAAAGACTCTTTTACCTGCTTTCGCTTCTCTAATCGAGAAAAAAGTTCTGCTTTATATTCGCAGCTGCAAGAGTCATTTGAAAGTCAAACTGTTTACCACTCGCATCGCATAAACTTTAGTTTAGTCGATGCGCTCCATGACGCTCTCTCGTTTTACTTGGGAAAACCCACTGTTTCCTCTCTTTGGTAAGATGATTAGAGATCACAGAATAAGTGATGGGGAGGGCCTTGAGAGATCCTTCTCTGAATTTCATACGAATCTAAAGTTGCCTCTTCGTATATACACGCTATATTGTACTTTAATAATTCTTTAGTAATATTTTTCTTAATATACAATTTAACTTCAATTTTACAATTTTTCTTTGTCAATGTTTAGTAAATTATAATAACTTGTTTTCTGAATAGAAAAAAAATTTTAAAATAATTAGTAATAATCTGAAATCTTTTTTGTGGAAAATCAGGTATTATATCTGGTTTTTATTTGTAACGAGACCACGCTTGTGCAAGCGTGTTAATTTTTTATAATTTAATAACATAAAATTTTTGAACGAATCATAAAATTTATTTATTAATTTTAAATGTATAATTTTGTATATATACATCATTTTTAACAATATTTAATGACTTCCAAGAAAAATTTAAGAGATTCCCAAGACCGAGTTCGTAAAAATGCAATATATAATTGATCATGATTAAATACATCTTTGCGTAGATTAAGGCTACCCAACCTTGACAAAAGCGAATCGCACCAATTTATAAGTTTATTTATATTTTTTATAGATTTACATTTTTATTTCTAAAATATTTATTTCAAAAAATGTTATCTCTATGTTATTTAATGCTTAATGTAAAATATTTATTTTTTAAAAAATATTAAATTTTATTTTCAAATTAGAAAAATTAACCAATAAAAATTAAGAAGAATGTGAAAAAAATAACCAATAAAGAAAGGTGTCTACACTTGAAGTTAGCTGTTAGTATCTGATAAAAGTATGTCGTCAGTTTTGCCACTCACAATTCATAATTTTGAATTCTATCAATAAGGATAAGTGTCTACACTTGAAGTTAGGCAATTACACGTCTCGTTTTTAAGATAGGATTAAAATGTTCATAGGCGAAATTCTGAGCTGTATTCGAAATCAATTTGGTATAATCCAGAGTCCGTATATATTAAATTCGCAATTACGAGAAGAAAAATGGTAGCTGATACAGTTAACTCTTAGCTATTTAGTAGGTCCCTTAGTATAGGTAAAAGATTTTTTAGATTCCGCTTCAGGAACTGAATTTTCGATGAGTTGTTGAGAAATAACTTTTTTATGCTCTCCTCAGACATAAGGCACATGGTCCTTATTTTTAAAATTCATTTTTCTGATAACTAAAATTACGTAATTATAAAAATAAATTTATTTTTAATATTTTCTTTTATTTTATATAAAAATTAAAAATGGCAGAAGGCCGAAAGACAAGATTTATATTTTATTTATTCAATTATACTTTATAGTAATGAGATCGATTCTGAAGGAAACGACTGCTAATTAATTTATTGGGACTCACCGTCCATTTGTCGATGACGCCTTGTCTCATTTTATTAATTTTAAATTTTAATTATTTTACACGAAAAAGAATAGAACACAACTTGACTCTGCGAACACCAGGATGAGAATGAGAGTAAAATGGCTGACGAGCCAAATTCGAAAACTTTGCTAAACAGCGGCCTCTCTTCTCGGTGTCATTGATTGAGATCAATTAATATTCAATACAATATCCGCGTTTGATAATCGATACGTGGCCATGGTAAAGCAGATTTCTGAACTATCCAATATTGAATTGATTGATGTGAGAAGTCCATAGGAAATTGACTGCCAGTATTGATTTGACATATCGTCAACAAAACAACAATTTCGTCCTCCTGGTGTTTATTATTTTTAATATTTTCTTTTATTTTATATAAAAATTTTGTTCTATTAATCAAATCTTTAATTTTCTTTTTTTAGGTTAAGTGTGCGAAACTGAATTTGTTATTTTCGAAGCGTTTATGTATTCCTCCATTTTTGGAGAAGCTGCACTAGTTCTTCATTCAACATTTTCGAATAATAATTAATACTTATTTACTAATATATCATTGCAACCAAACCTTTCACGAATTAACTCTCCATATCATTTGACGCAAAGTAAAACTAGTGTCACGCCGCAATGCCGGCCGGCTACGGGGTTTACACGCACGGACGCAGTAGGGAGAAAATCTTTTAGTGAGTGTATAATTAGATTTTTTATTCGAACTCATTTTCAAATTTGTCTATCTTTTTAGAACAAATTTCCAAGCTAAATTGAATTATCAAATTATAATTTAAATACCCCAAAAAGCGTATCTTCTTTATCGCTACAATATTGGACCAAGCTATGACATTAGTTTCTACTTCCTGTATTGGTGTCATGAGATTTTAATCTTGTACCCGCAAGACTGGTCCAATATATCTCCAACTGGTGATATTACTACCTAGTTATGAAAAAAAGATGCGCATAAAATGTGTATTGCAATACGTTTAGAGATGAAATAACATCATGTTTCTAATATTATATGAATAATGTAGTTTACATAGATATTTAAATGTAGAGTGTGCGATCTCTTGAAAAATGCACGAGCGGATCGAGTCGTCTACTAGCTGAGGTAGTGAAATGGCAGCAGCTGCCCGATTAAACGGACATTACAGCGAACGCGGTGACATAATTATATCATTAACCCACATTATATTCACTTCTAGCTCTCCAGCTTTGTAACCTTATGTGCGCGTGCGCGCTATTTAGATGGGAGTTAACCTCTGACCTGTCGTTTCCAACATGGGTAACACATTTTCGTATTTAAATTTTATCAGATTTTCCATTTAATATTTGTTTAATCATAGCATATGAAATTATAAACAAATACTAAAACAAATTATCTTTCCCTAACTGGATTAAAAAGACAAAAAAAAATTTTCAATGTATTTTATTAGGACTTCTATATTTCGTGTATATTATACATGTATAATAGGTAGGTGGGTATATTATCCTTTTGGCTGGTCGGTATTGTGGCGTGTTAAAGTAGATCGATTTGGAGTAAATTCATGCAACGTGCAACTAATAGCTCCTTAATATCTGCATATGAGTACTGAATGAAGTTGTACTCTGTATGTTACACATTCTATATATATATATATTGGTTGTGTGCCATCATGAATTCAAATGTCGTGCTGTATGGTGCTATCGTATATTCAAATTATTGTAATTGTACTCACGGAATAGAACAAAGAAAGCGAGAAACTTTAGTTTCTACGTCTTCAAAGTCATTTGAGAAAGTTTCTAATTGTTCTATTAATTAATTCAAATACAATATTTAAGTGTAAGAATAACAATTTAGAAAGGGAATATAATTCACTTATTCATTTTGTTCAACCCTAACCCTAGAACAAGTTTAAGGAATTAAGGCTCATACTGAAAGCTCTAACACGTTAATTTCAACATAAAATTATTTTAGTCACTTTAATGTTTTACACAAATTTGTAAATTTCTCTATTAACTAATTAGTTAATAACATGTTAGTCTGAAAACGCATATAATTAATAGATTTTAATTTATTTTTGAGTCTAGACTTATTGTCCACAACTCAGGAATCTTTCAAATTGGTTTGTTTTAAAAAAGAGTAAATTTAAAAGGATTGCAAAGATAATGCACTAAATACACTGAAATCTTTTCGGAATATATATATTGTAACGTAGAATTTTAATTTATTATTGATTTTATTTTAAATTTATATTATTTATTATTATATCTTCAACACAATCAACGTTATCTACACTTTTTTATTATTAATTTTGCCAAGACGCAAAGTTATTTTATGAAAAATACCTAAACCTAAAAAAATAGTTAAATAACCCGACAAATAAATTTTATAATTCTAATTAGGAAAAACTAAAACCAGCTCATCCAAATGTTACTTTACAGCTACAATAGACTGCGGAGAGGTGGAGATAAGGACAAACACCATTAATTAGACTAAATTTACAACAATAAAACTATTTATTAATATTCACTTCAAATTTTAGAAAAAGTTAAATAATGGCAGAAGGCCAAAAGACAAGATTTATATTTTATTTATTCAATTATACTTTAATAATAATGAGATCGATTCTGAAGGAAACGACTCCTAATTAATTTATTAGGACTCACCGTCCATTTGACGACGACGATGCGATGACGCCTTGTCTCATTTTATTAATTTTACATTTTAATTATTTTACACGAAAAAGAATAGAACACAACTTGACTCTGCGAACACCAGGATGAGAATGAGAGTAAAATGGCTGACGAGTCAAACTCGAAAGCGTCGCTAAACAGCGACCTCTCTTCTCGGTGTTATTTTGATTAATTAATATTGAATACAATATCTGCGATCGATAATCGTCGTCGGTAACGCAGATCCCTACACTATCCGATGTTAAATTGATTGATGCGAGAAATCCATAGGAAATTGACTGCCAGTATTGATTTGACAGATCGTCAACAAAACAGCAATTTCGTCCTTCTGGTGTTCTTAAAAGTTCGGGACTCTCATCAAAGTATACAGACCAAGAATGTCTTCCCTTGATGACTTCTAATTTCAATGATAGATTGTGATGTCCTCTACGTCTTTGTGACCTGGAGAGAATCCTCAGTGCCTCGCTTGGGTTTTTATAACAGAACGAAAGGACAAATCAGAATTGAATTTATTTATCACAAGTCGACTATTAATCTGAACGACTTTAGTAAGTTGATTTGTTAATTCGTGAATTTATTATTTTTACAAAATGAAGTGAGTATCAAAAGAAAACAATTGAAAGAACATTGATAAATAATAATAAAATTACTTACTTTTTACAATTTTATTTATTATGATTGTGGAAAAAACTGGTTTATTAATGAACCTTGCACCCTTGGTATATGATAATGATATCTTGAACTGAAACTTTAAAAACAAAACTAACTAATCACTGGAGAAATAATTATAAAATTTAATGATTCAAAAAAATGAATTTGAAACTTGAAAGAATTAAAAATAGAAGTAAAAAATGAGAGAATTAAATTGAACTGACTTGAACTGAACTAAACTTAAAAACTACTAATTTTTTCATAAGCGTCTTTAGTTTTTATATTGGTATCCATTCTTAATTTTTTAAGACGTGTGCAAGTTTACGGATAAATATTTTTAGAGTGGGAAATTAGAAAAGATGATTGGATTTATCAAAAACAAAAACAGAAAATCTTATTGAAAGAAAGATGTTATTGGATCTTTCACGCCCAACCTTTGCAAGGGATGACTTTGCGTGGGTGTATCTTAAAATTAGAGTGTCTTAAAAAAGTGTGGATCTAAAGTTAAAACTATTTTTAAAAGAATAGAGGCAAGATTCAATTTTTTATCAAATTTTCAAAATTGCAAGAATTCTTAAATTTTTTTAGAAAGTACATATTTTTATAATTATTTAATTATATAATATTGAAAAATTTGAAATTCTATATTTATTCCCATGTAACTGTAATCAACTTCCTAATTCAAATTTATGTTAGGTGAATCAGAATGTAATCCACTTGAACATCAATGAGCCTGTTATTCAGTCTTCCCTAACATTCTGTCTGACTATTTCTCGGCATGTTCTACTGTAAATCGTCGAATGTTGTAGTTCCCAATGCAGGCATCACTTTAAAAAAAAATAAGTGTAAGGCAATTTTTTTTGAGGCATTTGATTTGATAACGTTTAGTTATTTTATATCTTTTAATTATTACATTAATTATTGAAAATTATTTTTTATTGATTCAGCATCTCTAATTTTGTTTTCACAAATTGTAAACTTAAATATTTCTATCTTAATTTACATTATTAAATTAACTTCCGTCTTTAACACAATAAAAATTCCACATCATTATGAAAAATATTATACGACTTTTAATAACAGTGTGTGGGTTGAAAAAAAAGGAACTAAAATCGTTGAGGCAAATGTAAAGCCAAGAAAATTGTTTGGATAGGTAGAGAGAGAGAGAGAGAGAGAGAGTCAAGAATGAAGAATAGAAAAGAAAGTGCACATTGATCGTTGAGGGAGAATTGAAGGGAATAGTGTAAGTTTATTCAGAAATATGTGTGTGCAAGTCGGTGTAGATCTATTCTTGGTTCGTTTTGGTCTTATCTTTGAACGATCGATCTTTCGATTGGAAGGCATAAAATATTCCTATATATCCAGAAGGTAGAAGAGACTGACATCGTATAACTGTATGGGTTATATCTCCCACAGTATGGGCGGATGAGAGGATGTTCTCTAAAGGAATACCAGTACCAAGTTTCTTACCCTTAGGCAAAGCACACCTCATTCCACTGCTCCAGTGGCAACGGTCGACTCGGACCAACTTGAACCGACGATTAATATTTGCAGACAATGGGCCTCGCATATTTCCATGGCATCCAGCCGAACCAAAATCTTCCTGTACACTTATATATATATAATACATACGTACACGACTTACTTACACATAAACGATGGCGTTGCCTTTAAGTGTACATGTACGTTTGTGTTCCCCAGCTTTAGGTGCTGCTTCTGTTGAATATATCTATGTATGCATATAGAACAGCCAACCTTGAAAGCACACACAGTGGTTGGATGTCGTAGTTATACCTTGAATGTGCCATACACATGACTTCCGGTACCTTGCACGTGAACGTCCAACTGTATGTGTGTATGTGTCATGACACCTCTGCTACGTAACGTACGATGCAAGTTTCCTTTGTCCTGCAAACTCACAGAGCGTTCTGCACAAAACCCCTTCGTACCTCTTCTTAGATTGCTCTATATGATACTGACATATCTGTAACGTTGGCTAACATTTTTTTTACAACTCCCTTCACATTCGGATTCTTTATTAAATAAAAAAATAAAAAGAGATATCTAAATATATCTTCAATTCAATTTCAATTGATTAAGACAGGAAATCGGTATACTTATTTTAGAAATGTTATAAACGAACATCTGGAGTAGATTATGTAACCATTTCCAGTAATTCTAATTTCGAATTATATTTAAATCTCGCTTTAAGAAAACATTTATTTTAATTGTAACAAATAACATTACAGTTATTTCATGGTCTTGCTAGAAGATTTAAAATCAAGGACACAAAAAAAATAAATTCCTTACTGCAGGAAAGTCAAACGCATATAAATACTGTAACGCGGAATTTTGTCGCGTAAAAATGACTTAAAAATAATAAATTATAATTAATTTTGTAAATAAATAACTTCTCGTCAGATTACAAAGATGTTGAGGACATCACTATCTATCATTGAAATTAGAAGTCATCAAGGGAAGAGTTTCCTGATGTATATATTTGGATGAGAGTCCCGAACTTTTAAGAACACCAGGAGGACGAAATTGCTGTTTTGTTGACGATCTGTCAAATCAATACTGGCAGTCAATTTCCTATGGATTTCTCGCATCAATCAATTTAACATCGGATAGTGTAGGGATCTGCGTTACCGACGACGATTATCGGTCGCAGGTATTATATTATTGAATATTAATTGATCTCAATGACACCGAGAAGAGAGGCCTGTTTAGCGACGCTTTCGAATTTGGCTCGTCAGCCATTTTACTCTCATTCTCATCCTGGTGTTCGCAGAGTCAAGTTGTGTTCTATTTTTTTTCGTGTAAAATAATTAAAATTTAACATTAATAAAATGAGATGAGGCGTCATCGTCGTCGGCAAATGGACGGTAAGTCCCAATAAATTAATTAAGAGTCGTTTCCTTTAGAATCGATCTCATTATTATTAAAGTATAATTGAATAAATAAAATATAAATATTGTCTTTTGGCCTTCTGCCATTATTTAACTTTTTCTAAAATTTGAAGTGAATATTAATAAATAGTGTTATTGTTGTCTTCAAAGTATATATATATTGTATATACCTTCCGAAAAGATTTTAGTATATTTAGTGCATTATCTTTTCTATCTTCCTTTCCTGAGTTGTGGACAATTTGTCTAGACTCAAAAATAAATTAAAATCTATTAATTATGTTGAGTTATAGAATTATAAAATTTTACTTGGGTTACTTAACAATTTTTCTAGTTTTAGTTATTTTCCGTCAAATGACTTGGCGTCTTGGCAAATTAATAATTGAAAAGTGTAGATAACATAAATTGAATTGAAAAAAAAATAATTTAAATTTAAAATAAAATCAATAATAAATTAAAGTCTACGTTATTATACATAAGGGATACTAATAAAAGATTTGAAAAAGATGTAAATGTAAATTTCAATCCTAGGAATTTCCTATTTATATTAAAATATAATCAATTAACTAAAATTAATTATTTATTAGGGGTTTTTTATACACTTTTACTGCTCATTTGCTTCTGTGAATCAACTTATAGTAGAAATTCATAAAAGTATGAAATATCAAAAATAAATTATCAATTGCTGTTAAATTTTTGATATTGAAAAAAGGAAAAACTATTTTTATAAACCAGTATTTATATAATTTAAATTTTTATTTCTGTACAGACAGTCAGAATTTAGATATTGATTTTTACTTTATAAATTCAACATAAAATTAACAGCTCATGTGGGTTAAGTTCAATATATTTTAGAGTATAAGAAACATTTATACGTTATCTAGAATTGTAAAACAATTCGTCGAAAACTTTCGTCAATTTTGTGGAAAACTTAGATGTCTTTCCCACCGAATCTTATTATATTATATTTATATGTATATCTACTTCATCATCAAAGCAAACAAAAGTCTATAGTACTTGTTACATGTTGCTTGAAATCACACAGCTTTCATGTTAATTTTCAATCTGTCAATACAGACGCAATATTCGTCGTGCATCAAAGCCAATGTTTAGAATGCTTGATGATCATCATTCTTGAATAAATAAAAAATTCAATATTTACATAAAGACATAAACTTAAAATTCTCTTGCTCACTTAATTAATTCAACTTATTTACTGTCCTTTTTTTGAAATAGTTGCGATAATTTTTTTTTCATCACATCGTCCAAAGTTAAGACCTCAGTGAGAGAGATCCAAGTCTTCAAGTTTTATGGAGAGATTAATTTGAATTTGTGCAGAATATCTACTTACTTTTAAAAGTTTTTTCTTCAAACAAGCTATAGTCGTATTCATCACGTGACTAAAACTTATATTATTACTCGCAAAAAACGTTTATAAAGGTGGATATCGACTTAAGGAGCTAAGAAAAGCAAAGTATGATAAATATATTTTTGAAAGAACTATCGATTCTTAAAATTATTCCATGTTTTCAAGTCAATTTTATGAAAATTAGTTTATTCGTGGACATGTAACAATTAAGATCAAATATATTTTAGAATCTAGATTCAAGATAAGAATTATTTCTGAATTTTAGATGCTTTACAGTAATTAGAAAAATAATTTGGAACACTGTTTTGAATTTTTCTCCAGCTAAATGTAACGTATAAATTCAGTGCGTACCTACTATACTATTCATAACGTGACTGAACATCAACAAGTCTTTTTCTTAAAGTGTGTATTACTTCATTGAAAAGAAAAGAGAAAAAAAGCGGAGCATGAGAAGAGAAGAGAAATGAGCTGTGTAGTGTGTAACCAAATGTTTAACGTAGAATGAGTACAGTCTTTGTTTTTCCTTCTTCTACTTCATGCCAAGAGCTTGCAGACTTTTTGACTTAACCCTCGTTCAACTTAATGCCCGCGGCCAACTTGATTCTTACTCGTAATTGCCAGAGGTGGGTGCTATGTAACGTTACGGTAAGCGCATGAATGTTTTTACTTTGATGTATAAAGAATTGCTTTTTTCCCCTCATACTCTTGGTCGAAGCGTGGCAATGTCCTCCAGGTTTTAAACTATATGTGTTTTACCGCGTTCTTAAAAAAACTTCTTTTTTTAAGGAACCACTAGTTAAATGTCCTTTTTCAAAAGATAAATATGTACCGAAATTAAATTCTTGGAGAACTTTTTTGTTTGCGAACTTATAGGAAATTAGGATGAAATATCCAGAAAGAAGGAGCACTGATTATCAGCATCAGAAGAAATGAGTTTGGTTAGAGAATTTCTGCAGTTATCAAAAACGATATTCAATATCAGAATCGAAATTTAAAATGGAAATACCGGCTGTACAGATCATTAAGTCTCTGAAAAAATTGAATGTTGTGTTACGTCTCAAAATAGAAAAGTAACTAACGAAATAATATTTTATTTTATTTATGGCTGTTTCATTTACAGAGCAGAAGGCACTGAGCTAAGGGTACAGGGAAGCAAGAGAATAGTGATTTTTAATGACAAAGTTACAAATGTATTTAGACAAACATTTAGAGTTATAAAAATTGATCATTGAGAGAGAGATAGAGAGAGTATCCTGAAGCAACCATTCTTGAAATAAGGGAAGTCAGCATTCCATTGTATCAAGGAATGTAAAGGTTACTACAAACATTTAGAAGGAGTTAGGAAGGATTTAGGTAAAAAGTATTACGATTTACCTTAAAAATTTAGATGTATGAAAAAGGACCACTACTGTGTCCTAATTATGATAGGAACGTCTGGTACCAGATATAGTTTAAGAGATCACAGAAGGTTGACGGGCCTTGGTGATGACCACAGGTCCAGAGTTCAGTTGACCGTAATGAAACCCAAATAATTAAATTCTTCCAAAAAAAGGAAGAAAAGATGATTTCCAAATATTATGGGAAGTTAAAGCCTTGATTACTTGGATGAGCTAATATTGACGTAAAAATTTTTAACACTGAACACAGAGATTCTTCTAAGTTGAAGTTGAGTATGAAATCGAGCAGAGTAATAGTACTTGTACAAGATTTCGTTGCTTATTAGGGAGACTTCCCCTTTGCTTTACAATAAATTATGGCAATATAGGAAATCATAAACTTATTCTCTCGACAGAACAAGGCATGAACAATTTTAGCGTCAGTGTCAGAACATTATTTATTACAATGATAAGAATTATTTTATGAGATCGTAGATACTCTTCCGGTACATTTAATATATTTTTATCGTTTTAATAATACCGAACAAATTAGTAAGTCAGACTACTGTTGCGAATGTAGTATTGATCTTATACATGACAAAATCAAGAAAAGACTCTATTACAAAAAAATGCAGCTAAGCTTATGCGCTTAGCAAAGTTACAGTGAGGTGACAATTGTAACACAAAGCAATAACAATAATAAAATTAAGTTAAAGTCTTTTGATGAAGGGATTATTTAGTGCAGATGATAAAAATAAGACTACGAGGTAGGCGTTGATCGTAATGCTGTAGTATAAATCTGGATGCTTGCAGGACATACATAGATGACTATACAATGCAAACAACAATACGCAATCAAGTAGTTGACGGCTGACGTTCGCATTACCTTGGTATTGTTCGCATTGGTGAATGACGAAGCCTACCGGAGTGACATATCAACAAGGACGCGACTCACCGCCTCGTTAAAGATTCATCAATGTGTAGAATTATGCACCTGTACAGCCTTAGACTCTTAAATTATATTACACTCTTTCAAAATCAAAACTGATTTTAATTTTACTTTTTCAAATTTATTTTTAATTTAATCTCGTAATATTTTATCAATCGTCTTAATATTTAAATCTGTATTTAATTGATGATGTTTTGAGAGTAAAAGTAAATTATTACATAGTGAACAGTCGGTATGTCTTAAAGTCAAGTGTAGTTAAGAACGTCGTCTAATTTATTCAGTCGAAGGATTGTGAGCCAATGCACAAAGTAAATAAAGGCTATTCAACGAGAAGGGTCGAACAGTTTCAATCGTGAAATTTTCTATTAGAGAGCACTGAAACTCTTGTCTATACAAACTTACGGATTCCTTGGCCAATTCTCAATTGTACTAAGACGTTGCATTGTCCTGTACCTGTCCAGTTTCTTATTCATCTACAATTATTTAGGTAAATCCGACAGGAAACTTTTCTTGCATAAACAGAAGGATATTTCAATATTAATATTAACCATCAATGAAATCGTGATGCGATTTATAATTGCAATTGTTATTATAAATTAATTAATAAAGCAAATAATTAATCCACTAATTATAGAATTTAATTAATTAATCCACTAATTGTAGAATTTAATTGACTAATCAATTAATTATAGAAGTTAATTAATTCTATTGTTTAATTTTAACATACTGTCACGTCACCGTTACATAAAATATATAAATATCGAAATATTCTATATCAAATTAATTCCAGGAAGATCTGTTACCGAAATTTCGAAGAAATTTTCTTTTTATTTTAAAAAAGTCTTTGAAACTTCTAGAAGCCATTTTGTAACTTTTTTGAATAAAAAAATATTTTTACAAACATAAAAATATGCTTAACAATATCCTCCAATTAAATTACCTATCTTCCTATTTCTCCTAACATGAAAAAATAGCAAAAAAAACGTTAAATTTCAGCCTCCTACAGTGGTGTAACCCCTTAATATAAATATTTAATAATTGTTCATAAATAAATAAATTATTTAACCATCATTCATTTTATTATCTCGTCCTAATTCAGTTTTTAATTAAACGGAGTTAAATACAGAAAAAGTTAGGGAAGATTATATGTTCTTTTAGATTAGGAAAAGTTAAAAAAAATAAATAATAATTATTTGGCTAAGAAAATTTTGTTTGGGAATTTACATTTTAGGAAATTCGGTTTTAGGAAACTACAAAATTAGGAATCTAAAATTAGGAAAATCGGTCGGGAACGGAATTAAATCGTGAATCCAAAAGAAACAAAATCGATTCTTATGAAGTATGTCTAAAAGTAAAATATCTAAATTATGTACCTTCTTAAATGTATTTAAATTAATATTTACAACAATTAATTATGTATCTTTTTAAATGTATTTGATTAAAAGTTATATTATTTAATAGAGTGATTGCTATAATTAACTTCTGCCTGTGTAATTAACCTATCTCTAAATAATTCTTTCAAATAGAGAATAAAATTTGCATCACTTCATTCTCACCTGTTATAATAGCTTTCGCTATAAAAAGATCAATTTTCTTTCGCCACTTTTTGCAGGAATTGATTTCAATGAACTTTCAGGCAACTTTTTTCTGAACTTCTTAATTAAAACTATTGTATAAATTCATTTGCATAGGAGATCAATAGCATCTAGTAAAATCGATCATTAGAATTTGAGTATCAAAAGTTTCCCCACTGATAGAACAATTCCATTATCAGAATTTGATTCATGTAAACAGTGAGCTTCAAATGATGCATCTCATTCATTGCAAATACTATATGAATATATTCATTTAGACGATGACTTTCAGTGACTTAAATACTTTACCAAAACAAAAGATTTCGGTTTTATCAAAACAGATTTCAACCACGTTTCTTTGATATTTATGCAAACAATTTTTGGATTGTTGTCAGTAGATTTGTTGATATTACAATTCGAAATGTTTATATTACAATTCGGATTGTTGTCAATACAAATATATGTTGTTTTAACAGCAATACGAATTTTTTGTTATCAGTTTTCGAATTCCGTTCAGTTGCAGAACCCAATTCTCTGTCGATTACTGATGGAACAATCCGGATTTGTTCAGCTGATAAGTTTATTGTTCCATGTCATCTTGAATTCTCGCAAACTGGCGTGCAGATTGTCGCGTCGTTTGCTTCTGGCACATGTGCCACTTTTGCTTTTATTATTAGTTTTTTTGAAATGACAAAGTGCTGTTAAATAATGAATCTGGTTAAAGTGAGAAATCTATTGCAAGTATAGTAAATGGATGAAGAGACTATTTCATCGTTTATCGGTAAGTTATACTCGGTTACTATTGAACATTACCTCATCTTAAAAAATACAAAATGTATATTAAATATTGTTTAACAACAAATTTCAACTCAAAATAATTATTTGGTTTCAGGTCAAAGAATTTGATTCAGAAGCTGCATGTTCCACAGATTTTAATGCAAATGAAACTGGTGATATGACCTACGGAAATCTGCTATCGATTATTTTAGAAGGCGAAGAAACTAAACAAATTGTATTAGACGGATCAAAGCTTTGTTAATAAAACAAATTGTATTGCCGATTTAACAATTTAGTTTTGTTATTTCAATTGTTCCATAACAATTTTCTTTGTTCATCAAACAATTCTGTTTGTTCACCGAATAGTTTTAATAACAATCCCATTTTAACAATTTTTTTGCCAATCCGGAATTGTTGTGTGAACTTAATTTTTAGTAACCACAACAATTCTTTTTTCTCTGTGTAGATTTTCTTTTTAACCTAAGATTAAAAAAGATTACATAAACCATTTATAAAGCACACATATATACATACCACTTTAGAAAAATACATATTAGGGGATTTCATTTCGTGTAGTTCGTTTGATTCATGTACGCGGATTCGTTACTTGAGCTAGGTAAAAAGCATGGCTGGGCAAGGCGAGGCAAATATACGCATATAAAAGCGATGCAGAAATACGGGGGGTGGTTACTAAAGTGGGATTGCAGTGAAGCGAGACGACTAAAGTCGTCATAAAATTTCACTAACCTATTTTTGGCGGTAGGCGGCTGGTTACTAGAAATATTTTATGTTAACGGTTATTTCAAAAGGCTTATGGAAGCTCGTGGTGCCATACTGTATTCGTGAAAATTGATTATGCTTTAGAAAAAACTAACTGACCGATGAACAAATTCAAAAATTTATGAGGAATAACTTTGGAATTTTAAATTCTGTTTTATGTGTGCTATAGCACAATGTAATGTGTGAAAAGCACTTGGCTGTATTGATAGAATTATAGAGATGATAAGATAGAGTGCCATTCTGCAACGGAGAGCAAAATGCTGGACAATAGGCGTGGCAATTCACGTTGGAGTATAGTTTTCCGCACTATTGATTTTCGAAATTTATAGGGGTCATAATGCAACAAATATTTGCAATCTCGCGTAGGTAGACGAGGCGGGATTCGCTTGGCAGGAATTTAGACATTTGCATATCTATGAGCGCAAGGAACCGGAGGCGAAGAGTGGTGGTGGTGGTGTGGCGGTCGGGCTTGTCCGGGACAAGCCGTAGCCCATAGCATGGCTGGTGTGACGCTAACGGTTTCCCGGTTTCCAGAAACGCGCTTTTGCTTCGCGTACCACTCTCATATTCCTCTATCCTTGTACACTCTCACTATTGCAAACACCTATTCTCCTGCTTGATATAGCTTTCCACTCTCCTTTTTTTATACTCCTTTAGATATTTCGAGAAATGTACCTTTCAGATACGAGTTAACGATAAAAATAATCGGCTCATTGCTTTTAGTGTTAGGGTAAATTTTATTTTTCCAAACTATTATTGAATTATTTTCGAATTATTAATCCTGAAAATAATTTTTTTTCTATTTTTACTCAGAAACTCAATATAAATTCCAGTTTATTAATAATATTTCCATCAAAAGGATATATATTTCTTGTTGCAATGCACTAATTTTTATAAATCAAATTTTGATTCATGCGGGAAGAGAGAATGGTTATTGCATCAATATTGGTTTTTGCATGGCAATGTTTAAAATTAGTTTACATTACATTGTTTTACTCAACAGTAATTAAAGCATTGTGACCTAGTAAAATTTTCGATATTTAATTTCAATAAAAAAAAAATAGAAACAAATGTTCGTGAAATTGTAATATATATATATTAAATTCAAAGAATAATTGATTTATGAAAATTAAATAAAAATCATATATTCTTGTTTTAATTTTGAACATTCTGTGAAATTACTGAATAAATTTTTGGTCTAATTAACAAGTAATATAATAAAAATGATATTCAGGTGAAAAAAAAACCAAAAGGAGGTGATGAATTTAATAAATATCATATATAAATGTATATTTCCAGCTTGTTTCATAATTGATATAATTCTTTTTAAAAAACCATTCCAGTTAATATTTTAGTTTCTTAAATCTTTTACTTGTTAATTATTTAACGATATAATTTCATTTTGAGAAGTTAATTTATTTCAATTAATAATATCGTTATGACAATTAATATCAGAAAAATTAAATTTCTACCTACATTTACCTTTACGTTGGGAAAAAAAGTGAACACGAATATGGTGTTACCTAAAATTCCGTTGTGAAATAATAATTTGCAAGAGCTGCATGTTGATGAACAAGTCCAGGAAATGACAAATACAAGTTTTACTAAAAAATGGAAGTAAATTATTATTTAGGAATATCAGGAAAACCTTCCTCTGGAATATCAACCCTCACAACATGGGATATTTCATTTTCATTCCGTTATATTATACGGGACGGAAATTTAGATACCCCTAAAATATCTCATATTTTGTTGTGGTATCCTTTTGTTGTGTGGAAATTCTGAATATTCCTTGGGAATCTTTATATTCCATTTGGAAGGCTGATGTTTCGATATATTTCTATTTTATAAATCCGTAACTAATTAAAATTGTGATATTTTGTGTTTTATATATTTTTTTTATTTATTGGAATTGCTGTGTTGAAGTGGCGTTTATTATACGTGGGCGGATTTTCAAACATCCCTCTAGTCGCCCAGAATGGATTAAATACCAGGTTTACCATAGTCAATGTGATTCAAATAATATTCAAATCAGAATCATCAATTGCAGATGGATACAGTTTGTCTGTTAACGATGATCATCATCATAAGCACTTTAGGGATCAAGACCAATACAGGAAAGGGATAAAGAAATCACAATTGCCAATGACTATTTCTTTTTATATTTATTCTATTAAAATTTATTAATAAAGAATGACGGTTTATTTAACCATTTATCATATATAATGTTTATGAAAAAAAGGAATCTGGAATAAACCCTAGACACAATATATTTTTTAATTACAAAAATTTCTAAAGATTTTTCATTTTATAACTATATTAGAGAAGTATTCCAAAATTCTATTTCTTTGTATATAGTTGAACAAAGATTCAAGGAAAAACGAGCTACATATACGATTGAGAATAATTATTATTCCGGAAAACGGACGCCCACTCGTAAAAGCCGTTAAGTGCTGGGCGTTGGAGCAGCTTGTTCCAAGAGTCGAGAAGTTTCTTGCATGGTTTGTTGAATAAGTGAGATCCTTAAAACCACTGAATCGTTAACTTATTCACGGATAATAATATCGTCCTTTTAATTAGAGTGGAGACTATATCCATCACCAATTAGAAATCATACGTTTAGAAATATTCGAGAAGGGAACTTAAATTTAAATTCCAATATTATCTCTGAATCTCATCAAATCACCTATTTAAAAATATGTTAATATGATTCTGTTTTGTGTTATAAATGTGTAATTGGATGTTATAAATTTAGGTACACAGAGTAGTTTACATTAAGATGTTACGAACCGAGGTTGGTCTAGTTAATTTAGTTAGTTTTACCGCCCTACAATTATTCTCCAAAAAAAACCCTTAAAACACCTAAGATTGCAATGGAATTTCATTCGCAGTGCATATAAAATGTTGCGTTGGTTCGTTACCATTTTCAAGGCATGCAGAATCGTAGCAAAAGCAAAGCGAAGCAAAAAAAAAAAGAGGGCAAAGGAAAGGGAAGCGAAGAAACGAAAACGAAACGAACGAACGATCTGCCCCGCCTGCTGCCTCGTAACGTTTAGCCATTTAAAAGTTAAATCCAGAAACGTGGAGAATTCAATATCTGCTAGAGCCAAACGTTTAGGTTGAATTCGAACGTGGTGCATCGTTTTTCGATGCATCGCAAATGTGGCTATGAATTCGCTGTTGAGCCACCACCACTACATTCGTCGCTTATATATACCCGCAAACCCGTTTTAGAACCAAAGTAATGGTTTCACGGGGCAAAGTTGCAACTCATGCAGGGTTTCCAGCTTTGTCCGTCTGTCTGACTGTCTGTCCGTTGATACAGTTCATCGACTGGACTGTGTTACTGTGCTCATATAATAGCTTGTGGCCACAATACACGCGTGCCAACACTGTCTCCCAAAGTGTGTAACTATATATATGTATAGACTCTGCAACGCATTGCACACCCGCAGTTGGACTTGTTCTGCAATTATACTCAGCTCATAAATAAACAAGAAATACGCGATTCCCATGAATGAAATTCACCAACCAATTCTTCCGGTCATAGTGTTCAAACTATTCTCAACTATTTCCCGGTAATATTTTCATTCTGCAATAAACTCTAAATGTTACAAAAGCATTAAAAGCAGTTGACGCATGTTGCTATATGTGATAAACTTGTGCTGTAAAACTTATTGTTTGATGGTATTTTGTTATTGATGAAAGTTTTATCAGTCTATAATATTTCTCTTTATTTGTATTATACCGTAGACTATGGGTGTATTTAATGAATTTATTTTATTATTATATTTTCCATTTAAACTACGTTATATACAATTTTTTTTAATTATTAATTTTGAATAAGACGTCAAGTTATTTTATGAAAAATAATTAAACCAGAAAATAGTTAAATAACTCGACAAAGTTTATAATTTTACCTCTAGAAAATACAAGCTCAGAAGTTCTATTGTTACGTTACATCAAGATTCATCATTTTTATATTTTTAATTATTAAATATTGAATTTAAACAGATTGATTCAGAAGAAAAACGGCTCATAAATAATAATTGGGGATTCACCGGTCATTTGGCGATGACGCCTCGTTCCACAAATAGAATTTTATTACATTTTAATTTAATTTCACCAAAAGAAGAATAGACTCACCGTCCATTTGACGACGACGATGACGCCTCGTCTCATTTTATTAATTTTAAATTTTAATTATTTTACACGAAAAAGAATAGAACACAACTTGACTCTGCGAACACCAGGATGAGAATAAGAGTAAAAATGGCTGACGAGTCAAGTTTGAAATCGTCGCTAATCAGCGACCTCCCTTCACGATGACATTTTGGTTAATTAATATTCAATACAATGTCCGCGATCGATAATAATCGATAAAGCTGTCGGTAAAGCCAGTAGTATTTTGACAAATCATCAACAAAACAGCATTTTCGTTTTCCTGGTGTTCTTGAATATAATAATAATAATTGCAAAAAAGGGAGTTAGATTTAAACTCCCAATGGGATTCTATAAGTCTAACAGGTTTAAAGTTTAGGGACTTAATCTAATTTAACGTAGATTCCCGTGTAGATTCTGGAGGAATTATCTCTTATCTATTTCTGAATTAATAACGAAAATCTATGTCAAGGCTGTGAAGTTCAGGTGAATAGAATTGTTCCAGAAATTATCATCTATATATAATAAGTGATACGTGTGCTGTGAAATTGTATATTGCAAACCGTTCATAATCGTATAACGGAAGATCTCAACTTTAGGGATTATTATTGTTCAATACAAATTTCTCAAAGTATAATTGGATTTTCATTTTGAACGACTTATGTCAATTTCCCAAAACCTATAAGGGGAGAAAATAATTCCTACTATCAGGGACTGCTCATCCACCATATAAACCTTCATATAGTAATTACTATAATTCGATATGAATTTGCGTGAATGAATGTGGTTAGGATTCAATTAGTAATTCACAATTGTCATTTAGATGATAAATCTATTGAAATAATTCCCTGACAGAATAATATGAATATTTGTATAAAATAGTTCTCAATATATTTTCACATTTTCATAATCTAGAAAATTATTGAGCTGCATTGGATATGATATTAATCAGACATTAATTCACAAATGAATGGATTTTGGAATTTATGTTATTTTAATTTGATTTTAGTTTATTGCTACTTTCACGTATACATTGATAATTCATTGCAATGTGTGATGACTGAAAATTCACTTGAATTGCGAGAAATATATAGTATTCTTCAATCTTAAATTTTATGTGGTGAAGCTGTATATATATATATATATATATATATATATATATATGAAGATCATAAAAGATTGAATATATATTCATTGTGTAGGAGTAAAAGTTTTAAAAGAGAGCGTCGTTTATTACACTCAAATCCCTTTATATGCATATCTGCAATATAATATTTTAGGAATGAGAAACAACGATGAGGGAACAAAGAGGTAAGAGGATCGACCCTTGCGACTCGAGCTTTATAAGCTATATAACGACTATGAAAACGTCTAATGCTTTAAAGCAAAATTTCTAAATTTTAATTATTTTTTAAAAACATTGATTTTTAATTTGCTTTTTGTAATATTATTTAATAATTGCATCACCAGTAAACTACTTATATAAAAGCGTGTTAATTAATTAATATTTAAATATGTTGTAGCTTTCTTTATTTTTTCCTTTACGAAAGACGGGGGAAATTTTAACCCTTGATATTCAAACCTGGAACTCAGTTTATGTGGGAATGACCGCTTATGTTCTGGTCGACCCACTAGAAACCACACTCTTGGCTGGACAAATCCCCATCTTAGGGAACTGCCGTTAGGCTTTAAACTTCGTAGTTGAAGATCCCTGGGATTTAGCTCTCGCGACCATGGTTGATCTTTTTGGCTTATTTCTTCTTTGTTCTTGCGAGAATCTTCATGGCTTCCTCTAGGGCAGACCTAAAGAATTCGCATGATCTGTTATGTGCTGTGTGGTCGGTTTTCACCTTCTCGTCTGACTACCTTGCTGGTGATCTTTTTACAATCTGCGAACTTATGATCGGTTTCTCTGTATCTGAAGGATGCAGCAAGTCTTCTAAATCAGTCTGGTCCTAAATATCCGTAACCATCGGTGACATCTTCTAATTTTAGAAGATGAATCCAATTTTTATTCGGTGTAATTTCTCCAACCTGTCTGCCTCCTCTGAGTTGTTTACTAGTTTCGTTCCTCGAGGGTTGGATCCTAGGACCGTCATGTCACCTTCCTGCTTCCTGTCTTTCTGACAATGAGGTCCAACACTTCCTGTACCTTAATTCCTGGGTAAGGTAATCCAATCCGCGGATCTCAAGTCTCCTATAATTGAACTAATAATTTAAATTATTTTTAGTAATTCATCAACTGCTTTATAATTTAAGGGAAAAATAATTTCTCCAGACTGTCCGCCTCCTCTGACTTGGTTACTACTATCGCATTTTCATCCCTTGACGGCTGGGTCCTAGGACCATCATGTCACCTTTCTGTATCCTTCCTTCCTCTTTCTGAGCTTCTCATCCAGCTCTTTCTGGACCTCTATTTCCTCGGCAAGGCAGTCGTGAATCTCGTGTGACCTAAAATTGAATCAATATTGTAACAAACCATGATGGATTTATAATACTCATTATTAAAATAAAAATCTTGCGTCCGCTTTATGATTTAAGGATAATTATTTTATCATCCGGACAAAACTCTCTAAATCAGAATCAGTCAAATTTCACTGATACAGTTTTAGAATAGAATACATCTGTTTTTACATTTATTGAAACAAAACAATAAACCCAGCGATATTATTGTATTGTACTCGAATTGTTCACATTCCATAAACATGAAATCGGATTTTACACCAAGAGGACCAGTGCTGCATGGTTTCTATGGTTATTTGTATACCGGTAGCAGATGTTTTTAGTCTGAGAAGAAAACGCGCGCGCGGTGTGCCACGGTTTTGGCGCGTAGTGTGCGGTATGTTGCAACGGCACAACGATCCAGATAGAGACAGAGCCAATAATTAAATCACAAAACGTCGTTTGTTTCTGTCGGGTTGCCAACTAAACGGTAACTACCTTTATTGTCGCCGACGAGAATCGAGGGTGTATATATATATATATAGAGGCTATATCGAAGCGTCGGCCATCTATCCGATCGAATGTGGCTCAATGGGGCCACGATCAAAAGCCGCGCATGCAGGATCTCCCTGGATAACGGCATTAATTGAATCGCTATCGGACGTGCCGTGGTCCCGCGTTATTCTATTACCGAAGCAGCCATTGTCTTCCATGGTTTATAGTCCCCCAAAATTCACGAGTGAGATAGTTGAATTTTCCCCGTGCGACAATTTTGCGGTCAATCGATCGCTCGACACTCCGTGCCATCCTTTACGAAGATGTCGTAACCTGGCGACTAACCACACAGATACATGTACTTCGTCCGTTATAGCTAATCGATTCCGATATTCTTTTTCATCTCTTAATAATCGCTAATCTAGTTTTGTCATTTTTGAATACACAATTTTTTTCCTTTTTTTCTAAACGGTCTCTTTATGATGTTTTACTATTTCGCTCATTTGCATTGATTTTACAATTACAGATGGAAAAATATCGGGAAATGAGTGTGAAGATATAGCCCGTTTAAGAATTTTTTTTTTTATGTATATGCATTTGTACTTGAATAGGAAAAAAAAAATTCACAGGAACGCACACGGTATACGAAAATTGCAGTCGAGATAAAAGCTTTCCAAAGCTATGAACAAGCTGATAAAAACGAAAATCCGTTTCCAATACGCAGCTATTAAAATGCGATCTCATAGATGGTGAATTACTTTTTTGTTTTGAAGCCACATCAACGCTGCTGATTCTCTCTCTCTCAATTTATATTTGACTTTATTCAAACATACAACTCATCTTTGCAAAACAATACATGGTTTTCTATTAACAAACTCGAATATAATTTCATGATAATATTACTGTTATCTCATTATTAACACCGCTTTGCACCGCAAACTTATCGTCAATGTTTTTCACTTCATTATACACGAATTTCTATTATAAATATTGTTTTCTTATTTATAATTTTTGTATATTGACATTTAATCAAAAAAAACTAACAAATTTTATATAAAAATTTTTCCTACCATTTATTTCAGATTCAACCACTTTTTAATGTTATATTTTTATTATTATTATTACTATTACTTTCGGTACTTTAACATTCTTACACGTATTTCAAAAACCTTTATCCAGGAGATAAAGGAATTCCCATGTTTCAAGCGCAGTTCTCCTTTTTTTTTGTGTGCCTAAAATCCAATACGATGGCATTACGAAATAAGCATAATGTTTCTCTAGGATTACAATATGGAACGAAATATTTCTCGTGCAAATTAAAAGTAAATTTTATTCGCTATATCCGTGAATGGATTATTTTATTTTGTCTATGTCAAGTTGCTTTTTTATAAGTTTTTAAATTGTTAACTTTTGTCACCGAAAGACAATAATCTACAGTGAAATATTTTATATTGTAATATTTGTTCAATTAAATCTACTTCACTTTTTCTAGGTCACAATTGCATAAATGAGGATTATCTACTTAATACTGATATGTCAAAAATTAATAATCATTTTGTACAGTGAATTTTAGATTCGACTTTAAAATTTAACCGCTTTAGAATATATTAATTCTTTTTTTTTTGGCTCGACTGAAAGGAATAAAAAAAAAGACGCTTTAATCACCCTCGTTTTGCGACGACTATCGAGAGGAATAAAGTTACCTTTATGGGTTCTACCACACTTACAAAAAGATTTACGAACGAGGAATTAGCTGGCCAAAGAGAGAGAAAGGGAGATAAGACAGATGGTACAAAAGTTGGTATAGATGATATACTCATTTAAAATGAAAAAGAAGAAGTCTTGCATAAAGCATATTTCAATGAAATTTATATGATACCTATATAATATTGTATTTACTAACTTAATGAGGAGGAAAAAATTACGGGGCTTTAAATTTTTTTTTTTTAATTTTGTTAAAAGATTCGAAACTTTGGCACAACGTTTCCCTTAATGCTCCAGTGGTTTCCATAACGCGAACTATTAGTAATTTCCTTTTAGAAGAAAGTTAGAAAAATAATCCCAGCAATAACTTATATGCTATGTGGGTTTAGGTGCTAGCATTATAATTATAAGTGTTACTGTCAATCTTGTAAACCCGGTTAGAAAAAGCTTTCAATGAAAAAGTATTGGAAAATTTCCATCATATTAGCTTGATAAGTAAATCCTTTTGAATTTCGCTTTTGTCCACACAATTCTAATTCCTGAGGTAGAAGGAATTTCCTATCAAATTAAAACCTTTTTCCTCTCTCATCCCAACGGTGACCTAAAGTTTATCTCGTGAAAAATTTTCAAATACCAACAACAGGGTATATTGAAATAATAATCTTCCTTTTTTTTCGTTACTATTTTCAATTCCAAATTCATATCTTTGGATATAATTAAATCTTTTATTCTCCGCCAAATTGTTTTTTGGAAATTAACTTATTTCAGTCATCCATTTTAAAAAAAAGTTCTTTGTAGGAGAATTATTAATTAGGTGAATATTGACAAATCTCTAATGAAATAATAATCAGTTGTGATGTGTGAAATTTATTTAAATCGATGTGCATTGTGAAAATTGTGATAATCTGTACAATGTCGACGCGCGCCACGCCAGGTTCGACCTATTGCCATTACTACTTCGTTGTACCATCTCACACGAATTTCCAAAGCGATATCGCCGCGCTTTTTGTTAGCCATGTTCGTCGAATGGTGGTAATCGGTTTAATTGTAATTGGAAACTCGCCAAATGAACTGTAACCCGCGATCAAATGCACTCGTAATTTAAACAATGCTCGTTCGTGACCATTGAGTTTGTGCGAAGAATATTCCGATAAATGAAAAAAAAAACATCTACCTTTGACTAATGGGAATTTTTTTTTTTTGTTTTTCATGTTTGAAAAATGTACATTTTTCTTCATTTACATATATTTTGAAATGTGTTTGTTTGATAATGAAATCTAAAATCTTAAGTGGCGATGAACAATTGTAGAATTTATAATTAACAATAAGAAAAATAATAAAAAGTAATTTTTGAAAATTTTAATTTCTAAATTTTTGTTTCATTTCCATATATTATAATTTAAATTCTCATTTCTATATGTGCAACTGCTTGATTAGAACCGATTGCCATTTTATAGGTTTTCATCGTTCGAGTGTAATAAGGAAATTTCAAATTCTCAACCAGAGTTATTACACTTTGCACTGGAATTGGAATTGCCAATAGACCGTTTTTATGCCACCTAAGATTGATTGATGTAAACGACTCTCGGAGAAAAAACCCATATAACGAAAAATGAGAAATGTGAAGAAGTGAATAATAGTTATAGTCCATCCCAAAGTATCGCTCTGCAGAATCGTTTATAAATAAAATTAAACATTTAAATGTACTTGGTAAAAAACGAATTTAATTTAACGAAAGAATAATTTTTTTCTGCTATATTAAAATCCCCTTGGATAAATACAAAAGTAAACATAAGTGATATTTGTGTCACAACACCGCAAAGTATTTTAGGATGTTCTCCGAATATTTTTGATATTTATTCTTTGGTTTCTAAAATTATAAATATTCAACTCTAATTATTACACTGTCCGACAATGATTTTGCCCCTCGGATAATTCCGGTCACTTTCGATAGATTTTTACACGCTGATTACGAATCTGCAAATAAAAATGCTCTAGTACGTCCAGTTTCTGAGAAAATTAGTGTTAAAAAGTCGAAAATGCGTGTTTTTGGCCATATTTGAATTTGAATAAAATAAAAACAAGAGGTGCTAGAATCTTGTTCTTGGGTTCAAATGAAAGCTTGAAACTTAAACAACAATTCCATGAAGGGAAAAATTAAAGGCATAATGATAAGGCTGTTAAAACTTATTTTTTCATTTGCGATTAATTTTGTCATTTTTCATAATCAACGAACACCGTGTATAACCTTAATAGTTTAAAACAAGTGACAAACAAGTGAATGAAACATCATTCGAATTTGAAAATTTTTCACGTGACTTTCAGGTTACTTATTATCTATTAATTTTTAAACTTACCTTCTTTAAACCATATTTAAATAAGATAATGTTCACTATACAGTTTTTTGAAGACTTCTGCAGAACGCTGGGCCGAATTGTTTTTATTAACAAAATACAGTAATAAATAATTAACTTTCAATTTTATGTTAAATGAAACTAATAAGATGTTAATTATATAAACTTTTTTAGGTGTATTGTGAAATTTTGTTATTTGTGATAATTATTTATTATTTATTAAAGTTTGTGTGTTTATACTCGTCACGATTGAAGAAAATAGTTAATAGAAAATTAATTAGATAATAAGTAACCTGAAAGTCAACTGAAAAATTTTAAAATTCGAATGATGTTTCATTCACTTGCTTGTCACTTGTTTCAAAATGTTAGGGTTATATACAGTGTTCGTTGAATATGAAAAATGACAAAATTAATCGCAAATGAAAAAATAAGTTTTAACAGCCTTATCATTATGCCTTTAATTTTTCCCTTCATGGAATTGTTGTTTAAGTTTCAAGCTTTCATTTGAACCCAAGAACAAGATTCTAGCACCTCTTGTTTTTATTTTATTCAAATTCAAATATGGCCAAAAACACGCATTTTCGACTTTTTAACACTAATTTTCTCAGAAACTGGACGTGCTAGAGCATTTTTATTTGCAGATTCGTAATCAGCGTGTAAAAATCTATCGAAAGTGACCGGAATTATCCGAGGGGCAGAAAAAAAAATCATTTTTGTCGGACAGTGTTATTGATCCATTTTTTTAAAAATATAAATGTATTTTCTTTTATAAATATTCCGTCAAGAATCGAGATGCTACAATCAATATTCTCCGAATTTTGTCAAAACCTACTTATTTAAAACTAGAATTAATTTTACTAATGAATTCCCAATCGTTTTTGATTCAGAAACCTGTGTAACTTGTAAGTGTCACCATTACTATACACCTTACACTAGTGTATTTTATATAGGTTTGCTCTATATCCACAAAGCCCATCTACCTTTGGAGAATCGTTATCCATTCTGCATTGTAAGTGACGCAACCTCACTACTGTTACCACTTTTTCTATTCTATTGCATTTGACCTACTTTTGACGATACCTAAATCTCTGGATTTTTCCATTGCAATTCATATCCGGACCAGCAATAATTTCCTTTGTGGCTCGTCAATAATCAACGTAATCTTCGCACGCGCTGAAACACATAATTAACCATTTTAATTGGGATTCCAGAAACTGGTTTACTCCCGATAAAACTGATTTAGAATTCCAACATGAACATTGGGAGATATAATTTTTATGACAATTAGTAATTATAATAGTTGTTTAATTATTATAATAATTATAATAATTGTCGTATTTGACATTTAAATATTGAGATTATAATTAATTGATTCAATATTTAATTTCTTTGTCTCTTAATTATTAATTTTTTTAAATTTTCTCCCAAGGACTGGCGCCCAAAACAATTTATTCGAGTCTTCTTTATGTAATCTTGTTTAATTATTAGGTGTGCAACTAAGTTCTCGCTGTTTTTTTAAAATAAAATTTCAACAATATTTACAGAGAAGGTTACAAATAAATCATTCAAAGTATTGTCCATCGGTAGTTACGATTTTCTCCCATCTTTCTGGCAGAGCTCGAATACCGCGTCGGAAAAACTCTTCGTCTTTTAAGGCTATCCACGAATCAAGCCATTTTTCGATGTCTTTGCATGAGTGAAATTGCAGAGCAGCCAGACCATGTGCCATGGAACGGAACAGGTGATAATCGGAAGGCGCAATATCTGGGGAATACGGCGGGTATAGTAGGACTTCCCATTTAAGCGTTCCTAAGTAGGTCTTGACACATTTGGCAACGTGAGGCCTAGCGTTGTCATGCTGTAGAATCGTAAGGGACCCAAGTCCCTTGTTTTTGAATCATTCCTAACGCATAAAATGGCTTGACGAGTAACATTTAATGCTACAGCAAGCTCTTCTTGCGTTTGGCACGAATCCTCGTCGAGTAATGCTTTCCATTCAGCATCTTCGAAGGTTTTTGGTCTTCCTTCACGAGGACGGTCCTCAACATCAAAAACACCGTCTTTAAAGCGGCGGAACCAATCACGGCATGTTGTTTCATTTAGAGCAGCATTTCCATAAACTTTTTTGAGCTCTCGGTATGCTTCAGCTGCCGTTTTCTTCGAATGAAAAAAGATTAACACTTCCCGCAAATGACGATTATTTGGCATAAAATCAGACATTTTCACACAACCAAAAGTATATAACGCCAAAACAAAATCACTAATATATCACCACAGTTTCTTTAGCATATGTCTGAGGTTTATTTATGGCGTTTTGGATATATCAAAATCGATCAACACTCACTGCTAACGTTATCTATTGACAAACAGCGGAAACTTAGTTGCACACCTAATAATTTGATTTACTATTGATAAAAATCAAGGTAACAATATATACAAAAAAATTCCCTAAGACGTCGTTGCAAATATTGAAAGTATCCCTAAAACATCTATTCGAGATTTATTACCCTGAATGGTATAAAAATACTTTTAAGTCATTCTGTAAATAAAATAGTTATTGACTTTTAGATTTGCTATCACACATTGTGCTTTAAGGGAGAGAATAAGCAAAACACGAGAAATGTACGTGAGCATTAACTTCACCTCTTTTGTTGCGTCGGCAGGAATTGCCTTACCTTTCGTTCTATATATAAAATAATATATAATTTCACTAAAATCTTTAATATTGAAATATTAAAATCTTCAAAAGATTTTTTACTTATTTCATCATAATCTGGGAAAAATGATTAAAGTGATGTTGAATATTTCAAAACTTTAATTGAAAGGTAAAGTAATAAAGCCCTAGGGAGCTATACATGCATTAAAAACATGTCTATGTGTATGTATTCTCACCCTTTAGTGTTTGTGTAACGGTATATATAGGTGTAGACGACAGTGTTGGAATATTCATCGGGCCTTTATATATCTCGGGCGAAGACGTTATCTAAAAGAGGTTTTCCCCTATTCTCTTGAAGCGATGGTTACCGGTGTTATGTTGCCGTCGTCAGTTAGTGTGAGACATATAACGGGGACATTGCACGCGAATCATGTATCATTCTAAGTGATTCTGACAATAAGTACAACGTTGGGCAGGTAGTAGGCACGGGTTACTACGAATGAATATTCATCGGATAAAATCGCGGAAGAAGCACATTTCTCCGCTATTGCGTTTCATATCTAATCCTTTGTAAACGGGTGTCAGTTCAAGTCATTCTCTTTTTACATTAAGGTGAACTAAAAAAAAATTTCTAAATTTACATTAAATGATAAGTCTGACACTGATTCAAATCATCAAGATATTCTTGGCACGTGACTATTAATAAATCTCCACTTCCTGTGTAATTGCTGAAACATCTTTTTTTTTTTGCAAAAGTGCACGAAGTAAAAATAAATTTGCTTATTTTGTCAATTTTATCAATACCTTTATTATTAAATAATTAATATCAAATATTCCATTATTCACATTTCAATGTAGATGAAATGTCATGAAAATCCGATAATTATTGACAGTATTACTCCAGTTTACTAATAGCACATGATAAATAACAAAAAATATAATATAAAATTTGAAAAAAGGATTATAAATTCAATTTTTACATTCCACTATAATTAGGTCTATTATGAAAGTATGAAAATAATAAAAATATGAAATGTTCATAACTTGTACTTAATTTCGCGAAACGTGTTGCTAATTATTATTGACCTTGTGACTTGAATATTTTGTAGCAAATACACGCGATATTCATAATTATAAATCAATATTTTTGAATGCTCAACATTAATAGTAGAATCTGGAGCATTTAATAAACCCGTTAGAAATTAAACTGATATCTATCGTACATGGTTAATTATTCTGTAGGGAGAGACTTTATAGCAAAGATGTTACGACGTCGTGTTGGTAATTTGCAATTATTAATAGAACGATACTTGATAACGTTTGATAATAATTGTCCTAAAAATGGTAGTGTTTCTAATTTCGTATAATAAATATTTCGAGTTTAATTTAAATTATCAGCTAATTTCTATGGAATTTAATTTAATGCAGAGGTTTACTTTTTCTATTGGCGCTAACGGTCCCCACTAACCGGTGGCTGGTATCTGCGTTGAATTTTTTACGAAGCTTACTCAAAACGACAACATACCGAATTCGATAGAATTCTTTGCGAAGCTTATCCAAAACGTCAGCATACGAAAAAATGTGATCGAATTCTTTGCGATACTTACCTAAAACATCAGCATACCAAAAACCTTCGCATACTTATCTTCTTGAGGTGCTTCTTCCTTTGACCCTTCATCATCTTTGGACTACTAAGGTTCCTTACTCAATTTCTGACCTTCAGCACTGCTCGTTTTATTGCTCGACTCTGGATGCGAATATTTGTCTTAACTCCAATTCTTAGGTTCTCTTCCACGAAAATTGGAGCTTACTTTAGACCATCGTCACTGTTGTCCGCTTTCTTATGCTTTTTCCCTGCTTTGCCGTTAATGACTTGAAAATATTTTAATCCATTCACATTCTTCTGTACGCCACAAAACCACAACATCTTCTGGATCTCAATTTCGATCTTTCCCAGTATCTCCTTCTCCTCTTCTCTCAACTTCTCACATTTCTCACGTTCTTCGTCGATGGCCTCAGCATCTATATCCGTAGGCACCATGCTAATAGCTCTTATGACGCTGCTAACACTCAGAAGGCTCGATGCACTTTATGTTCTACATAAACCAATCTCTCTCTCTTTCCACGATTATCCGTGGTATTGCAAAACTTTGGTCACCTCCACAATCCGATGTGTGCTCATAAACATTAGACCCAGGGCTGGTGGCGAGAGGCTCCATTACCACGACAAGGTATGCCAAGAATATACAAGATTCTAGTCACTGGACTAGTCTATCAACGGGAATTATTATTATTTTTCTTGCTGTTACTATTTAAAACAGAAGATCGGCTGCGCGCTTGTTAATTTTTAGTTATTTAATAACATAAAATTTTTGAACGAATCATAAAATTTATTTATTAATTTTAAATGTATAATTTTCAATATATTTATAATTTCTAACAATATTGTATGTTAGTTGACTTCCAAGAAAAATTTGAGAGAATCCCAATACTGAATTCGTGAAAATGCAACATATAATTGACCATGATTAAATGCATCTTTGCGTAGATCAAGTCAATCATGTCAAAAGTTTGCTTATTAAATTAATAAACAGATAATTTCAATTAAATATCACAATAACAAAGAAAAAAAAATACAACACAATACATTTTTCTTGTCCAGTTCATAACTTCTTTAATACAAAAAAAAATACTAAATCCACTATGACAATTAATTACAAACTAACACTCTCAATTTTTTCTCACCAAAAAAAATTATCATGAATACTGAAAACACTGTAATCACTAAGAATAAATAACAAACTGACACAAAAATACGCAACTTTTTCAATAGTGCTATCATTTGCCTACCGTCACCAAATGCACAGGCTCATCCCTTCTGTCATGTTTATTCTATTTATGCACCTGCAAGTATCTGATGAAAGCATGTCGTCAGTTTTGACCAATCACAATTAACAATTTTGAATTCTACCAATAAGGATAGGTGTCTACACTTGAAGTTAGGCAATTAGGCTTAATAATTTAATAATTTTATTTAATAATCTAGTCATAAAAGATTATTCCTTGTGTCACCTGGAACCAATCACAGAAAAAAAGGTGGGTAAAAAGTTGTAAAGATAGAGGATAAAAGTCGTTAGGATACAGGGTAAAGGATAAATTTGTGATGGATAAAAATGTTACTAAAATATTACTAGAAAAATGGATGTCATATTTGAGTAAACTGTCTAATTTTAATAAAAATATTAGTAATTTTACACTTAACTTATTAAATCCACAAATTTTATATAAATAACTAATTGCACATGGAAATATTTTACCTGTAATTATTTATTGTCTATTATTAAAAATATCTTTGACTAATACAACTGACAGCTGACGACAGTACGTAAATAATCAGAACTGGGAAATTACAACTCAACGTCTGTATTGTTGCACGAAAGCAGAGTTGAGTAGTAACTGAATTTTTTGTGCATATTAGGCTGTGTCAGTTCATCGAGATATTTCGAGTTCAAGATATGACGTCAGAGGCCTGGAGAGACAACAAACAGACGACACAATGTTATTCTTACGGGGAAGAAAATTTGTTTCCACTATCATCAATTTTATTCATACTTTAAACACGAAAAACGCTTGTTGACATCTAATAAAATTAAAATGTGTGTTGATAATTAATTTTGTTATATATTTGATTCAATTGCATTGATAGATTCTCTTAATTCGTGAAAAATATAAATTTTGAGGTTAGGGGTGTTTGTTTACTAACTTGAAATCTTTTACTGCTGCGGTAATTCCCACTAAAAATATATATTTCATATCTTTTTAATAATACTGGATATTGTTTAATAATGTTGTTAAAATGTAAAATGTGATTAGTAAACAAACACCCATAACCTCAAAATTTATATTTTATCACGAATTCAAAGAATCTATCAATGCAATTGAATCAAATATATAACAAAATTAATTATCAACACACATTTTAATTTTATTATATGTCAACAAGCGTTTTCCGTGTTTAAAGTATGAATAAAATTGATGAAAGTGGAAACAAATTTTCTTCCCCGTAAGAATAACATTGTGTCGTCTGTTTGTTGTCTCTCCAGGCCTCTGACGTCATATCTTGAACTCGAAATATCTCGATGAACTGACACAGCCTAAAGGTGCTTATATACCTCAAATTTCGATCAGATGAACATTATTTCTGGACCGTGAAAATGCGTGAAAAGTCATTTTCACGGCGGGTATTTTTGAATTGTTTTAAACAAAAAATGTTTTTTTAAGAAATATAATATTAAATAATTGTTTTAATATGTAAGAACACTTTAAAATAGTGATAGAGAGATGATTTGATTAAAAAATTTAGCAAATTTTGCTTTAAAACGTTTTCTGCTACAAGAAAGTGTAAAATGACGATGTTTGTGAAATGGTTTGTACAGTGCTTCTTCCTTCTGAGTGTCTCTCAGAGTTTTGTTTATGTTATGTCGTTTCTTTTTAACTTGTAATAAATAATGAGTGCTGAAAATAAATCGGTAAGTTGAAATGTTTATCAAATAAATTTAAATTCTACTAATTGTTTCGAATAACTGAAAGAAACATGTACACATGTACACTGTACAAACCATTTCACAAACATCGTCATTTTACACTTTCTTGTAGCAGAAACGTTTTAAAGCAAAATTTACTATATTTTTTAATCAAATCATTTTTCTATCACTATTTTAAAGTGTTCTTACATATTAAAACAATTATTTAATATTATATTTCTTAAGAAAACATTTTTTGTATAAAACAATTGAAAAATACCCGCCGTGAAAATGACTTTTCACGCATTTTCACGGTCCAGAAATAATGTTCATCTGATCGAAATTTGAGGTATATAAGCACCTTTATATGCACAAAAAATTCAGTTACTACCCAACTCTGCTTTCGTGCAACAATACAGACGTTGAGTTGTAATTTCCCAGTTCTGATTATTTACGTACTGTCGTCAGCTGTCAGTTGTATTAGTCAAAGATATTTTTATTAATAGACAATAATTATAGGCAAAATATTTCCACGTGCAATTAGTTATATATAAAAAATTTGTGAATTTAATAAGTTAAGTGTAAAATTACTAATTTTTTTATTAAAATTAGACAGTTTACTCAAATATGACATCCATTTTTCTAGTAATATTTTAGTAACATTTTTATCCATCACAAATTTATCCTTTACCCTGTATCCTAACGACTTTTATCCTCTATCTTTACAACTTTTTACCCATCTTTTTTTCTGTGTAAAGATTTTACAATTTGGTGCTCAATTACCGACCTGCCACGTGGTTTTTTCGAGGGACGCCTCATATTACATAACCGCATTTTATTAAAAGAAGTGGGTTATAAAATCAACTTGTCAAAGTATTTCAAAGGAATCGACTTGCATCATTTCCACATATGATCATCAGTAATACAAGTATTTCACTATATTGTATAATGTAAGTTGGATGTATGCAAGACAGTGTGCTCTGATTTCTGTTAATATTTGAGGAGAGGAAGAATATCAACCTGTATCGAAGTCTCTAGGTAGACGATAGTAAATGATATCGGTGACTTGTCGGGATTATTTTTGTAATTTAATTTTTATATGTATGAGAAAGCAGATGAACTGATTATAATTAAAGATCTCAAGCAACACAATTATTGACGCTAATGAATTACACACCCATACATTATACGCAAATATATAAAATATAATTTGATTGACACATTAAATACTTAATTTGATGACATTAATTAAAAAAAATTGATGAAAGGAATATGATTTGTCAAATAGTCTGTAAAAAGTCGATAGTTTTCTCTTTGCAAAGTGGGACATCTGGTAACTTTTGAAAAAAAAGTCTAACATTCCTTAAACGGTGGAATTCCCGATAGATTGGAATTTTTTTTTTCACAGATAATTGGGAAAATTCCCACCACTAGGTCAATGAAGTCATGTGAACAATCGGGGCAATTGACAAGGTGTGGATTACCCTACAAAGGGTCAGGATCCATATAAAGGTTTGCCTCGGAAAAAAAAGATTGCTTCGAAGAAGAATGGGAAGTTTTAGGCAAAATACGGTCAATTAAATATGAAAACTGGTCAAGGCTGCTGGCCTTTTTTTCTCTCTCAGTGAAAGTAGCTTTAAAAATTTATTTAAATTATTTTTGGGTTTTTTTTAACATTTTCTGAACATCAAAATATTTTTTTTTATTTTCTAAATTGGTAGTAAAAATATTTATAAATATTACAGTAACTGAAAAACAATATCAAGTTTTAATTTTCAATGTTGTCAGTCTTTTTTTTTTTAATTTTATAAACGGAGAGGAAAAAAAATACCTTTTTGCAAGTCCTCCAAACGAATCCTCTGGATTATTTTACTCACGTGAGAATAATTCTCTTTTATTATAAAGCGGCTTACATGTAACAAAATTATTTTATTTTCTAAAAAAAAAACCAGAAATTCAAAAATAGATTTCACCTAAAATAATGAGTGTGACCTAATCTAATGAGAAAAAAAAATTACATACAAATAATATTTCAAATTAGAAATTTTTTTAATTAAAATAGTAAATACTGAAAAATTATCTTAAACGATTAATATTATAAATACAATTCAAAAGAATTGTGAAAAGTGTCGCCCGGCATTTTATAACTAATATAAAAAAAAGAAGTTTCTTCTTATTTTTTAATTAAAGTATGCGACTAAAAAAGTTGGAATATATTCATGCATAATTTATTCAATCTAGGTTAGAAATCGGGATACATTACTGAAGTGAATAAGGAAATCTTTAGCACTATTGATATCCGATGCTCGTCAAGTGTACGAAATCAATTTGCATTCTCTCGCAAGTCAGTATTTTGCATTCTCGTGGATTTTCCTGATGATCCCTTCCTCTCTCTCTCTCTCTTTCTGCTTGCATTATAGTGCTTATTTGAAAGTTAAATTTAAAATAACTTGAATTAAAACTATATTGTGTTTTCGCGTTACTTTCATTTAAAGAATTTAATATTAGGTATATTAAATCGGAAACAGAAAAAAAAATTAACAAAAATTTTTTATTAATTCGATTTAGAGTAGAACTTTTAGAGTAGATTGTAAATTATTGTATTTCGTTCTTTTTGTCTTTCTGTTCATATATATAATGAAACAATAGAATATTGTCTTACAGGAATATTACATTTTTAATCTTATCTGCTGGCCTTTCTTTTCTTTGAAACAAAAGAATTAAAAACAACTCAATTCTTAAAACGCTTGAGCTGTGCAGGGACTCGTGCGACAGCGAATCATTGTCTTTGGTAATATAAATAAGTTTTTCTTTTTTTTTTTTTTTTTTTTCTTCAAGAAAGCTTCAGCCGAGATAACTGTTGTGTTTTGCTTCTTTTACTATACTGGTAAGCGCATACTTACACGGTGGAAAATGTTTGCTCCAGTTGACGACTAATGGGTTCACGTTCGCAGCGTTTGTAGGTCATAAAGTAACGTGTCGCAAAGGGTGAGTTTCCCTACAATCGCTAGTGTGGTTTTGCGGTGAGAAGAGATACATGTCAGAGAGGAAGAGAGAATCGCTACAACGGTTTTGCACTTTGAACGAGTTACAACTTTAAATTCTACCTGAGTAATCGATCATTTGTCACGAACCAATATAAATACAACGACCTAGTTGTAGAGATGACATGGAGGGCTAGATTTACGATTTTAAAGTTTATAAATATTAACATTCTAATTTGAAAACAATTTTTTCTGATTTTAATGAAAATTTCAACACATTCCATTAAGGGGTTACACCACTGTAGGAGGATGAAAAATGTTTTTTTTTTTGCTTTTTTTCGTCAACGGAGAAATAGGAAGATAATTAAATTGAAGGATATTGTTAGGCACATTTTTATGTTTGTTACATCCGGAGATATAACATAATAATTAATTTAAAATAATTGATTTTCTGGACTTTCGTCCAATAACTTAGGAATCTTTTCAAATTTGATTTTTGTAGAAAATTAGAGGATTAGGAATTGATGTTAAAAGAAATTTAAAAAATAATTTCGCTCTGAAAGCACTAAAATTTTACAAAAAGGTTTTTATAATAATTAATAAATGTGAATAATAAAAATTTATAAATTGGAACTTGATAAAATATCGCGCACCATAGTACGAAATTTATCGGAATTATGAGATGGGTTAAGACAGAAAAGAAAAAGAAATAATCAATTTTAAATATAAATTTACTTTTTTCATTGATCAATTAATAACTTTCCCTGATGATGCAAAGAATAGAATTTCTCGTCCTTCTTGGAATTTTGGATTAATTAGATGAATTTAGAAAAAAAAGCACTTGAAGTAAACTTGGAACTTGTAGAATAACTGAACTTGTAATAAATTTTAAAAGATTGAATATAAAAATTAAGAATTCAGAAAAATAACTTTGGAATTTAAAATAACTTGAGAATTTAGAATAACACTTGGAGATTTAGAAGAGATTTTTTTAGAATTTTTTAAAATTGTGAATAACTGACTGACTTACGCAAATATACTACAAATTTAGAGTCTTTGTGGGTTGTCCCTTAAAGAAACTTTCTAAATTTCCAATTGCAATATTTTGTAGAATATTTGTTGCGAATGTATGATTTGAGATTCTGTTTGGTTTTGAATTTGAATATTTTTGGCGCCATTGCGTAGAAAAGAGGATAAAGGCACTCTCACACCTTTTTCGCTGCCTGCAGGTTACCATGGCAACGCATGAGAGTGAGTGCGACAGAAAATTTAAAAATTTGAATATTCAAATTTTCTGTCTCACTCACACTCGTGCGTTGCCATGGTAACCTGCAGGCAGCCAAAAAGGTGTGAGAGTGCCTTTAGGCTCTGTCACTTGTGACGTCAGAGTCGATTAGTCGATTAGTAAACAAACACCCATAACCTCAAAATTTATATTTTATCACGAATTCAGAGAATCTATCAATGCAATTGAATCAAATATATAACAAAATTAATTATCAACATACATTTTAATTTTATTATATGTCAACAAGCGTTTTCCATGTTTAAAGTATTAATAAAATTGATGAAAGTGTAAACAATTGGGTAACGGCTTAATTATAGAAAACATTAATTGTATTGTCACATGAAATATTTACTATTTTCTAAATTTTAATGGTCGCTTTATGATTCCATCAGTACTTGACAACATCGGCACATTTCAGGTGGCATTTGTATTTTTGACGAAAAGTAAACAAATAGCCATCTTTCTAAATAAATACCGACGAAGTTCAAAAAATAAAGAAATAAGTGAGATTAAAATCAAAAAGTGACAAAATTGATAATAATCGTCGATAAGTAACAATTTTAAAATTCCGAAAATTTTTCTAAATTTATTCATCTTAATACCGAATTAGAAAATTTTGTAGGTTAGAAAATATTTTTTCTTTTATTTCTTTTTTTAATTTAATGAATGTAATTTAATTTTGCTGTCAAAATATTAATGTAAATAAATTTCAAAAATATATTCGCAAATAAATATTAAGGAAAATATAAGAATCAAAGTAAAATAGATTTTTCATCATTGAACAATGTCTAAGGTGTTATGTTTTAGCTTTTTTCTATGGTATTTTGTCGAATGGAAATTTAATTCAAAGCTTATTTGCAGCTATTATTGTAAGTAATATAATGACATTTTTTCGCCATTGACATGAAAAAGTGTCTTTTTTGTGACTGTTTTGGGCAGATAAAGTAGCACTTTTTAAGGCAGTTTGGGCCAACTGTCTAAAAAAGACTTTTTTAGGCAGAAAACTGCCCTATAAAATCTTTTTTAGGCACTAACGACAGCTCGTACTGAAAATTACATCCTCACCTAAAAAGTACTACTTTACGTGCTTGCCACATAATATACTATTATATTATAAATAAATAATTTTTTATAATAACAGATAATGAATCAAGTTGTTCATTGTTAGAAGTAGAATTTTTTAGTCGTATTGTTAATTTATCCGTATGTTTTCATTAACAACCGCGAGCTAGTAAATAGAAATATGGGTACTGGTTTATCAAAATCAAGAGGTCATTACTAATTTTGTTAATTTAAAAAAAAACAATATTAACTTAAATAAAATAGAGGTTAAAGTCTTCTTTCCTGAAATAGAGATAAAGGAGAAATGGAAATTCTCGAATTAACATTACAAAGAAATAAACAGCAATGTATAGGAAAATATAAATAAATATAACAGAGAGATTATCAGCTTACTCAGTTCTCCTATTCCCTACTAATATATCCACATTAACGATGAATAGCAAAAATATTTATTAGGATTATATCCGAGTAACAAAAATAAATACATTAATGAATAAATTTCAATCAAGAATTCTATATAAAAAATCAACTTTTGCAAATAACTAATAGCTGCTTTAATTTTGGCATTTAGTTGTAATTATTTTATTGAGTGTCACACTGTTTTATAGGTCATGGTGAAAAATAAGTAAAATATTCATCGACGAACTTAATCCAACAAAATTAATTATTTTAATCCTTTATTGTAGCTGCAAGGCTTTTTATATGAGCTAATAGCTTACTGTGATTCTGAAGATATTTTAATTAATAGCGTCCAGATTAGATGCTCTATTAAACATCTAATCAGTTATCTAAAAGTTTTCCTCACAATCAACGAATTGAAATGAATTATATCAAAAGTAAAGAAATTAATCTTATCGTGCGATTAAATCAGAAAACAGCTGGTCATTCCTATATCTAAACCAAATCAAAGATTAACTGACTAAACTTTCACATATTTGAAAATTATAAGCTAAAAAAAAGATCAGAAATTTTTATTTTCCCCTGGGAATGTGAACAGACTCTTTTAAAGTCAGTTGTCAAAGTACATTAGGTTCTCCCTAAGTGTACACTTCCCCTTCATAATTGGATAATTCATCTTCACTAGATATATCTCCGTCTGATCAGGGCAAGAGAAACCTGATTTCCGAAACTAGAATTCGTTACTGAAAACTATTTTTTACCTGTTTCATTAAATATCTTTTACTTTTTCATAGTTTATAAAATAATTGACTCTGTTTTTTTATTGCTATTCGGCCGGTAGTTACCTGAGGCTACATGTTTGTCGTTCGTTTTCACGTTTAATTGAGTTTTAGTTATAATTTATTTTCGGCGCAGTTCTAGTTTGCATTGCACATTTTGTAAGTAGAAGATTATTATTTTATTTGCCACACTGATTCTGCCCTTCGATGACAAATATTAATTACTAATAAGAAACCAACAAGGTTCATCGTAATTAAATTTTTTCGTCTCGAATTAATTATTTTCCTTCAGCTCGGATTCTTCCGCTCTGTAAATAAATCAAGGATTTAAATATTTTAAAAAATTGTTGTCTTCTTATCCAAGACGTGACAAGAAGATATGATAAAATATATTATTTCTTTTTCCTAATATATACATATACCATTTTTTCATAGGGTTTCCTTTATAGAAATGTTTTTGTTTTCTAAGGACTAAGAAGGAAAAAAAAATATATTACCGGATATTTATGTTGGTACTGAAAGTTAAAAGTTTGTTAAAATATATGTTGTGTAACATTAGGATATAAATATGATTGCCAGATGGTGACATTTCTAGCAAATTTCACGGATGTAATGCACTATTTGGCATGCGGGCCACGCAAATTAAACATAGTTTGAAGCAGCACGTTCTGTAGCTGCAAGCAGCGACAACGACAGTAGCAGAGTCGAAAGCACATAGTGGTCGTCCCACTTTCCAAAAAGCTTGAGAATATCGTGCTTCCTTACCTTGTCTGTATAGAGTATGCGTTTCTGTAATCTTCCGAGAAAGAAACCCACTTTCCTGCAGAGCAATTTACAAAGAACATCTGGAAAATATACGCCAAGCTCGCAAGACTTGTGGGCTTTGCTAAGTTAGTCGGCACATGGTGTATGAAACTCAGCTTGATCAAAAGCATGAAGCGTGTCTAACTTGAAAGAGTGACATTTTATCATTTTGTATGCGTCCTTCCATTAAATGACATTTGCAATTATATTTTAAATATAAATTAATTATAATTTTGATAGAAAATTAATCCTTAAGTTAAATTCAAAAACATAGGGACTATTAAAAATTCGAACAATGATAATTTCATTGTAATTATTATGTACACGGGAAAAAGAAAAACGTTGGATTAATACCGTTTTCCGATTGGTTCAACGGCAAGGAGCGCTGTAGGCAGTGTCTGTTGGATCAACTTACTTGTAACAATAGATGGACAGTAGGTTCAACAGTAAAAGTCTGTTGAATCAATGCCGAAATCGTGAAAGGGCCCACTGACGTTGAACCAATCGGAAAACGGTATTAACCCAACGTTTCTCTTTTCCCCGTGTATATATTAATTTCTGTTATATCCCGTGTAGAAATGTCCCTAAGCTTCCCAACGTGATAGTGAATTCCGACTAGAACCGCGCTAGAAAATCTAGCCAAGAAAAGTCGTACTCGAACCTGATTAGATTCTTGTGAGAAATTCAGACTAGAACTATCTGCTGAGATCCCGTTTGAATTCTACAAAGGCAATTCAAACTAGAAAAATCTGATTAAGCCCTTACTAAATTCTAGCCAGAAATACCTCGAATTGGACTTAGATTATTTTTCGATGTGTTCTTTATTTAAAATATGAATTTAATTATATTCAATAAGGGACACAAATATTTTTAAAATGTTCGTTTTAGAAATAATAATAAAAAGAATAAATATTAATAACAATAAATTATAATAATAAAATTATTAATTAAATTAAATTTATTATTAAATAACACCGAGTGATAGAATCAAAATAATATTATTAATAAATTACATTATTATATATAGTTTCACTTTTTATTTAATTTAAAAATAATATTTAAATTTAAATCGAAAATATCGAAATCAATGTATCGAAGTTTTCAATATATCGATGTTCCATCGTCGAGAATGATGACATGAATGGTGCAAGTGCACATGTCATTTTGTGTGAACCTGAATTTTATTGTTCTTTTGTTAATTAATAATGGAAAATAATGAGAGTAAAAAAAAGCAATCGCGAATGCGTAGCAAACAATATCTTGAGGTGAAATCCGTACGCGTTGAATTAAATAGAATGCAATATGTTCAAGAGCAAGTTATGGATATTGACAATTTAGATGACTGAAATCACTCATCTTCTTTATCAGAAGGTAAATATTAACATAATATTATCAATTTGAGAATATTTAATATTAAGCCAACAAACATGAAATATGTACTTAGAATATTAAAAGTAAAAAATAAATTGATTGGTTTTCTAACCTCAAATACTGTCTTTATGTTAATATCATTATTGCAAATTTTTAATTTTTACTATGATTATTCCAATTTCTTCAGGTAATACCGTGGATGTCCCAGTTACCGTCCACCTAAGACCTAGTTTCCGTCCAGTTTAATTTTCAAAATAACATTTATAAAAAAATTATTTTCTTTTTTTTGTTTACTTAAACTAATAAGTCGATTGTGTGCCAAAAGGCATAAATTATTGTTAAAAAATAATTTAAATTACTATAGGAGATATTTGTAAAATGGACGGAAACTGGGACATAGACGGTAACTGGTACATCCACGGTATTATGATTTATAACTTTTTTATTTATAATTCTGGTTAAAATTTGTGTTAGTACTGTTTGGAGGTTAGGAAGTTCAATTAAACTTCACGGCTATAATAAATAGCATAACGGGCGTTTTTAACTCTACAATTTCAAAAACACACACGGAAGAAAGGACGTTGGATCTTTATATGTGACGTTCCATGAGGAAAGGGACCTTAGCTGCAATAGACGCATTTTCCAGAAAAGGTATTTAAAGTAGAGCGTCCCTGATTGGTTGAGACCCTCCATCGAAAATCAGCCCCACCACCTTACTACTACATCGTTCCTACAGCTCACGCTTACGACAAGTATACTAGTGTAGAAGTGGTGGGGATGGTTTCTGTAGTCCGTGCTGGAACGCGATTAACATGGTCATGATTAATGCTTTATAACAAAAAAACTAAATAGAAAAGTACAATTTTTAACTTTTGTATCTGAAAGAGCAACTCAAGATCTATCGACTGATATCAAAAACTCAATTTTCATTTTTTTGCAGCTAAGGTCCCTTTCCTCATGGAACGTCACATATAAATATGTTTTTTGGATTTATTAAATATTTATTAATTTTTATTTAATAATAATCGATTAAAGAGAGCTAATCGGGTTCTAGCGAGAACCCATTACTCCTAATAGGGAAATCGCAGGGATATCCCTGCTAGATCCCTACCAACATTCCTCGCTGGGGTCGATCGTAACGAAAAATGCCGGTTCCCGCCTAGAGTTTCCCTTTCGGAACTTATCGGGCAATAGGAACGCACAGCGAGGTCCCTATTAAAATCTAACTCAAATTTCTGCACGGGATAATTTTATTACAAAGAAAAAGGAAACTAATTTTTGTGTTATTAAAAATATGTTGGAAAATTTAAAATGCAAATAGATAAAAAGAATATGTTTATACGTAAAAATATGAAGAAAAAAAAATCTAAAAAGCAAAGTAAACATGTTGGTGTATCTGAATTGCTTGCCCACGTACGTCTTGTACATCGAGACGCTTCTCAAAGCCCTCCGCCTCGTTTGAGTAGATCTTTCCTTGCGTACACAGCTGTATGTGCATTACGTATCCGAACGAATTTTACACTAAATTTACCTTTCTCAAGTGCTCGTGTGTGGAACAATTTTACATTAAAGCTTCGAATCAAAAAGTAAGGAGAGTCATGAATTTCCTTTCCAAGACACATTATTACTATTCTGAGCCAAGCATACTTGCCAGCTTATATACTTTTTTTCTTTTTGAAATATTATTTTGTAAATTAAAAAATAATTTTTCCTTTTTGTTATAAAACATTTTAAGAAACCCTTCAAATGGTGGTAAGGATAAACATAATTAATTACACAAAATTTACAACAATTACACTATTTATTGATATTTACTTCAAAATTTAGAAAAAGTCAAAAATTGGGAGAAGGCCGAAAGACAAGAATTAAATTTTAGTTTAATATTAGAATTTTTATAATAAGATCGACTCAGAAGGAAACGACTCATAAATAATTATTATTTTGGGACTCAACGCCTATTTGACGACGATAACGCCTCGTGTCCCACAATCATTAATTTTTACTATTTCACAAAATAAAATGATAACTACTTGACTCTACGAACACCAGGATGAGAATAAGTGTAAAATGTCTCAAACTCGAAAGCGTCACTAATCAGCGACCTCTCTTCTTGGTGTCATTTTATTAATTAATATTTAAATCCTAGATCGATATTCGAAATCTATTTTCTTCCGGCGGTTTGGATATTCTGGGGATGTCCTAGAATATCCAAACCGCCGGAAGAAAATAGATTCGGTGCTGAGAGGGTTTATACAAATTTAACAGCTATTATGGCTGGATTCCCACTCTGCTGACGTTTATTTATTAAACTAAAAATTTTAATATATAAACATTTGATAATTATTGTAAAAATCTATAAATGTATTTAGACTTAGAAATATTTTCTCTTTTAGAATTTAACTTAAAATTGAAACGAATAGCTTGTCGTCTTTTGGACGATTGACTAGAAGAGGCTAAATGCTTCTACCTTGTTGATACTAGAGTTTCTATGATCCATAGTATATTTCCGCTCTAGAAAACACCGGTATAGAGGGAAAGAAGGAAAGGAAGGATGAAACGAACGAAACGAATGAACGAACGAACGAACGACCGGAACGTCGGCTTAGGGAACACCACCCGCTGTGAAGCGTGTTAATTGTCACCTCCGTCGCGTTGTGCAACCCACCATCACAATGTACTTTACCTTACTTCGTCCGTTTACACTGAAGAAAGTGCAGAAGTAACCAAGACCATGCTTCGCGAACCGTGTCACATTATCCCTGTTCGTCGTATACCAGTAGTGCTTTCTTCTTCAAAGGGAAAACTAAAGGAAACGCGATGTACTCAATTTCTCAATCTCACAAACAGTAATATTTTTTTTTTTCCCTCCATTTTCCAAACTTGCCCTCTAATAATATAAATTAACTTTTCTTAATTTATAATCTAATTTAAATTTCTTTTTTTCCTACTTTTAAAAGTATTAAAATCTTTTTCTAACAAAATCGATTTATTTAAAGAAGTTGGAAACTTAAGGGATATTTTACGAAAAGAAAATAAAGTTCTTATATGCAAAAATAAATCTTTCGTTTGTTTTCAAAAAAAAAAAATTGTTGCACTTGCTTAAATATTTAATGGAAGGGTAAGACATATCGTAAATTCATACTGCGAGAATCGGCTCTGAAAACGGTTGAGCTTACTTAAGCGACTTGAAGTACCCTTATCCCATCTGTAGAATAAGGGCTCTAATGAAATTCCTAGCATGACACCCGTTATTAATATAAGCTATATAATTTAAGACAGTCACTTTCTCATACCCTCTTTCTTCTGTTTCTCCCTCGAATATGTATATATAAGGTTTTTGTAACCGAATGAAATAATAATGATTTATTTATTAAACTTTAAATGTAAAAACAAAGCGTACTTTTTCTACTATCGGTATTAATTACTTACGTATCAAAAATAGAAATATAACATTAATTTTGTTTATTTAATTTGTTCGCCTCAGTGATTCTGTAAAGTTTGTTTTAATTTTTTAGAGTAGAAGACTCAGTAATAGCTAAGAGTAAGAATTGGTTTATTTATCAAACATATTAAATAATTATTTCGAATTTCAAATTTTAGATAATTAAAATTATGATTTTAGCAATATAATTTTAAAGATATAGTAATTTTTGACAATATGGTTAAAATGTGATATTTTTCTTTTCACTAATGTATTACGCTTGGAAAATCAAAACTTATAAAGTAGATTGAACAAATCGCCAAGGGATATACCGATGCTGCCGAGTGTACATTACATCTTAGTTTAGAATCTGCGATTCTCACTAGCAAGAAATCTATGTAAACAAATGCTTTCGAGTTCTTTGAACTTATTCTTCAGTAAGTATAAAGCTGACAAGTTGAATTCAGATTGCAATCAGCTAAATGCGTCTTATATGTTTGCAATGTTAATGTTTTTTTCCTTACAAAAATGTTTTTACTTATTTTAAATATATATTCACTTATAATATCACGAAAATCATTAACAACTTCAATGAATTTTATTACAAAAACCAAAACACAATAAAAAAATAACCTTATTTAGACTGAATCACTCAAAATTAAAGAAAATAAACGTCGTTTTGATTGACATACATCAAGGAGTATAAATCCCACGTAGGACATTCGAGGATATCCAAATTTCCGTCTCATGGGTATCATGGAAGGGTATGACGTACTGTTAGAATTGAAGTAAAATGTACCTGCCAGTAACAGGAGATCAATAAAAAATTTTTGAGGTAGAAAATTTTAAGAAACAAGATAAAAATGTGACTGAAAAAACTAAGGTATTTTTCATATTATTGTACTAATAAAGTATGATTAGATAACATGAATTCCGATTAGGATTTCGACTACAAAAAGGAGTTAGATTTTTTTTTCAATGGCTTCCATTCAAAGTTATAAGCTGGAATATATGTATTCGTATATATGCAATCTGACGTTGGCGCAGCGTGGCGCGACGGCAACGACAGAATTGGAAGGAAGTAATGTCTAGGTTTGTGTGAGATTAGAATTAGAATATCTGGGCAAAAGGGAATAATTTAGACTGTGCCATTTTGCAAACGCAGCGCCAGGAATCTCATATCCGTCTGAGACGCTTGATAGCGAACGACGACGACGACCGCTCTCACCACTAAATATTATAGCACGGTGCCATTTCCGTGCTCTGATTGGAAATTGTCACGCCACAGAACTATCTCTGCTCCATTGCCCGCTCGGATATTAGCCGGAAGGACGGCCGTACTGCTTCCAAAGTTTTTGATTGCGTTTCGCTCGCACAACCCCAACCCTCTCTCTCTCTCTCTCCATATCCGCCCAACCCCAACGACGCGTTAACGTAAAAGCTCTCCCACCGTTGCCAGTTCATGTCATTCGGTTGAATCGACTTTTCGATAAAGCAACTCGATTTAATTAAGCGTTCGTTGTTCATCGGCCCGACTGTCTAGCAAGTACGTCATAGAAGTCTTTTGGACAAACTCAACTTTCGAGCAGGCGTTGGAATTCATGGTATTTTGTTATACAAGACCGGCCTTGCGCTTGTTAATTTTTTCTAATTTAATAACATAAAAATTTGAACGAATCATAAAATTTATTTATTTTAAATATGTGTCCTGACGTGGTGAAAGAGACCTTACGGTCCAAAAGCAAATTGTAGAGAACGTGCTGTCAAAGAGAAGCAAGAAAATAGGCGTAGACTGCACCCGCCTATGTTTAAATGTTTATAAAAAAAGACTATTGCAAGGGGACAATTTTTGATTTTTGTAAATCAAACAGCAACTCAAAAACTATCAATTTTTATATAAGAAAATTAAAATCAACAAAAGCTAACGTTAAAGAAAGTGCTTTCAAACATGATTCAGAAAATGTAATACGCAAAAAATGCCTACGTTTAAATGTTTATAATAAAAAATTAATTGAAAAAAATAATTTCTATTTTTTGGAAATGAAATAGCAACTCAAATACTTTCAATTGGTATAAAAAAATAAAAATCAATTTTTTTGTCGTAAGGTCCCTTTCATCACGTCAGGACACATATATAATTTTTATACCTAATTTTTAACAATATTTTATGTTTGTTGACTTCCAAGAAAAATTTAAGAGATTCCCAAGACCGAATTCATGAAAATGCAACATATAATTGACCATGATTAAATACATCTTTGCCTTTGAGTAGATCAAGTGAATCATCTCAAAAGTTTGCTTATCAAATTAGTAAACAGATAATTTTAATTAAATATCACAATAACAAAAAAAAAAGAATACAATACAAAAAATTATTTTTAATAGTGAAATCCCTGTAATCACTGATAATTAGTAACAAATGAGCACACCCAATTTTTTCTCACCGAAAAAATTACCATGTATACTGAAATCACTATAACAATTAATTACAAACTAACACTTTCAATTTTTTCTTACCAAAAAATTATCATAAATACTGAAAACACTGTAATCACTAACAATTAATTACAAACTCAATTCTTCATTTTTTCTCACCACAAAAAATTGTCCTGAATACTAAAAATACTGTAATCACTTACAATGAATAACAAACTGACACAAAAATATACAACTTTTTCAGTAGTGCTATTATGTGCCTAGCGCCACCAAATGCACAGGCTCATCCCCTCTGTCATGTTTATTCTATTTATGCACCTTCATTTCTAAAAATGTTTCAATTAAAAATAATTTTATTTAAATACAATTCGAAATGTTTATATTACAAATCCGATTGTTTTCAATACAAATGTATGTTGTTTTAACAACAATACGAATTTTTTGTTGTCAGTTTGCAATTCCGTACAGTTGCAGAAACAAACTCTCTGTCGGTTGCTGATGAAACAATCCGGATTTATTCAACTGACAAGTTTATTGTTCCATATCACGTGGTCATCTTGAATTCTCGCAAACTGGCGTGCAGATCGTCGCGTCGTTTGCTTCTGGTACATATGTACCACTTTAGCTTTTATTATTAGTTTTTTTTAATGCCAAATTGCTGTTAAATAATGAATCCGGTTAAAGTAAGAAACCTATTGCAAGTATAGTGAATGGATGAAGAGACAATTTCATCGTTTATCGGTAAGTTATACTCGGTTACTATTGAACATAACCTCGCATCTTAAAAAATACAAAATATTAAATATTATTTAACAACAAATTTCAACTAAAAATAATTTTTTGGTTTCAGATCGAAGAATTTGTTTCAGCAGCTGCATGTTCCACAGATTTTAATGCAAATGAAACTGGTGATATAACCTACGGAAATCTACTATCGATTATTTTAGAAGAGGCAAAAAAACTGAACAAATTGTATTAGACGGATCAAAGCTTTGTTAATACAACAAATTGTATTGCCGATTTAACAATTTAGTTTTGTTATTTCAACTATTGCATAATAATGTTTTTTATTCATTAAACAATTCTATTTGTTCAACGAATAATTTTAATAACAATCTTATTTTAACAATTTTTTTTGTCCCAAAAACAAATAGAATTCTATATTGACTGTCCCGAATTATTGTGTGGACTTAATTTTTAGTAATTACAACAATTCTTTTTTCTCCGCGTGTCTACACTCTTGAAGTTAGGCAATTACACGTCTCGTTTTTAAGGTAGGGCAAAAGTAGTTTCAGTAAAGTAAGACCTAATATTGCCTTGAGAAATTCAAAATTTTAGCGAATTATATTTATGTTTTCTAATTACAATATTTGATTGACCAATCGGAAGGTATCAAAGTTGTATGATTTATGAGAAACATTGTGTACATGACTGAAACCTGTCGAGACTGTGGTTAATAAGTCTTCCTCAGAAGCGTGAGCGCGTATTTCTCAATTAGAATTGCATAACGTCAGATGGAGTGGAGTAGTTCTCTTACTGCAATAGAGTCTATGAAGTGGAAGTGGTAGGGAAGAGAGTGTCGGAAACGTCGATATTTCATGTGTCATGCGATATGATTGTGCTCGTGTCTAACATGAGAAGAACCAAGGTAACATGACATATACTGTTACTTCTAGAACTATTATTGCAAATCCATATCAAAAAATTTAAAATCAAAATAATAACTTAAAAATTCTATCATGAAGTAATAAAAATACTTCTCCTAATGTTGAGCTTTATCCACTTTTTTTAATTCCCAAGAGATTGCAAAATAATTTAATTGCCTTACTGATTTATATGCATATAATAGTTAAATTAATTAAAATTTTAGATGAGTAAATCTTTTTAACTTAAGGTAAATCGATAGCAATTCTCACGATATGTGAGTGTCCCTGTATAGGTCTGCTAACACGCGATTTCATAACTCTTGTGCGGCGACTTTTCGTGTTTGCATGTATATAGCCAACGCGGTGTTACTTATCGTTAAATTGTGTAGCTTACCACGTTGATCTTCAAATAGCGTTTGTATTCAGAGACCGCACAACCAAATGAAAGGAAGAGAAAGCAAGCTGCAAGAGAAACAAGTGGATGATAGGACGGTTGGAATTAACGCGATTATCATTATCCCACATCGATAATATCCCCAAGGTTTGCACTTGACGAGCAGTGCTCACGCGATCGGACATTCGTTTTCTTGTCTCTTGGCTCTTTTGAATGCCAGTTCGCACCTCTACCTACCACCATCAGGCCAATAAATCTTACATTCTTTCGTCGTTTTTTTTTTAATTTAACTATAGTACTATAATTGCGCTGTACTTGGAAAATTTATATACTACTGAGATTGTAGTAAATGAGTTTTTGTAAAACTTTTGCGAAATAATACAGATTCTTATTTAGCTAAAAATATGTTTAGAACATTTGTCACTAATCATCGGTAAATTTATTTTTAAAATCTGAAAAGTTTCCGTCTGTTTCGAAATCAAATTTGTTTTGTATATTGTGTGACGTAAAATTTTTATTAATTTTACAATTCACAAATTTTTAATTGTTTTCAAAAATTAATTGAATAAATTTTATTTATTTAGTTTTTATTAAATATTTGGAGGTTTGCAGCGGATATTTCAAGATTTATTTAGTTTAATTAATTTTAAATTCCTTTATTAATTTTGTAAATTTATTAATCATTTATGTAAACTTTGTTTACTGATCCCTAATTCCTGTTCAACAAGTCAATTGTGGGACATTATAATTTTATTCCAAGGATGTGATTAGTACGCCTCTTATCTATTGGAAAATAATAATTGTCTAACGAGATTCAAGAAAATATTTCAAAATTTGCCGTTTATTCTAATGTGTTATCCATCGAGCAATCAGAAGATCGAAACCTATTCCACATTCCTAAAAATCCATGGCCCAACGAAATTTGTTTGTGTTCTGATAATTATTAATTTCTCTTTTTTTATGTGTTTTGACTATTCCCTGAAAATTTTTCTGATTGATTAAATTTTTAATTTAATATTCCGTGATAAAAGAGCACAAGTGTCTTGTTTATCGTTTGTTTTGTCTTTTTTAAATTTTAATCCTAAATAATCCTAATTCTAAATTAATTTAATTTTTGTAATTTTATTGAATTTATTGTATTAATTTAAATTATTCTTTTTTATTATAATTCTTGCAGTATTCTTCTGCGAATTCCTCTCTCTACCGATTTATTTTGAAGAGACGAGACATAATCAAGTCGTTGCTATTTATTATTATTAATTTTTTTGTGATCATTCGATTTGACGCTCGCGGATAATTTTATTGATTTAAATTTTTCTTCATTGGCAACGCCAGTGTAACCTTAAATTGGTTTCTTTTATAATTAAAATTTGTTAAAAAGGGTTACAGTCCCGTGCAAAAATTTAAGTTAGATTTTAATAGGGACCTAGCTGTGCGTCCTTTTGCCAGATGGGTTTCGGAAGGGAAACTCTAGGCGGGACCCGGCATTTTTCGTCACGATCGACGCCAGCGAGGAATGTTGGTAGGGATCTAGCAGGGATATCCCTGCGATTTCTCTACCAGAAGTAAAGGGTTCTTGATAGAACCCTATTAGCTCCCTTTAATCGATTATTATTAAGTAAAAATTAATATAATAAAATTAATAAATATTTAATAAATCCAAAAAACATATTTATATAAAGATCCAACGTCCTTTCTTCTGTGTGTGTTTTTGAAATTGTAGAGTTAAAAACGCCCGTTATGCTATTTATTATAGCCGTGAAGTTTAATTCAACTTCCTATCCTCCAAACAGTACTAACACAAATTTTAACCAGAATTATAAATAAATAAAATCGGACAAGTGCGAGTTACACTCGCACTGAAATCGAGGGTTCCGTACTCGAAGCGAACTTATTTGGTATAAAAACAAATGTTTAAAAAATATGTGTTGTATGACAACTAATATAAGTGATAAAAAAAGGAACAATTTTGTAAAATTCAAGAAAATTGTTCCTCTTCGTATCACTTATATTAGTTGTCATACAACACATATTTTTTAAACATTTGTTTTTATACCAAATAAGTTCGCTTCGAGTACGGAACCCTCGATTTCAGTGCGAGTGTAACTCGCACTTGTCCGATTTTATTTTTTAAAAAATATTTTACTAAAAAAATATAAGAAACATAATTTTATTTCAACTCGCAATATTTTTATTGTATTTACATTTTAAAAATATATTGAATATTAAATTTTATCTTTCTAAGTCAAAAAGAGATAAAACTTAAGATATTGATATAAGGCTAGTAGCTGCTTGTCAAGGAAAAATCGAAAGTTATCTAAACAATAAAATTTGTTTATTAATTCCAGAAAAATCAACTCCAATCATCCTCGCTATATTTTTTTTGTAATCTACACGTAAAAATACGTTAAAATATATAAATTGGAATCACTGTAGAAAAACTTTTTTCGTTTTTTGCGGAAAAATACATTTTTTTCTGAAATTTATCATTTTTCTCCAAAAATTTGATAAAAATTGATCATCAACTCCAATCGCGCTTACATTTTTTCCCTGTATTTTTCACGCAAAAATTGAGTTTTACAGCAAGTATGAACAGTCTGGATTGAATATTGTGTGCGCTAGGGAGAATAAATCATTTTTTTCGAAATTTTTGATTTTTCCTTGACAACGCTATGTAAATTAATCCGAATCAAGTTCGCTATAATTTTCCTGTAATTTTCACGTAAAAATACGTAAGTGTGTCAAATTTGAGCTCTTTATGTCAAAAGATGTGGCCGCTAGGGGGGGGGTACATACTCATTTTTAGGTATTTTTCGTAAAAATTCATGGTTTTTCCTTGACAACGCTATGATAATCAACTCCAATCATGCTCGCTATATTTTTTTTGTAATCTACACGTAAAAATACGTTAAAATATATAAATTTAATTTCCTTTAAATAAAATTTTGTTCGTTTTTGGTGGAAAAATACATTTTTTTCCTAAAATTGTCATTTTTTCTTGAAAAACTTGATAAAAAGTTAATCATCAACTCTAATCGTGACCGCTTTTTTTCCCCTGTATTTTTCCCGTAAAAATACATTTGTATACTAAATATGATCTGTCTGGGTTGAATATTGTGTGCGCTAGGGAGAATAAATTATTTTTTTCGAAATTTTTGATTTTTCCTTGACAACGCTATGTAAATTGATCCGAATCAAGTTCGCTATAATTTTCCTGTAATTTTCACGTAAAAATACGTAAGTGTGTCAAATTTGAGCTCTTTATGTCAAAAGATGTGGCCGCTAGGGGGGGGGGGTACATAGTCATTTTTAGGCATTTTTCGTAAAAATTCATGGTTTTTCCTTGACAACGCTATGTTAATCAATTCCAATCAAGTTCGCTATAATTTTCCTGTAATCTACACGCGAAAATACATATGTGTACTAATTTTCAGCCCTCCAGATAAATTTATGTGGCCGCTAGGGGGGGGGGTACACGATTTCAAAAAAACCGATATTAATAGGGTTCCGAACCGAGTACGGAACCCTAAAAAGTTAGAAATCATAATATTACCTGAAGAAATTGGAATAATCATAGTAAAAATTACAAATTTGCAATAATGATATTAACATAAAGACAAAATTTGAGGTTAGAAAACCAATCAATATATTTTTTACTTTTAATATTCTAAGTACATATTTCATGTTTGTTGGCTTAATATTAAATATTCTTAAATTGATAATATTATGTAAATATTTACTTTCTGATAAAGAAGATGAGTGATTTGAGTCATCTAAATTGTCAATATCCATAACTTGCTCTTGAACATATTGCATTCTATATTTAATTCAACGCGTACGGATTTCACCTCAAGATATTGTTTGCTACGCATTCGCGATTGCTTTTTTTTCCTCTCATTATTTTCCATTATTAATTAACAAAAGAACAATAAAATTCAGGTTCACACAAAATGACATGTGCACTTGCACCATTCATGTCATCATTCTCGACGATGGAACATCGATATATTGAAAACTTCGATACATCGATTTCGATATTTTCGATTTAAATTTAAATATTATTTTTAAATTAAATAAAAAGTGAAACTATATATAATAATGTAATTTATTAATAATATTATTTTCATTCTATCACTCGGTGGTATTTAATAATAAATTTAATTTATTTAATAATTTTATTATTATAATTTATTATTATTAATATTTATTCTTTTTATTATTATTTCTAAAAGGAACATTTTAAAAATATTTGTGTCCCTTATTGAACATAATTAAATTCATATTTTAAATAAAAAAAACATCGAAAAATAATCTAAGTCCAATTCGAGGTATTTCTGGCTAGAATTTAGTAAGGGCTTAATCAGATTTTTCTAGTTTGAATTGCCTTTCTAGAATTCAAACGGGATCTCAGCAGATATTTCTAGTTTTAATTTCTCACAAGAATCTAATCAGGTTCGAGTACAACTTTTCTAGGCTAGATTTTCTAGCGCGGTTCTAGTCGGAATCCATTATAACGTTGGGAAGCTTAGGGACATTTCTACACGGGATATAACAGAAATTAATATATACATAATAATTACAATGAAATGATCATTGTTCGAATTTGTAATAGTCCCTATTGCTTAGGGAAGCTTAGGGACATTTCTACACGGGGGTGGATTCTTTTATTCCTAATAAAGATGTATCCTTGATACTGCACAGAAAAAACTTGGACTCATTTTTGTTGCAACTCATTTTCTTTTGGGTATCGAAATGAATATGGGACAAACTTCATGTTATTCAAAATGATATTGGCTGGAATTTCAGATTTCTAAGTTGGCATCATAAGCAGAGTAATTTTGTATTTCAATTATTGTTTCTAATATTTCAACAACACCAGAAAGATTATTTTGACCAGTACGAATATTTAGAAGTTTTTAAATAAAAATTATTTATTATTATTTACGTAGATAATAATTAATTTCATAAGTTTTTAAATTTACCGCTATTATTTAAGTTGGCAGTACCGTTCCTGTTGTCAAAACACATGTTTTCATTTTTCTAACCTAAAAACATATTTCCTTTATTATTTTATTACGCGATTACAAGCAATTTTTAATCAAATATATTAAGTCTAGCGTGTTATTTACTTCTTTGTAATTATTATATTTCATGTTTTTGTGCAAAATTATTCGTTATTTCACAATATTTTTCCATTTTTCTTTTTCTCAAAATGAAACTTGCCTGTTTCATTTTGATACTTTTACCTTAGAACTCGAAATGAAACAACCAGTTTCATTTTTGTTGCGAATCAAATTGAGTATAGAATCTATACTCAATTTGAATTCAGGTTTTTTCTGTGTGATGAACTTGAAAGTGCATTAAACGAAATATTATCTTGGTCGAGGTCTAACGAATTATTACTTAAATTTTCTAAATGTCATATTTCATCTTTTACAATGCGCAAAAGATTTATTATTGATAAAAATTACTGATGTACCTTTGAAGCGTGTTTTTTCGATGTACAATCTTGGAGTGATTTTTGATAGCAAGCTAAGTTCTCAAAGGTTGTAAATGCTGCGTCCAGAGCTTTGAATTACATCCTCCGAACCGCAAATAATTTTGCTCGTATCGATACTCTTAATATTCATTATTTTGCTCTTATTTGATCAAAAATGAAATAATTAGCTTTGATTTGGAATCCTCAATTCAATAAATATAAATGAAATGTTCGAAAGTGTTCCTAAAGTTTCTGGCATTCAAGTTAGATGGAAGATTTAGGAAGATCGCTTTGTTTAATTTTCGTTAAAAAAAATTCTCGTGTCACACGAAATGTTCCGATACTGTCAAGTACTGCTGGAGTCATAAAGCGCTACCATTAAAATTTAGAAAATAGTAACAATTACGGATCGTTTCAATTGTTGTTAATTCTTGTCTCAATCACTTTTGCAATTATTTCTTCGAATCTCTCTTTGTTCATCCATAAAGAAAGCAGATAGATAATGAATTTTTAAATTCTCCTAAATATTTTCCCATATAAATATGCTAAATAAGATAAATAAAAACTGATTTATCCAATGTCAAAATGGAAATGAAATATAAATTGTAAAAAAATGACAATAACTCGCTCGTGTAACACAGAGAGATATTCTTCGAATGTTGTGACTTGTGTGAAACGTAAAATTCCAACTCTATCGCGTCCAGAAGAGTCTAGAGTAAAATCGTTAGAATCGACAAATGCAGGAGTGCTCGTAATTCACTTCCTCTCTAGGGAGTGCTGAGTCCGGACTCTGCAAAAGCTATGTAATATACCTTATCCTTATACCAACCACGCTGCCGCGCGCACTATGTTGGATCGGGCCCCGCACCGCTAGGGAACGTGAGTTTATCTTCTCGGGTTTCATAAAATGAGTGCGCGCGGTAACGCCTGCCGTGTTCTAAATAATCGATGATCGATGTTTTTCTCTCTTGCAGAGGAAAAAAAAAAAAAAAAAAAAAACACACACAGGGTAGAGAAAAGATTAAGCGCTGCGCCACGTTTCTCAGCCCACCCATGGGAATCATTTCAATAGTTGTTTCAAGTCTATATCAGTACCTTAATAACGTTGAAACAGAAACTTTTGAAGCTCTCCCACATAAAGTCCAAATGTGGGGTACAACTTGTTGGGAAATGTATGTATAAACTTGCCAACTTTTATTTCTCTTTCAAAACTTTACAATTTCGAGTAGGTTAATTCTAAATGAATAAACTAACAGAAAGAGGTAAAGTGGAGCAAAGAAATTTTTAGTACATATATTATTTTTCAATTCTTCATGAAAAAATTGTTTCTGGAAATATTGAAAATTCAGATTTAATTAGAAATTGTATAAATTTTTAGAGAATTCATAAGTAGTCTATTTAAATTTTAATATATATGAGATAATAAGTCATTTTATATCATTGTGAAACAACACAGTAACGGATGGATGCGAATTCAGATAGGGCTCTCAGTATAATAAATTGGTGGTTTCACGGGGCCTCAGGGAACCAACTGACGAAAATATAGCGGCGGGCCGCAAACTACGAATTGTTAGTTATTGCTCAAGTAAAACATACGAGCTTGGAGCCTGTGAGAGTAAAATTCACAGTTACCTTCTGTTCTTTAGTTGCATATGAGAATATGGAAAAAATCTTAGTCTAATTGTATTATATTGTGTCCTAATTTAATTTTTTTTTTCTGAATTTATACTTCCCTAATCTAACCCTCGATTTAAAGCTAAATAAGAGGTGAATTACAGCTTAGAATTTTGCCTAATATTTTTTAATTACAAATAAATACCAGATATAATATACCAAAAACTCCTAAAAGTAATAAAAAGCAATTTGGACTTTTAAAAAGTATTTTATTTATTTTTTCAAAAAAAACCTTTCCTATATGATGTTAAAAAAACAAACATGCTCACGTAATTTCACTTCTTTCACACGCGCAATATCAAATATTGCATGAAATTTGTGCTACACAACATTTTTTTTTCTCTCCTCTCTGTCCGTTTGATGATGCGAGGATTGAATGTATTTCACCATATTTTCAATGTGACTTTCAATTCTATCCTATGAACTTGTGTTATTGAATCGGATGGAAATTGGACGATGAAACTCTGCGATATTCTGATCTGATATATGAAATTGTTTGCAGAGCAGTTTTTTGTATGGCATTCAGCGATATGTATATATATATATAGAGATTGTTCTCCTTCAGTTCAAAGCTTACTTTCCGATTTATATCCAAAAAGCAACAGACAGCGTCAAGACGATCAACATTGTAATTTGACAACTGCGGAATAAAACAGACATTATATATGTATACCTACATCATATAAATATATATTTTTCTTCTTTTAGGGGAGACCGAGGAGGAAAGTAACAGAGGAGGAAAGTAACAAAGCTTATAACTTTTAAACAAATTATCGGATAGACATGGTTCAAACATATTTTTAGTCGGCACTGTTCCCCCTTCCTCCTCCATAGTGTGTCCGAGCCTGACAGGAAAGGTTAGGTCTGATTCCGGTGTGACGTGAAGAAAAAACGTCAAAAGTAAGTTTTCGTTCAAATTTTCAAAGTCTCGTATTTCTTTAATTTTATTGTTTTTCAAAATGTGCCTTTCGTTATTTTGTAGGCTTATTATCTGTCTTTAAGTTGTGCTTAAACAAACAATTTAACATTTGTGTAGTTTTAACTTTTTTGTTGACATACAAGAAAAAAGCGACCGAGGAGGAAAGTAACACGCTACTTTTCTCCAGTTGTCGATATTGTCTATGTTTTAACTAATGATTGAAGCAAATCGTATTTAATTTTACGAATAACAGAGATTTATTTAAGAAAAACCTGTGATCTAGGTAAGCATAAAATATGTTTAAGAAAAAAAATGAGCTAAATTCATAAAATGTTCGAAATATGTGCTAAATATGTCCCAAATATGTGCCAAATAAGTATAAAGTGTACTTAAACTTTTATGTGTTCCTAATAAAAATATTTCTAATTAATAATAGTCATTAGTCTAAAGAATTTTACATAATTTTATACTGTTACTTTCCTCCTAGGAGCTTGTTACTTTCCTCCTCGGGGGTGAGGAGGAAAGTAACAGATGAAGAGCTTGCGTAAAAGTTATACTGTGAACTGTCAATTTATTATAAATGTTTAATTCAAATTTTATTTAAAAGGTGAATGTCCAAGCTTTCATTTAATATATTGGACAAATTTATCCGACAAATATCTTTAATGCTAGCATAAAAAAACTGATTTTTGTTACTTTCCTCCTCGGTCTCCCCTATCACATGTACTAAATCTTTTGTTACGTCATGCGTTATTATATTTTTTTTCTCTCATTCTTTTTTTTCTTTGTAAATTTCTTATCGCGTTTTTAAAGGGAAGGATCGAAAATTATGTTTGATAGCAGAAGACAAAAAGAAAATAATTTTTTTTTTATATTAGAAGAAAGAAAGTATAAAATTTTCAAAAAGTATTAAAAAAATTATTCTTGTTTCAATAGAATAATACAAAGTTAGGAGTTATTATTTGATCCTTTATATCAAGAAAAGTGCTGCGAATGTGAAAGCAATTTAAAGTTATGACTTAAAAAAATCGTACATTTCTTCTTCTCTCAATTTAATCTTCCGTTCTTTCAATTTTTTTTTTTAAATATACAAATGAACTATATTTCTGAATAATTTAATTGTTTCATCTTCTTTAAACTGTTCAAAAAAATAATATTATAATAAAAATAAATGTACATTTCTGTAAACGATGACAATGCTCTGACAGAGCAAAAGCAGACATGACTCTTCCCATGCGTTCCCTTTAATTGCATTATATTATAACGTAGCTACATGCATTGCCAGGTCGAGATTTTATTTTAATATGATTCTTTCAGAGGACGGCTCACAGTAATTATAAATGCTTTTCCATTTAACCACTGTCCGGATATTGCACTCACGTTGAACAAACACATATATATATATATACATGTATATACAGTAGTGAAGAAAGAAATTTATTATTATTACGTTTAGCATGAAAAAAAATACCGTCCAAAGGTATGAACCATTTTTTTTTTACATTTTTGCAAGCGCTTAATGAAAATGTAACCTTGTTAGGTTTTATTTTAAATTCATATATAAATTAAGAATATTAAAAATATGAAACTTGTTTTCTATTTTAAATATTAAAATAATTTTTAAATACATTTATGTAGTTTGTAATTTAAAGTTTAGCTAAAAAAAGTATTTAAAAAGTTTTTATCCTTACTTTCGAAAAATTGCATTTGGTGTTTGACACCCTAGTTTTTAGAAAAAAAAAACTTTTTTGATTGAATCCAATAAATAAAGTAAGAAAATCTTTTTGAAAATATTTAAATAGTTTAACGTCCGAGAAATATATTAATTAGCATTGTTGTTTTCATAAAGGTTTACTCCAACGTTTCGAAATCTAAATGATTTCCTCTTCAGGGAGTCTATCAAAATTACAATAAATTGTCAAATAAATAAATACAAAAAAATAATTAAAATAAATACAGTCAATGATAAATTAAATACAATAATAATAATGAAAATAGAAATAAAAACAAATACAATAAAAATAAGAATAAACAGAATAGATAGTAAAAAATAAATAATATAACAATAATAAGCAATAAATTAAATACAATCAATTTAAAATAATCTTACCAAATAAGAAACATATGTCAAGTCATAGAAATAATGGTCAATTGCGGTGTCAAATTAATAAAAACAAAACCACCCTAACGTTGGAGAAAAACATAGAGTTTGGAGTTCAAATCTAAAATTGAATGAATCAAATTCACTATAAATTAAAAATTATATAAAGAATAAATTAATAATTTAAAATTCGAAAATTAAAATAATAGATTACATACCAATCAATCCATTTTTTAAAAACAAGTAATAACTGAACAGACACATTATAAATAAAACATATGATAAATAAATAAATAAATCACACAATCTATAAATAAACAATATAAAAAGAAATAAATAAAATATTATGTGTTCTGTTCCCAACGTCAACTTTAAAACTGATCTCCAAACACTATCGACTCTTTACAATAAATTATCAATTGAACAAAACGAAAATAAAAACAAAAACAATTGTATAAGAAATAGAGAATAACGAAAATGAGCAATTTTTCATTTTAAATTATTAGAAATAAAATTCAAAATTATTTAAAAATCTTATCTTATAAATTATCAAAATCTTATCAAAATTTTCCAAGTCTGTCATTTCATTTAAGCTATTTTTTCCTTCTTTTTTAATAAAACACATTTCAGCAAATAATCGCTTTTTTAGATTTGATTCAACATGCAATATCTCAAATTCATCCCATTTTATAAAGTGTGAAAAAGTGTCATTTTTGCAACTCGTTAAGTGATCACTGATAACATTATGATATTTTTCATTTAATTCAATATTTTTCATATGTTCTAATCTACGAATATGTAAAGGTCTTTTTGTTTGACCAACATATGTTTTTCCACAACAACACTCCAACTTATAAACACAATCACATTGATTTAATCCATCAAGTTTATCTTTTCCGAGTTTAATAAAATGATCAAGTTTTGAATTTACATTAAAAATAATTTTAATATTGAATTTTTTAAGTAATCTTTTAATATTTTCTGATATTCGTCCATAATACGGAAATACTACACTTTTTTCTTCCTTACTGATATTGTCAACATCATTATTATTTAATTTAAATAAATTTTTGTTTTTAATTTCTAAGATTCTTTTTGTAACGTGTTTTTTGATGAATTCATCTGGATAATTATTTAATCTTAAAATTTTTGTGACTAAATCAATGTTCTTTTTGTGAAAACATTCATCAGAAAGAATAATTGCAGTATCAGTGATATTTTTAATTATTGCAATTTTAGAAACAAATGGATGGTTTGAATGATAATTTAAAAGTCTACCCGAATAAGTGTTATTTCTGTACCAATCTGTGATGATTTTATTGTCCTTAGTTCTTATGATTTTTAAATTCAGAAAACTAATTTCACTATTGCATTCTATTTCGTGAGTGAATTGAAAATAATTTTTTTTTGAAAATAATTATTTTCATCCAAAACATTTGATTCCGTTGACCTCTCTGGAGAATAGACATGATTGAGTATTGGAAGGACTTGAAACCTCATAAATAATCCTCTTTGGATTTTAGTTATTTACATCTGCCGTGTGTCTTAGTTTAGTTAGAACACCAATAAATATTTCAGTACAATTAAAACAAATTGCCAACAGTGTAACGAATAATTATTTCTATAAATAAAAAACGGTGATGAGAGTTTGTTGAATTCTAAACTGACCTAGAATCCAGAAGACTATATTTATAAAATGTAAATGTTTATTCAAATTGACTGATACTTCTCTTAGCTATTTCAGCTAATTTTAATTGCTATTATATGGATAGATTTATTAGCTATTTATTTTTTTGGGAGGGAATTTTCGAATGTCACAAAAATTGCGATAATGCGCAACAATCGATTTATGAGATTCTGACTTCGATTCCATATAAAGTACCCATGACGATCCGTTTATTACACTTGGAGAACTTCGGGTAGAAATCTACCCGGATCACCGCGTCACTTTCCTGGATGAGAGCACTACGGTCTTGCTCTTGCGTTATCCCAATTCTCAACTTCGAACATACTGAGATATCTCGTTCTCAGGTTCGTGATCACTGTTACTAAGAAAGAAGAAGACACAATTTTTTTATGAGAGGAAACAAGGAATCGATTATAATTTATAAATTAATTCCCCTCACGCATGATCGGAAATAAAAATTTCATAAGAATTAGAAAATATTGTTGTTTTTTTAACATTTTTAAGAATTCATAAAACCAAATGAATTTTAATTAACGTATTTATCAATTTGGTACTCTAGTTATATTTACTCGTTAGATGGTATTTTATTATCAAGTTCATAAATATTCTTATTAATATTGAAGTCATTGGAAGATTTTACGGGACCTGAGCTCCGCTCCGTTCTTAACGTTAGAGTACTACACCTAAGTGTCCCATTTTCTATGTTACCGATAATACATCAGACCCTTGTCTTTTCTACTAAGTGAAATTCTTGAGAGAAGTTTAATTTAATTAGACAGCCCCGCAGAGACGATTAATCGTCGACCATCGATATCGCCACCAACCATTATTTGCGTTGCTTCCACTCATATATACGACATACACCACAAATATTGATTTCCCTTTATATACATACCTTGACATATACGAGTAATTTTTTCTCATAAGAGAAAAAAATTAACTTTGCCTTTTTTTAAACACAAAACGGAACAACATTTTTTTGGAGAAAATTACTCGAAATGAAAATTAAGCTTTTTTTTAAGAATTAATAAAAAGAATAAAAATCAAAAAGAGAATAATGTAACGCATACCTATTGTATTTGCCGTTGATTCGGAAGGTTTGCAGTAGAATATGAGGGGATATGGTCAGACAGAATGAATAGCTGGCTGACTTATAATAGTTTCGAATCACTACTCTACCTCTTTGAAAGTATTGAATGGATCACATTCCAGTCTTACAGTGAAGATTTAATACAATAATAGAAAACTTGAATCAATTTATTTAAGAGGTTGGACCATCCTAACAGAAAATTAAATTTCCTTCGTGTTTTCTCATTAAAAAACATACTAAAATTCATTGCTCAATCCTTAACCAGAAATTTTCCTATATCAAATCATACATCAAATCTTTTTTCGATTCTTGAATAAAAAATTATTATACAAAAAATCTGCCATGAAATCATATTAAAAATCCTCACGTTGGATCATATATATGATTGATTTGAACATAAGAAATCATATAAGATTTCACGTAGATTCTGAAAAATCTATATCTAAGATATATGAAGGAAACAATATAGGATTTCATATAGAAATTTTCAGTTGGCAGACGGCAATTTATAAAAATTAAAAATTATTTAATTAAAAATCAAATAATATTACTGCAATTCATCTGAAAAGAAAAAAAATTGTGCTTTGCAATACACTTTCTGAGTTAGACTCTCAGCTTTTATAGTATTCAAGACTGATCTCAACTGTGAGAAAAAAAATTATCACCATCTGGCGGCGTAAGAGTGGAACTATGATGATCTACATCTATATTGGAATTTCCCATATAATTTCCTATATAATTTCCTACATAATTTCTCATATAATTTCCGACTTGATATCTTAGATGGACAAATAAAACAGTGAAATCCACACATGACATCCCACATAAATTCCTATATGATTAATTCTTACATGAGATCCTATATAGGATTTTATGTAGGATTTTTTTTATGTAGGATGAAATCCTATATTGTTTCCTTTATATAATTCTATGTGAAATCTTAGATATAGATATTTCAGAATCTACATGAAATCCTATATGATTTCTTATGATCACATCAATCATATATATGATCCCACGTGAGGATTTTTAATATGATTTTATGGCAGATTTTTTGTAATAATTTTTTATTCAAGGGTAGCGATTATGTATTTTGATTTAACTTTGACGTCAAAGTCATTTTCATTTTGTCTTCGTAGTCAAATGTCATTTTTCGTAGTTTTACGTAAGATGATTGTTTTGATTTGTCAAATTGTAATATCCACAATTTATTTAGGAATTAAATTATAAAAAAGTAAAGTAAGTAATTTTAAACAGTTAAAAAAGCGGTATAATTAAGGAATTTTTAAAAGATTAATAATTAGGTTAAAATTATTTAATAAAAAATTATTTCATCTGTCAACGGTAAGTATTTTTTAATGTTGAAACCAGGGATACGTTATAATTGTTTTGAATAATGCCTTACTTTCATTTTTATAAATGTAGTCAGAATAAAATAAACTAAAATATCAAAAACTAAAGAAGAAATTATGTCGTTTAAAAGATAATTCAAAACATAAAAAATTACTTACATTTGACCGATGAAATATTTTTTTCCTAAAATAATTTTAACTTAAATTAGTTTCCTACTGTTTTGAGCAAATTGACATTTTGTACACGGAAAGAAAGTTTGTAGCAATATTTGATATTATGGTGTTACTTTTTAGTATATTTGGTTACAATTGCGGAACATTTTGGCATGATAACGATTTTCGATACTATTTTTAAGAATGATTGAGATTAAAATAAGAATATTTAATATAGTTGGAAAGAAAATTTGATATAATATTTACGAAATCTGAAATCTTTTTATTGAAACACAAAAATGTCAAATTTTAATAAGCTCTTTATCAATTTTTCTAACCAAATATTTCAAATTTCGTAATTAGAATTGTATAAAATGATATAATTATTTCAGATTTTGATATATCTGATATGAAAATTGAAAAAGAAATATCAAAGTTAACGAGATTCGACGAAATTTGCCGAAGTTGAACGTTCGGAATTGCCCGATCCTCACCGAGTGGTAACGAAGACTGACGAAGCTCTTTAGACAAGCCCCTTTTTACTATTATCTTGATACAGACCTGAATTTCTTTTATATAATTAATTTCGAATATTTTACAATAAATCAGTAAAAAAAATTGTTCTTCAAAAAATAATAAAATATTTAATTATTTCCCAATAAATAATGATTTTTATTTATATTTTTAAACATGTTTTGATATAATTTCACCTTTCTCATAAGCGGTGAAAAATATGTCTGGTTAGTATATAAGAATGGTCACATCAGTTTTTCACATGTGCGTAAATTTGTATATGAAGCGTTATTCTGCGAATGTTATACGTATTATCGTTAGTATAGGTTAGGAATAAAAATAAGCCAATCGATGTAAAACATTGCGGTGTATGTGTGTGTGTGCATTTAAAAGTTCATATCCTCGTCTATCCTCGAGATGAGAAAGAGATAAAACTTTGGCGTAGAATCTGTTGGTGTTTCTGTTGTCATCTGTCACGACTGAACCACTTCGAATTTTTAGTATAGTTTTAACAAATTTCGAAATAATCTTTCCAAATTTTCATATAAATTTATCAATTTACGAAATAATAATTTCAATTTCTGGAATATATTTACTAAAAAGACTATTGGTAAAAATATACCGATTTTCGTTATCAAACCCAAATGTTCCGCGTTTGAAAAAGAGAATACTAAAATTTCCTATCAGATTTATCAAATATTGCTACTAAATTTCTTTCCGTGTACATAATTTATTGATGTAATTTAAAATAGAAAATGCTCACCATAAATTATTATTAAAAATACACAATTTTTTGGCATAATGTAATTGCAATTAATTACTAAACATGAATTCAGTAACGAGACTGTTATTTATATTTGTGTAAATAAAAATTAACGATTAATTTTATTTAACCTTCGCTTGACAAGATGCCCACCCAGGGTGGGCCAGACAAATTGAAATTGCCATATCTTCTGAAGTTTTGCCTTAATTGAATCGCGATTTTAAGTCACTGAACAAAATCTTAAGAACTTTCAAAAAATGTAAAAACAAATTTTTAAAAAAAATTTCTTCTTGATTATTTATAACTTTTATCAATGTATGTACGGAGATAACCGGGATGATTCAGATATTTTTTTAATTCTATTTTACAAAAAGATTGAAATCATGCAGACTTTTCACTGTGAGTGTTTTATGATGTCAAATAATAGATATAAAAAATATTATATTGCATTTTTCATTTGTTTAAACAATTTATTGTTATTATTTATTAACTTTCTTTGTTCTGCACCTAGAAAGATGCAGTTTTTTTCTAATTTTGCAATTTATCAAGCGGAATATAATAAAAGATAGATTTGATGTAAAATTATTAATTCAACAATTGTTTAAACAATTTATTGTTGTTATTTACTAACTTTTTTTGTACGGCACTTGGAAAGTTGCCGTTTTTTCTAATTTTGCAACTCATCAAGCCGAATATGATAAAAGATAGATTTGATGTAAAATTGTAAATTCAACAATTGTTTAAACAATTGTTAAATTAGTAAATTTATGTCAAATCTGTCTGGCTATATTATATTCGGTTTGATAAATTGCAAAATTAGGAAAAAACTGCATCTTTCTAGGTACACTACAAGAAAGTTAATAAATAACAACAATAAATTGTTTAAACAATTGTTTGAATACTAAATTCATATAAAATCTTCATGTTTATTATGTTGAGCTTGTTAAGTTGTAAAATTAGAAAAAAATTGCAATTTTCTAGGAATATTATGAAGAATGTTAATAAATAGCAACAATTATTTGTTTAAACAATTTATAATAATAGTTGTTGCAAATTGAATTATATATTTTATTTTATTTATAACCTTTGAATTAATAACTACGAAGAAAAGGTAACAAATTTATAAAATTCTTCTACTGTCGTATGTATATTTGAAAAAGTTATAAATTATTAATAATAAATTGTTTAAACAAATAAAAATCAACAAAACATTAATAAAATATATTATTTGGTAACATATAACAATTTTGGAAAAAAACTGAATGATTCTAAGTTTTTATTGCAATATACAAAGAAGAAAACATTTGGCCCACCCTGGGTGGGATCTTGTCAACCGTGTATATAAAAAGTATCCAGTCCGGCGAAGGTTAAACTGTAATTATTTATATATAAATAGTAATATTTAAATAATTCTTTCAATTTTTCCTCTTAACATATGTGAATGAATAAATAAATAAAATAATATTAATGTTTTAATTATATTTCATAAATTAAAGTTTTTTTAACCTCTTACTTTTACTTAGTTTGTTAAGGTTATAAAAGTTTTTTTTAAAAATCCTTGTAATGCTGTCTTGGTCTTTTTAAAATTACTTACTTCACTTTTTCATCATTTAATTCCTAAATAAAGATTTTATTCTTAAATTTTCAATAAAGGGAAAAATGTAATTATACTTCAAAATTGTGGTTATTACAATTTAACAAATCAAAACAATCATTTTACGTAAAACTATGTAAAATGACATTTGACTACGAAGTCAAAATGAAAATGACTTTGACGTCAAAGGTAAATCAAAATACATAATCGCTACCAAGAATCGAAAAAAGATTTGATGTATGATTTGATATAGGAAAATTTCTGGTTAAGGATTGAGCAATGAATTTTAGTATGTTTTTTTAATGAGAAAACACGAAGGAAATTGACATAAGAAATTGAAGGAAAAAATGAGACCAGAAAAAATTGTAGGATTTCACATAGGAATTTACATAATTTATTACTTAAGAATACGTTTATAAAAATTTACATCGAATCCCACTTTAAATCATGTCTCAATTTCCTATATGATTTTTCATAAGATCCTATATAGTTTCTTACATGACACATAGGATTTTATGTGGATTTTAATATATATGAATTTATATAAGATCCTATATAAGATCCTAGATGAGAATTTTCAGTAGGGCGAAGATCAACATAAAATTAATAGTTCAATAATTAATAAATTTTGATCATAAGACGTTTGATTAAAAATGTAAGGTATGATCCCAATTAATAAAACGAAATTCTCTGCTGATTATTTAATGTGGAATCTACTTACAATATTTCAGAAGATCTTCTAAATCTTTCCAATTTAGTAAAAAGATGTTTTAACACTCCTTAATTAATTTTATAACAATGTATATATTAATAAACCAACAATCACATATACGTCTTTCATATTAAGAGCACTGAACAATAGTGAATACGCTTCCAGGACGCCTTATGAAGTCACATGACACCGGCATTCGCCATAACACCATTAGTGCCGCATTTATTCAATTGTGTCCCAGAGACCAAGTCGACTATCTTGACAAATAATGGCACGATACGTAATTCCTGTTACAACATATAAATAGTAATCAATTATTAAATTAGAGTTTATAGTTTTAAAATTGACTTTGCAAACGGCACACTTATTTTATTTTAATTCTGTATCGATTTTATTATATTTTATCAATTATTGTTATTATTTAACTAATTATTTATTGTCTGTTTATTTATTACTTGTTTTATAAAAAATTGATTTATTTAATTGATACGTAATTTATAATTTTAATTTTCGATTATTATTTCAATTATTGAAAATTAATAATTTATTTTATTTCATTAATTTTACCAGTAAATTTAATTTATTTTTGTAGTTTATTTTATTTACATTATTTATTGTATTTGTTTATTTGACAATTTATTGTGATTTTGATAGACTCCCTGAAGAGGAAATTATTTATACATTTCGAAACGTTGGAGTAAACTTTTATTAAAACAACAATGATCCGAATGTTATCGTTTTATTCATACGAAACATTCTAATTAAATTAAATTGATTATTAAATTAACTATTAAATTAAATATTAAATTAAATTAACTGTTAAATTAAATATTAAATTATAAATTAACTATTAAATTAAATATTAGATTAAATTAATTATGAATGGTAATTAATCATTACTTAATTATAATTAATTACATATCATCTGTATTCGAAAATAAGTGTAATTCCAAATTTTAAGATAATATAGCAGACGATATTGCGCGTAAACGATGCGCAGTTGATTCATTTTTCACCATCAATCTTCCACTTTTACCGGGACCTTGTTTCCCCTATTTTCATTGCTAGCTTCATTCCCATGACTGCTGTCAGATTGGGAAAATTGCAAAAAAAAAACATTTCCGTGGGAACCTATTGATTTGATTCCCGTTCTGGTGGTTTTTATTATTTTCAATGTCAAATTTAATGGCGCACTCACACCTTTTTTGGCTGCCTGCCTGCCTGCAGGTTACCATGGCAACGCACGAGTGTGAGTGAGACAGAAAATTTGAATATTCAAATTTTTAAATTTTCTGTCGCACTCACTCTCATGCGTTGCCATGGTAACCTGCAGGCAGCCAAAAAGGTGTGAGAGCGCCTTAAGTCACCCTTCCCTGGAAGAAAAATATCGAGGCGCTAAAATATCTAACATGGAGCTACCGTAGCGTTCCCCTAAACTGTAATGGCGCTAGGAGCATTTATCCCATATTTGTTTTTATCTTTTATTTGTTACCACAGTATTTTCAGAATTTGTGACTGCGTTTCGTTTAACAATTATTGTATATGTTTTCAATTCCGAAAACAATATCCTTTTTTTTAATCCGAAGCGATATTAATATTTTAATCGTATTATTTACAGAAAAAAATTTTTTTTAAATATAAAAATTTCAGAAAATAAATAGAGTGTAAAATAATAACTCCATTTTGTGGTTATGTTTCAATAACTAAAAATTATTTCAATTTTTTTATTGTTTCAGTAAAATTTTATATTGTATTTTAGTAACATTTTATTAATACTTTTTATATTGGCAATCAAACATTTTTTAATATTTATCATAGCGAGAATTGAGCTACATTTTGTGATTAATAGTTTTTTTTCCATATACTAAAACTTCTTTTATGAATAAGAATTGTAAAATAAAGACCTTGAAACATATAAATACAAAAATTTAATTGTTTAACATTCGTTGTTATTGTTGTAAAAAAAAAAGAAAAATCGAACCCGGGATAAAATGAATAGTATTCGAATAAGTATACGCAGTAATCGGAATATTCGAAATAGTATTCCAAACGGGAATTGAAAGTATATAGAGTATACCAAATAGTATTCTAACTTGTATACATAATCTCCAATGTATACCTGAATGTCTTCCATAATATTCAAAACGCATATGACAGTATACTGAGTAAACTAAGCTGAATCTTCAAATGGATCATCTTAGTTTCCTAAGTATACCAAAGTATTCAGAGTAATCTCGAAGGTGTTCAGAAGTCTCTTAAAAGTATGAACATCTTCAGCAGTAAATAAAATGAATACTGCAGTCTCTGAATTATTGGATATCTAATTTGGTGATACAACACATAGATGGCAGAAGTAAAAAATTAGAATGGCACTAATAAATAAAATAATACATAATAAACTGAGATTTACAGTATTTTATTTAAATTTTAGTATTATTTTTTGAGTAAGAACTACTAAACATAACTGATAACAAGAAGAAAGATTTTTTATTAATACTGCAAAAATATTTTTACTCTAAAGCAGAGATTGGAGTATTTTTTCGTTTTTAAAGGTTTGCCACATCTGGTTATTGCATTAGGATGACCAGTCAAGGGTTTCTCGATGCAAGAGGTCCTATTTTATGAGTTTTTCGGTACTTGTTTTTTTCTTATAGATTTATTTAGATAGAAAATGTGTGAATTTTAAAGATGCAAAGAAACGAAGAAAATGTTTTTAAATGTTTAGTATCTTTTCAAAAATTTTCCTAAGACAGACATTCAAGTTTTCAATTTTCTTTCTAGCATTTGCCAGGAACGAAGGGAAACCTACAGTTGGTAGTTGGTGAGTTAAAATGAAGAATTTATTGAGAATTTATTTATTAATTATTATTTTAATGTAATATTTAAAGTTTTTTATTAAACGAAATAATTTGAAGTGTAAGATAATTCTTTAACTAAAAAAATCCTGTACTAAGTGACACAATTCATTAATGACAAATTACCCATCGAATGGTACGAAATCATATGCCGAAAAAATTATAAGCAAATCAAGTAAGTTTTTCATATATTTTTTATTTCCTTAACCAGAAATTTATATTTTATTAAATATTATAATATTAATATTATAAATATTAACCTTGTATTCACTGCCAATTGTAATAGTTTATTTAATAAATTATTGTATAAAATATAACAAAAAAAATTTTTTATAAAAAATAATTTAATAACATTAAAATATATCATTGATTAGAATGCAACTTAAAGTTGACATTTTTTTCAGGTACGGAATTATGAGTTTTATAAAGGATATACCATATTACTTATCGCTTCAAATATTTAATTCAGATAGTTATTTTTCTTTATGTTTATCTATTTATTTATTTAACTTGTATATTAATTAATTAAGTATTACATATTATGTTATTTAAGAAAAAATGTTTGTGTATATTTGGTGTTTATATGTATCAAAAAATATTCAATGAATAAATTAATTATCATTTAATATTATTTATTTTCATTCACATTTATTATTAAAAAGAATTTTTGTCTATAAGACAATGCGACATTTATTAGACACTATTAGAACTCTATAATTGGAGTTCATTACAAGATAATTTGTAAAAATTCATAGAATATCCCAATGTATACGAACGGTATACTCTCCTCTCTATGTGGTAGATCTTAGTATACCATCAGTTTACTTTATTTACTTTTCTCAAAGTATTCCACAGTCTACCTTTTGGCACGGAGGAATACTTATTCGAATACTATGTGACTAAAGTTTACTTTTGGAATACCTATATTTTTTCATCCCGGGAAACTTTGATTTTTATTAAAAATTGAATTATTTAGGAGAATAAATTTTAGAAGAAATGTTACAATTTGTCGTTTATTTAACTGTAGTTAATAATTAAATAATAATTAGAATGGTTTTTTTTTGCTTAGATTTTGCAAAATTTTGAGAAAAATTAAGAAAATTTTTTTTTAATATGTTGATATTTTGCTACTTGATTTCCTACCCGGAGGATAGGAGACTTAAATCTGTTGCGTTAAATGTTGAAAGTACTTTTCTCCCAAGTAGTGACGAACTATTTCTACCAGGATTATAATGCAACAAATTACAAGAATAATTATTACAATATATATATATATTTTTTTTAATCTACTTGATTTTTAAATAGTAGAACTATATGGATACATGAAATGCTGACATTGCAACTTCAAAATACATTAAGTTATCTCATTAACTTTATTCCAAACTTCTGTCAGTGTGCAATGGATTAATCAAAGTAATTATCACAGTAGGACATGTACAATCACAAGCGCAGCTTGCGGTTTTGGCGGGTTGAACGAACTGGTAGATATAGAGAGTGAGAGGAGGAGTTTGGAACAGTGGGTGGCAATGGGTGCATAGGGTGCAAGCGCCCCAAGTACAAGGCCTAGTATTGCATGATGCCTATGCCAAGCTACCAAGCGCGAGCGGCTAAATCAAATAGCACTGCAAATTGCAAATGGGAACTAATTGCTTTCGCTCTTTACTTAGAACCATAGTAACGTTTTAACAAGCTCTGACGCGGCGTGAGTCTCTTGCTGCACATTACACTATAAGCTGTGATGCTAGTTTTACAGGGAATTTAATGTGTCCGCAGAGGTTACATCAACAACATGCTGATATTTCAATTTTCCAATATTTCATCCGCTATAAAACCCAGGGGCGTCAAATGATGTATTGTTGCGTTGAGAGTGATCAATTCTTTGAATAATTTTGAAAAATTCTTTTTTAATATCAAAATAGTGAAGAACAAATTTTGATTGAAGTGAGGAAAAATTGATTTTTACATACACACACCTAACAAATAAAGATTTTCTCTTGAGATTAGTTTATATATCACAATTGTCTAATAATAATTGTCATTTAGCATTTTTATGTTAATCAAAAATTATCCTTATCCATTCACTAACACCCTTTTCCTCTTACAGTATTGTTGGGATATCGAACATTAAGCATGTTTAATAGGCGAAGATAATTAAAGGGACAAGGAATTCTACTTAGATTGAAAATCCAATTTTCAAAGTAATTATTTAGAAACGATAACAATCTTTAAATTGCTGTCAAAAAATCAATAAATTTAATTTAAAAAGTCAGAATATTTTTAAGGAATGGTCAAAATACATAAAAAGAGGAAATTAATAATTGTGAAAATTAATGTGAAAAACAGGGTCAATAACACATTTTTATAAGAAATATAAATTTTAAATAAGAGAGAGAAAACACGTAATTAAAACATGTACGAATAAATCACAATAATTAAATAAAAGGAAAAATTCAGAAAAAGAAAGTTTCTAAAAATAAAACCCGTTCAGAAATTTGAGTTAGATTTTAATAGGGACCTCGCTGTGCGTCCCTTTTGCCAGATGGGTTCCGGAGGGGAAACTCTATAGGCGGAACCCGGTATTTTTCGTCACGATCGACGCCAGCGAGAAATGTTGGTAGGGATCTAGCTGGGATATCCCTGCGATTTCCCTACCAGAAGTAATGGGTTCTCGCTAGAACCCTATTAGCTCCCTTTAATCGATTATTATTAAGGGGGGAACACCAGTTGTAACTTTCGAAAAATCGATTTTTTTTGTGAATTTTCTTAAAGTATACATATTTAGAAATGTGTCTGTAAATTTCAAAGTTGATCCGGTGAAAAATAAATGAGATATACAGAACACAGCAGCGACGCGTCCCGTGGCTTCATACAAGGTGGCCAGCCATACCTGACCCTAACGACAGATGGCAGCAAATTGGCATTTTAGAATCGGCAACCACTGCGGAAGAGTTATTATATGGTCCAGGAATCGATGACTCTTTGTAACTTGGAAACAAAATTTTTTCTGAACAAAAAAAAGTAAGTTGAAACTTTGAATGCGTTTTTCCCAAAATGACATTTTCCAAGTCGGTGACCACGATTACTCGAATACCATTAAACCGATTTATTTAAAATTTAGTGTGCTTCATTTACACATATAAGTCTAGTTCGTGATAGAAGGATTTTTTTTATGCAAAACTTTTTTTTATATAGCTGAAAATCGACCGTATTTTTTAACGAAAATCATACTTTTGACTTTGACAGGTCGCCATTTTGTCAAATTTTTTTTTTAAATCCTTCGATCACGAACTAGATAATCTTATAATAAATGTAAATCAATTTCATTTTTGTATTTCAGACAAAGTATACTTGCAGAATGCTGGTCACCGCAATTCGCCTTTTTTCTTAAGGCGCCACTTCAATTGCTCATATCTCCAAAAGTTTTTGTTAAAAAAGAATTTTTTTTCTTTTAAATTACAGCTTTTTACATGTACTTTTAACTAATAAATAGTATTCTTTAAAAAGATTCATTGTTCTTTTGGAAAATATTCTTGTAAAAAGCATTATTTGTTGAGTTATAACTGGTGTTCCCCCCTTAAATAAAAATTAATATAATAAAATTAATAAATATTTAATAAATCCAAAAAACATATTTATATAAAGATCCAACGTCCTTTCTTCCGTGAGTGTTTTTGAAATTGTAGAGTTAAAAACGCCCGTTATGCTATTTATTATAGCCGTGAAGTTTAATTGAACTTCCTAACCTCCAAACAGTACTAACACAAATTTTAACCAGAATTATAAATAAAAAAGTTAGAAATCATAATATTACCTGAAGAAATTGGAATAATCATAGTAAAAATTACAAATTTGCAATAATGATATTAACATAAAGACAAAATTGGAGGTTAGAAAACCAATCAATATATTTTTTACTTATAATATTCTAAGTACATAATTCATGTTTGTTGGCGTAATATTAAATATTCTTAAATTGATAATATTATGTTAATATTTACCTCCTGATAAAGAAGATGAGTGATTTGAGTCATCTAAATTGTCAATATCCATAACTTGCTCTTGAACATATTGCATTCTATTTAATTCAACGCGTACGGATTTCACCTCAAGATATTGTTTGCTACGCATTCGCGATTGCTTTTTTTTCCTCTCATTATTTTCCATTATTAATTAACAAAAGAACAATAAAATTCAGGTTCACATAAAATGACATGTGCACTTGCACCATTCATGTCATCATTCTCGATGATGGAACATCGATATATTGAAAACTTCGATACATCGATTTCGATTTAAATTTAAATATTATTTTTACATTAAATAAAAAGTGAAACTATATATAATAATGTAATTTATTAATAATATTATTTTGATTCTATCACTCGGTGGTATTTAATAATAAATTTAATTTATTTAATAATTTTATTATTATAATTTATTAATATTTATTCTTTTTATTATTATTTCTAAAACGAACATTTTAAAAATATTTGTGTCCCTTATTGAACATAATTAAATTCATATTTGAAATAAAGAAAACATCGAAAAATAATCTAAGTCCAATTCGAGGTATTTCTGGCTAGAATTTAGTAAGGGCTTAATCAGATTTTTCTAGTTTGAATTGCCTTTCTAGAATTCAAACGGGATCTCAGCAGATATTTCTAGACTGAATTTCTCACAAGAATCTAATCAGGTTCGAGTACAACTTTTTTAGGCTAGATTTTCTAGCGCGGTTCTAGTCGGAATCCATTATCACATTAGGAAGCTTAGGGACATTTCTACACGGGAATCAAATTAGAATCCTTTTTAAACGTTAGTGCAAGTTCATATCTATTGAATTCTAATAGTTTCCCATCATAATTTTATTATATAAAGAAACAAAAAATAATAAAATTACTATATTCCAGAACTCTTGCCAATAATATTGTTGTATATATATGACGTATATTCCAATTTTTCTGAAAATCATTCGATACATAAACACAAACAGGATTTTTCCAATCCAACGCTTAAGCCGATTAAACATGCACTATGGAGAGAATATTACTTTGCCTCTATTTGTGTTTTCTTTCCATTAAAAAAAAGAAAAGAAAGAAAAACTGTATTTTCAGACCCAATATTGGCTCATTTTTTTTTTTGTCAATCATGATTGCGCCTTCCGTAGAGATTTATATGGAATGAAAATGAACCGGCTCTCCGGTTTCAGTTCATTAACATTGCAAAGTATACAAAATATATATATATATAATGTAATGTATTTATATTGTTTATTTATACATTTACGATGTACTTAATATTCATTTATACATAAATAATCATTAATTTAAAATAATGGATTCAATATTATTCGCCATTGAAAATAAATTATTACTCTTGGGTGATTTTATTATTTGTGTATTATGTATTAAATAGATTAATTACTATATAAATTGTAATTAAAAATATGTTAATAAAAGGTTACAAAATAAGTTGCAATTATTTTTACTACTTTCATGATACTTTTTTTTATATATGTATTATTTAAATGTTAATTTTTTAAAATTATTTTCATAACCCTATTTTCTAGTAAAAGTATATTATTTAATTATTTCTTTATAAAATAGGAACAATGGGATATAATAATAAAAAATTTTCACAAATGTATTTTTTGTGTTTAATAATTCATTGTGTGAAAAATATTCATCGATTGTACCTGCATCAATACATCCTTTTACTAATAAAAATAAAATCTGGTATCGACTTTCTGCATCAGTAAACACATTTACATAATTTTGAATTTTAAAATCCTAAATTAATAATATCAAAATAAATAAATTTAAATAAAAAAATTTTACGGTCATAAGAGATAACTTCTCATACAGAATTTGTAAAAAAAAATTTGAAAAAAAAATTTGAATTTCTTTATGGAGCAAGGCCAATTAAAATTAGGAAAAACTCTCCTCAAGGAATCGAGAATGATATATACAAGAGTGCCTTTTGCTCAGCGCAACATGCAAGTAGTATGAAAATAGTCCCGTCAGACAGAACGAAATGCAAGTGGTGGGGATCACACGAGGCTGACTCACGGGACTATGTAATCAGCTTTACTTTTCTCAGATTTAATTTAACTTTTTCATTTTTTTTTTCAGATGCAGTGAACGTATTTCAACGTGGAGAATTGTATTGTACTCGACTAGACAATTTTGCCGTGTCTCTTCCTTTAAATTACAAAATGGAAAGTAAAAAAATTTCCATTATGTCTCAATTTTACGAAAAACGCAATCAAATCAAAAAATAGTTTTAACAATTTTTTTTTGCAGAATGACAAAAAAAAATGCCATAGAAATTTCTAAAAAAAAGATTTATTGAACTTTATGAAGGAAAATATTATTTTTCCCAAAGATGCACGAGATTGTAGCAAAAAAAATATAATAACAAAAAAATTTTATTATTAAAATTTTTAATCTAAGAAAAATTTTTTATTAGAAAAAATTATGAAATTACGAAAATAAAATGCAGACAATTTTAATATAAAATAGAAGGCAAGACATATTTTTAACATTAAAATATATAATTTTTCTTTTCAGTGAGGGAAAAATAAAAAATTCCTCACCACATTTCTTTTTTAAAAGCATTTGAAAACCTTTTACGACCGAGATTTTTAATTTCTTGGAAATAACGACACTTTCGAACAAGTGTTCTTTTTTTGTTAATGTTCTTTATTACATACTGTTGAACGTTTCAAGATCACTTGGATTTTTACTTTAAGGATAAAATTTTTTTAATTGTAAAACACAACCTTGTTACAACCTTAACAACCATTGATCATTTTAAATTCTTTATTCTGAAGTAATGAGCAATGATTAAAAATGAAAAGGCATAAATATTACACATATGTTATTGGTTGTTCGTGTCATAATTGTAGTTATCATAAAAAGTCCACTTATAAGTATTAATTTTTCTGCGTCATTAAAAACAACTTTAAATACTTTAGTTTAGTCCGTTAGTGATATGAGTCCTTGTGAAAACTATAATAGTTAATCAAAACAAAAAAAGTTGATCAATAGTTGTTAATTACAACTACAATCACCATTAATGTACTTTAACCTTTTTTTAAAACAAGTGATTTACTTGTGAGATATCAGAAAAAATCGTTCAATGCATGAATTGTATTTAAATATATATTATCCAACAATGGTTGTTATGGTTGTAACCATAATCATCATTAATGTACTTTTACCATATCTAAATACATGTTCTATGATATTTTTAGCTGTATTTACATCAAGAGTCTATGTTTCTTTTGCACTGTTATGTCATAAATATTATTTTTAACTAATCTGAACTTATAATTATTCCCTATTCTAATTTCCTCTATTTAACTTAGTTAAATTAACTAAGTTGGGAGGAGGTTTATTAAATGAACGAATAGAAATATAATATAAAAATTCTTTATTTTAAAGAATGTAAAATGTTCTTAACAATTTATATAATCAAATAAATCCTTGTTTGAATATTTGGTATGGTTACCTTTAAGATGTTTATATTGAGGAGTCTTCAATTGGCACCTGATGTATTGACCTCCTAAGATTGGATCTTCTTGATCGTTAAGATTTTTATTACCGCACGTAACCACTGAGAAATATTATAATTTTGGAAACTGTATCTAACACTTGCTATGACGAACTCCGTGTGTATAATTTGGGACTGCCTTTGAAGTGAAATGTCTCCCTTTATATAGGTATATTTTCCAATGTATTCTTCGCGGCGGTACCAGCTCGCCTCTTTGGGTTAGATTCAAGATCGGTACCTCACAGACGTGAAAAGTGTTTATTGCTTTTCTTCTATGTGTTGGTGACTCCGTATGTTGATTTCCTTATTTTAATAATACAAAATGTCAAGAACACTACATCCCAAAGAAATATTACAATTTTCTTATATTGATCATTTTAACATTAATTATGATTATTAACATTATTATTTTATTATATATTTAATATTTATAAATAATTGATTTAATCTCAAATAATTGTTTATTTATAATAAATTGAAGTACTAAGAATTTTTGTACCATTAATCTGCTAAGGACTAACATAGTCCTTAGTCATAATAGTTGACCTTCTAATGAAATCTTTTAGTGAATTAGAAAAGTTCGAAGTTAAATTCAAAGGTATTATATGGACTCGACGAGCAGGTAACAACTTAAAGGTAGTCGGTTTGCAGTCAGTTGAGGAATGACCTAAGATTAGCAGAAGACTAGTCCATGCCTGGGAATGACCCAAAATTGGCAGAAGACTATAGTCCAAGCCTAGCGAATAGGTATTTTCTTGAAGAACAACTGATGAAAGTAACATCCAAATAAGAACTGTTTTACTCATCAAAAATGCATGGTTTATTTAGTAGAATACCAATCGAAAATTTGGAGACGAATGTTTTGGGTTGGCCAGAATTACGTGATTAAATTATTATATTTCGTCATCTCTATATATACTTATTTTTAACAGAATCGAAGATTGTAAAAATAGTGGTTGAGCATGTCACAGGTCGATAATAATTTATAGACATAATCTCCCAAGAATGTGACAAAATCATCATCAAAATTTTTTATTCTTTATATTATTATTTTGTTGCAATTTTAATAATGCTATTTTCCCCCAAAAAAACTAACTATGCATGCAGTTTCACATTTTCTCTAATTTGTATAACAAACGTTGAATAATTAAAATAACAAACCACTATTATTTTTTATGTGTGGCCTTCACATGCAGAAATATATGGTTATTTTCGCATGAATATCTTGCATATATATATATATATACTCTTTGCGCTTGACACTTTTGCTGCTACACTGAAAAAATTTTTGTAGAACGGTTGTTGTCTTCATAATATGTAGAGTACACTTGTAACACGCAACATTGAAATAACCTTTTTGACATGGTCTCTATATCTTTTTTATAGGTGGCAGCTGCCCCTTATTCTGCTTAGAAAGTTGCTAACCAACAAAAAAAAACCCCAACCCCAAAAAAGAGTTGCTTCAACCAAAAAAAAAAAGAGTAATGTATAGCTCACAAGATAGCGCTGCGTGATCAATTAAAAGAAGCATCGCTATCTCACATCTCTTTTTCTACACGAGAGAAAAAAAAATTCAGTAAGGGGCAGTTTTCCATTTAATAAAGTAATTTTTTATTTATAAAATTTATATTTATAAAATTATATATTTAATATTGATAAAAGTAGGTTAACTTTAAAAAAAATTTGATTTAAATTAAAATTCACTGTAACTTAATTTTTCAGTATAAAATTATTTTTTATATTTCACACTGTCGGAGAAAACTCTATATAAACATTTAAACGTATACATATAAAGCTAGTATATGCAATATTTTAAAATTGCATTATTGATAAACGGATTAACGTTTAAATAAGTTCTTTAAAAATTCAAATTAACTGGTTCGCCACTTTTTTTATAACATTTATAAACTTCAATTTTACTTCTTAACTTTTTTATTTTATAAATTATTAACTCTTTGCGCATAATTTATATTATATTTTAATTTTATTTTATCAATGTCACGTTATCGTGGCGTATTTATAAATGAATAAATGTTAATAATAAAATAATCTAAATTTCGTTTTTTACACTTAAAAAAATAATTTTATAAATAAATAATAATTATAAAGGGATAAATAATTAAAAATAAATAATTCACGGAATTCCAAGATAGATTAAATAAAAAAAAGAAAATATTTGTAGTAGAATAAACTTTCTTTTTATTTATTTATTAAATTTTCAAATGAGTTTTTTTTTAATTTATTAACTTATTTTTTACTATTAAATTGAATTATTAACACTTTTCCCAAAAGTATGATTTATGTCAAATGATTTTATACGATTTGAACCTCATTTTTCTTTTGGCTATATAAAATGACAAAGACAAAGTCAGTAATAATACTTCTCCTCAACTACTTCTGACGTTTGCGTGTTAGTCTTCTCCCTTTTCGTGGCTTTTGCTTTTCACGTGTACAACATATAGTCTTATCAACATTTAGAAAGTTGTGAAAGATAAACTTATTAGTGTTAGAATCGTATCTGCAAAAATAATCGTTATTATCGTATAACAGTTCTCCCTTTTTATTCACAAAAAACACTCAATATTAATTTAAATATATTAAAAAGAAAAGTTTAATAAAAAAAAAAATAGTTATCAAGAAAAAAAGTTTCTCACAAAAAAAAATTTTTCAAATTACCATCTCAGATATGGAAAAAGTAACAATTTGTTTGTTTCAAAAACCTTCAGCTACAAAACAACAGAAAATATTATTTTTTTAGCAAACATTGAAACAGGAGTTTTCATTATTTATATAATTTATTTTACATCACACGCAGCCAGGTTCAAGAATTTAATTTTATTAAAAGTTTGTAGGCGCCAGTCGACAGTATTTATTTATTACAATAAAAAATATTTATTTAATGGAAATTTTTATCTCAAAGGGTGGAATTGAACGAACCCAGAACAATGAGCGTCCAATTAATATTTTTATTAAATAATCTACTTTCAGCGACGACATCTTTAACCCTTTGAAGCATACATTTTTCTTTAGCAGCAATTTATCTTTGAAGTGCATTATAGGGGGTTTTAAGGATCGCTGATTAAGAATCCGAAGCCAGATATTAAAATTTTTCAAAATTCAAAATGGCGGATCCAATATGGCGGACAATTTTTTTTTTAAATTGATCATATCCGCTCGAAACTGGTTACTCAGGGGTTTTCGGGGTCGCTGATTACGAATCCGATGTCAGTTTTTCAAAATTCAAAATGGCGGATCCAATATAGCGGACAATTTTGTTAAAATTGATCAAATTGATCACAGACACACACACACACAAAGGCGCCATTTTTTTCATTTTGTCATCCGCCATTTTGAATTTTGAAAGTCCAACGTCATATTCGTAATCAGCGACCTCAAAAACCGCCGAATAACAAGTTTTAAGCAAATCCGATCAATTCTTCATTTTGTCATCCGCCATATTGGATCCGCCATTTTGAATTTTGATAATCCAACATCATATTCGTAACGAGCGACCCAAAAACCCCCCGAGTAACAAGTTTCAAGCCATTCCTATAAGTTTTACATTTTCTCATCCGCCATATTGGATCCGCCATTTTGAATTTTGAAAATCAAACGTCATATTCGTAATCAGCGTCCCCAAAAACCCACGAGTTCCATGTTTCATGGAAATCTGATCAATTTTTCATTTTGTCATACGCGATATTGGATCCGCCATTTTGAATTTTGAAAATCTAACGTCATATTCGTAATTAGCGCCCCCAAAAACCCACGAGTTACAAGTTTCAAGGAAATCCGATCAATTTTTTATTTTGTCATCCGCCATATTGGATCCGCCATTTTGAATTTTGAAAATCTGATGCCAGATTCGTAATCAGCGACCCCGAAAACTTTATAGACATTATTGTTAGGTTATTTCCTATTGTTGTTTAGTCACAATTACATTTATTGTAAAAAACGCTATTTTTAAACTTAATTTGTTTATAACATTTATTTTATTTATAAAAAAGACTTTTTTTTGTTACTGAAATGTGTAAAATAGTGGCATGTGCCGCAAAGGGTTAATTTCAATTTAATGTTATGACCCAAGCGTAAAAAATTTTTGGTAAGTGGAAACTCGTGAATTCGTCTCATACTAGGGTTACAAGAAAAAGAAAATTTAGTCTGAATCAAGAATTATACCTATTAGTTATTATTAATATGACAGTTCAGAGATACTTATGTAATAAAAGTAAAGATATAACCAGTTCAGAAGGATAATTAAATTGGATTTACCTTGATTGTACCAGTAATTGATAGTCGAAATTCGCTAAGTTCCTTGATTAATTATTAGAATTATTTTATATATTTCTGATGCGCTGGATGGATTAATAATGCGCTATTTTATATAAACTCACTATTTATTAGTTGAAATACAATTTACATCGCTATTCCGATTTAAATAAAAATTATTTTACATTGTATCAAAATTGACTTATTGTCAAGAACGCTATTCTCTCTCTAAAGGCTAATTTTTCCGGCGTGTCGGCACACATGTGCCTTTGTTGTCTGCTAGTCTGTCACGCTTACCATTCAAGAATTCCTTAAGTTGGTAATGGCGCGGGAGAATCATTCAAATTTAAATTGTGGATTAATTAGGAAAACCACCCGGAAGGGCAGCTAATAATAATAAGAAGCCAAGTAACAAATTGGTTCGTTACACAATAATAATTTTGTTTTCTCAATTTTGATTTATATAATTTAATATTTGTTCTCATCTAATAATTGCCTAACTTCAAGTGTAGGCACTTATCCTCATTGGCAGAATTTAGAATTGTGATTGGTCAAAACTGACGACATACTTTTATCAGATACTTGCAGCTAACTTCAAAGGTAGACACCTTTCCTTATTGGTTAATTTGCATATTTTTCTTAATTTTGATTGGTTAATTTTTCTGAGATGAAAATAAAATTTATTATTTTGATCATGTTGTTTCGATTACAGTTTCAAGGTTATATATAATCACGAAAGTCTAAAAAGAAATAAATTTATATAACATATGCATAAATTATATTTTTTGATCGTCATTTGTAATTAAATAACAATATTTTTAATTGAAATATTTGTAGAAATGAAAGTGCATAAATAGAATAAACATGACAGAGAGAATGAGCCTGCGCAGAGAAGTGACGGTAATCACGAAAAAGTTGTGTATTTTTTTGTGTCAGTTTATAATTCATTGTAATTGTGATTACAGTGTTTTTAGTATTTATGAAAAATTTTTGTGATGAGAAAAAATGGAGAATTCAGTTTGTAATTATTTATTAGTGATTACAGTGTTTTCAATATTCATGATAATTTTTTTTTGAGAAAAAATTGGAAGTAAACTAATTCTATTCAATGACATTATATTTATGTCTTCATTTAATTATTTTACAAATTTCCATACACTAATGGTTATTTATGGCTTTATACATCGATTTAATACTTCAGAAGTGTATTTCATTTCTAAAAAATATTATTACGTAAATAATTATTATTCATTTATTATTAATTATTTATAAATTATTATTGTTGTATTTTATAGTAAAGTATTTCTAAATTAAAAATTAGGAAGTGGTCCGATATTACTCAGGTATTTCCCCTATATTGACAAATATAATATAATATTATATTAATATTTGTCGATAGTAATAATAATAATAATAATAACGTTCAAAAGCCGAAAGGCATATGAACTATGAATAATAATGTTTGTGAACTTATTAAAAATTAGAGGGTCGGAAAATTCCTGTTACAATATAACGTTAGGAATGAAAAAATTAAAGACAATATTCTCTATTTATTATTCAGTAAAGAACAAAGAGACATATGTTATGCATCAATTGAGAATTGTATCAGATTGGATATTTCACACGAAAACTTTTTTTTTCTGAATAATACAAAATATGTTTTAATAATAACATTGTATATCATTTACATATAAATCTACAGTAAATTGAATACAATTGATGAAGCTTTTAAATGAATGTCTTTCATATATTACAACACATATGAATTCATATATCGATCTTGAATATACACTGTTAAGGGATTATGTGAAAATGATCCGATTGATATACAAAGCAGAACAGAGGGATCCTTTTCGTAACAGAGAGAAAGCTCACAACATCATACATATATAGGTACAAATGGAGCTCTATATATAGCTATAACTAGGTATTCCGTGCATATATATAGCTTTCATAGCGAGAGAAAGCAAGAGAGAGAGAGAGAGAGCCTAGAGGTTGTTTGTTGAACATGTTTGTTTGTGTGCCGGTGATCGTTAGTGTGTTTGGCTCGATGATATAATTGTGTACTTAGCTCGTGGTCTACTCGTCCGAATAGATGGACAAGTTGGTATTGGTCAACGACGACGCGTTGGCGTTGTAACGCAACGGCTAGATATCTGTGTTTGCTCAAACATAGAGGAGAGAGAGAGAGGGCGTTCAGCTTTGCGACACTCTAGCCGCGACTGACGAGCCAAAATTACGACGTTAGTCACGTTACACCTGAGCTAATGCCTAAGACAGAGATCGACTCAAACATACTAAAGGAAACCCATATTGCATTCGTGTTTGACAAACACAACAATCGGCGCTTAATTATTGCAAGATGATTGGAACGATAAGCCTTATGCTTTGTTAACTTTTTTCGATATAATAAGTCAATGGGTATATTATAGTAGAAGTGATTGTGAATGCCACCGATAAAAAAAAGGTTTAAAAAAGTGTATTCCTTTCAATAGTGGAAATTCTTTCTTCTTTCTAATTCCTGAATAATTGGAAATAACATCGAAATTTATTCTTTTCTATATAACTTCTTCTCCTTTAGATAGAATACATATCGATCATCATAAATTCAGAAAAACTTTTGATTTTTCTTCTAGCTCATATTATTTAGCCACACGGAGCAAAAAGAACTGGTTACCAAAAATTAAGTTCACACAGCAATTTTAGGATTGTCAATATTGAACCAGCAGTTCTATTTGTTTTTGGGACAAAAAAAATTATTAAAATGGGATTGTTATTACTATTCGGATTGTTCGGTGACCAAACAAAATTGTTTGATGAACAAAGAAAATTGTTATGTAACAGTTGAAATAACAAAACTAAATTGTTAAATCGACAATACAATTTGTTGTATTAACAAAACTTTGATCCGTCTAATACAATTTGTTCAGTTTCATTGCTTTTTAAAATAATCGATAGCAGATTTCCGTAGGTCATATCATCAGTTTCATTTGCATTAAAATCTGTGGAACATGCAGCTTCTAAATCAAATTCTTTCGACCTAAAACCAAAAAATTATTTTTAGTTGAAATTTCTTGTTAAATAATATTTAATATTTTGTATTTTTTAAGATGCGAGGTTATGTTCAATAGTAACCGAGTATAACTTACCGATAAACAATGAAATTGTCTCTTCATCCATTCACTGCACATGCAATAGATTTCTCACTTTAACCGGATTCATTATTTAACAGCACATGTGCCAGAAGCAAACGACGCGACGAGCTGCACACCAGTTTGCGAGAATTCAAGATGACCACGTGACATGGAACAATAAACCTGTCAGTTGAACAAATCCGGATTGTTCCATCAGCAATCAACAGAGAGTTTGCTTCCGAAACTGTATGGAATTGGAAACTGAACAAAACTGACAACAAAAAATTCGTATTTTTGTTAAAACAACATACCTGGAGGTTCTATCAGAATTCCGCCGGAATTAGGACTCTAAAAATTTTTGAAAAAATTAATCAGAATTCCGTCGGAATCCCATCGGAAATTCTTTGGAACTCTAATGGAATTCCGTTGGAAGTTCTGGCGGAATTCTGATAGAACCTCCAGGGGGCACTTTCCGGGGAATCTTTCCAAGTGGGCAATCCAAAAATTGTTTCCACAACAATCCCATTTTTCTCCGTACACAATCAGAACCATCAATGAGAACGGAACAAGCAATAACGTTTTGCACTCCATAGACCAGGCACAAAAAATTCTAAAATAAAAATCATTTTTTTATAAACTAGAAATCTGAATTTTAATGTAAAACTTTGTGTAAATTATTATTGTGCTATAATTTTATTTGTGACATCACCGAACGAATATTCGAGAAACATTTTTATAATGGAATCATACAGAAATATTTTTTTTCTGGTTCATTCAAATGTAGGTGGACTTTTTTCCAGATTCTTCCCCTAAAATATTTTTTGAAGGTTTCAGAAATATAATGTGTTATCTGAGTATTCTTGCAATGAACTCCTTTGAAATAAGAATAGCGCACAGGTGTTTCACATAGTATTGAGGGGTTACGTTGATTGCACTCTGACGCGTAAAGATTAATGATCTTCGGTGCCAACTGGTGAGTAAGTTTGACACTTTGATGGACTACGACTGAATACGATTCAAATGTACTCGCCGATGAGGTAACTAGGTAGTTAACTAACTGACTGAAGAATAATACTGGATATTTCTCACTCTTATATGAAATATTTTCTAGAGTGGATTCTTATTATTTTTTTTTATTAATTTTACGTAAATGAAGAAGAGTGGGATATGAATGAATAATTGATTTTAATTTATTTTATATTACAAAAACTTAATGATTTCAAATTAAAAATAATTAATTTTCAGTTTGAATTATTATTTTTTAATAACGTTTTTTTTGTATTGTTACAATATCAAGAAGAAGAATTAGAAGTTTACATTAATATTATTGGTTATCAATTGGAATTATTGATATATTATTGTTAATAATTAAGAGGATATTTATATTTTAATTCATTAATTAATTAGATATGATCCTTGATTAATGTAATTAAATTGACAATTAAAATTGATAGGAAATTAATAAAAAAAAGAATCCCTTTTATGTTTCAATTACATAGCTAAAAAATTTTTATTTATAGTAATTTAACATTAATCTTGGGATCGATTTAATTACCTGTGAATTAGATGTGAAGTGTTGTAATATTTATGATGTGTTGAAAAGGTACTGATACATCTTATTATCCTATAGTATAATTACAAATGGACCAAATTCCCGGTAATGGACCAAGTCTCATTGTAATTGGATTTCGAGGTGGAAACCTACAGCCCTAACATACATGTTGATTATTCGACTGTTGATAACAATATTGATCAATTATAACGTTCTTTTATAATTGCTATACAAATTTTATTTTGACATTTTCATTAATTAATAACGTTAAATTGTTTTCATTTTTTAATTTATTTTATCAATTGTTAAATACTAAGATTTATAAAATATTAAACCATTTCCAGTTGTTGTTATGTTGGTTATTATTTTTAAATCAAAATGTTATAAACGGTTTTACAATGAATTTAATAAATTAATTGTATTTAATTCATTGTAAATAATTGCAATTAAATGTATTTAATTAATAATAATTAATTGTATAAAAAGTTCCCGGGAGACTCCCGGGAATTTCTCAGAAAAAATTCCCGCAAACTTGTTAACCCTTACGTGAAGCATTGTAGGTGTCTCTGAAACAAAAAACTTTTGTTTAAGGCGTAAAAAATTTTTGTAAGTATTTAAAAAGTTTCATTTAACACTAGGAAGTACCCAGAAGCATATTTAAAGTTTAGGTTAATCATATTTTGCATGTTAATTACTTATAGGAACCTATTCAAGGTTTCAGTCTGAGATCCAGGTAATTAATTGATATTTTCCAATGTATTAAACTGAAAAAAATCAATAGTCGATTACTAGGATCTCTCCAGGTACTTCTCTAAAAGTTAGTTAAATTTCGATAACTTCTTCGAGGAAGAAAACCCTAAAATATGAAAGACGATCGCTACAAGAGATTTCCAGGTACCTATGATTACTCAGGGTAATTTTTCGTCAACTTCTGGAACAAGTTAACCTTAAAACGTGATAAATGATCACTAGGAAGTTTCAAAATACTTTCCTAGTGTTCAGGTCGTTTTCATAAACTTTTTCAGGGAAGTTTATGTTAAACAGCTCAATCGTTTACGAGAAGCAATTATCATATTACCTAAACTCAGTCAAAATCAAATATCTACAATTAACCTTCAAATATTTGCTCCTAGGTCAATTGATTTTTATCAACTGTCTCCGTCAAATTAAATATAAATCAGTTAATTATTTATTCCATGTAATTTCAAACAAAAAGTTTTTATCATAATTAAAAATTTTTCTTCTGATTATTTATTTATCAATTTATATTTATATTTTTAATTCTTGAAAAACAACTAAAATATCTTCAAAAATATCGTTGATTTTTAATTTTTATTAAACTTTTATGTACAGACATTTACTAAATTACAGAATAAAACATTTTGATTAATTTTTTTTAAATATAAAACATTCTCGAAGTATTAAACATAACATACAAAAATACCAACAAAATTGTCTGAATTTGAAATTTCATAACCTAAACTTTAAATATGCTTCTGGGTACTTCCTAGTGTTAAATGAAACTTTTTAAATACTTACAAAAATTTTTTACGTCTTAAACAAAAGTTTTTTGTTTCAGAGACACCTACAATGCTTCACGTAAGGGTTAACAAGTTTGCGGGAATTTTTTCTGAGAAATTCCCGGGAATCAACTCCCGGGAGATTCCCGTGAGTCTCCCGGGAACTTTTTCACGTGGGTATTTGATTAATTGTAATTATTTATATTTAATTAATCGTAACGAATTGTATTTAATTAATTCGAATGAATTGCAATTAGTTCTATTAAATTAATTGTAATGAATTGTATTTAATTAATTGTAATTAGTTTATTTAATTAATTGTAATTAATTGTATTTTATTAATTGTAAATAATTGTAATTAAATGTATTTAATTAATAGTAATTAATTGAATTTGATTAATTATATTTAATTAATTAATTGCAATTAGTTATATTTAATTAATCGTAACGAATTGTATTTAATGAATTCTAATGAATTATATTTAATTAATTGTAATAAATTGTATTTGATTAATTGTAATAAATTGTATTTAATTAATTCTAATGAATTAGAATTAGTTTATTAAATTAATTGTAATGAATTGTAATTAATTCATTCTAATCAAATGTAATTAATGAATTGTAATTAATTGTTTTTGATAAATTGTATTTAATTAATTCTAATTAATTGTATTTAATTTTTTGTAACTAATTATATTTAATTAATTGTATTTAATTGATTGTAATTAATTATGTATTTCATTAATTCTAATGAATTAGAATTAGTTGTATTTAATTAATTGTAATGAATTGTAATTAATTCATTCTAATGAAATGTAATTAATTAATTGTAATTAATTGTTTTTGATAAATTGTATTTAATTAACTCTAATCAATTCTATTTAATTATTTGTAACTAATTATATTTAATTAATTGTATTTAATTGATTGTAATTAATTGTATTTCATTAATTGTAATTAATTGATTGTAATTAATTGCTATTAATTGATTGTAATTAATTGTAATTAATTAATTGTAATTAATTGATTGTAATTAATTGTAATTAATTGATTGTAATTAATTGTAATTAATTAACAGTGTTATATTTATAAATAATTTCAATAACGTTTAAGTCATACGTAACCATTAAAAAATTTCTAATCACAAGGAAATAAAAAATAAATTTAATTTCATTTCATTTAAAATTAACTGACATTCACAAATTAATTAATTTATATACATTTTGTTTTTGACAAATTAAGATAGTATCTTGTCGTTCTGGATTTATGAAATTTAACTTTTTTATTTATTTTTAGATCAACTAAAACTCCCGTTGTTTTAGAAGAAGTCACTCTTGATTAATGACAAATTTTTGACATAAATATTAATTGACTTTTATAATTTTTTTTTATGATATTAAATGCATATTTAAGAACAATGTCAAAATAGTAAAAAGATATAATTTAGAAATGTTGTTTGATAAAAATACATCAGGTGGTTAATATATGTAAAAGACAATATTGATTACGTACATATAACGGCATGGAAAAAAATGTGAGCTTGGATCGCATACTGATGAGATAATAATGTGAAAAAGTTGAAGAAAAAAAAATTCATAAATTCGGTCGAGGATAACGGACCAAGAAAACTGCTTCAAGGAGCGATAGATGAAATTGAACGAATTTTCTGGAAGCATGACGATGCGCGGGCGAGCAAAAGGGGGATGAAGATTGGAGGGTGAGGGATGAAGCGGAAAAGAAAGGGGACGGTGGTGCGACGCGCGGGCGGCTCAGCGCACACAGCTCGACGTTTCAGGATCAGGGCTCGGTTTCCCGAGGACCGAACTCTATATACTGGACTAGCTGGCTGGCTTCTTTCGAAACAAAAGCTCGTTGTAAAACGACCAGCAAAAGAGTCGAATGGGGAGTATTAATCTCGAGTATAAAGTAAGATAAGTGGGCCGCGGCATGGCTCGCCGGCCAGTCACTACTACTATGTAGTATAGAGAAGGTCGAATATCTGGCTTCACGAAACTAATTCCAGCCTCTAATGGTTCTGCCAATAGCAATTTCTTTAGAACCGAATAGTGCTGATTTCTAGATCTAAGAGAGCTAAGAAACTTTTCTCGGTTTTTCACGAGAACACGGAGAGCAAAATGCGAGAAGGACAACACCAACGTAATTTACTTTCCCTCATCCCATTTTCCTTCATCCACACATATATATATAAACTCTATTTCAGCTATACTTCGTTTCGATGCACAACTTCTATATGTTATACTATAATACACGGTAGAATTACTCAAATAATATGTAGCAAGTAAAACATGGGGCAAATGATACCTCTCTTGATTCCCTTGCGTAATACCAACTAACTCAAAATACCTTATACTCTTGGCCTTAAATAATAACACAAATTTCTCCTACACAAATGCAATTATCAAGTTTTTTTTAATGAAATAATATGCAAATTGAATACACAATTTCATGAATTTTTTTTTATTTTGCTCTTACTTTATCAAAAATGAAAATAGCTTTGATTTGGAATCCTCAATTCAATAAATACAATGATATGTTCGGGAAAGTGTTCATAAGAGGTTCCTAAAGTTCCTGGCATTCAAGTTAGATCAAATACGAAATTATTCTTTTTTTACAAGATTATTAAATTTCAGCAATTTAATCAATAATTTTTTTAATCTCCTAATCCCATTTCCTTGATCTCTCCTAAAAAAAAGATTCACAATTTGATGCATTCAGTAGTATAGATATATGTACATTCCTATCTATAATCTTTAGTATAAAAGTCTGCAACAACTATGAGTTCTCTAAAGCCCGATATTATTCCCAACAGCAATATTAAGGGTCTTCGCTCTCATTAATCTAGAAAGAAAGTATACCAGCATTTCTACAATACCAACAAAAAAGTTAGTAAACTTTACAGGCATTGAACAGGTCAGGTTCTTCAATATAAGCTCTGGCTATAATTTCTTAGACTATATATATATATATATATTAATCATTATATTAATTAATATATTAATTAAAAGTTTATCGGATAGAAAACTTACTTACAAAATATTGACAAAAAAAAGAACAAAGACTTACATTCAAGTATCAAAATCTTATTCTGACGTATTTTCAACACAATAATAGAATAACAATGAAACTTGGTATAAACTTATACCAAGTACATTAATTTAAATGAAGAACGAAAATTATTTCGACCCAGTTTATCATAGATGCTTTTCTATACATTTTTTGAAAATTACTATTTAACACATAAAAAGTAAATGAAAAATTATTAGAACTAATTTGAAATTTCCTTTTATTTAAGGAAAAACAAAATAATCCTTAGAAGTACATAAATAAATTGTTGTCTATAATAGAGATAATGCTATTGCAGAGAGCGTATTATACCTCACTTTAAATACCTATAATCTGAGTTTAGTCTCGATGGCTTAATACACAGTTAAAACCTATCAAACTCATTGAACAAAACACAGTAGTGCAAGGCCTTAGGTTAAAGCTACAAACTCTAGACAACTCCAGATGCTCTTAAAAGTACTGAACTAGTATTACTAACATCAAATTTTAGTATATGAATGTATATAATCCTAAATAATTTCGGCATACGCAAGAGCACTTTGTTTCTATAATTCCATATCTATATACATATAATGAAATATATTTCATGTTTGAATGTTTATATGCAAACGAATAACAATTATAGGGATAATAAAAGGCAACTATGCTATAATAATTGTACAGATGAAAATGAAATTACTATAGTAAATGAAATGATGTGATATATAATATATATATATATATATGTAGGGTCTACAATATTCGTTCATTCAAAGTTTGTGTAACGCAAATGCCATACATTGTCTAAATGTAAATTAGTATAAAAGTTAGATATATATTTTGGTAATGAAATGTCACAAATGAATTAAATGTAATAGTATTATAATAATAACAACAGTTATCTTTAAATAGAGCTAAAATAGTATTTTTTAAATTAACCCATTAAGCTCTAAATGCAGTGAAATTTTAGTTTCGACTTCAAGCTATAATTCAATTAACAATTGAACATAAATGTTTTTTATATTGAAAATTTATTTTTAAATTGTAAAATTCAGAGTAAATTGCTGAGATCCCGTTTGAATTCTAGAAAGGCAATTCGAACTAGAAAAATCTGATTAAGCCCTTACTAAATTCTAGCCAGAAATACCTCGAATCGGACTTAGATTATTTTTCGATGTTTTCTTTATTTAAAATATGAATTTAATTATGTTCAATAAGGGACACAAATATTTTTAAAATGTTCGTTTTAGAAATAATAATAAAAAGAATAAATATTAATAATAATAAATTATAATAATAAAATTATTAATTAAATTAAATTTATTATTAAATAACACCGAGTGATAGAATCAAAATAATATTATTAATAAATTACATTATTATATATAGTTTCACTTTTTATTTAATTTAAAAATAATATTTAAATTTAAATCGAAAATATCGAAATCGATGTATCGAAGTTTTCAATATATCGATGTTCCATCGTCGAGAATGATGACATGAATGGTGCAAGTGCACATGTCATTTTGTGTGAACCTGAATTTTATTGTTCTTTTGTTAATTAATAATGGAAAATAATGAGAGGAAAAAAAAGCAATCGCGAATGCGTAGCAAACAATATCTTGAGGTGAAATCCGTACGCGTTGAATTAAATAGAATGCAATATGTTCAAGAGCAAGTTATGGATATTGACAATTTAGATGATTCAAATCACTTATCTTCTTTATCAGAAGGTAAATATTAACATAATATTATCAATTTAAGAATATTTAATATTAAGCCAACAAACATGAAATATGTACTTAGAATATTAAAAGTAAAAAATATATTGATTGGTTTTCTAACCTCCAAATTTTGTCTTTATGTTAATATCATTATTGCAAATTTGCAATTTTTACTATGATTATTCCAATTTCTTCAGGTAATATTATGATTTCTAACTTTTTTATTTATAATTCTGGTTAAAATTTGTGTTAGTACTGTTTGGAGGTTAGGAAGTTCAATTAAACTTCACAGCTATAATAAATAGTATAACGGGCGTTTTTAACTCTACAATTTCAAAAACACACACGGAAGAAAGGACGTTGGATCTTTATATAAATATGTTTTTTGGATTTATTAAATATTTATTAATTTTATTATATTAATTTTTACTTAATAATAATCGATTAAAGGGAGCTAATAGGGTTCTAGCGAGGACCCTTTACTTCTGGTAGGGAAATCGCAGGGATCCCTACCAACATTCCTCGCTGGCGTCGATCGTGCCAAAAAATGCCGGGTCCCACCTAGAGTTTCCCTTTCAGAACCCATCTGGCAAAAGGAACGCACAGCGAGTTCCCTATTAAAATCTAACTCAAATTTCTGCACGAGATTGTATAAAAAAGAAAAAATTTTTCAAATTTCCGGAGTCCAATTTGGTCATTAAAAAATTTAAACAATTATTGGAAAGGACATAAAACGTTTTGATAAATAATAATAGAAAATAATAGTTATTTTCTAATTTTTTATATATTTTTTTCAAGTTAAAACAACATGAAAATTGAGAACAATTTACTAGAAGAGAATGAGTAAGATAAGAAAAGAATAGAAGGGAAAAAGTCGGTCAATACGTCAAGCATCAACCACACTGACTGGGAGAGGTCTGCTGACATGATCTTTTTTACTACATATGTCATGGAACAGTTTTATTAATTTTTTTTCCAAAATTTTTTTCTTCGAACATAAATAGATATACAAAATTGAATTTTTTCTTTATCACCTTCTATTATTGATTCTAAAAAATATATAAAAATCGTCGAATATCTAGAAACATATATTATGAAACAAAATTAATATTTAAATATATATAATACATATTCCATATGTGCTTAAAAACCTCGTAATTACTACAGCTGTAGTTCTAATGACTTTTTCAAGTTAACCATTTTGCAATTTTCTCTAACAGTTTTTTTTCTATTTTTCATTATTTGTTAACTTAATGCTAATGACTCTTTCTTTTAATATATATGTGTAGGAGAAAATGTTGAAATTTAATTAGAAGGGTTTTGTTGAAATAGGTTTTTTTTTTGTTGGTTAAATGAAAATAATGATGTGATATAAAGAATACAATTCAGTGTATATGTTTGAAAAATAAAGACAAGATAAATAAAAGGAAAAAAAAGAAGTATAGGTGAGTGAGAGAATATTCAGATGATAGAGAACTCGGTTATTCGTGCATTTCAACTTTCAACTCAACATTTCATACACCAAGCAGCATAGCAGAGTGTAAGGGTGTCTCGTCAAAAACTATACTGGATGATATTTCATTCCCGACCGCTTTTGCTCTCCTCGCGCGCGGTAAAACTAACTCCTTTTGCTATCCCACTTACAAGAAAAAGCGGCTGGATATTCCCACGTTAGCGCACACTTTTCAGTAAACTTCCTTCGCCAATGCTCCAGCAATGTTCTTTCTTTCCTTCTCTCTCTCTCTCTCTTGCTCACTCGACGAGTGTCATTTCTCACGAGAGTGCAACCGGAACGTAAAGGTGATTTCAAACCGAGAACAATCGTATGAATTCAAGAGACGGACTTATTGTTGAGCTTGTGGTCGCTTGCTCGCCCCGGTGAGATATGCTATAGCCCTTTATAGCAGAAATGCTATTTCTTTCAGTGCATTTTACATTATCAGTTTTTGAAAGAAAAAGTATTCTATACACGTGTATTGTATAATACTTTTCTTAATTTTAAACGAAAATTACAAAATCTTTGGCACTGTTTTTTAAGGGGTTAAATCACTGTAGAATTTTCAAAATATCGATTTTTTGGGGCTTGAAAAAATTATTTGAACCTTCTAGGGTCACATAATATCTTTAAATTCAACTTTGTACTTTTCTAATTCACTAAAAGATATCATTAAAAGGTCAACTATATGATCCTTAGCAGTGTCACGTCACCGTAACATTTTTTTATAAATAAATAATATTTATGTAAAATTAATTTTTTTAAAAATACATTTGTAAATAAATAATTGTTTTTAAATAAACAAATATATTTGTGAATGGATGATTATTTATAAATAAACAAATATATTTATGAATAAATGATTGTTTATGAGTAGACAGGTATTTTTGAATATAAAACGAATATTTGAGAGTAAATCAATTGTTTATAAATATTAAATGTATAAATAAATAATAATGTTAATAACGAAATAATCATAATTAATGTTAAAATATATTAAAAATGATCAATATATAAAATTATAATTTTCTTAAAGTTGTAATGTTCTTGATATTTGGAATTATGAATGACAATCTACAAACAAGGAAATCAACATACAGAGTCACCAACACATTGAAAAAAAGAAATAAACACTTTTCGTGTCTGTGAGGTACCGATTTTGAATCTAACCCAAAGAGGCGAGCTGGTACCACCGCGAGAAATACATTGGAAAATATAACTATATAAAGGGAAATCTTTCAATACGAAGGCAGTCCCAAAAATTATACGTACGGAGTTCATGTGTTAAAATACAGTTTTAATATATACGGAAGTCTAAGTTTCAACAGTGACACCCATCAATAAAGAACTTTTACGAGCGGTCGTAAGAAAAACTCGATAGAATACCGAATCATCAAAACTCACGAAGAAAATGTGGAAACTCCACCACAACATAAAATAAGGTAGCCTTACCAAATCTTATTAAATAAATTAATACATTAATATACGATATGTAACAATTGTCAGAAATAATATTTTTTAAACAGAGAACAATTCACTTCGGTAGTCAATGGCACAATCTGTTTCTAATATTCATAATATGTAGTACAATTTTCTTTACATTTTTCCAAAATACGAAATCATACTTCGTTTTTTCTTTAAAAAAGTTATTAACCAATTAATTCGTTTTAAATTTTCATATATTATATAATTTTAAATATTCCACATTTTCGGTAAATAAATTAAAAATATATATTTTTATTTCATCGTCAAATAGAGCTCGAACAACTCTGAACCCGTTCGTACTGGGTATAGAATAATTTTATTTATTCCTTCTTGTAAATTTTCAAAATTTTATTCTTATTTAATTATTTTTATTTAAATAAAAAATTATTCCCTCTCAATTTAGTTGAATTATTTTAATTCTCAGCGAACAAATTCAAATAACAATTATTCCTTTAAAAACTTGCTCCTTGAGGTTGAATTGAATGCTCGACGAATTCAAACATCTTTGGAAGTAACTTTTCTGGAAAACAGTGTCAGGTTCGCCTCGGGACTTTTGACTTATAACGAATGACATCGAAAAAGGGAAAAATTGTACAAACTTTCAAGAACTGTCCATCTTGATACCGATTACTCGTCATCAACATCTCGGGAGAATAGTCTCCCCACCTAATTCTAATTTCATTTTATTTGACTGTTTGGAATACCAAAACACTAAAAAAAATACCAATTACATTTTATTAATTTTTCACTTAAATGTGCCACATTACGGAATATATGAAATTGTATATACACCGAGTTGTAAAAAATTTATTCAATTTCAAGACATTAATCATTTTTAAGCATTATTGTAATTTAATATAACTTGATGAATGTGTTGGAAAGTTTCTTCTCTATACTATATACATTTAACTGTCTAGATGCGCGACACACGGAGTTTGCGAAAAGTTGAAACTTATCTAATTTAGATATATATGTATAAGGAACTGTGTTTTCGGAATAACTGAATATATAGAGAGAATCTCGTATTATATATCAATTCAAACTTTTAACCCGGTTGCGTGCAGAGCAGTTCTCAAAACGAAAACGTGACAATCGCGATCTGACAAAATTCGTCTAATTTTTCACATAAAACATCAAAGATTGCATATTACACGAGGACATTATGTATTATATTATAAAAATAGAAAGCTAAATTAAATTCTTTTTTTTTAGATATTTAAAAAAATAATTAGCATTCATAACGTTTGAGAAATAATTTTAGTATCATTAATTCTGACAAATTATGTCAGTTCTGGTATATAGAATTTCTTTTAATGTATTTGATGATATCCTTTTTGTGTACGGAAATAATGAAACTACTTAAAATTGTTTTTACGTTAACGTTGCAAAATTAGTAGAAAACAAGGTCTACAGAAATGTATTCTTAAAAACAAAATTCCTATGGAATTTGAATGCAAGTGGCGAACTGTCGTAAAAAGGAATCAAACTTTACTGTAAGCCAATAATAATTAAAAATATTTTGCGATTAGATTATTTCAAGAACTTTTTAGTACTGCATACAGAATTTTATGCAGTAATTTGCTAATTAAAAAGTTCCTCGACCGTGCAAAAGACATATTTGAAAAGTTTCTTTTTGAGCGCTGGAATTTTATATAAAAAAATGCATGTTATGAATATACATTGTGTAATTCGCGTTGCAAATGATGTCATTGCAAAGAGGTTTGGTAAGCTAAATAAATTCATTTTCATTTGAAAATTTCTTGGTCAAAAAACGACTTTTTCGCAGATCGTTTCATTATTAAATATAATGTATTAATTAAATAATTTTTAATTACTGTAAAGCAAAAAAAAGTCCTGGTAGGACTTACTGAGGTGTTTAACTAAACTCCTAATTCCTCAAATATTATTTCTCAACGATATAAAATTTTTTTTACAAATTTAATTGTATAAAATGATAATTATTTCCAGAGCTAAAATTAAAAATATTTCACTATTTTTGGATAATTTAAATATTACCGTATTATATAATAGCTACCTCTATAAGCAAAACTTTGACTCACGGGTAAAAGATAAGATACGAACGTGACCACTGCAACTCTTAGCTGCACGTGTCTTTTCTAAAGTGTCAGCAATAATTCTCCTTTGCTTTTATATGAGTAATTTATTGCCATGAAAACTGTAGTGTCATTTCTAGTAGATGTTAACTTTATACGATTTTTAAAAAACCTTTTATTTTGATTGTGATAAAAAAATGTTTTTAAAGTAAAAAATAGGCATAACGGTTTAATTTCTGAAATAATAGAAATTCAATTTGATCTTACATATTTGGTTCTTAAAAACTCTCTTTCCTGATTAAATGAAACACTTTTAACGGAAAATAGTTTATCAATTTAATAATAAATGTCGCAATTCAGATTAACATATTACAATTTATAATAATTTCAATTATCTATAATTATTTATAATAAAAATAATACGTCATTAGGACAAAAGTTTTATAATACCTATACTAAACGAATATTCGTCCAGTAAAGAATAATAAATCGAGTTCAGATTGCAAAGTTTCTTGCAAAAAATTAAAGACAAATAAAATTCAATTCATTCCCATATTATTGTCATTCTACAACAAATGCGATTGTACGTTAATTGATAATTAAATTAGATCTAACTAAATCTAAGAAAAAGTCTAAGAAAAATTGAATTTTTTTTATATTTTTCTATGACGTAAAGTGCTTTAAGGGTGATAATAGCAGTCTTCCTCTACTTATTGCAATTTACTGCACAAAATACACCTAAAAGTGTAGAAAAAAATTGACAGCCCGATCCGAGTAGAAGAAGACACCTATTACCACCAAAAAGTCATCCAACACATAAATCCAAAATCATAAAAAAGTTCCCAAAAAACTTAAATTTTTCTTAGGCAGACGATTTTAATGCAAATTCTTGCACAAAATACACCCAAAAGTGTAGAAAAAAATTGACAGCCCGATCCGAGTAGAGGAAGACACATATTTTGACCTTTAAATCGTTTTTCGAAAAAAAATTTTTTTTTTAA